>NC_141908.1:56350000-56975000 GCF_057802395.1 Ceratotherium simum simum
AATTAATTTGAAATGTTTTCAAACACCAAGGTAGAAAGAATAGTATATCCATTTTCTAGATTAAATAATTAACATTTTGTCACATTGGCTTTATCTTTCTTTTTTTCTCTACTGTTTTTAAAGCAAATCATGATATTATGCTACTTTATACCTAAATATTTCTGTGTATCTGTTTTAAAAAGGACGTTTTCTCAGGGACCGTCCCAGTGGCACAACAGTTAAGTTGGCACGGTCTGCTTCACTGGCCCGGGGTTCGCAGGTTCGGATCCGGGGCGTGCACTGACGCTCTGCTTGTCAAGCCATGCTGTGGCAGCGTCCTGTATAAAGTAGAGGAAGATGGGCATGGATGTTAGCCCAGGGCCAATTTTCCTCAGCAAAAAGAGGAGGATTGGCAATGGATGTTAGCTCAGGGCTAATCTTCCTCACAAAAAAAGGACATATTCTCACTATATTATTATCACTCCTGGCAAAATTAAAAGTACTTCTTTGTATCATTTAACATGTAGTTCACATTTAACTTTTCCAGTTATCTCAAAATTGTCATTATTTTACAGTTCATTTGTTTAAATGGGGAATCAGACAAGGCCCACATTAGCTTTTGGTTGTTTGCTTAGGTCTCGTTTTATTTAAATCCCTCGTCTTTCTCCCGTTTTGAATGTTAGTGATTTTTGGAGAAACTAGGTTGTTTGTAGCATAGAATATGTCATATTTTGGATTTGCCTGTTGCTTCTTCTTGGTGTCATTTAACTCTTCCTCTAGGCTCGATATGTCTTCTAAACCAGAAGTTAGATATAAACTCTAGTTAAATTCAGGCAAAGCTTTTAATTTCTTTTTAAGCAACAATATATCATAGAGCGTGGTGTCTTTTTCTGTGTCACATCACATCAGGAGGCATGTAATAGCTGGTTGTCTGCTTTTAGTATTGCTAAAGTTGATCAGCAAGTTCAGATGGTGACAGCCTGATTATTCTACTGTAAAGTTACCCATTAACCTTTGTACTTATCCCAGAGTTTAAGAAAAGGCAATTTCCAGGCCGGCCTGGTGGCGTAGCAGTTAAGTTTGCACGCTCTGCTTTGGCTGCCCGGGGTTTGCAAGTTCCTATCCCAGGCGTGGACCTATGTGCTGCTTATCAAGCCATGCCGTGGCAGGCATCGCACATATAAAGCAGAGGAAGATGGGCATGGATATTAGCTCAGGGCTAACCTTCCTTACCAAAATAAATAAAAAAGAAAAGACAATTTCCCTAGAAAATAGCTTAAGAGTAGCCTGTTCTGGAATAGTCTTTGGAATGTGTTTGAATTTTGGGCCCTTTACCTTACTATGTGCAAATTTAACACTAAATCTATTACTGAATGTGTAGAGATGATAATACTGCAGAACGTTATTGTGAAGATTAAATGAGAAAGTATAAGTAAAAGTCTATATTGAGTAGATGCTTAAAATTCTGTGGCAGAATTTTATTTTATTTTATATTTTTAATTTTTTTTTGTGAGGAAGATCAGCCCTGAGCTAACATCCATGCTAATCCTCCTTTTTTTGCTGAGGAAGACTGGCCCTGGGCTAACATCTGTGCCTGTCTTCCTCCACTTTATATTGAATGCCACCACAGCATGGCCTGACAAGCGGTGCCTTGGTGTGCGCCCGGGATCCGAACCCGGGCTGCCAGCAGCGGAGCACGCGCGCTTAACCGCTATGCCACGGGGCCGGCCCCTGTGGCAGAATTTTAAATAGCAAGGTTCCAACCATTTATTTTGTAGAAAAACCTTGTATATTCACTGCCTTTAACACTGAACTCTCTCAAATATTATAGGGGATGGGTGGTACTTATAATTGTGATTTGCATTGAAGTCAGTAAGTTATGTCTGTGCATTATTTTGCACAGTGTACTTCTGATACAATGTGTACAAAATATGATGAGAATTAGTTGTGCCAGTTTTCTACTTAAATGTATCTGATAATACTAAGACCTATTGGCCCTAAAGTTTTTGTTTTATTGTTAATTTGTGTTGGGTAGTGTATGCTGGATATAATAGGGTAGTCTATACATATTCTTTAGGTTCTCTGTGAGTGCCCATAAATGGTTTTCTTCTCTGCCTCTTTCAGTTTCTTTGTTCTACTAAAAATATGTTTAGACCCCTGGTAGGTACAAGGTATATAATTAGTACGTGTATGTAATTGCCTCAGGAGCCAGTCTACTGGGGGAGATGTATATAAATTATTATAAGTTACCATTAGATTACTAAATTCTGTCTTTTTACTTTAGAGTTTAATACTTCCCTTTGTTTATCTGCCACAGGACCAAAAGCCTGATTTTGCCATGGTTATATTGAAATTACTATTCTTATTGTGAGAATATAATTATAATGATAGTTTTAACATAAAACAATAAGTACATTCACATATATCATCTTACTTAATGTTTATCATAACCCTGTGAATTAAGCAGTGTAGTTATTTGTATGTGTCCAAATTTAGAATATAGGCAGAGACTGCTATTTTCATATTGTCTATTGTATTCTTTCCTTTTTATTATTAACTAGACTTATATACATTAGTTATTGCCATGAAATTGAACATATCAAAGTGCAAAGAAAGCATACCTGGCATCCAGAAGAAGATTCTGTGTGTTAACCTGAATCGAGGGGGAAAGAAGTCTGTTCTTAATAGTAGAAAGTAATTCATGAAGATTCATATATATAAAAATTAGGTTAAAAATGTTAAAAACATTTTTTTCGGTAGTCATGCATTTCGTAACTTGAGCCAGATAATGTTCAGTTCCTTCTTTTCAGCAGGAGGCAGGAATGTGCTCTGTTTTCTACCTGGGGTTTCTGGTCCTATTTTGGATTGAAAATAAAGCAGGGATGCCATTTATAGTCATGTGCCACATAACAACATTTTGGTCAATGACGGACTGCATATACTATGATGGTCCCATAAAATTAGTACCAAATAGCCTGGGTGTGTAGTAAGCTATACTATCTAGGTTTGTGTAAGTACACTCTACGCGCAATGACGAAATTGCCTGACGATGCATTTCTCAGAATGTATCCCCATAGACGTATGACTATACTATATTCAAATGTTTTTGCAGGTGTCTTTTTCTAATCTCATGGTGGCCGTCTTCTGACATTCTTAAATAAGATGTGATTGCTAACTATTAATAGTAGTGCAGGTACTGTTTGCAGAATGCCAGAAACTGTGTATGGCAAGCTTTTCATGTGCAGTATCTCATTTAATCCTTACATCAACCCTATGAATAGGTATTACTATTCTACAAATGAGGAAACACTAAGCTTAGACAGTTAAATAATTTACCTAAGATAAGAGGTAGAGTATAATTCAAATTAATATCTGAATAAAGACAGTCTATGTTTTAAACCAACTCCTGTGCAATATACTGCCTATGTTACTATGTCTGTCATGTTTTATAGTCAGGGATAAGTGGAGCTTTCTCGTGTGGGTAACCCTACTTGCTTAATTACTATCTTGTCACTTGCTGTTTTGAGTTAGGAAGTTATATTTCCTGAGAAAATGTCAGTAGTTCATGGAGATGAGACTTCTTTCTTCTTTGCAACAGAATCGAATCCTCTGGGTTGATGAGAACAATCTGACAGTTCACGTAGAGGCTGGCATAACAGGACAAGAGTTGGAAAGACAGGTATGTTATTTCTTTAGTTAAGAGTTTCAAAACAGCTATGTGTTCCCTCTGAATGAAGTACCTTTCGTAGTACATTCACTGAATGAGTTTGTTCAGTTTCTGTTGTGGGTCAGGCATTGAGTTAGATGCCGAGGACACATTAGTGAATAAGACACCATCCTCTACCCTATATTATGACAGAAAGTTAGGTATATAGACAGTTAAGATTCAGAGTGAGAATTGCTAGGTGAAGGCTAGCTGCAGGGTGTTAAGCTCATCAAATGGGGTTGGAGGGAAGGAGTTGAACAAAGAAGGTATCAGAGGACATGGCATTTAAAATGAGACCTCAGGATGAGTGAGAGTTAGCCAAAAAGGGATGGAGGTGGGGAGAACAGTCCAGTCAGAGGAAGCAGCATGAGGCTTTAAGGGCGGCTGTTGCTTTTGGGGGTCTGCACATAGCTGAGTATGGCTGAGGTCTAGTGCGTGTATATGAAAGAACACACATTCTTGGTGTTTGTATATTGGGTGGATGTACGTATAGCAGTGGTAAAGGATGAAGCCAGGAAAATACGAAGCAGTTGGATCATAAAGGGCCTTGTAAAGCCCCTTTTAGAAGTTTGAACTTTACCTTTGTTCTTAGATAGTTCTGGCTAGCTACTGTGTGGAGAAGGGATGGGGCACGTAAAGATGTGTTAAGAGGCTGCTGCAGTAATTCAGGCAAGAGCTGATAGTGACCTGAAATAAGAGCAAAATGGAGCAAAATGGAACAAATTGGACGTAGAATTCTCAGAAGTTGATCATAAATTGGATCATCTGGGTAGATGTTGATATTTGCTGTTCATTGAACTTTTCAATGTGTAATTTCATTGACAACTGCTCGTCCCATGAGTTAGTCCTTGGAGTCCTTATAGCACTTTTTTTGAATCCTTGTGAATTTTTGGAAAACTTCAGGTTCCCTTCATGGATTCTAAGCAGGTTATTATTAAAATGTATCGAATCCTTCAACCTCCTCAAACATGGTCAAGATGACTGTAACTCAGCTTTTGTGAACAAAATTTAGAAAGTCCAATTTGTTAGTGATGTACTGATCACTTTATTCACCTTGGTTTACAGAGACTCTGCTCTCCTACCTTTTAACTGGACGTAGGGAGAGATGTGACATACTTGTTGATCTTATCTTGATTGTCTTTTTCCTTATTTCTTAAAAAGAGTTGAATGAACTTGGTATGCCAGTGACCAATTCTGGATGAAAGCCTATGAAAAAAATTATTAAACTATTATCTTTAGTTTTAATTTTATGCATTAAGATAGAACTGGGCTGGCTCTGTGGCTTGGTGGTTAAGTGCGCGCGCTCTGATGCTGGCGGCCCGGGTTCGGATCCCGGGAGCGCCCGGAGGCACCACTTCTCCGTCCAACGCGAGGCCGAGTCCCGCGTACAGCAACTAGAAGGATGTGAACCTATGACATACAACTGTCTACTGGGGCTTTGGGGGGAAAAAGCTGAATAAATAAAAATCTTTAAAAGATAGAACTGGAATAAAATTGAACGTATTTGTTGAGGCAGTGTTAAAAATCTTCAATAAGTCAAGGTTTTATCTAAGTCAAGATAATTAGATTTGTTAATCATTATAGTTTATAATGAACTTCAGTGGGCAGAATAATAGTATTTAATGAAAAAACCTGTAAAAAGTTTTGTATTAGTCTTCCATTATGTCTGAATGAGGTATTATCAACACAGCAATTTTTTTATAACAAGAATGGCCTTTCATGTCTCCAATTTTATATCCTTTATTATTAGCATTTGATGTAGTATTTTAACCTTTCCGAGTTTTCTTTTTTTTCTTTTTTTTGAAAGGTTAGAATTAAAATTCAAGGAACATATTTCCTTGAAATTTAAATGACATTTTCCTAGACTAGGAGCTTCTGATATTTTACCTACCAGTTCATTCCCTAAATGCCAATATAAAACTTTCTTTTTTTGCCTCTAGTAGACTATAAAATAGTTTCTACAGCTGTTTTGATCCCAGTTCAGGTTCTTCCTCATTAAACTTCTATATCCTTTAGTTTCTTCTTCAGCTGAGGTAACAGCTTAAAACGTCCTGCTTTTTTCTTTTAGAAGTTTTAAAATGACACAAATATAGTAGTTGGGTAGCACAGACTTTAATCTCTTTAACATGTAGATTACATTGATTTTCATATGTATAAAATTTAAGGGAGGTCACTCCCTTAACTAACATGTCAATTATGGACTTTGGGAATTTATTTCTAGGTTTATTAAATCTTCACCTACTTTATTTTATTAGCTAATAGTCTGGGGATATGTGACTTTTGTTTTTTCCCCCTTAGGAACTCATTCCTCTATGCCTCAGTTTCCTAATCTATACAATGGAGATAGTAATCCCTACTTTATAAGGTTTTTGTTAGGATGAAATAAGTTAATAATGTAAAGTACCTAGAACTTGTATTCATTCCACTAATTTTTACTGAATACTAACTGCTTCATTCAAGCACAGCTATATGCCAAAAACTGTCAAATTTATATCATCTCAGACTTCTTTCCTGAACTCTCGATTTAGTATATGTAGTTGCCTAGTTGATGGCTCCACTTGCATATCTAGTAGACATTTCAAACTCAACATTTTTTTTTTTTAATTTTTTGTTTATTGCAGTAACATTGGTTTATAACATTGTAAAAATTTCAGGTGTACATCATTGTACTTCTATTTCTGCATAGATTACATCATGTTCACCACCAAAATACTAATTACAACCCATCACCACACACATGTACCGAATTATCCCTTTCACCCTCCTCCCTCCCCCCTTCCCCTCTGGTAACCACCAATCCAATCTCTGTCCCTATGTGTTTGTTTATTATTGTTATTATCTACTACTTAATGAAGGAAATCATGCGGTATTTGACCTTCTCCCTCTGACTTATTTCACTTTGCATTATACCCTCAATGTCCATCCATGATGTCACAAATGGCTGGATTTCATCATTTCTTATGGCTGAGTAGTATTCCATTGTGTATATATACCACAGCTTCTTTATCCATTCGTCCCTTGATGGGCACTTAGGTTGCTTCCAAGTCTTGGCTATTGTGAATAACGCTGCAATGAACACATGGGTGTATGTACCTTTACAAATTGGTGTTTTCAAGTTCTTTGGATAAATACCCAGCAGTGGGATGGCTGGATCATATGGTAGTTCTATCCTTGATTTTTTGAGGAATCTCCATACTGTTTTCCATAGTGGCTGCACCAGTTTGCACTCCCACCAGCATAAACTCAACATTTTAAAATTAAATTTTTGTTTTCCCTCCACAATTTGCTTATTCTGTAGCCCTCTTATTCTCAGTTTAGGAAATTCAATTCTTTGGGCAGCTTGGGCCAAAATCCTTGAAGTCATTCATTTTTGTTTTGTTTTATAAGTTTCTTGAGGTATATAATTGTTATACAGTAAATTATACTCATTTAAAGGGTACACCTTGATAAGTTTTTATATATGAATAGTCATGAAACCATCACTGCAATCAAGATAATGAACACATGCACCAACCCCAAAGGTTTCCTCTTGCCTCTTTGTAATCCTTTTCACACCACCCTTACTCCGCCGCTGGCAATCACTGGTCTACTTTCTGTCACTGTAGATTTGTTTAAATGTCCTACAATTTTATTAAAATCGAATCATGTACTCTTTTTTTGGAGGGATGAGGGTATGACTTCCTTCCCTACGCATAATTATTTTGAAATTCATGCATGTTGTTGCATGTATCAGTAGTTTGTTTCTTTTTATTGGTCAGTAGTATTCCATTGTATAAATATACCACTGTTTATCCATTTACTTGTTGAACACTTGGATTTTTTTGGGCTATTACAAATAAAACTGCTATGACCATTCATGTGCAAGTCCTCGTGCAGGCGTATACTTTCATTTCTCTTGGGTAAATATCTGGAAATGAAATGGCTAAATCAAATGGTACATATATAATTACCTTTTTGAAAAACTACCAAACTTTTTCCCAGAGTGATTGCATCATTTTATATTCCCATTAGCGCTAAGAGGTCCAGTTTTTCTATATCCTCGTCAATACTTGTTATTATTAGTCTTTTAAATTTTAGTCATTCTAGTAGGTGTGTTATGGTATCTCATTGTGGTTTTAATTTGCATTTCTCTAATGACTAGTGACGCTGAACATCTTTTCAAGTACTATTTGCCATCCATACATCTTCTTTGGTGAAGTGTCTGTTCAAGTTGTTTGCCCAGTTTTTAAATTAGGTTATTTGTTTTCTTATTATTGAGTTTTGAGAATTCTTTATATATTCTGGATATAAGTTTTTTTTCAGATATATGCTTTGCAAATATTTTTTCCCAGTCTATGGCTTATCTTTTCATTTTCTTAACAGAGTCTTGAAGAGTAGATGTTTTGAATTTTGATGAAGTTCAATGTACTTAATTTTTTACTTTATATATCATGCTTCTGCTGTCATATCTAGAAACCTGCGCTTAACTTGAGGTTACAAAGATTTTCTCCCATTTAAGTTTCATAGTTTTTAGTTTACATTCAAATCTTTGATGAGTTTTGAAAATTTTCGAGTTAATGTTTGTGTATGGTATGAGGGATGGATTGAAGTTCATTTTTTTTTGCATGTGGATATCCAGCACTATTTGTTGAAAAGACTGTTCTTTCTTCACTAAATGGACTTTGCACAATCATAAAAAAGTCTATTGTCCATATATGTGTGCATCTAGTTCTGGACTCTATTTTGTTCTGTTGATCTATTGTATATCTTTATACCACACTGTTTGGATTATTGTGGCTTTATCATGAATCTTTTTCAGAGTTGTTTTGGCTATTCTGTGTTCTTCACATTTCCATATGAAATTTATAATCATCATCTCAATTTCTGTAAAAAACAAAAAAGCTGGTTCTGATTTCGATTGGGATTGCATCAACTCTCTACATCAATTTGGGGAGAACTGACATCTTAATATTGATTCTTCTGACCCATGAACATGGTATATCTCTGGTATTTTTAGGTCTATAATTTCTCTCAGCAGTGTCTTGTAGTTTTCAGTGTACAAATCTTTCATATTTTTTTATCAGATTTGTCCCTAAGTATTATATGTTTTTTGGTGCTATAGTAAATGATATTTAAAATTTTTTTCAATTTCTGTGTATTGTTTATTGGTATATAGAAATATAATTGACTTTTGTATCTTATATCTAGTAATTCACTAATTCTAAAAGTTTTCTTGTAGCTCCCATTGGATTTTCTACATATATGATCATGTCCTTTGTGAACAGAGACAGTTTTACTTCTTCCTTTCCAATCTGTATGCCTTTATTTCTTTTTCTCACCTGATTGCAATGGCTAGAACCTCTAATACAATGTTGAAAAGAAGTGAAAGTGGACATCCTTGTCTTGTTCCTGATTTAGGAGAGATGCATTCAGTCCTCTAAGTATGATATTAAGTATTAAGTATGATGTTATGTGTAGTTTTTTTTTGTAGATGTCCTTTATCAAGTTGAGGAAGTTCCTTCTTCTTAGTTTGCAGAGAGTTTTTATTAGGAATGGAATTTGGATTTCGTCAAGAGCTTTTTTGTGTCTTAAGGTGGAAGTTGAGGTAATTTATGTGAGGCCTTTCTTCTTTTCTAATATAGGTTTTCACTACTGTAAATTTTCCCCAACTACTGCTTTAGTGGTATCCTACAAATTTTGATATGTCTATTTATTTTCATTCATTTAAAAATATTTTCTGCTTTCCTTTTGATTTTTTTCTTTGACCCATGGGTCCTTGCAAGTTGTTATTTAGTTTCTAATGATTGGAAGATTTTCCCAGACATCTTTCTGTTATTGATTTCTATGTTAATTCCATTGTGTTCAGAAAACATACTTTATATGTCTTGAATCCTTTCAAATTAATTGATATTTGTTTTATGGCCCATGATATGGTCTATCTTGTAAATGTTCCATGTACACTTGAGAAGGATGTATCTTCTCCTGATATTGGTAGGAGTAGTCTATAAATGTTTATTAAGTCGAATTAATTTATAGCGTTGTTCAGTTCTTCTATATTTTTTCTATTTTCTGTCTACTTGTTCTATCGTTTATTGAGAGAGGGGAATTAAAACATCCTACTGCCATTGTAGATCTGTCTACTTTTTATTTTTGGTGAGGAAGATTGGCCCTGAGCTAACATATGTTGCCAATCTTCCTCTTTTTGCATGAGGAAGATTGGCCCTGAGTTAACATCTGTGCTAGTCTTCCTCTATTTTGTATGTGGGATGCTGCCACAGCATGGCTTGATGAGCAGTGTGTAGGTCCGTGCCTGGGATCCAAACCTGTGAACCCCAGGTCACCGAAGCAGAGTGCATGAACTTAACCGCTACACCACCAGGCCAGCCCCGGGATCTGTCTACTTTTTCTTGCAGTTCTATCAGTTGTGTTTTTTTTTGGCAAGGAGGATTGGCCCTGAGCTGACATCTGTGCCCATCTTTCTCTATTTTGTATGCGGGATGCTGCCACAGCATGGCTTGATGGAGTGCTGTGTAGGTCCACACCCGGGATCCAAACCTGCAAACGCAGGGCCACTGAGGCAGAACATGTGAACTACACCACTGGGCTGGCCCCTCTATCAGTTTTTAAAACTGATATATTTTATCATATATAAAATATATTTTAAAGCTCTGGTATTGGGGGAATGCTTAGGATTATTATATTTTCTTGATTAATGAACCATTTTGTAATTATGAAATGACCTTCTTTCTTCCTGATAATATTTTTGCTCTGAAATCTACTTCATCTGGTATTAAAACAGCCATTCCAGTTTTCTTTTGACTATTGTTAGCATGATATATCTTTTTCCTTTTTTTATTCTTTTACTTTTAACCAATTTGTATCTTTATATTTAAAGTGCTTTTCTTTATAGACAGCATAAAATTCATCTTTTCCTTTTTATTTATCCTGACAATCTCTACTTTTTTTTTTCTCTTTTTAAAATTTTTATTTATTTATTTGGTGAGGAAAATTAGCCCTGAGCTGACATCTGTTGTCAATCTGCTCTTTTTTGCTGAGGAAGATTAGCACTGAGCTAACATCTGTGCCCATCTTCCTCTGTTTTGTATCTGGGGTGCCGCCACAGCAAGGCTAGGTCTGTGCCCGGGATCTGAATCTGTGAACCCTGGGCTGCTGAAGCGCAGCACACAAACTTAACCACTACTCCATCAGGCCGGCCCCAACAATCTCTACTTTTAATTGAGGTGGTTAGACCATTTGCCTTCAATGTGGTTTATTGATGTGGTTCAGTTTAAGACTGTCATCTTGCTGTTTGTTTTCTGTGTTTCTCATCTGTTTTCATCATTCTTTTCCACTTTTACTGCCTTCTTTGGATGGAATATTTTTTATGATACCATTTTATCTTCTTTGTTTCTTTATTAGCTGTAACTTTTTGTTTTGTTATTTTAAGGGTTTTACGGTTTATAGTATACATCTTTAACTTAAAACAGACTACCTTCAAGTGATAATATAACACTTCAGAGTTTAGTATAAGAACCTTAACAATATCATACTTCCCTCTCTCCTTGTCTCCTTTGTGCTATTATTGTTATACATTCTACTTTTATATATGTTGTAAAGCCTACAATGTAGTGTTATTATTTTTGTTGAAACAGTCAATTATCTTTTAAAAATATTTAAGCTATAAGAAAACATCTTATATATTTACCCATCTAGTTACCTTCTTTGGTGCCATTAATTCCATCTGATGTTATTTTCCTTCTGCTTAAAGGACTTCTTTTAACATATCTTTAGTGTGGGTCTGGTGTTGATGAATTTTTTCTGCTTTTGTGTGTTTGAAAATGTCTTTATCTCATCTAAGTTTTTTTTTAACACTTTGTTTTTTTAGAGCAGTTTTAGGTTTATAACAAAATTGAGAGGGAGGTACAGAGATGTCCCAAATGCCCTTTGCTCTCACACATGCATAGCCTCCCTGCCCCCTTATTAACATCACTCACCAGAATGGTAGATTTTTTTACCAAGAATAAACCTACATTGACACATCATAATTGCTCAAAGTCCATAGTTTATCTTAGGGGTCACTCTTGGTGTTGTACATACTATGAGTTTGGATAAATGTATAATGACATATATCCATCATTATATTATCATACAGAGTAATTTCGCTACCCTGAAAGTCCTCTGTGCTCTGCCTATTCATATCTCTTCTCCGTACCCCTGGCAACCACTGATCTTTTTATTGTCTCCATAGTTTTGCCTTTTCTAGAATGTCATATAGTTGGAATCATAAAGTATGTAGCCTTTTCAGATTGGCTTCTTTCATTTAGTAATATGCATTTAAGGGGCCTCCATGTCTTTTCGTGGCTTAATAGCTCATTTCTCTGAATACTATTCCGTTGTCTGGAAGTACTACAGTTTATTTATCCGTTCACCTATTGAAGGGCATCTTGGTTACTTCCAAGTTTTGGCAATATATGAATAAGGCTGCTATAAACATCTCTGTGCAGGTTTTTATGTGGACATAAGTTTTTAACTCCTTTGAGTAAATACCAAGGTACATAATTGCTGAATTGTATGGTAAGAATGTGTTTAGTTTTGTAAGAAACCACCAAACTATCTTCCAAAATGGCCGTACCATTTGCATTTCCACCAGCATTGTATGAGAGTTCCCATTGCTCCACCTCCTTGCCAGTGTTAGGTATTGTCAGTGTTGTGCAGTTTGGCCATTCTAATGGGTCTGTAGTGTTTATCTCATTGTTCTTTTAATTAGCATTTCCCTTATGACATATAATGTGGAGCATCTTTTCATGATTATTTGCTATCTTTGATGAAGTGTCTGTTAAGGTCTTGGCCCATTTTGAATTGGGTTGTTTGTTTTTTTATTGTTGGGTTTTAAGAGTTCTTTGTATATTTTGGGTAATAGTCCTTTACCAGATGTGTCTTTTGCAAATATTTTCTCCCAGTCTGTGGTTTCTCTTCTAATTTTCTTCATATTATCTTTCACAAAGCAGAAGTTTTTAATTTTAATGAAGTCCAGCTTATCTCTTGGGTGTTGTATCTAAAAAGGCATCAGTATATGCAAGGTCATCTAGGTTTTCTCCTATGTTATCTTTTAGATGTTTTATAGCTTTGCGTTTTACACTTAGGTCTATGATCCATTTTGAGTTAGTTTTTGTCATGGGTATAAGGTCTGTGTCCAGATTCTTGTTTTTGCATGTGAATGTCCAGTTGTTCCAGCACCATTTGTTGAAAAGATTGTCCTTGCTCCATTGTATTCCCTTGCTCCTTTGTCCAAGATCAGTTGAGTATATTTATGGGGATCTATTTCTGGCCTTTCTCTTCGGTTCCATTGATCTGTTTGTTTATTCTTTCTCCAAAACCACAACTGTTGGATTATTTTAGCTTTATAGTAAGTCTTGAAGTTGGGTAGTGTCCATCCATTTCCTGGCTCATAGTTCTTCTTCAATATTGTGTTTGGATATTCTGGGTCTTTTGCCTCTCCATATAAACTTTAGAATCAGTTTGTCAATGTCCATGAAATAACTTGCTGGGATTTTGATTGGGATTGCTTTCAGTCTATAGATCAATTTGGGAAGAACTGACATCTTGACAATATTGAGTCTTCCACAAGCATAGACCATCTTGCCATTCATTTAGTTCTTCTTTGATTTCATTCATCAGAGTTTTATAGTTTTCCTCATATAGATCTTGTATGTAATTTTTGTTAGATTTATACCTAAGTGTTTAATTTTGGGGAGTGCTAATAGATTATGTTTTTAATTTCAAATTCCACTTGTTCATTGTTGGTATATAGGAAAGCAATTGACTTTCATATGTTAACCATGTATCCTGTAACCTTGCTATAATTGCGTATTAATTTGAGGTCACCTTTTTGTTTTTTTAAAAAATATTTTAACTGAGTATAGAATTAAAGATTGACAGTGTTTTGTTTTGTTTTATTCAGTAATATATAGATATTGCTCTACTGTCATCTTACTTCGTTGTTTCTGATGAGAAATGTGTTGTTACCCTTATCTTTATTTCTGTATACATAATGTGGTTTTTTTCTCTGGTTGCTTTTAAGATTTTCTTCTTATTATTCATTTGAGCAGTTTGATTATTATGGACCTTGGTGTAGTTTTCTCTGTGTTTCTTATGTTGGGGATTTGTTGAGCTTTTTTGATCTGTGGGTTTATAGCTTTCTTCAAATTTGGAAAATTTTGGCCATTCTTCCCTCAGATAATCGCCCCCCTCCCCCGACCTGACCATTAGGGACTCTGTTTACTCACGTATTAGACTGCGTGGAGTTGCACAGCTCACTTTGCTCTTTTTACTTTCTTTTAGTTTCTGTTGCTATGTCTTGAAGTTTACTCATCTTTTATTTTGCTGTGTATGTTCTGCTCTTAATCTCATTAAGCATATTTTATTTCAGACATTATCTTTGTCATTTCTAGATGTTTTGAGTCTTGTTATATCTTCTATGTCTCTACTTAATTTTTTGAACATATGGAATACTGTTATAGTAACTGTTTTAATATCCTTGTCAGCTAATTCTAACACCTGTGTTAGTTCTGGGTCAGTTTTGATTATTGACCTCATAATGATTATTTTACTCATCATGGGTTGTATTTTCCTGCTTCTTTGTATGCTTGGTAATTTTTTATTAGGTGCCAACCATTGTGAATATTATCTTGTTGGGTCTTGGTGTTTTTCAGTTCTGTAAATATTCTTGAGCTTTTTTCTGGGATGCAGTTATTTGGAAACAATTGGATCCTTTAGTTGCTTTTATGATCTTGTAGGTGGATTCGGAGCAGTGCTCAGTCTGAGGGTAATCATTTCCCATTACTGAGGAATGACCTTCCTGGGTATTCTACCTCATGCTCTGTGATTTAAGAGTTTTTCCAGCTGCGCTGGTGGGAGCAGGTACTATTTCTGGCCCTCTGTGAGTGCTGGCACTGTTCTCTAATCTTTTTGGACTATTTTTTCCTCTGGTCCTGGGTAGTTTCCTCGCTTGCATGTGCTTTTCAGTACTCTGCTGACTAGTGGAGGGCAAACCCTGTGTCAGTCTCAGGGGTCTCTCTCTGTGCTGCTCTCTCCTCTTCAGTACTTTCTCTTGTGAACTCCAGAGACCTTGGTTTCCCACAACACTAAACTTTGTCTCCTCAACTCACAGTGTTTGCCAAGTTCTCCCTGAATTCTTTCTCTGCACTGCAGCCTGGAGCAGTAAGCTAGGGGCAATCGTAATGCTCACCTCCTTTGTTTGCTTTCTGTTAGGGATCACTGTTCTTTGTTACATGTCCAGTGTTTGAAAACTTTGGCTTCTTAATATTTTTCTGTTTTTTGTTCTTTTCAGATGGGAGTGTAAATCTAGTCCCTTTTACTTCAACTTGGGTAGAAATGGATGTCCCTGCTCTACTTTTTATTTTTTCCATTACACTTCTCTTCTAATTGTTCTGTATTAATTTAATTATGTTTCTTGTTAATTTCAGCTCCCTTTTCTGTCTCTATAATACAAGCTGAACAATTCAGTATTGTTTTGTTTAGTGATATATCTGAAGCATAGCACATAGTAGTAAATATTTGTTGTTTCCCTATTGAATAAGGAGACCAGAAGTAAGATAAAGTTTGTATTGCCATCAAGCTTCCTGGTGTATAGACGGAGAAGAGAGACTATTTTATTTTATTAAAAAAGAATATTTGGTTAAGTGTGTGAGTAAATCTATAGACCTTTCTCAGTGGATTTTTCTTAGCAGTTAATGGCATTAACAAACACGTATTCTTTAAAAGGAGAAGTGGCTGAATATATATGATCATAGTTACCATTTATTGAGTACTTACTGTATGCCAAGAGTTGTTTCTTATTGAATTAGCATATTGTAGTATGCAAATTTTCTAGCAAGGGTAAATGATAAGTCTCAAACTCATGTTCTTAACCATTACATTTACCTCACTTACCTAGTAGGAAGTTAGTCAGATTTTAACAAAGAAGTAGATTTATATTGGTTTGCTAGGTAGAGCTCCCTCAGCCTAGGGACTAACTTTTTTTTTTGGATCCTCATTTTTTTTTTTTTTTTTTTATGATTTTATTTATTTATTTATTTTTTCCCCCGAAGCCCCAGTAAATAGTTGTATGTCATAGCTGCACATCCTTCTAGTTGCTGTATGTGGGACGCGGCCTCAGCATGGCCGGCGAAGCGGTGTGTCGGTGCACACCCGGGATCCGAACCCCGGGCCGCCAGCAGCGGAGTGCGCGCACTTAACCGCTAAGCCGTGGGGCCGGCCCTGGATCCTCATTTTCATTGCTTTACATAATTTCTGGCTCATAGTAGCTACTTATAATTGGAGAAGGTGATGAAGTAGCCTACCAGACCTAAGAGGCAAATTAATAGTATGTCTAATATTGGATATATTTATAGAAATAGTTTAAATGTATATTTAATGATTTGCTTCTATATAGGTAATATGGAGATTTTATCATGAGAATATGTGAGAACTCTCTGTTCAGTACCTAGCACATCTAAGTTCTCTGTGAATATCTTTTCTTTTTCTTCTAATTTTAGAAAAATTGAGTAACAGTAATCTTTTGAGAGTAAATAATATGAATTTAGATTGTTTAGGAGTTAGGAAAGACATATAAAAGTCTGATAATCTTCATTTTAATCTGTTCAGTCATGTACTTAAACTACTTATTTGTGGGTGGTTATTAACCTTTTAAAATTAAATAAATGTATTGAATAAGTGAAAAAAATCATATTATGTAACAATTGATGTGTTTTTAAATCTTGTTTTCCTAGCAACAAAATTAGAAAAGATAAATAATTTGCATTGCTTGTGTGTGAAAGCTAACAAATTATATTTAACCTAATAGGCTTTCAAATTTTGGATTACACCTTTCACACCATACTTAAATACATAGATACAAACATAGCTAACATATTCTACGTCTTTGCATGGCTTACTTGAAAAGTAGAAGCAATTGCTTAACTGGATGACTATCAAAATGGTCAACACAGATTGATGGGCTTGAGTGCTGTAGACAGTGGGTATGCAGATGGTGGTGTCTGTACTGTTTGACATGAGATGGCTGAGTCTTTAAAATGATTTCAGTGGAATGTCTTTGGTGTTGTAGTAAAGGGCATCCATTCAACCTCAGGTGCTGTGCAGATGGCAAAGCCAAGCTAATATAGAAAAATGAGAAACAAGTGACTATTTAATGTACAGGAATGCATGATCCGCATCACAAGTAAATGACAGTGTTACATGCAGGAAACCTAGCCAGATGGCTGTACATTAAAACACATGACTCCTTGAGAGAATTAAGTACATGCAATTTGCTTGGATTTTCTGCAGGCCTGCTGCATATTATATTAGGGTAGAGAAAACAAGAGATTAAGTGCTTTGTTTATTGAAAGTGTTTAGGTGAAGTTGGCAGTTATTTAAGTATAATCTGATCTCCATAAGTATTTAAATTGTCTCTGTGGAGAAAAAAAAAAAGTAGGGAGGGTAGTTGGCTTTAAAATAAAAGGATGTAAGGAGTAAGATTGGCTACAGAACCTGTGGAAAATACAACTGTCTTTTGGCCGACGTTTTTCAGTTTTCCACTAGGCAAAAGCTTTAAAAAATTTTTGGACAAGTGTGATAAAAGTATTTATTTTTCTATGTAGGTTTTAATGAGTCCAAATTCTAGTGAGATATGGAAATTTCAAAGTGGGAAGAGTTAATGTGTTGAGTGCTGTGTGAAATGGGACCATTTTCACTAGTAAAATATTACATTTTTGTTTTTCAGCTTAAAGAAAGTGGTTATTGTACAGGTCATGAACCCGATTCCCTGGAATTCAGCACTGTAGGAGGATGGGTATCTACTCGGGCATCAGGCATGAAGAAGAATGTCTATGGCAATATTGAGGACCTGGTAAATTTTTTTCTAGTTACTATATAATAATTGATTACTATATTGAGATTTTTATAAAGTGATTAAAGCCTTTAAAAATTGAGTTGGATGGTAGAGTTGCCCAAAAGTATACCCCTTTTTGGTTATAGTAGTGTTGCCATGTGTAATAGAAGCAGTTAAAAGACACAACTGTGGTCATTATTTATGGATGCTCCTTTTCAAGTGACTGATTTTTAAGCTTGGTAGATGTTTCATAGTATCTAACTTATAAATGATATAAATATTATTTTATATGCCTCGTGGAGCCTTGGTCTTCAACTCTTTCAAGATTTTAGTCCATTTATTCAGGTGATCTTATTGCTATTTTTTTGCCTTAGAAGATTTTATATTTATTTTGCTGAAAAAATTTTTTTTGTATAGAATTAAAGAGCCCAATTGAAAATGTTCTAGTAAGTGGCACTATATCCTGTGATGTTTTAGGTGCACACCATTTTGCTTTAGCTGATCTGGTGCCAGTGTTCTGGGAGTTAGTGTGATAATAGTGTAACTATGGGCATCCTGGTTAGGAATTAGGTATCATTTGTTCCATTTGTAGCTTTTCCAGTGATTACTTGTATGACCTTGTGCAAATTGGTTCACCTTTCTAAGCTTCAGTTTCCTCCTCTGTAAAATGGTATAATGATAATTGCTGCATAGAATTATTATAAGAAGTAAAGGACATAAAATGAAAACTCTTAGCAGAGTCGGTCATGCATGTGTAGCAGGTGCTTCATAAATGTTAGTTCCCTTATCATCAGTATTTTGATAACCATTTAAAAGAACTTTAATTTAGGAGACTATTAAAGTGGTGTTCCTAACATTATTCCTAGAGCTATTTAGCATTGCTTTTCAAATCTAAAGTTTCAACATTTTCATCAATATCTTTGTTGCTAGAAATATCAAATCTTTAATGAAATATTTTGGTTCTTTATAGTTAACACCCAGAAATTTAAGACTTTAAAGTGTCTTTGTTATGAGCACTTTAAAAATGTTTACATTATCCTGTTTATTTTTTTTTTTATTGAGTATATTTTAGAAATCACATTTTTCTTTTTGCAATTAAAATAACAAATTCAGTTCCAGGGGAGAGGATTTGATCCTTTTGCTGTTGGATTATTAAGAGCTTTATCAGAATTAAGCAAATATTTGATATATTGGTATATTTTGTGCTGCTAAGGCACGTGATTTATTTTAATCCTTTTTTGGAGATATTTAAAGGCCACAAATTATAAGCGTACATGCTAATATACTTATTTGCATTAGTAATTACTTAGCACATTTTATTAAGTTAAAATTTTTTTGCAGTATATAATTTCCACTAAAACTGGCTTAATTTACATTAATTGCTTTTATGAAAACTTTACTGAAGTTGATATATGCCTTTATGTGGTTACAGGTGGAACTCATGAAAAAAATTAAACTTTTTGAATATGTTAATATATGTCTCTAATCAATATTGACGCAAATTCTTTAAAGTACAATAAGTCATGGTACTAATACCTATTTAACTGTTTGAAAAAAGCTGAAGATGATTGGTATAAAGTTTTAAGATTATAATCTGAAAATTGAGAAGTCTTGGTGCTGTCTATATACAGTGGGATAAACTTTTCATCTTAAATTCTGATCTGCGCTTGTTTTCAAGTAAGGAATTCTAATTATAGTTCAACTGAAAGTTATTTTTTAATTTAATGAATATCTCTTCACTAAAGGATTTCCTGAGCATTTCTGATTAAATGTTATGGTTTCTTATGCTGATGCTATAGAGCTGAAGCTTTTGGCTATTAGCAGTAGTAATCCATTGCTTCTATGAAAGGTGCCTTGGTATACTTTTCAGTATACAAGTTATGTAGCACTATGAAAAAGAAATTCAGATATGCTATGTATATTAAATACATATAATAATTTCTAACACTTTTAACGTCTTTGTATTTATCCTTCTAGACCTTTTGTAGGCATATTCACCAACACGTCTGTATCTAATTTTTAATATAAAAAGGATCATACTGTGTTTAATCTGCTTCTAAAATTATGTTATCAACATATTAATATGTAAATGAACATAAATTTGCACCATCATTTTTTAAGAGTCCATCTAATTCTCTTTTATTGATAATTCATAGTTTCTTAAAGTAACTCCCTATTAATGAACATTTAAATTATTCTTGATTTCAAAATTATGGAAAATGAAAGGAAAAATATCTTCTATAGTAATTTCTTTAGCATACCTCTTTAATCATTTTCTTTGGGTAAGTTCCTAGAGCTTGAATTGTTTGATCAAGATGTTTATACGTTTTTAAGTCTTTGAATCCTTACTGCCAAATTTCTCTATAGAAGTTTTGTGCCAGTTGACATTCCTACTAGCACTTTGAGAATCTTTATTTTGCTGGACTTTTAATGTCTATTTTGTCTTTTGATTTTTTATTTCATTAATTGCTAGTGAAAGTAAATTTTTAAAATGACCTCATTGGCAATTTTTATTTCTTCTTTTGTGAATTGCTTATTGATGTCTTCTGCTCATTCCTTCAACAATAAATAGACTGTTTTTATTTGTCTGTCAAAAAATCATTCTAAAAATCTGTTGGGATTTTTACCTAACCATTTCTGATTCACATCTCAGAAACTATTTTTGAGTGACCCCCTCTTCTAATATACTTACTTTCTCACCTGTAAGACATATGTCACACACATAATCTCTCTCCCTCTCTTTTACTCAGTCACTGCATCTCCCTCTCTGTTCCAGTTTTCACCTGAACATAATGAATACTTCATTCTTTTCACTCTTTTCTACTTAGTGGGCAAAGTAGATAAGTTGAAGGTGGAGATAAGGCAAGAGTAAATTTTTTCTTAGAGTTCTAAGAATCTAGAGCAGTGCTTGACATGAATAATGATACTTCATAAATATCGTTAAGTGAAAGAAGGAACCTATTAAAATATGATCATTGCTTATTTTTTCCGTTCTTTAGTTCTTTGCCACATGGATAACCCTAGACTAAATTTGGTTTGAAGAAATATGTTTTTCAGTTCTTAAGATGATAAATATATCTAAACCAATAACTATCGTAGGTTATTTTTCCCTCTTTTAAAGTTAAATAAAATTTATTTTTAGTCTAAAAATTACTAAAAGATATTAGAATTCTGAAGGGCATCACCGTTTATCACTTAACCCAATATTTAACAAGTAGTATTTATATAAATATATATGGATGTGTGTACACACACACACAACATTCACTGAGAAATGTCTAGAATTTACATCGTGCATTGTATTAAACAGGTGGTTCATATAAAAATGGTAACACCTAGAGGTATAATAGAAAAAAGCTCTCAAGGACCTCGTATGTCAACAGGCCCTGATATCCATCACTTCATCATGGGATCTGAAGGTAAATATTACTGCAAATTTATTATGAAAACATACAGGTTAGTGACTCAGTTTTCTGAAAATCTGTGATATTGTGATAACAGATCTTTGAAAGAAAGACATGTTTTATATATTTAAAGAATGGTGATTTTTTTAAAAAGTTTTATTACTTTAATTTAGTACTTCATAAAGTTTTTATTATGAGAACATCTCATTAAACTTCCTCTGACATTTTGCTTTTTTGTTTTAGAGTTTTTAATCAGTAACTTTAGGGAGAGTAGTTGTTAGGGTTTAAAGTGGTTCGCTTTAACATTTTATATTATAGTATTCTTTAATCTTGTCTGAATAATCAGGAGGAAAGAACTGATGTATTGTTTTATTGTCTTTCTGTAATTATATCTTTTGTTACTACTACTTGATTTTTTGAATAAGTGGAATTTAAAATTCTGTTGATTCACGTATCTTTTAAAACTTACCTTGGTCTTTTATTTTTTCACTACTTAACTAGTATCCTTTGCTTGGCTACTTAATGCTGGGTAGATTAGAATGTAATTCTTCATTTTATCCAAAACATTTGATTCCTGTACGAGTAAGAAAAAAACTAACCTTCCTTCTGTTTGCAAACTAATTGTTATGTAGGCACTGTGAATTGTATGGATAAGGAGAACATGGGCTTATTTTTCAATTCTTAGAATAGTAGAGAGGGATACCCCTTAAATTTAGAGAAATAAGATAAAACAAGTGTTTTTAAATTAGCGGAGATACTCATTACTAACTTCAGAAGGTGGTATATGCTGAAAAAAAGAGATTTTGGAAACATTTAGCTATATTCATGGATAGCATTTAGCTATATTCATGGATATAGCAATTATCATAAACTAGGATGTTAGGGCATAAATTCTAACCTTTGACAGTAGTAATCAAGGAGGGAAGAAAGTAGTGAACTATGTCTCTTAGTGACACCTAGAGATTAACTACTGAGTTGATGACCAGTAGGATAGCTTAGATCTTTTTCGTGATAATCAATGACAAACCTTTGTCAAGATATCTCACCAGTTGTCTCTCATTCTTTTTCTGATCAGTATACTCTTCTATGGAAAATCAGAACTACATTTTTAATGAGAAAAATATATGTTAAATTCCTTTAAATAAAAATAGTTCTCTAATGTTATTATGGAACTTTTTGTACTAATGCATCATCTGAAAGTTAGCTAGAAGAATAGAACATTTTGCCATCGCATATCAAATGAATAACAAATAGGTATTAAAACTGATAATTATTAATTATACTATAGATGTATACATAGTTAGAGTCAGCTCTATAAATATAAATTATCTTTTCAAGTAACCACATGAGACTTTTTTTTCTCCCATCAATTAGCATTTAAAAAATTCTAGTTGCTAGGTGCTTGAGTGCTGGCACAGTCCAAAGATACAGGTAATAATAGACAAGCGTAATACAGTATGATAAATTCTGTGATAGAAATAAACACAGTAAAAATATAGACAAAAGTCACGTTGATGGCTGCTTAAGAAGACTTCCTCAGAGACACCATGCCTAAAGTGGTCCTTGAAGGTTGTTAGGGAGAAAATAGTTCCAGACAGAGTTGAGGGAATAAGTTGGGGAGGGAGTGGCACTGCAGAGAGAACTGCATTCGGGCAGGCTTAGAAGTGAGAAAGAACCATGTCTACTTTGTGAAGCTGCCGGTTTTTCAGTATAACTAGAACATAAGATTTAATTGTAGGGTGGAGTGGGCAGCAGATCTAGGGGCAGAGTGATAAGGGTTACAGGGTGGCTAGACAAATAATTTGGTCTTTTATGCCTTTTAAAATAGTTTGAACTTTATGTAAAAGACTGGACTACCTCCCTCAATGGTAAATTATTGTATAAATTTAAGGAAGGCAAACTCATTGTAATAATAAAGTACACAAAGAAATATGATTTATAAAAAAAAAGTACTAGGGTAAATTAATTACCGTATTTAAATGAGATTTTATTGTAAATATACATGCAGAATGCCATACTGGTGTAAGAGCATGAACCATGAAATCTGTCAGATCTGGATTTCAATCCTGGTTCCACCACTTATATTTCTGTAACTTTGGGCATAGAGAATCACCTAATTTACACAATCTCCTTTGCTATAAAATGGGGATGATAAAAATATCCATCTTCATAAACTTTTTCTGAGGATTAAATGAGATTATGCTAAGCAGTTTATAAGCATGTAGTAAGTACTCAAAAAATGTTAAATGTATTACTCTTGTGGCTGTTTATTATTTTGGCATCAATGCTCTTTACAAGTGTATTTATGGTCCCTAATTCCCATTTCTGTATTATGTGTATGTAGAGTCATCTGAATATAGGCCAGGAGACAGCATGATTGAGGAAGTAAATTTATGTGAAATTGTGTTCTTTTGTAAAATGTATTTTTATCTGCTGTTTTGAACTATCTAAATAATAATCTCATGCTTTAAATGTGAATCATAAATTTTTCCTTGAGCTTTAAAAATATTTTCTTTTGCTATAGTTTAATCATTTGGTGACAACTTTGAAAGTATTACCATTAAAAAACCTATTTTCCCGTTTCCTACTATGTTCCATGTGTGAGTAACCACATTTTAATGTTTTTCTCTTGTTTTGTATTATGAATTTTTCATAATGATTTTTTTCTACCATCAGCTTCCTCTCATTTTAGATGCTATAACATGATCAATATAATGAAAATTAGAATAAATAGTCAAAACATCTGAAATGCTTTGCATTCTTTTCCACTATATGGAATTTGCTGTGTAGATTTGCTCTGTTATTTGAAAAACGGTTAAAAGTACATTTTTTTTTAAGACCACGACCCATGCTTGTTTTCGCCATTTGCTCTAGAATAAAAGAGATGAAACGCTTATTATCAGTCCTTTTGTGTAGTTTTACTAGTCATTTTTTGGTTAAATAAAGTTTATCCTTTAGTAGAGTCCTTGGAAAGTCACATTTGTATGTCCCATGAGTTCTGGAATGTTCTAAACTGTTTTTCTATGGACTTGATACTTGCAGGACAGTTAAGTAGATCTAATATCCTGGGGTCACAGTTTCTTTCCTTGTTTCTTGAAAATGCTTCTCCACTGTTGCCTGGTTTTGTGTGTTGTGTTAAAGCAAGCTGATGCCAGTTCTCTTGCTTTTGTAGCTTGTTTCCTCTTTTTGCCTGGGGGCCCTAAGGATTCTTTTCTTCATTGTTGAAGTTTACTACTTTTACGATTCAGAGTTGATTGTCCTGGGTCATTTTGCTCTGGTATGCTCTGGGACACATACAATTCTATGTGTATATTCAGATCTTCTTTTATTTCTGGAAATTTTTTTTGGATTGTAGTGCTAAATATTAGGGTTTTTTAAAAATTGTTTTAATTTTTCTTCTTCAAGGACACCAATTATACCTATGTCCGACTTCCTTTGCTTGTTCTCCATTTCAACCACTATTTCTGTGATCTTTTTTTCTCAACTTCTGTCTTGATTACATTTTCATTCTCTTGATTATTTTCCTGCTTTTCTTCAATTCCATTTATTAAGTTTTCATTTGAATCTATTCTCTGTTCTCCTTTGGCTACCTTATAACTTAGCCTTCATTTTTTTTTTTTTTTGGTGGGGAAGATTAGCCCTGAGCTAACATCTGTTGCCAATCCACCTCTTTTTTTTTTTTTTTTTTACTGAGGAAGATTGGCCCTGGGCTAACATCTGAGCCCATCTTCCTCTAAGCTTTCATTTTTTTATATGATTTGTTGTTGTTCTGTTTCTTTTTGGAGTTTGATCATCTCTTTTTTCATTTCTTCTTGTTCTTTGTCCATTTATGTTTTTATTATTTGTATTTCTGATTCAAGTATTGTTTTATATCCTCAAATGCTTGTTTGACAGTATTTAGTTCAGTTTGAAATGTTGTGTTACACTTTTCTTCAGGATCATGATTGGTTTTTGGCAGGAGACTTTTCATCAGCCGAAAAGCTTATTTACATTTTATGACTTTTTGCAGTAGTTTTTTATGGATTTGGTCTGCTTTTTTCTGTTCCTATTTATTACTTGGAAAGAGTTCCTAGTTTTGGAGCATTCTTTTCTGTCACTTCTACTCTCTTTTGTGCTATTTGTTTTATGGGTGGTGGTGTTTTGGGTGGGAGAAGACATGGCATGTCTTGTTTCTGTTTCATTTCTGTAGGATCTTTCATTTCCCTCTCTTATTTTATTCTTTCCCTTCCCTGCCTTGTCTACCAGGAGTACCACATCTCTCTAAATATGATGTTCCCTTGAAGATACTCCCCTTGCTTCTCCAAGGCTGTCATTTCTGTTTCCTCCCATTTCAAACCCCTCCCCATAACCAGGGCTGTGGATTACCAAGTCCTGTACAGTATTTTGGCGTTATTGTTGCATTTTGCTTTCTGGGGTTGATTTTGTCTGTGCTTCCTCCAAGTCCTCTGCTACCCTCTACTCTTTGTTACAGAGTCTTTTAAGCCTCTCCTTACTCGCTTTCTGCCCTTACAAGCTTGCAGCAGCTGGAAGGCTGTAGAAGGTCTGTTGGAATTTTTTTGTTTTATCTCTATTTACAGGTAATTTGAAGGTCATAATGTTTTTTGTCTGCTAGTAATACTGAAGGTGTAGGTCTTGTGTGGTTTTATTTGTTTTCCTTGTTGATTTTTATGTTTCAGGGGAAAAGTAGAGGGAGAGGGAAGATTCAGAATCAAATGACTGCCATTTTTCTCAGTTCTGAAGTCGCCTGAAAGTATATTTTTAAATTATGAAAGATTTTATTTGCTTCAAGCAAATACTTGCATTTTATATTAAATAGCAATTGAAGCTTTCAATTTCCTTGAGAATAAACATTATATTTGAAAATTAGAAAATTTTAAAATTTATTACAACATTTGTATTAAAACAGGAAGAAAAGTGAATGACATATAAGTCTCTATAATGTCACATTGCCATGGAGTTATTTGTAAACAGTTATATAAAGTGGATATAAAATATTGGCATAATGTGCATATAATCAAGTGATGATAAGTAATCTGGATTTGAATATAAGACTGAATGGCAGTTGCCCTCCATCAAACTGCATTTGGAACCTGGATGAATTTTGCTTTCACAGTGGGACCCTCCTGCAGAACTCGTAGCTGGATAGTTACACAGACTTGCCCTGGTCATTTTATTAACCTTGCAATAATGCAAGGTCTTCTTTTACTAATTTTTATTTTTTTAACCTCACTTACAGTGTTAAGGTGGGTTTTGCTACTTTAGAGTGCCTGCTGTACATATAAGGCAATATGAGTATACAGAAATTTAAGGCATGGTCACCTCTTACCAGCACCTTAGAATTTTGATGGAGAACTAGAATTTTAAAGAAAATTTGCTAATATAAAGGTATGTATTTTAAAATCCACTTTTTGAATAAGTAATTACATGTACAAAATTAAAACATGTACAGACATACAAAATTCAAAAGGTACTGAAGGGTGTCTAGGGAAAGGTCTGCCTCCTACCCCGGTCTTCCAGGCATCTCCCTTACCCAGAGTAAACACTATTGCCATATATAAGCATATATGTATGTATTTTTAAAAACACAAATGGGAGTTTATTACTCCTTGGTTTACACTTAATTTTATAAAGCTTATATCATATCATCACATTTAGAGTCACTTCGTTCTTTTTGACAGCTACCAGATATTCCAATACTTGGATGTACTCTATTGTATTTAACTAGACCCTCATTGATTGGCATTTAAATGGTTTACAGTTTTTCTTTGGATTATATTTAGGTTATATTTAGATTGGATTATATTTAGATTATATTATGTGCTTTAATTCAAAGAAATATTTTCAAATGGCTTCATTTCTCAGATGTAAGGAAATATTTCACAAAAAGCTGGGAACTTGGAGTTTAGTTTTAAATAGAAAAATTTTCTGTCTAAAATAAAGGCTTATACTGACCTTCTTTTCCTTAATGAATTTCAACCTTGTGACTTTTGAGTTGGAGCAAGTATTTATTAAAGTTTTTGATCATATGTGGGCAGATTAGGGTAAATGGAAAAGACGATTCTTGTCTTTAGAGGCTTAGGCCTCCTGACAAATTTCAATTTATTTGTAGAAACAACTTTTAAGATGAGGTGTTAATTCTAAGACTACCAGGAACTTCTAAAAGTGTTGGAAAGAGTAGAAAGAATTACAAATAAGCTTAGTGATGGTGTCTGTATAGTGGTAAGAAAATGAGCAACTTTAAAAATTAAAGTGATACTACTTGTCTTGGTAAGAAAGAATAGGTGTGATAGATAAATCTGTGCTGGTGGATGAGGAGACAGCATAGTACTAACTGTTTACCTGTCAGCCTGTTGCCTCTTTTCTGGCAAAGGTTTAGTAGTTCTTTTAGACTCCTTCTATAGTGTGAGATACCTATTTCTAAAAATTTCCCTCTTTATGTAATATATGGCTGGTAGCTCTTTGTTTAAGAAGATAACTCTGAAATTTCCTTTGTAATTCATTCTGAGAATTAAGTAACTTATAGTGGTTATTTCTTTTTTTTAGCAGCTTTATTGAGATATAATTCACATACCATGAAATTCACCCATTTAAAGTGTATTCCTTAGAAGGGGTAGTTCCTGAGGTTAGTATTCGAGATTTTTTCTGAGCCTGGGAGGGGTCTTCCCCACTATTTCTTTTTTTCCCCAGTTTTATTGAGAAATAATTGACATACATCACTGTAGAAGGTTAAGGTACACAGCATGATGGTTTGATTTACATATATTGTGAAATGATTACCACAATAGGTTTAGTTAACATCAATCATCTCATATAGATACAATAAAAAAAGAAAAGAAAAAGAATTCTCCTTGTGATAAGAACTCTTGGGATCTACTGTCTTAACTTTTCTACATATCGTACAGCAGTGTTAACTGTGCTCATCATGTTGTGCATTATGTCCCTAGTACTTACTTATCTTAATATTGGAAGTTTGTGCCTTTTGATTACCTTCCTCCAATTTCCCTTCCTTGCCCCTGCCTCTGGTAACTACAAGTCTGATCTCTTTTTCTATGAATTTGGTGTGTTTTTATTGTTTATTTATTTTTATTTTTGGTGAGGAAGATTGGCCTTGAGCTAACATCTGTTGCCAATTTTGCTCTTTTTACTTGAGGAAGATTGTCACTGAGCTAACATCTGTGCCAATCTTCCTCTATTTTGTATGTAGGACACTGCCACAGCATGGCTTTATGAGTGGTGTGTAGGTCCACGCCCGGGATCTGAACCCGTGAACCCTGGGCCGCCAAAGCAGAGCACATGAACTTAACCACTACACCACTGGGGCAGCCCCATATTTATTTATTTTTTTAAGATTACACATGTAAGTGATATCATATAGTATTTGTCTTTCTTTGACTTATTTCACTTCGCATAATGCCTTCGAGGTCAATCCACATTGTCACAAATGATAGGATTTTCTTGTTTTTGTGGCTGAATAGTATTGCATTGTATATATATACCACACCTCCTTTATCTATTCATCCATTGGTGGACACTTAGATTGTTTCCGTGTCTTGGCTATTGTAAATAATGCTGCTGGGAACATGAGGTTGCAGATATCTTTTTAAGTTAGTGTTTTCGTTTCCCTTGAATATGTTCCCAGAAGTGGAATTGCTGGATCATATGATAGTTCTATTTTTAATTTTTTGAGGATCTTCCATACTGTTTTCCAGAGTGGCTGTACCAATTTACAGAACCACCAACACTGCACATAGGGTTCCCTTTTCTCCACATCCACGCCAGCATTCGTTATCTCTTGTCTTTTTGATGATGGCCATTCTAACAGGTGTGAGGCGGTAGCTCATTGTGGTTTTAGTTTGCATTTTCCTAATGAATAGTGATGTTGAGCATCTTTTCATGTACTTGTTGGCCATTCGTATATCTTCTTTGGAAAAATGTCTGTTCAGGTCCTTTGCCCATTTTTTGATTGGATTATTTGTTTTTTGCTATAAAGTTATGTGAGTTCTTTATATATTTTGGATATTAACCCCTTATTAGATATGTGGTTTGCAAATATTTTTTCCCATTCCGTAGGTTGTCTTTTCATTTTGTTGATGGTTTCTTTTGCTCTGCAGAAGCTTTTTAGTTTGATATAGTCCTACTTGTTTTTGATTTTGTTGCTTGTGCTTTAAGTGTGATTTCCAAAAAATCATTACCAGGACCCATGTCAAGGAGCTTTTTTCTTATGTTTTCTTCTAAGAGCTTCGTGGTTTCAGGTCTTACATTTAACTCTTTTTGAATTAATTTTTGTGGGTGGTGTAAGATAGGAGTCAAGTTGCATTCTTTTACATGTGAATATCCAGTTTTCCTAGCACCATTTATTGAAGAGACTCTTCTCCATTGAGTATTCTTGACTCTCTTGTCAAGTATTAGTTGACTGCATATGCTTGGGTTTATTTCTGAGCTCTTAATTCTGTTCCACTGGTCTATTTGTCTGTTTTAATGCCCGTACCATACTGTTTTTATTACTGTAGCTTTATAGTATAGCTTGAAATCAGGAAGTGTGATGCTTCCTGCTTTGTTGTTCTTTCTCAAGATTTCTTTGGCTATATGGGGTCTTTTGTGGTTTTATACAAATTTGAGGAGTGTTTTTTTCTATTTCTGTAAAAAATGCCATTGGAATCTTAATAGGGATTGCATTGAATCTATAGATGGCTTTTGGTAGTATTGACATTTTAACAATATAAGTTCTTCCAAACCATGAACACAGGATACCTTTCCATTTATTTGTGTCTTCTTTGATTTCTTTCATCAGTGTCTTGTAGTTTTCACAGTAGAAATCTTTCATCTCCTTGGTTAAATTTATTCCTAAGTATTTTATTGTCTTTGATGCTATTGTAAATGGGATAGATGTCTTGATTTCTTTTTCAGAAAATTCATTGTTGGTGTATAGAAATGGTACTGATTTTTGTATGTTAATTTTGTATCCTGCAACTTTACTGAATTTGTTGATTAATTCTAACAGTTTTTTGGTTGAATCTTTAAGATTCTCTCTATATAAAATCATGACATCTGCAAATAGAGACAATTTTACTTCTTCTTTTTCAATTCTGATGCCTTTTATTTCTTTTTCTTGCCTGATTACTCTAGCTAGGACTTCCAGCATCTCCACTGTTTCTACCCAGGCAGACTACCTGGCCTACAGTTTAGCTTGTATCTCCAGTAAATTTACCTATATCCTTCCAATTGCCTTTTACCACATCCTCCACTGTTTTCATGAGTGTTCTTAGACTTGAACTTCTCCACGCTCTGTTGAAAATAATTTCTTTTGGAAAGAGATTAGGAGCTGTTTTATGGCTCGTTTCTCCTCTCAGACAAAGTCTCTGAGCCATGACTCTGGAGGTAGGGTGGGGACAATGGCATGCTTTTCTCTGAAGACACCCCTGCTTTAGGAGCTGAGTGCTGTGGGAAAGGAAGAAAGAAGGTAGGTCTTCTCAGTTTGCTTCTCCTATCAAGGTATCAGCCTTTTACGAGCTAGGGCAAGTGATTAGGACCCCAGTATTAGCACACCACTCAAAGTAGTGCCTCTGTCCCACCAGTTAAGGCTGGATGCAAGAAGTGAGCACTCCCACCCTTGGCTACACTCACCTGGAACTTAGCCTCAGGAAAAGGTAGCTTAGGGCAGGGTGTTATATGGAACAGAATCAAAGTGTTCTCTGAAATTGAGAAAGCTTTCATGTATATATCCAAGAGAAAGGAAAACATATGTCCACACAAAAACTTGTACACGTATGTTCACGGAAGCATTATTCATAGTAACCAAAAAGTGGAAACCTCTGGAACTTTCAGCCCCACCCCCTGACCTCTGGGGAGGGGAGAGGAGCTGGATGTTGAATTAGTCAACAATGACCAATGGTTTCATCAGTCATGCCTATGTAGTGAAGCCTCCACAAAAATCCCTAAAATACAGGTTTCAGAGAGCTTCTGGTTAGGTGAACACGTGGAGGTGATGGGACGGTGGTGTATCTGGTGAGGGCGTGGAAACTCAGTACCCCTTCCCCCATACTTTGCCCTATGCATCTCTTCCATCTGGTTGTTTCTGAGTTGTATCCTTTTATAATAAACTGGTAATCTAGTAAAAAAAAAAAAAAAAAAAGGAAACCCAAATGTCCGTCTCCCGATGAATGGGTAGACAAAATGAGTTATACCATACAATGGAATAATATTTGACAATTAAAAAGGAATGAAGTACTTAATACATGCTACAACATGGATGAACCTTGAAAACATCTAAATGAAAGAAGCTAGTCACAAAAAACCACATATTGTAAGATTCTATTTATATGAAATAATCAATAATAGGCAAATTTATAGAGACAGAAATAGATTAGTGGTTGTCTAGTGGCTGAGATGTGTGTGGAGGAATGGAGGATGACTGTTTCATGGGTACAGGGTTTCTTTTTTGGGGTGATGAAAATGTTCTAAACTTAGATTATAGTGATAGTTGCATATATCTGTGACTATACTAAAAACTGTTGAATTTCATACTTTAAATGTGTGAATTTTATGGCTGTGAATTATATCTCAATATAGATGCTAAAATAAAAGAGAAAGTCTAGTCACTTTTATCTTTTAAAATGTACAAGATGTATCTATTTTTTATTCAAATATTAATCAGGCCAAACTTGCAAAGCTTTTGTGATTTTACAAGTCTTCCTAGGGTCATATTTGATATCTCAGTAGGAAATTATTTGTATATGTGATGAACATATTGTGATCAGATATAATATAATTTACTTTTTATAGACTCATAGTAGTTTTTAATCTTGTACTATATATTATTTTATTTTAGGTATATTATAAATTTATTGGAAGCTTTGATTTTTATGATACTTTTTATTCTAGTGTTGTAATTAGTTCTACAATTTCAAAGATTTCTGTCTTTGTTCTTTTTTTCATGATTCTCAGAAAACTTACTAATAGTATTAATAATAATTTCTACCATTTGTCCATCAGAAAACCACTGATTTGAAAAGCCTGCCTTTGTGAATATAATTGTTTTTAATTATGTGTCTTCAAATATTTTAGCATAGATATTTTAGATCATGTAGTTATATTTAACTTGTGTTTTTCCTCTCTGATTTGTCCCCCACTCCTCTGTGTGATAACGAAGAGAACATTTGTTTCATTGGTGGTCCTGTTGTGCTAGATATTTATGATAATTATTTTGTCGCTGAAGTATCTGTTTTTTTGTTTCTTACGAGGGCGTCTCAGTATTGCCTCTGTCTTTTCTTTGTATGAATTCTTAGGAAAAAAGGCAAGATGTGGTAGTTCCTCTAATTTCTACTGTCATCTTAAGTTCTCATAGAAGGTTAAGTTCTTTTTGCCCCAATAAATTGTTCTCACAGTAAAAATAGGCACAAATATCAAAATATACTTTTGTATGAATGCATATGAGATATAAAAACCTGTTGTTTTTCAAATATTTTTTCTTTTAATAAGTTGTAATACTTTTAAAATTATTTCAAAGTAACCTTCTTGGAGAAAGGTTACCTTAAAAATGTTTTAAAATGTTTATACTTAACTAAGAAAAATGTATTCCAAAATTTTTTTTAGAAATTATAAAATTTGCTCAGTTGTTTTTCTAAAAAGATTTGAGTAGCTATTATTCCCCACATAGAACAGATTAAATAGATTTAAATATGAGTAATAGAATAAATTAATAGACTAAATAGATAAAATAGATTTAAATATGATTTAGAAAATTGGCATGTGATATATTGGATTATTCCCCCTTCTTTTTCAGGAACTCTTGGTGTGGTAACAGAAGCTACAATAAAAATCAGACCAATCCCTGAATACCAAAAGTATGGCTCAGTAGCTTTCCCTAATTTTGAACAAGGAGTAGCCTGTTTAAGAGAAATTGCAAAGCAGGTAAAAAAAAAAATAACCCACCCATATATATTTATATTTTTAAAATTCTACTGCATAATTGATTTTGATGTATCCCATATAATCTTTATTTTTAGTTGTGTTATATTTGTGGTTTCTACCCAGTTCTATATGAAATGGTAATGTTGTAAAATCATCCCTTTAAGTGCAGTTGCTATTTCTTTCAGTAATTTTTTATCTATTTCTTGGTTTAAAGAGTGCTGTAGGATTTTAAGCCAAGGTAAGATATGTACTTGGGTGATGGCTTTGAATGACTCTGCCTTTTATTGAATGTTATGTTTTAAGTTATTTTTGGGTAAGATATTTTGTGATTAATTGAAATAATATTTAATTTTTCTTAAATTAAGACATTTATTGAAATTAAAATAAATGGTTGAATATCAGTGGCCCAAAAATTTAGAAATTAAATATAAGTAATCAAACTTTATCAATTCTTAGAATGTGCTGCTAGTAGGCTGTACTTTGTTTTATAATATTACCTAAGCTGTAGCTTAAATTAAGTAATATAATATAGTATAGCATAATACAACATAATATGTTTAGCTGTAATCTAAAAAGAATTCCCATTTTCTCCTCCCTTCTTAAAAAAAAAGGATATATTATCAAAGGTTTTTAAAAGACTAGATAATGCCAAGTAATTTTATTTCTGTGTTTAGTTCTGTGTATCAGTGTGGAAATTCTTGCATTTTTTTAGGCTTTTGGTTCATTGTTTGAACTACAATGGTTTGTGAAAAATTCTTATTTCACCATTTCCCAGGGAGGAAGTAAGGGGATATACTGCAACCTCTTTCTTCTTGCTTTCTCCAAACTCTGAGAGTTCTTTAATACTTACCATCAGCTATACCCAACTAGAATCTTGAGGAAAAGGGAGCTTTCTGATGTGACCCATATAGGTCAGCTTCTAGGTATCCAGAGCAGAGTGGAGGGAGGATCTGATGAGGCAGAGGAACAGTATCTAGCAAGTACTCCATATTCATTGTGAACTTTGTAAGGTACTGAAATGGAAAGTGGTGAAGAGTCTTATCTTCCCAGCGTCCCAAGAGAAGCATTATGTATTAACGTTTTAAAGAAATTTAAAATGAACAAAACACTGTTATATTTACCCACATATTTACCATTTTCAGTGCACTTTACTCCATACACTCAGTTTTGCTTTCTGAGACACTCATTTTTTTCTGACAATTTCCCACTTTTAGGAAGTCCAGCTATCTGATCACCTAATGTAACAGTTGACAAGGATAATTTTTATAATTTCCAAGTAGCTTCAGTTACTTATCAGTTAGATTGCTTCCCCCATCAAGACTTAGCCGTATGCCCCTTAATCTTGATTGTCTTACTCCTGGTTGGGAAGAAGGTTTAAAAAAAAAGTATTGTCCTGGAATGAACAATCTTGAACTTGTGGCAGGTTATTTTGGTGGTGTTAAAACAGAAATGAGTGTTAACAGTTGAAATCCTTACATAAGAGCTCCTAATTCACTAGATCTTTGGGGATATTATGTTATGGTTAGAGAGCTAGACTGTATGTATAGTAAGTATTATGCTGTGTTTGCTAAAATAATGAGATGGCAGTAATGTTGAAAAGCAGGATTATTGACTAAAGGAGTAGTGGAAATAAGTTTTAGGAGTAAATATCTGAGCACTGAGCCGTAGAGTTCAAATACTTGTTGCTAAAACTTTTCATCACTTAAAGGCCAAGGAAAGTAATTTCAAATTTAAGATACCAGGTATTAAGAAATAAAAGAAGTATTTGCAGAGCCTTATGGTTTTGCCTATGAGTTAATACCTAGAAGAATGGAAAGCTAGGTTTTTTGTTTTTTTTTTTTTTAAGAAAATAACCATAGGTTCACCAATTAAAAATCAAAACAAAACCTAACATTTTCCATAAATAGATTATATTTTCTTGTTAATTTCAAATCTTCCTTAATGAGTGATTTTTTTTATTCCAAGATTTTCACTTTGTATTATAATTTATTCTTTGTGTTAAGTATTTTCATTTATATTTAATTTTCATCTTTGTCAAGCTTGACTATTTCTGCCCCCCAAAAAGCTGTATTATTAAAGATGTACTTCATATTATCTCTCTTGTTCGAGTTTTGAATGACATCTTTTTAATTGACCATTATTGCCTCTTTTTTATGGGAAAATAAGCATGAATGCCAAATTAGATTTTTAAAAATAGTTATAGAATTTATAAAACTAGTCTGATTTGTATGTATTTTCAACAAAAGATCTTAAAAGGTCACATTCAGTCTATGTTGGCCAGCTCTGCCCCTTCACACACTATGTCCACTCTGTAGAACACAGATTTAGTAGACTTGTTAAAAAGTGCTGTTATCTGATCTTTGGAGTAGAGGTGGACATATTTTATGCTTTTCTAAGTGCTCCATTTGCTTTTCCACATTGCAAATACTCACATGTAAATATACCTTAGGTTTCATTAATGGAAATGATGTACAAATGTATCAAAATCCTAAGTTTATAATTTCATTAAAATGGAAACATTTGATTTAAACATAAATAGTTGGTACACTCTGATGCAGTTTTTGTTACAATTTAATATGCCCCTGATAGAAAGTAACAGAAGAAGAGCTACTTGTGTTAATGAAAAGCAGGGAGTGAAATTTTCCTTCATCTTGCATAGGTCAATATAAGTTGCCCTTTAGTTTGTTAAAAAAATTCTTTGGATATTCATACAATGACCATAATCTAAATTCACTACATCAAACTATGTTGGATATATATCTTGGAATAAATAAAGGTGATGATTAATAGAAAGTGCCACCCTGTGGTTAAAAAACAGATGAAAAAGAAAGCTCCTTTTTAATCTATAGTTTTAATTATTTGGGTCTGTGTACTAAGACAGTTTTTTAGAGACATAAATGGCATGTGACTAGAAAGCTTGCCTTAGTTGAAACTGATTTAAAAGCCTAGGTAGATAATATTTTATTCTTAAATATTGCTCTTATGAATGAAACAATTGCTAAGAGTAGTTACTGGGATTTGGAAATATTCCACTGTTTGGAGAACCTGCACATTTTACTCCTGTGATAATGCACGTGTAGAGAAGCGTTAATGTTTATCTTCCCTGGAAATGGGTAAATGCTAGTATTATGGTTTGGGAGCATTTATATATTATTTTACAGAGTGTACAAATCTCATGTCAAGAATGGTGCTGATTGTGCTGCCCTGCTTTGTAACAATATTCTCAGACAGAAAAATTGAGAAAATTATCAGGTTTTGGCACTAGTCGTCGTTCAATTTGTAGTTTGGAATTTTAGCTGATAGCAGGAGAATTAAGATCCATTAAAATAGATGGTACATGGTTTATGGTTGTGCCAAATTCTTGATTGAATAGTGAGTTGGCTGCTTGTAATTCCTCACTGTCATTTCATAGCACTTTCATTTTTACAATATTTTCAGACTCAAGTTGCATTTGACATGGGGAACTGTATTTTGGATGAGTATCTTTTGGAAAGGAACATACATGGTTGTTCACAAATAGCAAAGTGGGCTCTGTGTATATTTTCATCACTATTCTTACTGAAGGAAATAAATTAAGCAACCTTATACTGGTAGCAGAAGGATTCTACTAAGGTCTCTCATCTGATCTTTGTCCATGTGAGGAATTGTCCTCTTTCAATACTTCAGTGCCTTATGAGGAGGTAAAAAGGAAGATTTAGTGGAAGATTAATGTGATTCTATCTCATAAGTGGCAATTCACTATAGTCTCCAACTTTACTCAGTAGATGGGTAAGTGACTTTTAAGACTTTCTCTGAAAGTAGATTTCCTACTGTAGACTCTCAAGAGGGGAAAACTGTGTTTTTAAATCAGAATATCAGTATCAGATATAATATTTTATTACTCTCTTTTATTGTTTGTTTAAAAATGGCAGTGATGTCTTTATAAGGTTTGAAGGGAAAACTGAGTGTTGCAACAAGCTCAAAAGCAATTTTTGAAGTTTGGGGTTTTTTTCCTCTCCAGTAAAAACTTAGGAGTTATGCCCTATGGTATCGAGAGAGGACCATTTGTTCCATTAAGAGGAAACACTGACTGTATGTGTAGCATGGATTAGTATGCATTCCTCTGAAAGCTATCTTTCTCAGCATCAGAACTAGGTTTTTAGAATTAAAGATTAAAAGGCAGCTTTTCCTCTCACTACCTTTTGACAAGGGTTGGCCCTTTATACCTACCATCACTTTTATTTTAGAAACAATTTTAAACTGATAGTGTGTTTTTTTCTAGTGAGTGTAGACCATAATTTGGGAAGAAATACATAGTTCACGTCTGACACCTCAGAATGTTATATCTCAATTCTGAATTGTTCTGTTTTCAACTTGCTTTATCCTAGAGAGGTTCAAAAAATTGAAAGGAGTTAGGTTTAGCACTTACATTATAAAACATTTAAAATTTCATATTCAGCAATAATTCTTATAAATAATTTGTTACATATAGAAAATGGAATTGTTATTTTAAATCATTTTTTTGTGTCGTATTTCTTTCCCTCTGAAAGCAGAGAGAATAACCTAGCCAAATGTTTGGTTAATTGGATTCTTTACTGTGTGATCCAGCAAAATGTATTCAAATCGAGGACGGTTATAAGACATCCTCTTGACCAGGAGCTACTCAGAACAAGTCATTATACCTTTACTAAACTGAAAATATAAAATTATGACTAGGAGACTGTTTGACATTAACTTTTGGCCCTTCTCTTAATATAAGTGGAGGGAAATATCTACTCTGTGCTTTATTTCATTCTTTAAAACCAAGAGATAATTCTCTTGTTAAAAAAAACTCTTGTTGTTTACAATGTAGACTCCTAGCTGTAAGCCAGTATGTCATTTCCAATAAGATTAACTAGTTATACCAATAACCTTAAATATTGTATGATTTCATCTGTGGTATCAATTCTGATTTATTAGTTAGAGGAAGAATTAATTCTGTCTGTATTTTGAGCTTTTATATCTAGAAATTTGCATTTAACAGAATTCTCTTCTTTCACATATCCTTTTTTGAACTTTTTTATTAATTTATTTTATTATGTTTCTTTTATGTGAGATAGTATACTCTTATCTTTATGTCCAACGTAGTGCAATGGGTATTATGTAAGCTAAGTAGACATGGTTTCTGTCTCCTAATAATCCTTAAGGATTTTGTATATCATGATAAATTTTGTGTTTAAATTTTTGTATAGCTATGTATGAGGGGTTTGGTACTGAAGCATTGGCTTCTGATACAGTATGAGATTAGTAGACTATCTCCAGAATAGTCTTAAGGCTCAGGAATTTGGGCCGTTCTAGAGTCTACACACAAAGTTTGATTTACTTCTTGAAGAAACAAACCTTTTAATTCAAGGATGATTTATTCTTTAACCAAGGTACCGGAGATATAGGACTACCATTTAGTGCTCATATGTTACAGGTTATCCTTATGAAGTTAGAATAGTAGAAATCCAGCAGACATTTAAAATATGTTAATACTGAATTTCTTTTGCCGGTAACTAATAAACTAAGAGACACATTCTCGAATAATGTGTCTCATATGAAGTGCAAGTTCTGGTTTTCTCTGTGACAAGAAAGAAATATGACTTAGTTCCATAAAAGCAAATTTTGCAGAAATCTTTTGATGTGTTTCTTATGAGGACTATTTTTTGGAGAAGATGATTTGATTGAGAAATCTGTTACTTTTTAAGTTAGTGCAGAGAATTCTACTGAGTAAATAAGACTAATCAGAGTGGTTGTTTTTTATTTTTCAGGTTATATATTCAAGTAAATTCCTGATTGTAGCATCATTAAAGGGAAGAAATGGTCAACAATTTGACTTAGTCAGTCGTATAACTGTGCTTTGAGGTCATTGTAGTTATTTATTTCTTCTTTTCTCAGATAAAACAAAGATATTGATATTTTGTTATTAGTCCATATTGAGTTTTCTCATATCTTTTCAGACTATTTAGTCAATATAAAGTACACTTCAGGTACAAGTCAGGTGACATGAGAGATTCTAGTAAGGGCGCATTTATCATAGTAGGAAAGAAAACAATTATTTCATTAACTCCAGTTCGAGTATGCAATTTTGTTTGAATGTTCTTTAAATTCCCTGAATGTGTCATTAACCCACCATTAAAATTACTTGGTAAAAATGTTTCCTCTCAGGTCAGTTCTGATCACCTACCACCAGAGGTCACTTTAACTCAAGGACCCTTTTCCCCTTTCCTCATCTATGAGGAATACTCTCACCATAACGTAATTGAATAGCGTGGGAGTGAATTTAGAGCTCAAATTCTCAGAATTTGTGATGTCTCTGACTTTTAAAGGAAATAGTTTGAGTTTTTTTAATAGCAATTGAAACATAACCTAATCTTAACTATAGGTATAGTAACACAGATTGAGTGTTGTTTTTTAAAAACAGTAACATATTTTAGTCTTGATTATAGGAACTTCTATTTAATTAGCTGTAGTGGCAACTTTGAATTTAAAATTCTGAAAAACTTTTCCTGCTTTGTATTTTTAGAGTGATGCACAGTGGTTTACAAATCATCAATTGCCAGAGGATCATAAAACAGTATAGATGCTATTTTTTAATTTGAGTGCTTTACTTATGAGAATTTACTTGTGACAATAACTGAAAAACTCTATTTACTGACTTTTAAAAAATGTAGCACTCTTAAAAAATGAGACTTAAAAAAGCTGTTGATTTCTTTTGATAATTTTTAAAAAGACAATGTTGAAAACTAATTTAATATTTATTATCTAGATACAAAAAACTTTCTTTAGCTTCTTATTCTTTTTTGATGGTATTTGTCTGTAACCATCTACTCTGCATCAGTATAAATAGGAATAGTAGATGACTGACTAGTTTATGTGACTCAGCTGTCAAGTTAAAATCATGTTCAATATTATTGAATATCGGTTCCTATATGTGCAAGTGCCCTGAAGCTTTCTTACTTATTTTTCCAATTTTTTAATTTGAAAGTGTTAAGCAAACAGAAACTTTGAAGGAGTAGTACAATGATCACCTGAATATCCATCTTGTATATTCAACAGTTGTTAACTTTTTGCTCTTGTTTTATTTGTTTGTATATATGTTTTCTGGACTATTTGAAATTAAGTTGCTGACAACATGACACTTGATCTATAAATACTTCAGCATACATCTCCTAAAAATAAAGGTGTTCTTCTTTATGACCATAATACCATTCTAAGACAATCAGCAGTAGTTTCTTAATGCCATCTAATATTCATTCTATAATCAGATTATTCCAGTTGGCCCCAAGATGTATTTTGTGGATGGTGTTTTCAAACCAAGATTTTATCATGGCCTACATATTGCATTTTAGTTGTTTTAGAGATTGAATTCTGCTAGAAGTTTACTATACTAAATGTAATATACTTTTTTCCCATTTTCTGATGTGTGTGTACCCGTGCTGCTTGTTTTCATTAATAGCAGCTACTGTAGATACAGGTGAAGTAGAATCTGGGTTGCAGTAGCAGATAGAATTTACAAGTTGTTGGTAGGAATTTAAAAGTTTTCTTTTTCTAATAATGACAGAATGGCTCTGAATTCTTTCTCATATTTTACTGGTGTGCTGAAGCCAAAACATGTAAATATGTATGTTATATGATATTCTATTTATTTTATAAAGAAAAGAAATTTGGTCTAATCAGGCTTCATATGTTTTATTAGAAGTTGATATGCCCGTTTTATTAAAGCATTTCAGGAAAATTGATTTTCCTTTAGTATTTTGGAAACTGGTAACATTTTTAGAAACATTAACCCAACTACAAAGATAGCTTTATACCAAGATTTGAAATTACCTAGGTGGTAGATTTTTAAATTTTATTTTATAATTATTATACTTTTAATAAGATCACCAAATAGCAAATAAGATAGTTTTGTTGTAATTTTTGTTTATATGACTTTAAAGCTGTTGTGTATATGTGTTTGTGTGTGTGTTTTAAGTGATTTGTTTGGATGCTCTGTGGTGCATTTGAAATACTGCTTATCTAGCAGTCAGGATATCTTGGTCCTAGTTCTATGTTTACTGTTTAAACAATCATCTGACCTCTGGCAAGTCTTTCAATCTCTCTGGTTCTTGTTTCCTCACCTGTAAAATGGGGATAATACCAGTTCTGCTACCCTGACAGGGTTGTTTCTTATATTAAATAAAGTCATGTGAAAGCAGCTTGGAAGCCATAGGATTATATAAATTGTAAGGCAATCGGCTATTATTATGCAGTGTGTATAAAGTTACCCAATACTGTTTCTTTAGATATGGCAGTGACTTTTTTATATATAGATCGAATTATCTCACCCTTAGTATCAAAGGTGAGTAAATGAGTTGTATAGTGTTCAAAATAAAAATCTAACTAGTCATTTTGTTGGGTGAAATAAAATGTTTATTGTGAGTGTTTTTATAAAATTAAGTATTTGTTCAATTAAAAGCAAATAATGGCAAAAATGTTGTAATGCACATTTAAGATGTGTGTTAAGTTTTCTTCCTCTGAGTGATTCTCATAAATCTCAAGGTTGTTGATACAAATTTTACTGATAAATGTTATTACTCAGGTAAATGTTTAAAAAATTTATGACATGAATCAAAATTTTGTGGTCTAAAAGCACTCTCAGTAGAAGTTTAACCATGTTAAAATTTGCATAGAAAATAAAAATCCCATTTAGAGTGCAGAGCGCTTTAGTTCTATGGAAAAATTGTAGCTAACTCAAACCTTGCTAGTGTTTGTATTGTAGTTTTTATTTATTTTATTTTATTTTTTTGTGAGGAAGATCAGCCCTGAGCTAACATCTGATACCAATCCTCCTCTTTTTTGCTGAGGAAGATTGGCCCCGGGCTAACATCCGTGCCCATCTTCCTCTACTTTATATGGGACGCCGCCACAGCATGGCTTGACAAGCGGTGCATCAGAGCGTGCCTGGGATCCCAACGTGCGAACCCTGGGCCACCACAGTGGAGCGTGCTCACTTAACTGCTGCGCCACTGGGCCAGCCCCTGTATTGTAGTTTTTAACATCACAAAATTAATATGAATATATAGTTTCCTTGTTTTTCTTTCCTTGCAGCTTTTAGCATATGCCTAAATAAATATAACTGGTGCAGTTTTAAGTACATAATCTTATGCTTCAAGGTTTTATTGCTATTTTCATACGAGTAACCTTGAAAGGTCTTAGAATTCTGGACACTTAGGATAGTTTTTCTATTTAAAATGGACTATAAGAAGGCATAAAAAGAAAGAACAATTTCTAGACTTATCTATGAAGACTTCGCAGATAATTTTTTAAAACCCACAAAAGTTCCACCATCATCTTCCTCATTTTAAAAGTGTATAAGAACGTGATGACACATTATAGTTCATAAATGGCATAATGCTCCAGGCATTGATTTTAGTTTTTTAAATTTCTACTTTCTTCTAAAATAATCTACTTTGAGGCCTAGTATTTCATTTAGTTAATTCTCTAGGTCTTTGCTAGGCATTAAGCAGATCTTGTTGCAGATAAATTAAAGATCTGGCAACATATGTGTGTATGCCAAATATTTTATAGAAGCTGCTGATGTTTTATTTGTCTTTGTATCATTATATAAAAAGTTAAGATTTTTTTCTTGTCTGAGGAACTAAGCTCTTGATCTCAAATACAGAAATATGACATTCATATTCTACTTGTCTATCTTTACCACATTAAATTGTATCATATTGTTTTCTTTTTAAAACAGAGGTGTGCTCCTGCATCTATTCGCCTCATGGACAACCAGCAGTTTCAGTTTGGTAAGTAAGGAGTGGTAATTTTAAAATCTGCTCATTAAGCCACAGAAATTTATGAAACACTAGTTATGTGTCAGGAGGGGTACTGAGTGCAGAGCTAGAAAGATAAGTGTCATAGTTCCTGTCCTTCAGGAAGCTCTCAGTGTAATGAGGACAGATAATTACATAAATGCAGGAGTGTTGGAGGTGCTGTGAAGGAAGACTGCCCTGGCTACCCTGGGGTGCAAATGAAGGGGTGGTTGATCCTGCTCGATTTTGCTTGAGGTCAGGGTGGAGAGTCAGGTAAGCTTCTTAAAGGAGGGTGATGCTTGAGCTAAATCTTAGAAGGTGAATAGAAGGTTGCCTGAGACAGTCTCTTCTGTCCCTACCAAATTTGTTCACTTATCAGCAAAAAATATGAAGTTATAAAACCTCAATGGCATGTTTTAGGGTACTTCAAATAGTTCTGTGTGACTCGGCGGGGATGAGAGTTGTTGCAAGAGATAAAGCTGGATGGGTGGAATAGGGCTTTGCAGGATAGATTTGGATTTTATCTTGTCAGCAGAGCGATGTCTTTGTAGAGGAAATAAAATAAATCAGCTTTACATCTTAGAAAGCTCATTCTCTAGGGTGGATTAGAATGGTACAAGCAGGGAGGAGGAGTTGAAACGGTTAAGAGGCAAGTTTTGGGGGCCTGGATCAAAGCAGCAGCAATGGAGATACAGAGTAAGGGATAGATTTTTCGAAGATCAGTTTGCCAACTGGATATGGAAGGTTACATAAAGGGAAGAGTTGAAGGAAAGTCCCGGATTTCTAATTTGATTGATTGGGTGGATTGAATGACAATCTAGAAGTAGGAAAAGATGTTACAACAGGTTGTATTTAAGGTGCCCTTGGAATATTCAGGTGGAGAATTCAGTAGCAGTTAACCTTGTTTCTTTTTCTTCCTATTTTGCTTTAAAGTATTAAACTTTCTAACACAATTTATCATCTTTTCAATGCTAGTTTTATTGCTTTTATATTTTTTCCATATGCTGAAATTTAGTTTGGAATTTAAGTACCTTCAAGACAGTCCCTGAATTTATGGGAACGATTGTCCAGTAATAAATACTAAAGGCTAAGATAGGCAGGCTTTTTTTTTTTCTAAGAGTAGCTTATATTTTAATTTAGAGAAGAATGAAATAAAGTTATAGTTATAGTTATAAAGAAACTTAACTAAGGAAGTCAGGTTCATAACATATCAAGAGTTAGTTTTAAAAGTAGAGTCTTCTAAGTCAGTCACAGCTTTTACTTCTTGAAGTAAATTACTTTCAAATACTATACTGATAAAAGTTTAAGATAAATGTGTCCTATAAATAATGAAATAGTTAAATCAAGTGAAAATCAAGCCACCTGTATATTTTGGCCTGCAGAGATCTAGGTCTTAAGAGAGCCATGTATCTGATTTAAAAGGCTATATTATCCATTTATATACTATTAGTGTAGTAAATTATGTTAGGCATAGACACCTTTGTAAAATTAACTATGATTTGACCAGATTTTATTTATAATTTGGATCTATAACAATTTAAAACGAAGGCTTAAAGAAAAGATCCTTCTGGCTGTCTGTCATCTCTGTTCCACATTCTCATTACTGCACTTAGGAGCGTGCTCTAAGGTAGGTTCTACCCTCTTCAGTCTTGACTGTGTCTTCTCTCCTTCTGCCCTTTACTTGGCCACCAAAGTAATCCTTTGGAAATATCTGATCATGTTTCTTGGTTGTCTATAACTTTTTTTATTTGTCAGTACCCGTTGAAGCCTTTCCATCTATATATCCTGCCATGGCTTTATGATCGAGCAACTAACGAGTAACATTTAGCACAGCAAGGGGTGTTCAGCACCTCGATGCAGCCATGTGGCTGATTGGTCAGTGTTTGTACCATGTGGTTGTTAACAAAACACAAGCCTTATTGTTAGTTGTTAATGTTTTTAATATCACCCCTACCTCTGATAACAACCCTTCATACATTATGTTGAAATGATATATTTTCAGTATATTGAAATGATGTATATCATTGAGTGCATTGAAATGATCTATAATTTTCTTCTGCAGACTAGTTTGTCAAATTTAGGTGATGTTTCTTGTTTATTTTTGTATCTCCTGCACCTATCACATAACAGGCACTTCTTACATGTTGATTGACTTAATCATCAAATTAGCAAAAGAGGGCAAACAAATCTTGGATAGCACCTAGTGTAGTGCTAAGCACATTATCCATAGCACAATTTATCAAATATCTTCTCACAACCATTCCTCAAGGTGGTATTTCCAGTTTACAAACAACTCAAGGCTAAGTATTTCAGCAGAAGTCCACAAGTCATACGTGATAGAGCTGGAATTGAACCCAAATCTGTCTGCCTTCAAAGTCCAAGACTTTTTCCACTGTCTCAGATCACTTTTTTGAAATGTGGATATTTATTAAATCCTCTTAAATTATTTAATTAACATTGTAACAACACAAAATTCACTAATCAAACTGTCCAGCTAATAAATTTGAAAGCTAGTTCCTTTGTTTACTGTAAAACAATGAAACACAATAGCTGGAACATATTTAGAATGTAATTAATTTGATAGACAACATTAATTTAAGAATAAGTAAAAGATAATAATATCCTCTTAGTTAATACTGATGCTTGACTCACTTAAAAGTTGGTAACACTTTTACAATAATTATACTTCAAAGCTATCACATCAACTCGGTATTAGGGATCTATGTGACTAACTCCCACTAGTGTTAGTGGTAATTGTGCATATGAATTTCAGTGTGTTAAGAAGAGCATATACATATCATACATTGTGTAAAGATACATGAATCAGAAGACTTGTATGAGGAACAGATAATTTCAATTTCTTTTTTTCTTTTCTTTTCTTTTCTTTTTTTTGCTGAGGAAGATTGGCCCTGGGCTGACATCTGTGCTCATCTTCCTCTACTTTATATGTGGGACGCCTGCCACTGCATAGCTTGATAAGCGGTGCGCAGGTCTGCGCCCGGCATCTGAACCTGCTAACCCCGGGCTTCCGAAGTGGAACGCACGAACTTAACCACTACACCACTGGGCCAGCCCCCAGATAATTTCAATTTCTTGTAAAAACACAATACACACATACATTTATGTTTATATATTTATTTCCAATTATTGTTAAAGTAGGATGAATTCCATTTGGGGCAGGAAATGAGTATTTTGATGATATGTTATTTCTGACTTTATACTTGCTAGAAATGGTGTCTTTTAAAGCACTGGTTATGCTACAGAAGCGTCTCTGACAGGTTACAGTAAAAGAAAAAAAAATCCCCAAACAAGCCTCTTACTTGTGATCCAGGAGCTCAAAAAGTTTGCTAGGTTGATCTCTACCTAATCTGCCCTTGATTTTTGTTTTGTGTTTTGTTCTGTTCAGTTATAGTATGGATGTTTAACTCTTAGCCTCTGGTGAAGACTTAATGTCAGTTGGTCGTTTATGTAACACAGTTTCCTATTATAATCAGTAAAAATGTAATAAATATTACAGATTCAGATTCTCACTGTAAAAAAAGTAGACGAATGAGGAAAAAAGACTACAAGTAATAGTTTTTTTTCCCCAGAAATTTTTTTTCCCCCAAAAAACTAGTTTGCTATTTGTACCTATTTTAAACAAGGGACCTAGACTTTAAAAACAAAGAAAATCCCAAAACCTTAAAGCCTTTTTTAAAAATAAACTTTTTATTTGGAGATAATTTTAGATTTACTAGAGACTTTAAAATTCTTTATAAAAATCCTATATAAATAGTATGCCACTTTTTTCTGAATTGGGCTCATAGGACTAAGGCCAGATGCATGACTCTTAAATGTAACAGTGATGGGAGTTAAGTTGCTACTCTGAAAACAATGAGAAAGCAGTAAAAGACTTTCACTCAATTAAGCTGAATCTGCAGGCAAAGATGTTAATTTAACAGACTCTGAGACTCCATTTATGTTATTTTGGCAATTTTAACTCTCTGGGTGTGATTAAGGAAGCAATTACTGGTTTTATGCCAAGAATTCTGGATGAATTAAGAATTAATTAAGAAACAACCTTAAATGTGGCATTGACTTCATATTTGGTTATAGTTCTGAATGGTGTCTGCATAATTAAAAAAAATAAAAGTAAAACCAGCCATCACTGGGTGTTCTTAATGAAATAAAAATTAATGAAGTGAGTTTACTGTGTATAAACTATGCCATTGAAAGATAACCTAAACTATGGGTAGTATTAATTACTTACAGTAATTTGAGTTTAAAAAAAAAACCAAGAAGGAGTTTTGTAAACAAAGTTGTTCGTGACTTTTGAAAGAAGATAAAGATAAAAGATATAGATCTTAATGTCAATATGTTATAACAAAGGGAGATTTTAGAAAGTAAAGTCATGAAAACACTAACTTTCTTTTATGATACTAAGTTAAAGTAGACTCTTGATCTTCTGAAAAACATAGACTTGTTATTAATTTAAAATATGAACTTTTTTCTTCTTAGGTCATGCTCTTAAACCTCAGGTTTCTTCTATTTTTACATCATTTTTGGATGGATTAAAAAAGTTTTATATTACAAAGGTAAGAATTTTTATAAAATGCTACAATTTTAGATGCTTAGGATATTAATTTTGTTTCCTCCCTTCTCCCCCTCACTCACACCTATTATGTTTTTTCCGTGTTGCTGTGTACATTTCATAATTATTTTTCATGTTGGAATAAATGTTTTATAAAGTAAATCAATCATACATTCAATTTCAGAAATTTTAAATTCTTTTCCAGGTTTGAAGTTCCTAAAAATAACACTGCATTGAACAGTTTCATGCATATAACATTTTATATAGTTTGAATTTTTTCTTTTATAGTAGTTATCTAGAACTGAAATAAGAGTATGGAGTTTTTTTTTTAACTTTTGATTGCTGAATTCCTTTCCTAAGGGGTTATATCAGCTTATACTACCGCTAGCAACACACCTGTGTCATTTTTTGGTTGAATCCTTGCTATTGCTTGTGGGATTTTTGTTTTATTATGTTTTGAATTTACTGAATCCAGGGAGAAAATAGTACTTTATTTTAGTTGATGTTTCTTGAAACTCCAATGAGACTGACCATTTCCCTGTATTTCCTAGATGTAATTTTTGTATGAATTAGTTGAATAAGGTTATTTTACCAGGGGTGACAGCTTCATGTTTTTTTCTTGGTGCTTTGGTGTGTGCCCTTTGAGTAATGAAATTATTAGATGCCTTTGTCATAAATGTTGTAAATAATTTTTCTAGTCACATGACTCCCTTTTTAATAAGAGTTTTTCTTTTTGGTGCCAAAATTTCAAATTTGTATATCTTTTCCTATGATTATTTAATTACTTCTAAGCTCAGAAAAGCCTTCCTTCCTCCAGAACTATGATTAGGATCATTTTCTTCTCTCTCTTGCTTTTTTGTTAAATTAGAATTAAAGTATATATTTTTTATCTGTATTACTCCTTGAATTTATTTCAATTTTTTGATGTGAGATAAAGATCTAAATTAATCTTCACCTCCTGCTCCCCCAGTTGCTAACCTGTTGTGACAGTACCATTAACTAACTAATCCCTGCTTGTCTTATATTGATTTGCCATGTCTAAGACATCTTCTTATATACTTATCCAAGAAATAGACTCCATTTTAAAGTATCAAATTCTTTTTAATGAGCGTTTGTTCTTGAAAAATTAAATGGATTTAATTGCTGTAGGTCTAGTTCTCTCTCTTGTTTTTCAGAATTTTCCTTGTTATCGCCATCACCTACCTGTTTATCCTGGAAAAATTTTAGAAACATCACCATTTTAGGAAGTTCATCGAGGTTTTTATTAGAATTGGAATAAACTAGTATATTAATTTGGGCAAGAATTGGCAGGTTTATAATACTTAGTTTATGCGTTCAGAAACGTATGTCTTTCTCATTTTTTTTAGACATAGTTTTCTAATGAAGTTCTGTATTTCCTTGTAAGATTTTTCTTAGATATTTTATATTTTATTTTTATGCAGATCTCCTTTAAAAATATTATTAAGAAAGAAGTTATTATTGGTTCTTACTTTTTTCCTCCTACATCCTGCTACTCTATTATATTCTACCGTTTTGGTAGTTTTATTTGATTCTTTATTACAGTTATAACTTACAAGTTATTTGTTGTATTTACATACCAATATGTCATTACAGTTGACACCATGGCATACTTTGAAATGAAGTATTTTTCCATAGTTTTATTGTATTGTAATGACCTGAATAGTTATATTAAGCATTGTTTTTGATTGAAATGTAAAGTTGCAAAGCTCAATTTTTAAAGAGTTGGTGTGTTTAAGCCCAGATCAGAAGTAAAAAAGAGCAAAATGTATTTTGATTTACTACTTTATAGGATAAGATTTATCTATAATAATAATTTTTTTTTGTAGTTTAAAGGATTTGATCCAAATCAGCTAAGTGTCGCTACATTACTGTTTGAGGGGGACCGTGAGAAGGTTCTTCAACATGAAAAACAAGTGTATGACATTGCTGCAAAATTTGGGTATGACTTTAAGTTCATAATGCCAAAAGAAAGTTAAGCTAAAATTCTGATATCTCCAAGCAGTTGTTAATATACCCTTTTTAGTATTAGATTTGTGGTAATATGTGATAGTCAACTTAAAATGTTGTGTTGGTTTACGTCCAAAATTTGTAGGAAGTTGGATTGGTATGTTACTCTTATTTGTCTAATCGTTATACAGCCATGCACCACATAACCTTTTGGTCGACAGACTGCATATACAACAGTGGTCCCAAAAGATTGGTACCACATAGCCTAGGTGTGTAGTAGGCTATACCATCTAGGTTTGTGTAAGTACATGCTGTGATGTTTGCACAATGACAAAATCCCCTAATGAAGCATTTCTCAGAATGTATCCCCATTGTTAAGTGAAGCATGACTGTATATGATATAGTAAATATTTTATTGTATTTTTCCATTAATGCTAATTTTATATTTGCTATTTGTTGTGCTAGAATGAAATAGGAAAAAATTCATAGTCATGTTTTTATTTAATGGTAAAGTATATGTATAAAACATGCCATTAGCATGTTTTTAAAAAGAAATTGTGTTTAATCAAAAGTATTTGATAAATTATCTATACTCCACCCCCTGTCACTTATTGTTTTGTGCTGGTATAAAGAAACAGAAAACATTTCACATCTATAACCGACTGAATAATGATTGGGTGGTTTCTGTCTGTCTGCTTGATGGATTGTAAGATTGACTATGAGAACTGTAGTGAAAGTGCCATTTAGCAGGACTATGTTTGTTTTCCTTTCCTTTTTAAGTACATTAATAGTTTTCTGAATACTAGTCTTTTTTTATTTCAGAGCTTAAAATATATCATACACATTATGCTTAATCTGAGTTCTTTGTGAATATTTACTTTTATTCCTTTTTTTCTTTTTTTACTGTTCTTTACAAGAACAAGTGAACACTTAATTTAGAGCAAGATGTCTTAGAATGCCCAATTTTTATGTATTTTTCTCACGTGTAATGTTCAGTCCTTTATTTTTAGGATTTTCTAAAGTTAGTGTTAAATTACAGTATTCTTAGAAAAAGATTAATCTTGGGCTTAATTTTTAGTTTACTTTTGTACTTTTTTTTGAGTATTACAAATTAATCTCTCAGTTTTGTTTTTACCCTATCCTGAAATTGGCAAGTGGAAATTTTTTATTTCTTTAGTAAAAGATGAAATTCAGGGGCTCTCCCGGTGGTGTCATGGTTAAGTTTGCGCGCTCCAGTTCGGCGGCCCAGGGTCCGCGGGTTCAGGTCCTGGGTGCAGACGCACACACTGCTTATTAAGCCATGCTATGGTAGGCGTCCCACATATAAAATAGAGGAAGATGGGCACAGAGGTTAGCTCAGGGCCAGTCTTCCTCAGGAGGATTGGCAACAGAGGTTAGCTCAGGGCTAATATTCCTCACCAAAAAAAAAAAAAAAAAAGATGAAATTCATTAATCTTTTACTTTTTCTTCTCCACAGTACATTTTTGGGAATTATTGATGTTTTAACTAAAATAGTTAAGAGTAATTGTGCTATATTTATTTGATGACCAGATGGCTTGGATTTCAAGTTGTCTCTGAATTTTTTTTTTCTTTGAAGTGTACGTGTACCTAATTTTTAGTTTCTAAGTTATGGGGAATATATATATAATTGGATTTAAAAGCTTTTTTCTTAAAACCTATGATACTAGTCAGAAGCAAACAGTTAAGGAGATTTAAATTAAAACCTTTTGTATTTAAATTAAATCTTTTATATCTATCTAGCCTTAAATATTAGAGACTGGAACTTTAAAAAAATGCTTCTTTATATATTTCAATATTTAATTGAGATTTCAAAAACTTCCAGAAGTACTTGTAGGGAAATGGATGCTCTAGTAGTTGAAACACTGTATATTAGGTTAAATTTGCTTAGTGTCACCTCATTCCCCTTGCCCCACCTCCAAAACACATACACACACACACACACACACACACACACACACACACACACACAAATTCCACTTTGTAGGATCTATAATTATAATTACAATTCAGAATAGCCAGCAAATCGTTACTAGTTAGTAATGTGCCACATTTCCTGTTAGATTGGGGTAGGATGATGACAAAAATGCCTTTTTGTCCTACCTCACACATAATTTTTATAGGGCGTGAACTGTCCGTTCTTGAACATCACCATTGATGCCTGGTATATACTAGATGCTTGATTAAATATTTGTTGAAAGAATTAATGAAACCAAATACTTTATTTCTCCCTCACGTCTTTTATTCTACTTCATTTGTACCTAATTACTATGCCACCCTTAAAACAGTGTATTCTAATCTTTAGGTATTTGTCAGAACCATTTTTCAGTTTTATTTAATATGAGCCACCAACTGTCATGAACTGTCTGTCATGTAATGCCAGTTCTGTTTTTCTCGTGTAACACCAGCCATTTACAACTTAAAAGTAAGAATGAATCTTCCTTAAGATGAATCCAGGTCTCTTTAGATGCTGATACTGAAGCCCCAGAGCCATTGATTTAATTTCAGCAATTTGCTTATGCTGAACAAAACTTGTATCAAATTCATCCATTAAAAATAGGTTATAGGAGCCAGCCCCGTGGCCTAGTGGTTAAGTTTGGTGCACTCCACTTCAGCGGCCCGAGTTCGGTTCCCAGGTGCGGATGTACACCACTTGTCGACAGCCATGCTATGGCAGCAACCCACATACAAAGTAGTGGGAGACTGGCACAGACGTTAGCTCAGGGTGAATCTTCCTCAAGCAAAAAGAGGAAGATTGGCAACAGATGTTAGCTCAGAGCGAATCTTCCTCAACAAAAAAAATAGTTTATAGTAGGGCCAGGCCTCGTGGCCTAGTGATTAAGTTCGGCACGCTCTACTTCAGCAGCACAGGTTCAGTTCCTGGGCGCAGACCTACACTGCTCTGTGAGTGGCCATGCTGTGTGGCGGGCTAAATGCTAAAAATTGAGGAAGACTGGCACAGATGTTAGCTCAGGGCAAATCTTCCTCAGCAAAAAAGAAAAAAAAAAAGGTTATGGTAAATGAGATATCTAAAGCAAGAGTAAAGTACTAAAAACTTAGACCCTGATTGGGGGTCTCATTTTTTTGCTGCTATTATTTGCTACTTCTTAGTTATGTTATAATAAGCTTCTTAATGTACTTTCATCCAGCTTCCCTTCATTTAAATGCAGAAATCTTCAGTATTGAACAACCCAACCTGTCATTAGGCAGATGACTTAGGGCTATTTTGATTTTTTGATACTTGGAAATATCTTCAATGTGGTTTTCTAGCAGAAGTCCTGCTTTTCCCCTAGTTCTCTCTAGACACTAGTTCTTTGTTCTAATCATGGAAAGATTCAGGGATATATTTCTTATTTAAGATGCCACTCTGCCGACCCTTGCTTCTCAATCATTTCTCCTTCTGCATAACTAAATGGAGGAAAGCACCACTAAATTTCTTTTTGTTAAAGTTTTCATAAGTTAGTTTAGCTCGTGTGTTTTATTTTGAATTAGGACATTATTAATCTAGCCTTTCTTTTCTTTTCTTTTCTTTTATCCTCTGTTCCCAACACCTCAGTAGCTTTAAATTGATTGTTTTTAATGAAGTACTCCAATAGTTTAGAACATTTTTGTATGTTATCTTAGCCGTTTTTCCTCCTTTCCTTCCACCCCTACCCTGACACAGTTAAATACCTTTGAGCACATATGATCCAACAGAATATAATAGCCAAATGTTGAGTAAACATACTTTGGTTGTTTATCTGTGTTTGGTAATAATGTCCTTTAACTTCTCTAAGAGCTAAGCAGAATAAACATTAGCTGTCAGCAATCATGACGAATGTATTGACATTTACCATAGAACTTAAGGTAATATGTTATCATTATTTTTAAAATGTGTGCTTAAGTTGTTTAATGTAATTCAACATGAGAGTGATTAGGTTTACCAGATGGCTCTTTTATATAAAAAGATTGTCTCTCATTCCTCTTTCATTTGTCTTCCCAGTCCTTCTTCATGAAACAGCTTTAAATTTGTTTAAGAACCTTGTTAATTGATGTTTGAAATTTGTGGTAGGAGCAGGAAGTAGGGGATGGATGTTGCTACTTGAACATAAAGCAATTTGAATCTAAGTATAGTTTTCTGGAGTGGCTGCAAAAGTGGCAAGTAAGAAGCGTTTAATTTCTAAGCCTTACTATTGTTTACGTATTATATTTTAAGGTAATTCTGGCTAGAAGATAGATAATTCTGAAAGCTAAAAACGAAGTTCCAAAAAGCTAAATTTGCAGGGAAACCTGTGCTTCAGGAAAGCAAACCCAGAATGACTTTTCTTCTCCTTTTGGGTTTATGAATTTACAAAGGACGTTTGATTTCTTCCTGCTTTAGATAAGAAAATGCATGTTTCAGTGTGGTTTGTCACATGGATTCCAAAGTGGGATAGATTCCCCCCTCCCCCCTCCCCCGCCAGGTATTAGAAGAGGGTCTAAAGAAAAATGACCTGACCTGGGACTACAAAGTAGGACTTCTTCGCATCCTGATCTAAGGGAGACAGACCTACTACATGTTCATACCCGTAACTTCTCACCAAATGCGTACTTAGAATGTGCCTTCTCAAAGATGCCCAGTACAGGTCTCTTGCACCCTTTCCTAGTCTTCACTCTCCTTTCCTTTCCTTCTACCACTAGGCCCAGGGTGAACTGTTTCTATTTCCTAGATCAGTAGTGTTTTTTCTCTCATGTACTCAGTGGTCTGACTCTGTTTCATATCTACCTGAGGTATGGGCCTTGCTATTTTCCTCCAAGCACTTGCCACAGCAATTTGCTGACTAGTTTCCTTTTTGTTTTGGAACTTTATTTGACTCCCTACCTCAACCTCAGATCTGTACACATCCAACCCAGAATTGTCTTCTGTTTCTTCTTATTTTTCACTCTCAGCTGCTTGACCTAAGTTCTGTCTCCTTCACTCATTGACATTCTAGTAATATAAACAACCCCTTTCATTTCATTATACCCCATCCCCAAGTAGTTCTAGACTAGAGCTCCTCTTGTCAAGTCTTTGCCACTCCTTCTGGATGATGCTAATTCGTGTATACCCAGCTATAATACTAAGTCAGGAAATCTGATTTAACTCATATATTCTAGCCTAAAATTGCCTTATAGCATTTATATAGAACAAGGGTACATCTACATTGCATTATTTACTTACTGCCAAATCCAAGGAAAAGAGAGGAAGAAAGGATTTAACTATAAGGTGTTAATTGAAGCCATAAGAGAAATGATTCTTCCGGAAGAAGCTCAAGACCTGAGACTTGAGCGACACCGTGGTTAAGGGCTTAGCATCCTGAGACCAAGGGGGTGCAATTAGGGTATTGAGAAGAGAGACATAAAAGTTAATCATCAATTGTAACCCAAGAAAGTTGTGGGAAAAGATATTTTTCTTTTTATGTGGTTTGGTTGAGGGATTTTTTAGTGAGTAATTTGAGAGTTTAGGGTAAGTTTGGCTTTTTTTATTTTTAAACAGAGTTTATTGTATTTAATACATTATAAAATTTGAAAAATTATAGGAAAGCATCAAACTGGAGCAACTCTAACAAGTAATAATTCTGGCCCCTTTGCAAAACTGATCACTTTAAAAATAATGTTCACATCTGTGAGGCAGACAAAAAAGTGTGACTTCTGTACAAACTACATTTAAAATTTGATGTGTAATATCTTTCGAATGCAGTGTGCCCATGAGCGTTTTTCTGAAGTCCTGCCTGGTCCCTGCCTAAAGAGACATGAAACCTCCATATGCAAAGAAACTCGATTCAGAGTGTTTTTTGTTTTTTTGGGGGGGATACGTTTTATTTAGACTAGGAATAGTTAAAATTTAATTTCTGCCTGATGATGGAAAAAAGCAAAATTAAAAACTATTTACTGAAGGTAGTAGAACTCAATAATCATTCATAGTCTTTTAAAATAAGAATGACCTTCATGAAGCAGAGTATTTGGACTGAATTATATGTTATGTGGGATTAATTCTAACTAGATCACCAAATACAATTTCTATGGATAAAACTACTTTCAAATTGAAATGGATAGTTCATGTGTTCATGGTGGTAAGACCTGTTGGTCTTGTACTTGTCTGTATGTTGCTTCATAAGCTAATTTCTGTGTAAGTATGTTTTGTCTCTCATTTAAGATCCATAAAATAAACACCATGTCTAATACTCTGGATACTATGTGCTCAAATATTCAAGAAACTTCTTGGTATTTGGAAGATCCTAGTCAATCATTACACATCTTTAGGTATGAGTAAGACCATAATAGTACATGAATATGTGAGTAGAATATAATATGAATAAAATAAGTGTATTTTAGGTATCTTGTTATGTTTGTGAAGATTATTTAAGCTTGTTTTTGATGGCTAATTCTCTATTGACAATATGATTGAGTTCATATGAGTCAGTATTATTAGTTTTGGTGGATCAAAGTTTGAAATTAATGACCAAACTGAAATATTAACAGTGTTTTCAGATTTTTGCTGTCCAAGCTTATTCTTTTGATAACTCTTTGATATATTTCTTATAAATGAGATTAAAATAAAAATGAAATGCAATGTAATATATGTTAATCTGTTAAGCAGTTATCTTGAGATGTCGTATCAGTTTTGTTAGTTTTATATATTTTTAATAGTTCATTTGAAATATATTAACAGTTTGTTCTTTAATTACAGTGGATTAGCAGTTGGAGAAGACAATGGACAGAGAGGTTATTTGCTAACCTATGTCATTGCATACCTTCGAGTAAGTTATCTCATATTTCCCTTGTCAATTTATGTTGCAAACAATACTTTTTCTTACTTTGAGTGAATAAAATTATTATCTTTATTGTCTTAAATTTTAACCTACTATAATTTAACACATCGTTTTACATGAACCCAGGATTAGCTGTAAATCTTCAGAAGCCCAGTTAACCCTTCCATATATGCTTTTGAGAAATTGAAAGATTATTTAATAGGTCTTGCTGCTATTTAAAAGAATGGAGCCTTTACCTGTCTGGAAGTTGAATTGCTTGGTTAGAATCAAGCTGTCTTACTTAGTAACATTCCTCACTTGAATATAAATCTTTCTTTACCTGTCTTTAAAAGTTGATGTTTAACTTTATTCCAAGTAGTTATTAGTTCACTGGTGATGATTACTATATAGAATTAAAGAAACTGTTTGTGTGTATTTGAGCTCTAAAATTTTTCTAATTCTAGATTTTCTGTATGTGAGAAACTTTATTAGTCATGTTAACCTCAAGACTCTGCTATACTTATTGATATGAAAGTGTTCTTTTGAAAATTTATTCATATGTTCATTTATTTTGTTTTGTTTTTCTACTTTGGTGTAACAGACTTAAGTTTCTTAATTGTTTTCTGCTATTGCTAGAGTTACTTTTTAAAAGTATTGCTTGTTGTGTAATTTAAAGGGTCTTATATTAAAAGGTCATTTCTCAAATATCCTGTTGAGAATTTGGCCTCCCCAGATACTGAATTTTCTAATTTTTCACTTGGAAATTGTTCTGAAGGATGTCCTTATGTAAAATTATATAAATTATAATTTATAATTATATAAAAATTATAAAAAATATATAAATTATAAACTTCTCTAAGAAAGCTTAAATTGTGTTCTCATTTTAAATGTAATTTAATCCTAGGTAAGATCAAAATTTTAGATTGCAATGAATTTGAAGCATATAGGTCTTCCTGTCCTCCCCTCCCTTGCTTATAAGGAAGAGTACATTTATTGCCTGTGCACTGTGTTAGGAATTGTGATCAACAGATTTACAGATCATGAAAGGTAATAGATGACTTTAGGTCTTAGAAATAATTTTTACCTCCATAGACTGTCACTACCCCAAGTTCTCCAATAGTAAGCATTTTGGGTATACATAAAATTTTATTTGTTGGGCATTTTCTCTGAGGATGTTGACCATTTTCCCATAATACTAAATTCGGAATTCTAGAAGATGAAATGTAGCTATAACAAGTACAGCACAAACACAGTTTGGAGTAAGTTTCTTATTATTAACATTCCAATTAATGTTAAAGCTGAATCAAAAGCAAGTTAGAGACTTTTTGGGGGGAGGGGTTATTTGTTTTATTTTTTATTTTCCCACTGCTTACTATTGTCACAAAATATATGTTTACTGAATAAGTAAATGCATGAGAGAGAAAACACACATTTTAGATCAGTAATTTGGGGGTTTTTCCTGCCAACCAGGAAAAGTTGAAGTGATTCATTTTACTAGAAGTGAAAACTTAACGTGTATTGATTTTTCTACCTTATAAAATTTTCTTTCATATCTTTGCAATTTTGTGGTGGCTTGTAAATTGTTCTTTCCAGTTTCAGTATTAAAACAATTATACTCTGGGTAAAAAAATTAGTATTGTAAGTTACTTATCATATAAACATTATATCTTCTATGCTATAAAATATATTTTCCTAGCAGAAGTGCCTCCAGGTGTTCTATCTATTCAGTCACTACAAAGAGAGGCACTATGTTTTCTGATTTGTTTTTAAAGAAAAGTTGATTTTAAGAAAGGGAGAAATCTTATCCTTCCTCTACTCCGACCCGCGCCCTCAATTCCCTACCTCTCTGCTCCTTTGATCCTGATGACCACTTTTTGGTATTGGTTAGTTTACTGTTTAGGCCACCAACTGTTCCGTTAATATTCTCTACATGTACAGAGACAGTTCCTGGGTAGAGACTCTGTTCATTGGAGAAATATTTGAGTTTCTACCATGTCTGGCACTCTGCCTAGTGCCAAGGGTACAGAGGAGAACAAGACAGACAAAGCTCACTCTTGGGGCCACTTTCCAGTGCTCTTATGAGGTGGATAGTAAAGAGCCATGGTGGTTAAATTAGAAACATGTAATACTAACAATTAGGTGAAATACTAACAATATCATTAATTCTTCTGCATCTGTTATAATTTCTTGGTTTTTGTGTGTGTGTCTTAACAGGACTTGGGTTTGGATTACTACGTATTAGGAGAATCTTTTGAAACTTCTGCTCCTTGGGACAGGTAAAATGAAATAAAATGCCTGATATTATTAAAATATGCTGTACGAGTTGCTGAAGTAATGTATCTGTGTGTGTGAATATGTAAACTTTTAAAATTTTATAAAGAAACATTGAAACAAAGAATCACTTTAAATTAATATCTTAATATTTAAATTCATCAGAATGTCATATTTGCAAACCATTTTTTCGGTTTTAGACAAATTTGCCCATGTCCCATAGAAGGAGGGTATTATTGATGTTTACATTTTAAAGAATCGTATTGAACACTAAATGTCACTATGTGGTTTTACTTAGCTTTGATTTAAATTCTTATGTGATTAATATGCTTAAATATTATCGAAAAAGTCTCCCCAAATTATAAAACCTGTTACCTTCTTTTGCAATATATCATTTAGCTATGGGAATTTGTGTATGTATTATTAAGCAGGGTCTTAACTTGCATTTAAATGATTTCTGAAAGAAATCCAATTTAAGAAATTTTTTACAATTTCTATTTTTAAATTACACGTACACATACAAATATTGGTTAGGGGATTAATAATAAAAACTGATTAGCAAATGTGAAGTGGTTTTATTAAAAATGGGCTTGTGAGTTAACTCATTCAGTGATAAAAATTCTTGAGATTGTTAGTACATTTTATTCTAGTATGCCTTACGTTTTACTGTTTCTTTATAAAGTTTGCAAATTATTTTAAATCTAGAATAAAGTATATAGGATATAACAGATCCCCATGAATCCACTTCTTAGATATTACATATCTTAACATTTTTGTTCTACCCTAGCATCTTTTTTTTTCCTCCCCCAGAAAACTTTTTACTTTTCTACGTTCAGTTTTTATCTACTATGGGTTATGACTTTTGGTGCATAGATGCTGATATTCCATGCATTGTAAGATAATAACCAAATTTATAGTATCAATCTGTTATAATTTTTGATGCTAAATTTAATTAAATTAAGTTCAATTTTTAAGGGGAATAAATCTTGTAAATAAAAAGAATTATCAAGTCAGCAACATCTGACACTTTTGAACAGGAGATATAGTTTGGCTGCTGTTCATAGTTGTCTCAGAGACCAGTTGAGTCTTTAGTACCTTTCCTTGCTAGGGAAAGTGGGTTAGTGTAGTATTACTTCTTCAGTATTATGAATTTTCTTGTCATCAGTTACTACAAACTGATGATTGCCATTTTGTGTTTTTATTCTTCCAACTGTGGGAGCTAATCATGCAATATCTTTTCAGTTTTCTTTATTCTTTCTTTGTATATACTTACATAATGATTTAATTGCCTCACTGACAATATCTGTTTTATACAGGGTTACGTATTTGGTTTGTTTTCATTTAAAACAACTTCCTCAGCTAAATTTTTTTTTTTACCTTTGGTGAGAAAGATTGGCCCTGAGCTAACATCTGTTGCCAATCTTCCTCTTTTTGCTTGAGGAAGATTGTCACTGAGCTAACATCTTCCTCTATTTTATGTATGGAATGCCACCACAGCATGGCTTGATAAGCGGTGTGTAGGTCCACACCTGGGATCTGAACCCGCAGACCCTGGGCGGCTGAAGTGGAGCACGCAAACTTAACCACTACACCACTGGGCCAACTCCCCAGCTAAAGTTTTAATAAAAAAAAAAAAAAAATTAAGGGAGGGAGGCCGGCCCCGTGGCGCAAGCGGTTAAGTGCTCGCCCTCCGCTGCGGCAGCCTGGGGTCCGCTGGTTCGGATCCCGGGCACACACTGATGCACTGCTTGTAGAGCCATGCTGTGGCGGCCTCCCATAAAAAGTGGAGGAAGGTGGGCACAGATGTTAGCCCAGGGCCAGTCTTCTTCAGCAAAAAAAGAGGAGGATTGGCAGGTGTTAGCACAGGGCTGATCTCCTCACAAAAAAAAAAAGGGAAAGCAGCTACATTCCAACCCATTTAGCAACCTGCTTTTCCTTTCACACCTTTAGCTGTGTAGAGACCACGTTTAGCAGCAACCCATGGATCGGGGTCTTCAGCTCTCACGCATTATTAGGTCACTTGCTCTTTTCATGCATAGGTCTCTTGAGGGATTAGTGATATTACTAGTTTTTGTGTATTCCTCAGTGGCCCTAGCACAATGACTGCACCTGTTAGGTGCTCAATGAATATTCTTCGTAGAGTCCTATGAATGAACTATGGAATAGTGAAAGAATGTGGCCTGTGAAAATAGCTGTTTAAGAAGTCTCAGTTGGAGATTTAAAAATTTTGGAGACACCAGCATGAGACTTGTGATTAAAACCAAGGGAGCGGATACAAACAGTTAGAGATAGTAAGGATAAGGAAAAAAAGAGGGCCTAAGAAAGCAGTCCAGGGAACACCAACATTTAAGGGATAGTCATACAAACAAGAACTAGCAAAAGTGATTGAGCAATAATATCTAGAGGATTTAGAGAAAAACTAGTGATGTGAGAGAAGCCCAGGGAAATTTTTTTCAAAGAGGAAATGGGTCAACAGTGTTAAATTTGCTAATAGGTCAGGTAAGAATTTAAAAGTATACACAATTATGTTTATCTCTTATATAATGATTGGTCCGAATAGACTGTATTGACTTTTGCACAAGTTCTGTGAGAGAATACTTTTAGAACTCCCTCCCTACAAATCATTTCTAGAAAGTATCCCATTGAGGGTTAAAACCATTCATTTCTGGGCCGGCCCTGTGGCTTGGTGGTTAAGTGCGCGCGCTGCGATGCTGGCAGCCCGGGTTCGGATCCCGGGTGCGCATTGAGGCACCACTTCTCTGTCCATCCTGGGGCCGAGTCCCACATACAGCAACTAGAAGGGTGTGCAGCTGTGACATACAACTATCTACTGGGGCTTTGGGGGCAAAAAATAAAATAAAATAAATAAATAAAAATAAAATTTAAAAAAAAAAAAAAAACCATTCATTTCTATTCTTTGTCCCATCTCCTCCTCATTATTATTATTATATATTATCATGTAGCACTTAAATTCCATTTTCTAGAGTCATGATAAAGAACTTGTTACTTTTATAAATTTGTAGTATTCTTAGTTAACCCCTGATTAAAGCTTGGTAGGTTTTGTTTATATTTAAAGTATTTGTTTTATAAGTTGAATTTTCAAAATAAAGACACATTAAATTTCAATAATCTAAGTGCTTTACAAGAGATTTTTTAAAAACAGGCAGCAGCCTTACCATTCCATAAATGAGGCATTGATAACATTGATAAATCGTATTTGCCTGCAGCTCTCATAGAATAAAGCAGAATTTAACGTAAGAGCACTGTTTTGTAAAATTAGAATTTATAAAACTTTCAGATACTATATTCATAAAAATAAAATTTGACATGCTAATAAAACACTAAAACCCTTTTCATATTTCTATTTTAATCATATATTCTTTGTTCTTATAACTTTAATGTTTTTTATAAAGCATAATCCATTTAAATGTTATTATTTTTGTCAAATTGGTTCTCACACAGTCAAATCAGTCTTGAGGGCCGGCTGTGGCTTAGCGGTTAAGTGCGCGCACTCCGCTGCTGGCAGCCCGGGTTCGGATCCCGGGCACGCACAGATGCACCGCTTCTCTGGCCTCGGCCGCGTCCCACATACAGCAACTAGAAGGATGTGCAGCTATGACATACAACTATCTACTGGGGCTTTGGGGGGAAAAAATTAAAAAAAAAAAAAAAAATCAGTCTTTAGACTAGAAATAGGTGAGCCTTTTGAGTCTCGTTGGTTATCTTTTCCAAAGAAAAGTTCTCGTGATTTTACACAGACCAAGATTTAAAACACAGAATCAGTGTTGTATCCAGTGTCAAATCAGTACATAGCCAGGATGTTTATTGGAGAATAAAATGGCTTATATATACCTTAAGAGTTTTATTTTCCAGATGAAACAAAATATGTAGTTATAACATTATGTTACAGCTCACATTAAAACATAGATCAATATTGTTAAATATTATCAATCCCTCCTCCCCTTTAAGAACTATCCCTCACCTGTCTCTTTTCATTGACTTTTAATATCAAACAGTCTAGCATAACTTTACACATAATTCATGCCCACTAAGTCTCTATTGAACTGGATTTTAGCTTAGTGCCTGAGAATAGGCTATTGAACATTTGGTATAACATCGTGATTATTAATTAAATTATTTTTAAATTAAGGAAAACTTCTTAGACATGGATATAGATTGATTTTTTTTTAAAGCTTTTAAAATCTTGCAATTAAATTTATTTTGAAATTGGGTTTTCCTAGTGTAGAAAACTGCCCTCAGGAGACTTGAGTATGCTCTTCTGACTTCTGTCTTTCCTATGGCAAAAAAAGAAAGGACTTTGCTCCCTTGACGTTATGAATGGAAGGCTCAGTTTGAATGACCGAGGCTCTTGTTCATTCTTGAAGGAATAAGTATGAACGTTTTAGTTAAGAGAATTTCTGACTTGAAGGATGCCAGATAAACCAGCATTTATTAGAATTTTTGTAACCTATTTGAAAACTTATTTGTGTTCTAATATGTCTTCTAGGGTTGTAGATCTCTGTAGAAATGTAAAAGAAAGAATAACAAGGGAATGCAAAGAGAAAGGTGTTCAGTTTGCTCCTCTTTCTACATGCAGGTGAGTTTAATTGTTCTTATACTTCTTATTCTGAAAAAAACTAGTTTTTAATTAATGGAGAAGTGTAATTTGCCAGATGAGGAAAAGCTTCAGTCTCTTCCACTTAGCAAACTTTTCTAAACTTCATTTGCTACCTTGTTAGGATTGTGCCACTATGATTTTAGAGTAGTTCTGAGCCCTTTAGGAGTAGAACACCCTTTCTTGAGTGAGCTTTCTACCCTATCTGGACAGCATGATGGTGAAGAGCCAAACGTCTGAGCTCCTGGAATAAGAGAAGGACTCTTTCTTCATTCACTGAGACTATAAATTACATATATAGTCAAGAAACTATAAATTATATACAAAGTCAACATAGCTCTTTCTTCAACAGAGAAAAAGCACTTTAACCATTTTTCAGTTGTTGATTAAATGAATGGGTGTGGAATAAGGGAATGAGTGGAGCAAAAGATCGAAATGAAGATTAACTCGTTGCTTTCCAAGAGATCTTTCTGCGATAATGGAAATGTTCTGTATCTGCCTTGTCCAGTATGGTAACCATAAACCACATGTGGCTGTTGAGCTGTTGAAATGTGGCTAGTGTGACTGTGGAACTGAATTTTCAATTTTATGTAATTTAAATAATTTAAATTTAAAACACCACGTGTAGGGGCTGGCCTGGTGGCATAGCAGTTAAGTTTGCACATTCCGCTTCGGCGGCCCGGGGTTCACCAGTTCAGATCCTGGGCACAGACCTGCTCACTGCTCATCAAGCCATGCTGAGGCAGCATCCCACATAGAAGAGCTACAGCTATGTTACACAACTATGTACTGGGGCTTTGGGGAGAAAAAAGAAAAAAGAGAAAGATTGGCAACAGATGTTAGCACAGGGCCAATCTTCCTCCAAAAAAAAAAAATTAAGAAAAAAAACCCACCACATGTAGCTAGTATCTTCCATATTGGACAATTATGATCCATATTGGATCATGGTTAACTGATGATCTTGTCCTCTTTGTTAAATAGTAGCAGACCAAAAGAAAGTATTCTTGAGAGGGGGCACTTTGTATTCAATCTTTTGATATTAATTTTCTGTGTAAACACCAGAAGATTAAATATATCAAGATTGAATCAAGCATTTGCCTTCTCTAAAATGTTACAGAATTAATTGGAATGAAGAATAAAGGGAAGTCAGGACAGATCATGAGAAGGGGGACCTTAAAGTAAATGATAATGGTAGTAACCTAGCACTTTAAAATCTATTAAACATTCTGTATTATATAACTGCCTCTCTTTTTTTCTTTTGTGTGTATGTGTCTGTGTGGTCTTCAAGAAAATAATGCCAATATTTATTATAGAAACAAATAAAAAACTTACAATATAAGCATGAATAAAGTTAGGTAATTTTGGAAATAATGTAATATCTTTATTGGTAAGTGTACCAGATGCTGGACTCTGAAACAGCAGTTATACTTCTGCACAACAGAATTTCTGTATATTTCTGTTCATGATGATTGTTTGTCTGATGTACCTGGAATCACTTAATCTCAGCCTGGGAAGACAGACCTGGTTCTACTCCAGCCCAAGAGCCAGGCACTGCCTGCCAGCTGCATCACCATGGCAACTTCCTGCTTAGTTTTTTAACTTCTTTATTTGGTAACACTACGTGTGTCTGAAGGGTAAATGCACTATTCTGTTTTAGTAATTTAATCTTTTTGAGCTCTAAGTTTATCATTAGTAAAGTAGTGGTAATACCATTTACTTGATGGGACTGTTGTAAGAATGAAATGAGAAAGCATATGAAGGGCTATATAAATGCCATCATATTATTGTGATGTAATTACATTAAGGCTGGGGTAGACAATCCATACTAGTATTAGTACGGAAAATTTAGGTATTTTTTTTTTCCTCAATGACAGATCCTCGTGAAGGTATCCGATCGTTAAGCCCTCTTGATATTTTGACATAGCATGATAATTTGCATGCATCTGCTTTGCAAGACTAGAAATACTTCCATACTCTTTCAGCTGCTCTCTCTTCTGTGATTTTTTCCTTCTTTTCTCTATCTTTTACATTCTCTCATCTTGTACTTCCCTGCTACCATATTGTGTTTCTTAGTTCTACTTTTTGCCCCCATTGGGACAGATATCTTTTAGAATTTGCTAAATTGTGCCTTTGCTGGGTAAGAAAGTAAAATTCTAACATGACGTGAGGAAAGCATGTTTCTTACATATTAACTGTTGATGTTAATCAGCATCAAGGAGATGCTTCAAATCGTCTCTTCTGCTTCTGTGTGGGAGAGAGAGTCAGGGTTTGAAGAGCATTTCAGGAGATACCAAGTTAAGTCTATGTACTAACCTGTTTTAGAACAAGTATATTCAGGGTAGAAACAGAGAATATAAAAGCCAAAAATGTGAATTTTAGAGATTATTGGTTGCACATTTAATATATCTGAAGGAAGGGAAAATAGGGGCCTTGTTCTGTACAATAAAAAGCTTAAGGGGGCCGGCCCGGTGGCGCAAGCGGTCAAGTGCGTGTGCTCCACTGCGGCGGCCCGGGGTTCACCGGTTCGGATCCTGGGCGCGCACCGACGCACCGCTTGGCAAGCCATGCTGTGACGGCATCCCATATAAAGTGGAGGAAGATGGGCACAGATGTTAGCCCAGGGCCAGTCTTCCTCAGCAAAAAAAGAGGAGGATTGGCAGATGTTACCACAGGGCTGATCTCCTCACAAAAAAAAAAAAAAAAGCTTAAAACTTGGTAAAGCTACTGATGGCTTAGTGACTGGTCTTAGAACCTTTCCAAATGAAGGTGTGAGAATGTATATGTTCTTTTTTTTTAATTTGGCAGTATGTTTTAAAATGAATCTTTTATCTTAAAGTCTAAGAAAAAAAAATTTGTGTGTTTATTTACATTATCAACCTGTCTTGACATGAGTACAGCTGTGTTTGGCCGTTCCATTAACCTACAGCCACCAGCACACAAAGAAATATAAAGCTGCTTTCTGTGTGGTGGGAACTGGCCTTTCTCCCACGGAGATAGTTGCAATTTGTAAGAATTTCAAGCTCCTTTGGGCGTCACGGCCTGGGGCAGACCGGCCATCTGTGCCGGGCTGGGACGATAACCAGGGAAAACAATGCACGTACACAACTGCCGGGCTAGGACGACAGCCAGTAGGCTCAGTGCACATATGCCACTGATAGCCATTTGTGCATGGGAACATTAAATGCTTGCTCTGTAAACTCTGTAACTGCTTAAACTGCTGAAAACCGAGGCCTGGTGAGAGTCTCACCTGTGGAAGGGACGCCTTGCCCAGGATGTGTGATTCCCGCCCAGCCGTGTCAATTGAAGAGACTCTCCCGGCAGTGGGGCGTGAATGTTGTGAGTAACCGATCTAATGTGTTCTCTTTTCAGTCAACCTGGTGTTTCTCTTTCCGGTTGATTTGTGTCATTTCCCTTCAGTCGATCTGGTGTTTCCCTTTCCAATCGATCTGATGTTTTTCCCTCTCATTATATGATCTATTCGAATCTGCTGCTATCTCAGTCGATGTGGATGTTTTCCCTTTCCAGTCGAGCTGATGTGTTTTTCCTTCTTAATATTTGACCTATTCGCATCTGTTTGCAGACTGTCGCCTTTACTGTCCTCTATATAACAAAATATACTCTCAGTCCATTTATTTGGAGTGGAAAGTTTCTTTTGCATCTCCGATTGAATCCCTGAACCTCTCATAACACAACCCAAATTGATACTTAGTTCTTCACTTGAGAGTCTAGTCTATCAGGCCTCTTAGTATAATACCGAAAAGAAATCAGGCCTAATAATCCATAAGTCATTTGTCACCAGTAAAATTTGAAACATTATAAATAATTGAATCTGTTTTTTTGTGGTCAAGAGTTTTTTATTCCTTTATTTTGTCAAGTGGCAACTTAGCAGATTTCATCACCCCTTCTTCCTTCTGCCCACCTCCCTAGTCAACATCTCTCAAGACTTCTCCCCTTCCGTTATGAAAATATCATTGTGATAAACCACTACTTAATGACAGTGATTGGGAAGTAAAATTTTCTGCCTTAGGATGCCTTCTGTAATAACACTTAAGTCTTGTTTCTTCAGAAGGTACTCATAAGGCCTGAGGATCTTCATTACATATTGTAGGTAGATAGAATTGGTATACTTAGACTGAATTGGCTATGTCATTTATGAAGTACCTATTTTTTTTAAGAATGATTTTCTGATAAAAGCTCATATGCTCATCTTCTGTGATCATCTTAGAAAACCCAAGTTTAGAATGTGCAAAGTCTAATTATTTGAATGGTTTTGATAATAGGAGTTTTAAGTATAGTATATACTTATAGCTCATACTTGATTAAACTAACATTTAACTAGAGTTTGATTTTAGTTTAGTTTGATTTGAGCTGCTTAATGTGGCTAAGGAGATTATTCTGTGTTGAATATAAATGTTGAATGTGTGACATGTATTCTTTAAACTAGTTTTTTAAAGAGCTATTCTGAAATTAACTTAAAATAATCATATATCTCATTGAAATCAAAGATCCCAAGGAAAATAATTCAGTTGTAGGGTGCATTTATTGAGTTCAGTTACAGTCATGTGCTGCATAACATTTTGGTCAGTGATGGACCACATATATGATGGTGGTCCCATAAGCTTAGTACCATATACCCTAGGTGTACAGTAGGCTATACCATCTAGGTTTGTGTAAGTACACTCTATGATGTTCACACAACGACGAAATCACCTAATGACACATTTCTCAGAACATGTCCCCGTCGTTAAGCAGCACATGACTGTATTTCATTTCCGTCCATTAAAGGGTACTTTGTGTATTCGAATAGAAATTTTAACTCTAAATTTTTGGAAGAAATTTTATGGGAATTCCTAGCCAGTGAGTCTAATACCAGTAAAGTACTCCAAAAAGTGTAGAGCACAATAATGTTTTAGAACTTGAAGAATAATATAATGACTTTGGCAGCCACACTATCACTTGTGCAGATGATTTTGGAAGAGGTTAGTGTTTAAGTGCTTAAATGATAGAATTGATCTGTTAAAAGGTGTTAGAGTTGAATTGCTTTGTGAAATGGATCCAAATTGAGGTTTTCCAAACTGTTTTCATTACTTCTACTTTGTCTTTTTTTGAGATACTGATCAATCAAGCTTTGTTGAAACTTTAGAAGCCTACTTATCTACAAAAACTGAACTGTGTAATATAGATCCTGGATTTGTTGGAAGATGGCAGTGCCCCATTAATATTTAGTTCCATTTTCTATTTATTGATATTAGTGATTCTCATATGAGTAATGTATATTTTACTAATTGCTATAAACTCATTCTTGTAGCCTTTAAATTTATTTAAATTTAGTTATTCCTAATGATAGTGCCTTCATAGTTAAAATGGTTCTCCATTTTTCTTAAACTTTATAAATCTGGTACTTAAAATGTAAACATGCAAGGGATCCTTTTTATGGGTGTGAATTAACACTAGAAGAAAAACACAGCTGGCAAATTGACAGTAGCATTGTTAAACAGTTCATTTCTTCTGTTCTGAGGCACCTAACATTTGGCCTAAAAGGCCATTAAAATTTTAGATTAGACTCTATTTGTATTGTGTAGTAAAAAGAGTATTTTTTCTGTATTTGCTCCTTCTGTTAAATTCTTCGTGGGAACCTCTATAAATTGCATTCAGAGATTTGTTTGTTTGTTTGTTTGTTTTCCCCCAAAACCCCAGTAGATTGTTGTATGTCATAGCTGCACATCCTTCTAGTTGCTGTATGTGGGATGTGGCCTCAGCATGGCTGGAGAAGCGGTGCATCGGTGCACACCCGGGATCCGAACGTGGGCCGCCAGCAGCGGAGCGTGCGCACTTAACCACTAAGCCATGGGGCCGGCCCTGCATTCAGAGATTTGACTATGATTACCTTAGCTCCCTTTTAAATGCTTCACCTAATTGCATTTTGAAAGCCCAAATGTATATCATATATATGATTTCATAATTTAACATTCCTTGATATCTTTTGTAAACACACATACAACATGCAAACTTACGGGTGCCCTGAGGGTAAAACCTTCAGAGACACTATTTTAAGGCCATGTCACTGCATTTGATGTGATCATTCAGTTTTCAAAGTCCTCGCTAATTTTTAGTGTGAACTTAGTGAAGATGCTGTATTTTACCCAGTCTGATCATTTTTGGTATTTGAACATTTCTCTTGTTTCCTAGTTATAAGTTCTCATACTTATTTCTGTTAACTTTGAGAAAGTGTATAAGTCTTATTATAATGGATCACCAACTTCCATCTAGTCTGTTTTGAGGTTGTCTTTAACTGCCTTATACTTATTAAAAAAAAAAAATTCCTTCTGCAGAGGTAGGGTTTTGTTTATTTCAGGACAATTGGAGAAACATTTACATTGTTTTTAAGTCTTGGGAGGGTAATAATCCAGACTTATCAAAAAAAGTTATGAAAAATAATACAAATAGTTCCTGTATATCCTTCATCCAGCCAATCTACGTTCCTTCCATGGAGTAGGAGTCTGGGTAGAGAATGAGACGATGGCTTAAGCAAGTCATTCAGATGATCTTGCCTTTAAGTTTCTAGACATTAAACCTGATTTCACTTAAAGCCTTGCGGGGATTTTGTCTGTTTGTTTTTTAGGGTGACGCAAACTTACGATGCAGGTGCATGTATCTATTTCTACTTTGCCTTTAACTACAGGGGAATAAGTGACCCACTGACTGTGTTTGAACAAACTGAGGTAATTTTGCATATATGAATATAGCTCTTATATTCTTTTATTAATTTAAATGAACTTTACTATCGATTTATGAATGTTTAATTTGAGTCTCTTTAATCACTTGTGGATTACCTGGTTGATACCCCATAGAAATAAGGAACATATTTGTTGCACTGGGTTGTATAGTGAATTCTAAGCCTAAAATTAATATTCTATACATATATTAGAATTAATATTCTAATATTAATATTCTGTAGCCTGGGATTCTTTAGTTGTTACTTACAGTATATGATACCTGATTAAGCTAAATAACAAAGGACTGTAGCAATCCTTGATAGCACTTTGGCAGCCCACCCACCTCCAGGTGGTGGCTGCTGTTGCCGTCAGCAGCCCGAATGCTCTTGGTCTGTGTTGTTGTAATATCCTCATTCTAGGTTTATAATTTCTGTTTGCTAAAGCTATATGTAAGCCATTGAGGTTCATTTGCTAGCAGTTTCTATTACATTTCTTAAATAGCCTTAAGCTTCTAATTTTTATAAAGCCTCTGTTTACTGGTCAATATTTCTCATTACAAGTATGCCTAGTGTTGAAGACACAGACTAGACTGTGGAGGAACCAGGAAGAGACTGAGGTTTGTTAAAACCTCAGGTGTCCTGGGTTTTACCTCTATTGCATGCCTACCAAAGATAGTGTCGCAAGATGATTTTCAGTGGCACACTTTTCGTCCTAAATCATAGATAGGTTTTTTTTGTGAGGAAGATTAGCCCTGAGCTAACATCTGTTGCCAATCCTCCTCTTTTTTGCTGAGGAAGATTGGCCCTGGGCTAACTTCTGTACCCATCTTCCTCTACTTTATATGGGATGCTGCCACAGCATGGCTTGACAAGTGGTGCGTCGGTGCATGCCTGGGATCCGAACCTGCGAACCCTGGGCCGCCGAAGCAGGACACGTGCACTTAATTGCTGTGCCACTGGGCTGACCCCAATGATGAGTTTTGACATATGTCTGCACCTGTGAAATTATCACCCCAATCAAAATAATGAACATATCCATCACCCACTAAAATTTGAGTACTTTCCCATCGCCTTAGCCTTTCAGTGTTTCAGTATTGCCCTCTGGCTACCCAGAGGCCCTTTCCTTGTAGGACTACAAGAGTGAAATTATTCCTTCTTTCCCAATCCAAACTGCCATTCTCCAAGTACTAGTGATTTCAGGTAGTTATTGCTTTATTAAAGTAATTTGTTAGATGATATAATCTCTTAGAGCAGGGCTTGCATATTTATGATTCATTTGAAAAATCCTAAATCCTAAGTGGTAAGGATTCTTATAAATTACTTTGCAATGAGACGTGGTGCATCTGTCCCACCTGGGCCCTCTTCTACCCTGGCCTAACTCCTGTTTATACACACCTGAGTGATTCTGAGAGGTTCAAGTTACTGTAGATATTTCACCTCATGGCTGTTACATACTCAGGAATTGAATGTAATTCCAATTTCTGTTACCCTTTTTTCACCCTGCACTTCAGTCATTCTCTATTTTGCTTTAAGTATTACTCTTTCTAACCTTAGTGCTCTACAGGAGCCTAGGCAGGGCCTAACTTGTTAGGAGGATAAAACAGGTTTTTTTTTTTTTTTCCACACTTAGATATCCATAGGCCTGACAAGTAATTTGTCCCAAGGCATTGACCTAAGAAACGTTTTCCACAATGCCCATTCTATGATATTGAGTAATTTAATTATCTAAGCCTCATTTTCTGTATCTGTGAAATAGGAGTAATTGTAATTATTCCATAAGGCTATAGTGAGAATAAATAAGTTACTGCAGGTAAATTGCTTAGTACTTTTCTGGACGTGCAATAAGCAGTCAATAAATATTAGTTACTAGTGTCTGTTGGTATAGTGAGATGTTTACTTCCGAGTAGGACTTGACTCTGTCTTCACAAAACTTTTTATTATTATTATTACTAACAATTTAGTGCTGCTGAATTGATCATTTTGCCTTCTTTTTCTTATGTAGAATCTTAAAGTGACTATTATAGGCATTGTGACTATTCACTAGAAAGAAACTTATAAAGCTAGGCTGCATATTTTAATTGCTTTTTAAATGCAGTTGACCTAGGGGAAAGGAAAATTAGTCTTCTAGTTTATTATTTAACCCAGGAAGTGTGTGCCTCCTTTGGGAGCTGGGTCTTACGCTTTCACTTCAAAGTGAAATCTAAGTAGCAACTATTTGTTGTATTGTTTCCAAATACAGGCAGCTGCTAGAGAAGAAATCCTTGCTAATGGAGGGAGCCTGTCGCATCACCACGGAGGTATTCTTGTTGGGGGGTAGAATTTCTAGTATTCCTGTTAAAAATATTTGGTTTGATAAAATCCTGAGGAGAGTCATAAAATGAGTAATTTGAGAGCACTTGGAATTTCTTGAAAGTTTTTATGTCTGTCACTGGGGTAGTCTAGGTTGTGGTGCTAACCAACAGAAGCTTGATTTGACAAGCTTGCCTAGATACAGAACCAGCCTTCTGAGTTCTCAGGGAATTTCATGTTATCCACGAATAGCCCAGCTTGCCTGGTAAGGTATGTGACCATTAGAGCAAAAGTTTTCAAAGGGGGAAAAAAAGACCTACATAAATGTTTTTCAGCCGCTATTGGAATGTAGCTAGACATCAGTTGTACTATATATTGAAGAGCTATTTGTTCTGCCCATCCAAAATTAAGCAAATTAACGTAGGATATGAAAAAAATCTTTTTTCAAGATTTTAATGCTGTTTTATTATTACTTGTGAACATTGTGATACGTATTAAGTTTTATCAGAGGATTGATCACATCACCAATAAAAATTATATATATACCTATGTTACTAGCAGGCTTATAAAAGTAGTATGAGGCAATTTTTTAAAAAGTTAAATGATGGCCGTTCTGTCATTAAAATTGTAATGTTTGAGGTTATCCAACTGTATTCTATAACAGAAATTCGTTCTTAGTATATCTGTCAATATAATTTGGTGCTTACAAAAATACCTATATGTAGATTTTTATGTTTTCAGTTTTTTTTAGGGAGGAATGTGAGGATAAATGACCACCGAATTTAAGAATTCAGCTCCTGCCCCTGCCGTAGGTTCTTCATATCCCTCTTTCTGTTTGATTTTCCGTCATCTAACATGCTGTATATTTACACTTCTTAAGATTAGCTGTGAGGCTCCGTAAGGACAGGGGCTTCAGTTTTGTTTGTTGCTGTGTACCAGCACCTAGAACAGTGCCCTCTCTACATGTGTGTAGGATGAATGAAAGAATTTTGGTAGAAACTAAGAGTGGGCTATAGAGGATCAGTGTCCAGATAACATGGTAGCCAGGCCTAGAGAAGATTGCTAATGTGGATGAATGAAATAGAAAGACAATTCCCAGCATCTTTGTGTCAATTTAATCTTTTGCTCTCACTTTACTTTTTTCTTAAACCCCACAAATAAATTTCTAACTCAGCTGACTGATAAGCATTGAAGTGAATGAGTTTGTTCTTTCCCCTCCTCTTCCTGTTTATCTTTTGATGGAGATTCTAATGAGTGTTAGAATGACAAAAATGAAGAAGGGAGGAAAATGGATATTAGAAACCTGTCAAGTGGAATTAAAAGTTTCTGATTAATCTGAACGTCTAAACCTAATTTTGGAAATTTAACCACGAGTATTTCATAAAGATACTTAGATTTTTTAGTACCTTCTTTTAAAATGTTCAGAAAGCCATGTACATTATTTAAAATCTTTCTTACATATTCTGTTTCAGGATGCCACTATATTGGTGTGTAAGGAACTTGTAAAAATACATAATATCATGAAGTAATGATGTATTCTTCATTCTAAATTGATTGCATGGAGGAGGGAGGCAGAGTAATTTAGCCATAATTACTTGTTTGAGGAAAAAAAATTTCCTTTCTGTAGCGAACAATTTTGCCTTTTGGTACCTGTCAGCAGCCAACAGTGCACTCTTTCCTTTAAGATCAGGGACTGTAGGTTCCATGTTTGTGATGGTAAATTTGAGAGAGATGTGATTTCTGCAAGATGGGGAGAATAGCTGAATCTTGTATATGAGAAGGAATCAAGGCTTAATTGACATTTAGGTAATTGGATTTTAGATGAGCTGTTTCCTTGATTCTGAGAGGCTGTTCTTGGTTTACTCAAGCTTTACAGTGTCAGAAATTCTATAGCAGTTGAAAATAACCAGATGACCTGCAACATTGCAGAAAAAAGCCAAACCAACAGGTTTTTTCTTGCCAGTGACGCTTTTTTTTTTTTCGGTAAGGAAGATTGGCCTTGAGCTAACATCTGTGCCAGTCTGCCTCTATTTTTGTATGTGGGATGCCACCACAGAATGGCTCGATGAGCAGTGTGTAGGTCCGCACTCAGGATCCCAACCTGCGAACCCCGGGCTGCTGAAGCGGAGTGCGCAAACTTAACCACTACTCCACCGGGCTAGCCCTGACACTTTACTTCTTTAAGATCCATGAGGATATGAAGGTCCCTCCAGTAGTGTCTATATGTGAGATGCTAAAATTCTAATATGGCAGAACTGCTGTTGTTACTTATTCAGATATACCCCAGACACTGAGAGCTTCTTAGTTGGCTCTAACAGAACCTGCATAAATGTGAAATAATAGCTGTCATTGCAGACAAAAAAAGATACACACAAATTTAAAATAATAAAGAGTTAACTCTAGTATAAATTTATCTGAAACTTGGATTTTGTTATTTGTGAAAGCTGTGGTAATAGTCCATTGTATTAATTAATACATACAAATAGAAGTTAATAAACAAATAATCATTGGAAAGATGTAAACCTTAATTAACCTCCAAGATAATGATTATTCAATTCTTGATCCCAAAGTAAATAATGTAAATTGTTCCCTGTGATATTTTTGATACAAACTATGCTTAATGCTTTTTAATATTGTATGTTTTCCATATTATAAATATTACTGGTCCACTGGGCAAAAGATTTTCAAAGAATGGTAGTCCTTCCTCTGAAGGACATTATAGTCTACTAAAATAAAATAGTGTAGCATTTCAAAGGCCACTGATCAAAACTGGTAGGATTATGATATCATCACTACTTACCAAGGCAAAAGTCTCCCCTTTTCTTTGAAGAACACTCAAAAGGTGACTTCAGTAAACATGTAAAATGCTATAGATGTTAAAACAGTGAAGAGAAGGGGGATAGAATAGGGAAAGGAATTAAAATTTATAAAGCTGTAAATATTTACTAGGTGCTCTGCGTAACTTAATCTCCTTTAATCCTGCCCAAAATGTGTGGAGTAGATAGTATTCCTGTCGTTGCAATGAAGGTATATTAAGGTTCTGAGTGTACAGTACCTTGCCCAGAGGTATCAGCAATAATTGTTAGTGCCAGAATTTGAATTTGAACTCTAGTCCTCCTGCTTCAGTGTTCTTGTCATCTTACTTAAGAGCCTAAAATAGGGAAAATAGGCAAAAAGCTAAAAAGATTGAAATTGACAGCCTTTGAAAAGAGACACATAATTAAAAAAGGATATGAAAAGAAATACTAAGCATCACTGTTTTTCTTTTAAAACATAAAACCTCTATTTTTTAAATTTTGACATTAATTACTTACCCTGCTTTAGATGTTAAAACAGAAATGAATCAACATTTTAATTTCCTCATCATAAATATTTCATTGTTTTCTTAGTTCTTGCACATAAGTCAGTTTGACTTTCTGGTTGTTTTTATACTTCCTGATTGTAGGTTTCTGACATGTCAGCAGTATCAGGTAATAAAAAAAAAATGCAAGTCAGGTCATGTTACAGTAAAACTCCATATAATTTATGTGCATTTTCAGGTTCTAGGCTTATAGGCTTTTATTTGTTGAAGATGCCAAGTTTGATGAAATAATTTATTTTTAGAAATTATTAGCTTGAATTTGAATGTGGCAAAGCTTGATTACATATTAATTTATTGAGAGGTTCTGCCTTATTTATATAGAAATCTTTTATTTCTATCATATTTTTATATTCTTTGTGGTCAAAAATATGACTATGGAAACAAATTCTAAACTACCTGGTTTCCTCTATTGCTTAGAAAAAGAAGCTAGGTAAGCCTGAATGCAAAATATATTTCGTTATGTGCTGGTAAAATGAAGATGCTTTCCTTTTGCTAGCTTGTCCTTTTCTAAACTGCTAAACATTGGGGTGCTCCAGGGCTTAGCCCTGAGCAAGTTTGTTTCTCTTTGTTCACTCACTCCCTTACTGATTATCTTAGTCCCAGGACTTAAAACACTGTCTATGGGCTGATGACTCCCAAATACCAGAAGGCGTCACCACCACAACCAGTCTGGTACAGATCACCATTTTTTCCTGCGGGGACCACTGCCGTAGCCTCTCAACTCGTCTGTCCACTTCCACTCTTGCTCCCCTACTGTCATTTCTCTTGCTTCCAGAATAATCTTTTTTTTGGGGGGGGGGGGGCGGGGAGATTGGTCCTGCGCTAACATCTGTTGCCCATCTTCCTCTTTTTTCTTTTTTCTCCCCAAAGCCTCAGTACATAATTGAGTATCATAGTTGTAGAGTAGTAGCTCCTCTATATGGGACACCGCCTCAGCATGGCTTGATGAGAAGTGAGTAGATCCACATCCAGGATCCGAACTGGTAAACCCCGGGCTGCCGAAGCCGAACGCATGAACTTATCCCCTACACCACTGGACCAGCCCCCTGAATAATCTTTTTAAAACTCAGTGTTATCAGGGCTGGCCCAATGGTATATTGGTTAAGTTCGCGCGCTCCGCCTCGCTGGCCTGGGGTTCACAGGTTCCGATCCCGGTTGCAGACCTACACACCGCTTATCAAGCCGTGCTGTGGCAGGTGTCCCACATATACAGTCGAGGGAGATGGGCACGGATGTTAGCTCAGGGCCTATCTTCTTCAGCAAAAAGAGGAGGATTGGCAACAGATGTTAGCTCAGGGCTAATCCTCAACGCCCCCCCCCCCAAAAAAACAAGAAAAACCTCAGTGTTTTCTCCTCACATTCAGAATAAAAACCAGAAGTTCCAGCAGGACCTTCAAGGATATATGTGGTGTGTCTTTCTCTCTGTCCTCATCTCTTACTACTTTTTTCTTCTAGCACTGTTGGCCTTCTTGCTATTCCTCAGACATATCTTTCCCTTTAAAGGCCTTTGCTATTTGTTCCCTCTTTTTCTGATGTTCTTCCCTTGTTTTTCCCCCCAGATATTTGCATGGCTCCCTCTCCCCAACATTTAGATCTCTGACAAAATGTTGCCTTCTTAGAGGTGTGTTCCTTGTTCTCTTGTGTAGTTCTGTGTTCCTCATTTGAATAAGTTCACTGAGGTTACTGACTTTTTCTTGTTTGTCACTGTGTTCCCCAGTCCCTAGCACAGTGACTAGCTGTTCTATGTAGTAGATGCTCAATAAATATGTTAAGGGAGTGGATAAGGGCCGACGTGCTCACAGAATTTGGGGCAGTTTTACAAATTCTCAAACAGCTCTGAATCTTCATATTAGAATGGCATTAGTCTCATTGCTAATTTAGCTTCAAATCTAATAATCAGGCCTTGTTTGAATGTAGGGTCATGTTTAATCATGGAAAGGCTCAGTTTATTCCATAATATTTCTGGGAAAGTTTATTAGCAGAGTCACTTATTCAGTGGAAAAGTAGGGTAGAATAATAATGTGTATTTCTCTACAACTGCATAACACCAGCCATTTTTGTATTCTTCTATAGATGCACTATGTCTGTAAGATTTCATTCAGACTTTGTCTTAAAACAAATAAAAGTTTGACACCCTTATAAACAGAGGGGAAAGAACATAGGCTTTGGAATCGTATCTGTATTTGACTCATGGCTCTGTATTTAACTAGCTGTGTGACTTAGGGAAATAACTTCTCTGAGCTACAATGTTCTCATCTGCAAAACATGAATAATAGTACCTCCCTCTTAGATAATTGCAAGACTTAAATTTGATAATGTATGTAAAGCATCTAAAGTGCCTTGCATATACTAGGTGCCTAAAAAACAGTAGCTTTTTAAAAGAATAAAAGCAATAGACAGCACCAAGTGAAACTCTGGTTTGTAACTCTTGCCCTAACCATTGAAGAAGGGGTTACAGAGCTATTTGAAGAAGATCCATACATTCAAGGTATTTGATCCAACAATTGTCTTAACATATTTTCATCATAACCTGTAATTGTTCTCACTTTATAGGCAGTTTTATTATAATGTGTAGGAAGGAGAAATAAATTTCCTTCACACTGTTGGCTACAAAATTTCTTATAGAAAACAGTCTATTTTCGTAATGCTTCTCTGCTTAAAGTTAATCATCTAATTTGTAAATTTCAAATATCCTTTGCTATTCAGTATTGTTTCACACAGCAGAAACCTCTTCATATAAATTTTAAATAGAGTGGGTTTAATTGTCCTGCTAAACCTAATCAATAATGGAGTTTTTGAGAGATCACTTCTTTTTATGTGTAGAAAAGATTTTCCTTAATTTGCATCCTGAACTTATAACTCAAGTTGACCTCATAGTAGCATCTTTATTTACTGACCTTCAGGCAGTGTCGTGACACTCTCAGTACCATTTTTGAGTTCAAGAGTAGAAGGGCTGGGGGTTGGGAGAATATTGATGCAATTGCTCTTAGAGTTTGGCCTGTAATTGTGATTAATAATGGTTGCTTTCACTATCTGGAAACAGACAAGCTAGTTTGTCTGCCTACAATCATGCTGTGATAAATGGAGCTGTTTTAACTCTGGTTTTGTGTATCAAAGAAAACAGATGTAGTCTGGAACTGGAGGCTATAGGAAATAGAAAGCCTGCTTAACTTAATCTTCATAGTGCTTGTTTTTGTAACTGACGAGCTGGTCAGTTTAAACAGCAGAGTTTATATCAGCCACATATTTAATTTCAATTTATGACTTAAGTTTTCAAGTTGTTCGTTTGCTAAAATTATAACTAAGTCCTTGTCAGGAAGTAAAAAACCTGATTAAATATAACCAGTCTTACTTTAAATACTGGTGTCTTTATTGAACCAAGATTATTTCCTATTGTTCTGAGAATAATTATGGAGCAGCTGCTCCTAGCTTCTTTTTTGTGGTCTTAACAGAATCCAATAGTATCAGAAACTTTAAAAGTAAAAAGAGACTACTCAAAAGAATGAAGAAAAGATCAGCTTTGAGGCTGTTTGTTAAAAACCCGTAGTGTGAAATAAAAGACATACAGATTGGAAAGGAAGAAATAAAATTGTTACTATTCATAGATGACCTTATTGTCTTTTTAGAAGAATTCCAAAGAATCTACAAAAACAAGATCATCAAGATTGCAGAATACAAGAGCACATACAAAACTAAATTGCATTTCTATACATTAACAACAAATATATAGTAACTGAAATTTAAAACAGTACCATTTACAGTTGCTCCAAAGAAAATGAAATAGGCATAAATCTAACCAAATACACGTACTTAGGCATAAATCTAACAGAATATATAAAGGATCTGTATTCTGAAAATTACAGAATGCTGATGAAAAAACTCAAAGAGGACCTAATAAATGGAGAGACTGTATTCATGAATTGGTAGAAAACTGAACATAGTAAAGATGTCAAGCCTCCTCAGATTGATCTATCTGTTTAATGCATTTCCTTTCAAAATTTCAGCAAGATTTTTAGTGGATATAGAAAAGATTATTCAAAATGTATATGGTAAGGCAAAGGAACTAGATAGCTGAAACAGTTTTGAAAAAAGAAGAATAAAGTTGTAGGAATCAATCTACCTGATTTTAAGACTTGATATAATATCAGTACAGCTACAGTAATCAAGACTATGTGATATTGGAGGAGAGAGACGTTTATCAGCGGAACAGAATAGAGAACACAGAAATAAACTCACACAAATATGTCCAACTGATTTTGACAAAGGTTGTAAAAGCAATCCAGTGGAGGAAGCGTATAGCTTTTTCAACAAATGGTGCTGGGGCAGTTGGACATCCCTAGGCACACACACAAAAAAATGAACCTTGACCTAAACCTCACACCTTATGCCAAAATTAACTCAAAATAGATAATGGACTTAAATGTAAAACATAAAATAATAAAACTTTTAGGAAAAAAACGAGAAAATCTTCAGACTCTAGGGCTAGGCAAAGAGTTCTTAGACTGGTCACCAAAAGTATAATCCATTAAAGGAAAAACTGATAAATTAGATCTTATCAAAATTAAAAACGTTTGCTCTGTGAAGGACTCTGTTAAGAAGATGAAAAGATAGGCTACAGAGTGGGAGAAAATATGTGCAAACCACATATCCAAAAAAAGACCTATATCTATAAGATATAAAGAACTCTCAAAACTCAGTAGTAAAATGCAAACAATCCGATTAGAAAATGGGCAAAAGACATGAAGAATCATTTCACTGAAGAGGATATACAGATGGCAAATAATCACATGAAAAGATGTTCAGCATCATTAGCCATTAGGGAAATGCAAATTAAAACCACAAGAGAAATCACTACACACCTATCAGAAAGTTAAAATTAAAAAATAGTGACAAAATCAAATGCTGGTGAGGATGTGGAGAAACTAGATCAATTATATATTGCTGGTGGTAATGTAAAGTGGTACAGCCATTCTGTAAACAGTTTGGCAGTTTCTTATAAAAGCAAGCATGCAACTACCATTCAACCCAACAATTACACTCTTGGGCATTTATACCAGAGAATTGAAAACCTATGTTCACACAAAAACCTGTACATGAATATTCAAAGCAGCTTTACTCATAATAGCCCAAAACTGGAAACAACTCAGATGTCCTTCAGCTAGCAAATGGCTGAACAAACTGTGGTACATCCATACCATGGAGTACTACTCAGCAATGAGAAGAAACGAACTATTAATGCATGCCGCAACTTGGATGAATCTCCAGGGAATTATGCTGAGTGAAAAAAAACCAATCCCCAAAGATTACATACTGTGTGATTCTATTTCTATAACATTTTTGAAATGACAATTGTAGATATAGAGAACAGATTAGTGGTTTCCAGGAGTCGAGTGTGGGGAGGGGGTGACTATAAACAGGCAACAGTGGGATCCTTGTGATGATGGTACTATTCTATGTCTTGACTATATCAGTGTCAATATCCTGGTTGTGATTTTGGTCTTTTGATAGCTACCAGATGAGTATAGCCTCTCCAATATTGAATCTTTATCAGATTACCATAAGATAGCAGAAAGTTTGTTTTGCCCTTTAAATTAATTTTTTTCCTTTTCTTCTTTGTGACTGGCTTTTTCTCACAAAATTTATAACTTGATTATAAGGTTTTTCCACTGAAGCAATGTTGTAAGTAGTTAGATTCCAAGACCAGACTGTAAAAGCCAATTTAACCCATAATTTAGCTGAACATTTAACTATTTCAGCTATATCATAGGATGAACAGACTTGAGAGCTGATAGAAAATCTGTTGTAAGAATGTATTGATCCCTGTGCCTTCCCGTTCATGCAATTACAGATGCCCAGTCCAAGACAAAAGATCAGCTACAACATTGTGTTTGCCATCTCTTACCATGTGTTATATATACCTGTAGTAGCTTCCAAACATTGTGTTTGCCATCTCTTACCATGTGTTATATATACCTCTAGTAGCTTCCAGCCTTGGGTGTATCACTGGTTTGGATAATACAGTCATCCCTCTGTGTCTGCAGGGGATTGGTTCCAGGACCCCCCTCAGATACCAGAATCCACAGATGCTCAAGTGTCTTAGTCTGCCCTCCATAGTATTCATGGATGCAGAACCCATGGATACAGAGGGCCGACTGTACTACTTCTCTGGACCTCTAAAGAGAACTTCTTCTTCCCAGCAGTTTTATGTCCAAGACTTTTCTAAGTACTAGACATTTGCTACTCTGAGAATGCCTGTACTACATTATCATATTATATTGTTACAGAATAACTTTTTATAGTTAGTTTTATGTGATTAGCAAACAGTTACACCTAATAGATATTTTCAAGTATAACATCTGTTAAAAGTGACTTTAGGTAAAATTTATTTTTAACATTGTTTTGTGTTGTTTAACGTAGAAGTCACGAGGCTACATGTGGCTAGTTAAGTTAAAATTAACTAAAATTAAAAATTCATTTCCTCATTTACAGTAGTCCTGCCTTTCAAGTTCTTAATATCCACATGTGGCTAGGGACTGCTATGTTAAACAGTGCAGATACAGAACATTTCTGTCATCACAGAAAGTTCTACTGGACAGTGCTGTGAAGCTTTATTTCATGTATATTTTCACACATTGGCTGGAAAAATCGCCAAAAAAATATGACTTAAAAGTTTTTTCAATAGACTTTAGATTCAAGTCTTCAGGAGTTAACTTTTAAAATAAAGTAGAACTTGTCATTAATGATTGATTTTCTCAGAGTGTAACTTCTGTCTACTGTGCCACTTTTTCCAGACTTTCAATTTGGTCAGTAGCCTCAAATTTAGAACAAGGTCACCTTGTAATGGCAATAAGCCATTTATTGCTAATCCAGTTGGTTATAACAGTGAAAGTATGTTGCCTTTATGGAAATTAGTTGGGCTCCTAGGAGATAGACCCTTGGAAGCATATAGTCTAGGATTTCTTGGTCTTGGCACTGTTGATATTTTTGGGTAGATAATTCTTTGTTGTGGGGGCTGTCTTGTGTATTGTAGTATGTTTAGCAGCATCCCTGGCCTCTACCCGCCAGATGCTGGTAACATTGCCCCAGTTATGATAACTAAAAATGCCTCTAGACATTGCTAAATGTCCCCCAGATGACAAAATTGCCTCTGTTGAGAACCACTGATATAGTCCAAAAAGTCCTAGAGATTTGAAGAAAATAGGAGTTGTAGGTTCCGTGACATACCTTCTCCTGTCTTAGCTATTATGGAATTGCTCTGAGGATATTCAAGAAATAATGTCAGAATATAGGGAATGCAAGGCAGACATAACCAAAGGAAATTAAGGAAACAGAGATATTCGAATTCCTACCCCTTAACAAAAATGGCTTATAAATAACTATTGTTCAATATTTATTTTTTATTTCAGCTAACATTTATTGAATTCTTACTGTGTGGCATGCGCTACATTATGCAACAGGATTACAAAAATGAATAAAACATGGCCCTAGTCTTCAAGGAGCATATGATGTTTTCTTTCCTTTTCTGCCCTTATCTATCTCATGTTATTTGACCTGTTCACTGGCTTTTGACTCTGCTATATAGGCATTAATTGCCACTTGGGTTTAAATTTCAAGTGTGTCAAGCCATCTTTTGAGGATGTATAGCAGAATTAGCACTTGATTGTGTTCTGAAGACAGATTTAATCCAACTCTTGTGATCTGTTATCTCCCTAGTAATTCAAACTTTTTTTCTGTTTCATGATTTCTGAAGACCTGTTCAAGCATCTATAAGATCTTAGAGCTGTTGTATAAACTGCACAGATGAAACCTTAGCATGAAGAAAACTGACATTTTAAATATTTAATGAGAGAAAAATCTTATAATATCAGATTTTAATTGCTTTGTTCAAGTCCATGGAATCCATGAATTTGTTGTCTTGATATTGGAAGTTTCATTAGTAGAAAATAAGTCAGATGACTTAATAAAGAAATCAAACATGACTTTATGTGTTCACTAAGCATTAAATTAGACTCTTGGAAAGTCATAGTCCCATCTCATATACCTTTAAAGTCTGGATGTTTGCATCCCTCAGTTAGAGATCTATTGGCTAACATTCAGCGTGTACCTCCACCAAAACCAAACACACCACACACAATAGTGTGCTTTATACCATGAACAAATGGACGGCTAAATCCTCTTTTCTGGTTGAAATACCGCCCTCTGAAAGAAACATCATCACAGTCAGATCACCAGGTACCTCAAAGAGTGGAAATTATCTGTTGTGCTTCTCTGTCCTCATCAGTATCTAACAAGTTCCATGGGGCCAGAACCTCATCTGACCAGAGGTTGCCTCTCCCTCCAGCACTAGTTCCTTACATAATCCACCAGTAGTTTAGTTGGATTAATTAAATCTTGAAATACAAAGTCAGTGCTCAGATCACTCATACAAGCAACTAAGTCTAGATTTTCTTTTTTAAATCTGACCTACAGAATAGTGCTACAAAGGTATCCAGGATGCTCAAACCAGAAATTTCAAAATATAGTTGTTATGATAATGGGTAGGTGTTTCTGGCTTTGGCTAAATTCTGCTTCTGAGCTTTTAGCATTAGTAATCTTCTTAATGTACAGTCCATTTCATAATTTGTTTTTTAAATAAGTATATAATAAATCTTTTAAATCTTATAATCAATTTCATAATTCAACAAGTTTTTAATTTATCTAGCTAAAAAGAACTCTGACTAGTAGACCCTAGATTTATCCCTTTTAAGATGGGCCTATTTGGTAGTTTCTGCTAAGTCTTCAGTTCCTTAGACCACAAGGAGTAGTTCCAGATAAGTTTCAGTGGCCAGGCTGGCCACTGTGTCCACGTTTTCGACACAGAACACTCGCACTTCCCCTCCCCCTTGCTTGCATGTCTGTTCATTCTTCTATGCTGTTGATCATACCACAAAATGCATTCTGTCTTGGAGCTGTTAGCATCAAAGGGAACTGTTGAGGCTGTGATTTCACAGACTACCCCAAAAGCTTCTGTTTTCTCTGTTCCAAAAGTAAATTTTTAAAAATGTGCTATATATTGTGGAAGAGCACAAAATACTTGTTTTATCCAGTCTTTATATCCATTATTAGAAATTAAATTGTGAACTCCACTTTTAAGGAGAAAAAGAATTTCCGCCATTAGTTTTCTATAATGTTTAGGATTTGACTAGCCTATGTCTTTAGTATCTTTAAAAATACACCTAAGCCTCTAAAATACCTGGCTTAAGTACTTTGGGCATTGTATACTTAGAATAATTGTGAAGAGTGGAATACAGGGTCCTTATCTTGTTTTTGAAGATGGTGGACTTGCCTTTTTGTAGCTCTGGTGTTGACTCTCAGGCTAGGTTTATACTTCTAGAGAATCAGAAGTCAAATGAATGTAGTTGAATCAGTAGGCATGAATATCCCACATCAGGTAATCCAGGTCTGGAAAGAGCAGTAAGCGTCATGTGGTATGAATGTACACATGCCTTTTCATGGATAACTGTACATACAAGGAATGTTGAAATAGTCTTAGGCCACCTGTTATTTGCTGTTTTTGAATAAAAATGCAATCCATTCTCCCCTTCTTCAATATGGCATGCTACATAAAGGACAGAGTATCATTTCTTCATTTCTGAAATTGAGCTCCACAAATGTTTTAGCAGCTACTATATAGTGGTGCACCCATGTGTTTTACATGTGTCCAGATCAGTATAGTTAGCTAATTTCTAAAAGCATAGCAGTGCAAATAAAGATTGTACAAATGGCATTATTATCATCATTGTTGTTGAGCTCTAGAATAAAAGTCTTCTGCTTTGAAGAGTGATCCCTCTTTGGGATTAGGGCCTTTGGTGTTTCATTGTTGTTTTTTTAATTTATTGGTTCATCTGAGACAGCCAGAGAAGGTTCTCTAGAATTTTATGAAGACTATTTCCAATACTTGTCATATTATAAAGGCTCATTGAGCCTTTTTACTTAAACTGTGTTTTCTGTTTGTACACTTATCCCACAATGTAGTTGACTTAAATTAAGAAAACCAAAAAGCTTCCTAATCTTTTTAATTGCATAAGCCATGATTTCTGACCTCAGTTCAAATTCTTTTATCACTGACAGAAGAAGCTCACAGACTTCTGCCATCAAAGGGTTAAATTCTTTCATCAAATATGTTTATGAGGGGCCATAGCTCTGCTGCCTGTACTGCTTTTTTTTTTTTACTTTCTAGTTCACTAATCAAATGTATCTTAGATTGATTATTGTAAAAGTATAAACCATAGAAAATTTGACAAGATAGATGTGTAAATTATCCCTCTGACAGAACTAATGATGCACTCCAAGCACCTTCTGTTTTCCAGCGCTTGGTGAGTGACTTCATTAAATATGCAGTGGCTGTGGGTGGCTTCTCAGACGATGGTTCAGTTCCTTGTGGAATTGCATTATTACTAGAGGTGTAAAACCAGGCAGACAAGCTAGCTGTTGGGCATCCTGCTGAGGTTCTAATGTGCTCCATCTTGTTGGAGCAGTTGTTTGCAGTCTTTTCAAGACAATTACATCCATAACCACAGGACACATTCAGTGAAACTGTATTACAGATAACAGTGGAGACTGGCATTGACTGCACTTCACCCTTCCCTCTTGAGCTGCCTCAGTGTGGGTAGCTTGTATTAATGCCACTTCTGCCACTCAGAGAGTAGTTGCATTTTTTTTTAATCCCTTGGAGCAAATCTGGAAATAACTGATTTGTAACTTTTTTAAATGCTTAAAATCATGGGATATTTGAGGGTGAAAAGACTTTATAGCTTCTAATCCCTTTGCAGATGAGAAAACTGAGGCTGAAGCATTGTGGTGAGTTGTCCCTTAGGGAGATAGGAGGACCTGGTAGAACATCTTTTAGGTGGTAGAGATGGCATAAATAGGAATTTGTACTGTTTGGTTTCTGGTTTTAGAGCTCTTTTAAACAAAATTTTTCTTTTTGAATTTAAGATTTTTTTCCCTGCTGTGCCTTATTTTTCCCTATCTTAACACCAGCAATGTTTTTTTATTTCTAGAAGCCAAGCAGAAATATTTTGCTTTCTGAGGATATCATGCTATTTATTATTTTAAAGACAATTTGATGGTTTCCTGGAGAACTGGACACAAAAGATGCTTTGAGTTGAGCTTGAAATGGTATTTAAGGTCTCCAAAAGGCAGATGCTATGGTGTTATCACGGCAGCCTGATAAATGGGAGCGCCTTTTAGAATGACACGCTGAATACTTTAGAGAAAGAAGGTGTCGCATTTCGGTTGGCCAATTAAATCACTGTTGATGACTTTGGATCATTAATGAACATTTGTGGAAAATGACCATTTGAATTCAGTTATTACAATAATACATTTGAAAAGTACTAACCACAAATAATCCTACCCATAAATTAAAAGATTTATCCGTTTCGCCACAAGTAAGTCAGCAGATTGCTTTGCTTTTTAATGCAAAAGCAAGTTATCATTTCATGATTCTTTTATAGATTAAGTACATATCCTTTTTTACAAAAGTTCTACTTAGAAAAGGTTATGTTTTTCATTGAGTGCCTTTAAAATATAATTTATGCTGCTAACCATTATATTGCTTCACTATTCTTAGAAAAAATTAGCAAGACCTAGAAACAAAGAAGGAGAACATTATACAGTGCATAAAAGCAGAAGACTAAGTTTAAGATAGATTAGGTATTTGATTTATTTAATGCCTTAAAAAAAATCTCTAATTCTGGAAAAACAATGAGAAGAAGGTAACCATTATTTGGGAACATGCAAATTTATTTAAAAGTAATATGAAAAGAAAATGTGAATGGAAAGCTTCATAACCAGATTTTTTTCTTAAGCCCAAGGTTCAGATTTTCTTACATTTTTTTAAACTTTTGTTCTCCTTAAAATATTTTACGGCTAAATATCCTGTCATTTTTGCTATAGTATACCCAACAAGTTCATCTGGATATGATGTTTTTCTTTAGTTAACTTCATTTTCTTTGAAACTTCGGTGTGTTTTGGTAGTTAAGACAGGAGGTGGGTTCTTTTCAAATGCATGTTTTTCTCATTTTGTTATTTGTAAAATGGGCTAATCTTAGTCCAAGCTTCCTTCATCTCCATTTCATAGTTTACAGAAAAAGGAGACACTGTGGAGCACAGGCTTCCCCTGGGAATACATTGAGCTTAATGAGCTTGATAGTCTGGTGGGCTCAATAAATCAAATAAAGCAAAACAGTTCTCGTTTTTGAATAAAAGCATTTATCACACAGTGTTTGTTCATTCGTGGTCACAAGATTGATTGGTTCCCAGCATCATAGTGTATATTGAAGCGTTTTTTATTTTATTTTTCCAGTGGGCAAGTTACGGAAGCAATGGCTAAAGGAAAGTATCTCTGATGTCGGCTTTGGGATGCTGAAGTCTGTCAAGGAATATGTGGACCCCAACAACATCTTTGGAAATAGAAACCTTTTATAGATCCCTTACTATTGTTACGAGAAATGTCACTTTTTTTTTAAAGTCTTCAACTACGGTTATACCAGTAATCAAATATATCATGGACTACATTTCAGCTACATTTGTTTGTTGATTTAAAATAAGTTTATATCATTCTGTAGTTTGTCTTGTTTCTACATCTTTAAATTGACAGATGGTATTCCTAAATCTCTCTCATTGTAGGTGCATCAGTTTACAGCCAACTGGTTGTCATTTCAAATTTTAGTCAGGCAGCACAAGGCTGCCAGTTATATCAGAGGAAGATGCTGCCAGCGGTTTTGTTTTGATGCTTCCTCTTGGGAACAAAGGCAAATTTGTTGTCATCTATTGCTTATCTAGCCTCTTTTTAAAGGAAGATTTCTGAGAAGCAGATATCCAGGGAAGGATTCCACTGAGGAGTGATACACATGTATGTTTTTTTAAGAGTACATTCTAGTGTGAGTAGGCCGTTAAGGGAGGATACTCATGAAAGAATATAGGCAACCTGTTATTTAGGATGCTTTCAGTTCTGTAAGGTGCTTGGCCTACGTTTTCCTTTGAAATTAGTATACAATTACAAAACCTTAAATCATCAGTATACAAATTATTCTATTAGAGGACGTGTTTTTGTGCTCCACCTTTCTGTTGCGACTGAGGTGTGAGCTGTATTTGTGTCACTGAGATAACCTATTGTTGTATCCGTGTTCATTCATAATATGTTTTTATAAGAAAAGCTGACTTATCACTCATTGTATGTGAAGAACAGGTTTACCGTGAAATGAATGCCTTTTTTCAACTTAGAGTCCTAATGTTTCTGATTTCACATTCTTATTGCTGAGATACAGAAGCTGCAACAGGAGCAGAAGAAGGAAGACTCCTTACACTTAAATGTCTCCGATTCAGAGTCGTTTGGCTAAGGAAACACAGTCATCATTCAGCTATTGAATTTGAAAGCCTCAACAGTTTCAATGACAAAAATCTTTTTTTTTTGTTAACCCAAACAAAATGATAAATTTTCGTATAAAAGTAAAGTTTCAATTTAGTTTTTAATAATGGTTTAATGCCTTTTTTGAATTACTGGTTTAACATAAATTTAAAAAAAATGTATTAATACACATACCATAATCAGAAGTTTGAGATATCATATTTCTTAAATGATAGGAGGATCATTAATCACATTTAGCAAACATTTATTCATTCAAACCTGGATATTAAAATAAGTGAAATGATTACTTTAAATCACTGTCTGTCAAGGTTCATGATTCACATTTTGAGATGGATTCTTTTCTTAATGCAATACCTAACTTTTGATAATTTGTTAAAATTTAATATTTGATCAGATAATTTAAGTCAGAGTGCAGACGATCCTTTAAAAGGACACACTGTCTGTCTATGTAGCAACAGCTCCAAGGTATTTTTGGGCAGTTTGATACCTTTTATATCTGAAGTAGCCTTAACCAGAAAATTTAAAATTGACAAAATGGTATTTTTAAGACTTCAAAATGGTAAATAATTTTTAACTAGTAAAATTGGCCTCAAACTGATAAACTTAAATCTGTAAGCAAATCAAAATTAAATATTAGTATAACAACAAAAACTAAGTATTTATTTATTAGAAGCTGCCTCTCTTCATTGGTGATTTATTTTTAATTATAAAATTTCCAGCAGATCTTTGCTTAAAGCCCTTGATACTTGAAATAATTGGATATACTTAATAAGGAAATCACACTTGCCTGTAGAATTATAAAAATATCAGCTTTATAAAATGCATCTATACATGAAGGTAATTTCTCTAATTGGTGATCAAAATGTAAAACTTCATATGGTACTAATATCTTACTGGAGTGTATACATGTTTCTGAGTAAATTTTTTTTTTTTAATAAAACTTACAGATTCATAAGTAGATCCATTCCTTTGCCTGTGATTGTTATACATTCTTTCCCAGGGAGTTCAGATTTCAGCAGTCTCGGAAATCTGTATTTGATATTAGGAAACTATAAATGTAACACCTGAAATTGTTGTATTCACTCTTCTACATGAACCTTATGGAAATCAGTGATTTATGTCGTTTTTCTTCTCCCAAGTATGCAGGACTCCCCAACCTTGGTTTTATAGTAATGACTACATTTTGTAGTTGGAATCATTTCTACAGGCATCATTTTGACATATGACCACTTATTAATGCCGTTTCATTCTGCTTTAGTAAATCAGAAGACGCTTCCCCACCTTCACACACCCACTTCAGAGAGGTGCCTTGGCACATCCTTAGTGTCTGTGGAGAGCTGAGCTCTTGAGTACGCACGGAAGCACTTAAACCTGGCCTCATATTTCTGAAATAACCGAAAATGGTTTCATAAAAGTTAAAGCCCGGAGAACATTGTTTATGTGAAGCTTCTGAACTCATTTTGAATAAGTTTATTTAAAATTTTAAAAGGTCGTAGCTTATTTGGTTTTCAATACTGCAGAACACTGACTTGTCTGTCTTTAATTAGTCGTACTTCTGTTTTATTTGATGATGTCACATTTGGGCTGGGGTTTTAGTGGGAATGGGAACTTGCTGCTTGTGAGGAACAGCATTGAATACTAAAGACTCCATATGAACAGGCTTTATTGACCCTTAGAGAAACTCTTGCCTTAATGTTGGTGCCATTTACTTGCATAAGTGAATTTAGTCTTATGCTAAGTAACTTGAGCTTTTTTAGTTTAGTAAGAATTGTAGAGGCCACGCGTTTATTGTGCCCAGCATTTTACCACGAAGAAAAAGGATTAAATTCTTTTCTCTTCTGAAGAATTGGGAATTTTCTTCCTAAATGCTTACATATGATATTACTGTTACTTAGAAGTTATTTGAGAAGCTGGAAGTCTTCTAGTGTGCATAGCTGTGTTGATGTATTTTAGAAAACAAAAGCGCAATAAAGGATGAGCTTCCATCAGTGGTATACTATACCAGATACGGATGGTTGCAAGGAAACCTCTTTTTCAGAATATTCTCTTAGTAACTGCTAAGACCTAGCTTACGTTTTTGAAAATACCTTTCTGCATGTTAGCTCCAGAGATTTTCCTTTGTCATGTTCTTTTATAGCTACAGTTTCTTAACCGTAGCTAGTCAGAGAAGCCCTGTAGTCCAAAGCTGAAGTGTATAACCTTGGCTGTTCAAATGGGGCTGGGTTTGGTTGAGCATCTGTTCTATATAAATGTAGAACACAAACATATTTATTATGGATTGATACGCAAAGCTCATGGGCTGGTGCTTGAGGCAACCCAAATGGAATGCTGTGGAAAGCATACCTCCATTTTAAGAAACGCCAAGACAGGAGTGAAGGACCGCTGTAAAGCTTTTTGTTTACCACTTAACCTTTAGCAACTTTGATTTTAATTAGGGCTTAGTTTATGGTGGGAGAAAGGTGGAAAATAACAAGTGCCAGTTTAGGATTGAAAAATCCAGAATCGCCTTTGGCTTTATGAGTCATGCCGAAAGTTGGCTTTGCTCAGAGCTTCATGTTCCCAAATGAGCCACATGTCAATATATTTATTTAATTTTTACTAATTTCACTTTCCTGAAAAGGAAGCAACATATACATTGATGCTGAAATCCAGAAAGGATAAAAGATTTTTTTAAACTATTGAAATAATGGTGTCTGATGTGAAGGATGTAAGTTACTCAGCTTTCCCTTCCCTAAGCAAACAGTGTTTGTCTTTAGTGTGAAATTTAACTGTAAAAACTACTTGTAATGTCAACAGATGGTAGAAACTTGTATTATTAGTAAAATGGACCTGGGTCTAAGAAATTTTTTTTTCTTCAAAGGAAGTGTGCAGCTGTTTGTTCTTCTGTTTGCATGTTGGTTTTTCTTTCAACTTTAGTTTTCCATCTTCATATTTCCACTGACTTGAAAACAAAATTAGTTTGTATAATTTTATTAATGAAGCATAGTCAAGTGTAATCTAAATATAACTAGATCCCTTTGGACTTGTAGCTGAGTATATTGTTAGCTAGGTTTTATCACTCTCTAATTATTTTTAAATCAATGTTATATCCCTAGGATGTGTTTAGTCTCCTGTGAACCTGAAGCATTCCCATCTGAACCTTCAAGAGCCTCAAAGAATGAGCACTCTTGTGCTCTTCTAACCACAATTCCTTAATAAACGTGAGTAAGGACCACTGAAAAATAGAACACTCAAGCCAAAGAACCATCACAGAATTGAGTAACTTTACTTCTGTGATTTGGTTCCCAAAGGAGATTATTTTATACTTTTTTTTTCCCACAAGGAAGAAAAATAAGACATTAAGTATCATTAAGAAGAGAGAGTCTGAACTTCCAAATCTGAGAGAGAGAAAGAGAAGGAAAAAAATATTTTAGTGTGAATTTCTAAGCAGCATACATAGATGTTTTTAAGACATCTTATTGTTGGCAGTGTTTTTCATGAACAACATGAGCACCCTCTGAAACATGTTGTTGAACACTTAATCTTGTTCACATATCCAAAAGGACATGAAATGCTTGTACTGGTATACAGTTTCTATAAATAATTTTTTTTTGAGGTACTTAATATCCCCAAAAGCTCACAGTGCCTTGTTGGGACTTTTTTTCCATGAAATAGCCATTATTTAAAATGAGTGGAAGAGGATAAGTCTTTGAAGACAAATTATCTAGCAGTTCAAGGCTATTCCTCTTCAAGAATATGTCAGGAATTAAGTAGTTGTATGTAAAAACACTGAAAATCCTTTCCACAGTGTTGGTTTGGATCACCTAGTCTAGCACATTTATCTAATTGTTTGGTGGACCTGTACTCTCACATACTTCTATTCAGTCGATGGGATTTGTGTGTACTTTCATTCCTACATTTTCATTTCTCCTGTCCCGACTTAGTAGCCCTAAGATGTGGCTTGGTGGATGTGGCGTCCTCACTCAGTCCCTGAGACACCACTACATGCTTTTGGATGTTTGCTCACACAGCTCCATGAGGAGCAGAGCCTGGGGGGTGGGGTGGGAGGTTCTCTTCCTTATGTTGTGTTAGTCTTTTTGTGTGTGACGGTGCCTTCAGAATAATGAATATTTCTGTTCCTGGACAATGATAAATCTTATGAGAAATTATGTGTAGATTATATTTCTTAATTTTCATCCTTTTTTGCTAAGCCTGTGAAATACTTTGGCTCTGATACAACTTGACTTGAATAATATCTTATCCTGAGTCTTCCTCCAAGGCAGTACATATTCCTGCCAGTACTGTAGTAATCTTTTGGGAACTACATGTGGGTAAGCACTTGTATGTAAGCCATTATACTGCTGTACTTATGCATATAAACAGTTCTTATCTTTACGTTTATAGTCTAAAAGTGGATATCTAATGGGAAGGAAAATTCCTGAGAGATTCCAGCACAGCTTTGTCAATTCCAACTGAGCCATACTGTTTTCCACAAGGGCTTCATGCATAGTCTGTATCCTGTGCTTTCAGTGTATGTTGGGATTCTCCTTGTTTGCTTTTGCTAGACTGTACTGTTCTATAAGCAATTGCCCATGTATGATTTTTAAGATGTGCTGGGAAAAAATAAAACAATACCAAAACCACTCATTGTTACGGAAATTTTTGCTTATTTCATGTTGATTCCATTTAACCTTTGTTGACATAATGCTGTACTCAGAGAATGAATAGGATACAGTCTGTACCCATGAGTAGCCTCTCTAGTAGTGAGGGACATGTACTCAGCTACTGATTTTGTCCTTGCCTGTGGCTCGCACACTGGAGGGAAGGTTGTAGCTGTCTGGGCTCTGACATGACTGAGGATCAGACCTGTTGAGCCCAATCTTACTACACTTCGGTGATCACTTGCCACACTAAGACTTTGGCTCTGATATTATTTAGTTAAAGAAAGCAGTTTTCTACCTGGCTTATATAAACTCAGACTCAATGAACTTTAGAGATCATCTCATCTTTTTTCTTCCCAAACATAATTGCTATCTAACCTCCCCCTACCCCAGGCCACAAACAAATGACCAGTCCTCCTGAACATTTGCTGTGACCAAATAGCAATTTATTGCCTTTCCAGGAAGCCTTTTCCAGTTTCTGAAATCTTCAGCTATTAAGAGGTTTTTGCTTGTTAGACTGAAATCTGTCTCCCTCTTCTATACATTAATGTAACTTCTCTCTTCTGTAGTCATAAAGAATTGTCCAGTTGCTTTATTGAAGGGCAGCTCTTCAGGTATTTAATGACAGTTCATGTTCCCCTATCTTCTTCAATCAACTTTTGCTCCTCTCAGTTCTAGACCCTTCACCATCCTAACTCCATATGTGCCCATTTGATGTTCTTAAAGTGAGTTGTCTAGGCCTGAATGTTCCAGAGTAGTACCAATGATTTCCTTATTCTAGTCGCTAATAAATGCGTTTTTGGTGGACCTTGCACCATCATCTCACACTGAACTTGAATTTAACAAAGCTTGTCTTTTCTGCATGTGCCATTTTGGCCACATCTCCCTGGAGGCTGATTTTTTTAAAGCCCCATGACTTATATTCTTATTAAAATTATCTTGCTGGATTTAGTTCCAGATTTTCAAAATTTTAGAATCTTGACTCTTACCCAGAATATTTTTTGTCCCACCCAAGCTTTGGGTCATCAGTAGAACTGAGTGTACTGTCCAGTTTCTCATGCAAGTAATGGCAGATGTCTGTGGTATACAACAAGGGCCTGCCCAATAACACATCCGTGAGAGAGCATTCAGGGTTCAGGCAGCTATACTTCCACTTGACGTGCTATTGTCCACCTCATATTTTCACATTTTGTCCACAAATACGCTTTTTTTCAATGACTCAACATTTATACCAGGCAAACATTAAACATGCAATTACGTTTACTTAATTTAACATTGTCAGCTGCCAGACTGAAATCCTTTGATAAAGCTTGCTGCTCTGATTTCCTGTGCTACCCTATCAGAAAAACAAATGAGGTCTTACTGCCATTATGTTGACTTTTGCCCGTGTTTGCCCTCAGGGGCATGTCTCTTTCCTTTCAGTATACTCATAAACCCATTTTCTCATGTGGTCTGTTGATTGGGCCTAGTATTGGCTCACAGACAACCTCTGAAATCCATTCTTGCGTAGTTCTGTCACATCCTTTGACCTCATTGCCCATGTTAGAGCTGGGAAGATACTCTAAAAAATGACTGAAATTTGTCACTGTAAAGCTGTAAAATAACTTATGAGAAGATGGAGTTCTAAAGTCTAAGAACACAATGGAAAGAGTTCTAATGTATGCTCCATTTTTCTCTACCCACTACAAGTCTCTTTCCCTATTTGGGCCTAATTTCTTATGTAAAATGAAAATCTCTGAGGTTTCTTCTAAGTTGGTCTCAGTGATTCTGATTGAGTCTATGTTTTTGCTGAACACTACCCTAGAACTGATTATTGCGTTAATAATTTACTTTTTAATTCACCCCTTATTAGCCAGACACTGTGCTGGGCACTTAACCCTAGACAAGAGGTAATAATTGTTCTCACAAGAACCCTGTGAAGTGAGTGGCATCATCCCCTTTTTACTGGTGAAATAACAGGTTTAACAAGGTTGAGTAACACCACTGTTAGTGGCTGGGAAGTGGTATTCTTGGGATATAGAGCCAGGTCTGACTACGTCCACTGCCTCTGTGCTGGCTGCCTCACTGCTCTAGGCTGCTTGTGCTGGGTAGTCAGTCTGATGTCTACAGAATTTCTGCCTTTTAAAGTAGGTTATTTGTCATATGGCATCTCCCCCTAACTACGGAGTGGAAGCTGCTGTCTTCATGACTCCACACCATAGAAATACCGGGAAGCCTTTTGTCTCAGATGCTGTCTTGCTCTGTAAATGTTTAATCCATTGGTCCTACACTGATGCCTTTATAGGTTTAATATGAAACTCAAAAGGAAGTGCTGTATTTGATGGACTTAATAAATTTGCATTTTTATAACTTTAATATTGTATTCCTTTGAGCTGTACTTAAAAACATAAGAATAACCTATTACTGTAAGTTACATATCTTCCCAAAGAGAGACTGGAAATTGAAAGAAATCTTTAAAGAAACATTTTATTATAATCTAGAGCCAATCTAGGTTTTTTGGAAAGTCACAATTCCTTAAAACTGCTAATTTAAGAATTAAGATTGCTGCTGAAGGATTTGAGCTACATTAGGGTACTCAAAAAGTTGCTTTTATCTTATAGCTAGAATGAAAGTATAAGTTTAGAATCTGGTGGTTACAATCATGATGATTATGTGGCTGGATGACCAAGAATCAAGGGTTCCTGGCTCATCACCAGATGTGCTGTTTACTAAGGGACTAGCCCAGTAGGTGAGTACAAAAAACCCACATGTCACTTTAGTCCCAGTGGTAGGTCAACAAGGGATGAGAGGCGGTTTAGTGAATGGTGGATAGTGAGCTGCAAGTCACATCATTGCTAGGAAGGTACTCAGTGTGGCAGAGAATACCCTCAGAAAAGCACAAGCTCTCAGATGTTTCCAGATCATCCAGAGTCATTAAGAAAAAGACAGACTGAGGAACCTAAGACAAACAATTGTATTAAAAAATGCTGGATGTTCACCTGAAATGAAGTTTTTCTTTGGTGATGTTATCCCTTTAAAATTAGGTAGTTTAGATAGCCACACCCTGGACAGACTTCCAGTACTGCTCTCCCTCTATATTGCCAGTGTGGAAATGAGCCTAAGCAAGGATTATAGGGCAGAGGGGTCAGAGAGTTACTCCCTTAAAGCTTCGCCTCCAAGCTCTTGACCTTTTCTTATCTCACATTTCCCAGTAAGCTTCTTTATTTGGGCATCTACCCAACAGCCCTCAACAAACAAATTGTTCTTACATCTAGTGGCCAAACCTGTCGCTGACAATTCTGTGTGGATTTCATCTGAGGTGCTCCTCTGAGGTCTGAGAGGCCATATCTATATGTTCTTATATCACTCCTCTGGGAGGGAGCATCATCTCCTGTGATTACAGCTTTCTCATTGCCCGATGACCCACCTGCATCCCCACAGAGTTTCCCCAATTCCCGGTGGTCTGTTTCTCATGAACAGGTCAGAGTTAGCCACTGTACACCTGACCTTCACAGATGGTATTAGTGTGAACATCCGTGCCACAGCTAAGGCCATATTCAAAGAGGGGCTGTCTGGGCCGGCCCTGTGGCTTGGTGGTTAAGTGCGCGCGCTGCGATGCTGGCGGCCCGGGTTCGGATCCCGGGTGCGCATCGAGGCACCACTTCTCCGTTCATCCTGAGGCCGAGTCCCACATGCAGCAACTAGAAGGATGTGCAGCTACGACACACGGCTATCCACTGGGGCTTTGGGGGGAAAAAATAAAATAAATAAAATCTTCAAAGAGGGGCTGTCATGAGGAATATGAGTCCTTTGGCAGGCGTGTCATGTCACTGATCAAAGGAGTCTGCTTGGTTGTTCTGCACAGAAAGATCAAGTTCTTGTTCATATCTGAAAAAATGGAAATAACTACTTGTGGACAAACACATGCTTATATTCTGAACACGTGGAGATGGAGGGTTGACTAAGATTATGAAATACTGGATTTAATATTTGATTCCTTTAAAATACACTATGCAGATATTGTGAAGAAATCTTAAAGGAGTAAAGGCTTTAGAAATACAGGGAAATCTTTTTTTGTCAAGAAAAGTGCTTTTAGCGCTGAGTAAATAATGTTCCAGGAGTGTAGAACCAAGTTCTTCATCAGAGCTTTAGGGATGAAAGCCTTTGTTCAAATGGCAAAACATGGAGTCATTGTAAAGTCATTTGCCTGGTAGTATCAATAAGCAGAGCTCAGTACTTTGAAGGCGAGTTTAAGAGAAGTATATCCTAAAAATAAAAGACAATAAATGCCTGGGGAGTTAGGAAGGCTCTCACCCTTTCCTGTCTCCTCCAGTGCTCTGTTGGCTGGCCGACTTTGTAGGCGTGTTTCATGAGTTTTTGCTGTCGCCAGGCAGCAATCTATCAATTCAGGTGGGTGCCTCTCTGGAGAGCCAGAGTAAGGAAGGGGACACATGCCACAATTGACCTTTATTCCTCCCTTCAGTGGTAGGAGCAGTCAGGATTTCCTGATGCATTACTAATCAGGAAATCCCAACTGCCCAGCGGCAAGGGGTTAAAAACTGTTCTGAAAAGCTTTTTATGTTCTGAAAAGCTAAATTACACATATGAGCAAACCACAAACACACAGCACCTGGATAAATAAAGTGTGCCTGAATAAAGGCTGGGCTATTTGCAAAAGGGAATCTGGAAAACATTTGCTTTTGGGTGGTTAACATTACTTACACTTTGTGCTTCTTTTTTTTTAAAGAAAGAAAATAGAGGAAATGTGCAAAAAAAAGTCAGAATTTTAACATGGCTGTTGAAAATAGGATTTTAGTTCATTTACTTTCTAAATCTTAAGGGGCTATGAAGATTGAGGGGCACAGAGCTATTGCACAAAGCAGCAACAACACTTTTAGTACAAAACTTGTTAAACAAAGAACATTTCCCAGAGATAGAATTGTGCTATGGCTTGTACTGAAAGGTTGTTAAACATTGATTGTCCTCCAAATATGGGATCAACATCAATGGTAAATGATATCAGCTTACATAATTAAGATTAAAAATGCTATAAATTCAAAACCATTGGAATTCATAATAAACCAAATTTTCTGATAGATCTAATAGAATTTGAGCACCAGGAGGTCATGCTACAGGGAATTTATGCTCATCATACTTCATCTGGGTACCTATGCAGCTAAATGATTTCTCTTTGAAGGAAAAAACCATCATCTCATTATGACAGGGGTTCACTATCTTTCAATAGAAAGCTATTAGGTTGAACTATTCCTAAGAAATTGCTAGTTTTGTAGGTCAAAAACTTTCAAAATCAGCAATTTCATATACTTCAACCTCATACTTTTGTTTTTTTCTAAGCCAGGTCAAGTTGGGGTTGACCGATTTATGGGGAGAAAAAGAGTGGGGATAAAATAGTAAAGCTCTTGAATGTTCAGAAAATAAAATGCCTATGCAGAATGAGTGGGGTTCTCATTGGGAGGGTTGTGGGCATGAAACTAGCTTTACAAATCTACCAAATAAGGTTTCAGAAGTGACCTTTTCATCTGTGATGGAGGTAGGAGAGAAGTTTGGGGGGGTCATGGGAATAGTGTAGATTTTTCCTTACCCGAGAGGCTCTAGGATGGAAACAACTCCAGCATTAACATATCCTAAGTTGCAATCACAAAGGTAGGAATTAAGAACTGGGTTCTCAGGGTACCTCTGTTATTAGTCACTGTTAGAGATAAATGAGAGCAGAGTTTTGAAAAAGAGTAACAATATATCTTGTTCATATGTTCAAATTATTAACAAATGGAACAGAAGAAAACCATGTAAAATTGTTTCTTTGACAGTTGTTTATTGTTTCTACACCATAGCACCATAATTTTGTTAAAAGCACAAGATTTCCCACTAAATCTTGCACATTATGGGGAAAAAACACCAAACATTTATAACTTAAGGAATTTTGGTTACATAAAGCATTATATATACATATTGAAAAATCCTGCCAAAACATCCTAAGCTCTATGTAAAATGTGCGCATTACAAATTAATATAATTATGAGGGTAAATTATGAGAACAGAACACACAACCCCTGAAATTATTACTAAAAGCCTAGAAATCCTATACATTAACTTCTGAGTTCTGGGCTTGATAATGCCAAGTCCCTGGATAATCCTTGGCCAGGGGACTCTGAAAATACAACAAAGCACAAATGATAACAAAGGAGAGGGAACAGAGGCACTACAAGTTCTAATAGACACAGTGTCCGCATTCAGCTTTGAATTTCTCATAAACTTTCTAGGTGTCAAGGTTCTTATATTTCACTTTGTGAAGATTTGAAAAACAAAAGGGTAATTATTATAATTTTAAAGTGTACAAAGTTCAACATGTAACAAATGTAAAGGTGCCAGTGGCTAAATAAAGATAAAATAGAGTACAAAATATAAGGCCATCATGATAAAAGCCATTATCAGACATTACTACATATTCCATCCTGTAATCTCATAAATCAAAGCTTTTAACTGTCTGGATTCATAGGTGACTGTATTCTTTCCAGTATGCATTCTTTCTTCTTCCAGGGGTTGTTCAATAATGGCAGGTATGTTCCTGCCATAAAGTTCACAGTGTTCTAGAAACTGGACACATTCTTCTACAACGCTGTCACGAAGCATGATCGTGTGTTTAGACATGTTTTCTAATAAGGACAGGAAGCATCTTTTGGCATAATACCAGGTATCAGTTCCCAGTTTTTTATTATAAGGTTCCAAGCTTTTGATAACCCGAGAAATACCAAAGTCATAATTTCCTTTGGCACAATAAAGTGTCCCAATCACCAAATTCACAATGCAGAGATGGTAGATTTTCTTATCTGGGTCATCATAGGAGAGCTGCTCTTCCTCCTTTTCAATCTTCCTCATCAACTCCTCGGCCTCTTCATTTTGACTTGTCATAATATACGATACACAGAGGTTAGCCAATACAATAGCACTGACATTCAGGATGTTGTCATAATGCTTCTTGACTATGGGCTCATAAAAACCTATGGCTTCTTTGTATTTGTTTTCTTGCATGAACAGAACATGAGCCACATTCAGTTTCCACACATCATGGTCATTACAGAATTCCACAGATTTGCGGAAGATCTTTTCCACCATTGGATAATTTTCAAGGTTCCAGTAGATTTTTGCCTGGGCCATCAACACGGGGATATACTTCTCAAGGGTTTCATCGTATTCATTCACTGCCTTTTTGACAGCTTCATCATCTCTATTGTGCCTGGCTTCCTGCACTTGTATGGTGAGTCTCCGGAGCTGTTCAGTCAGCATCCCTGCTAGCCCATCCAGCTTAATGAAAGCCTCTTCAGGAGCTGTCTGGCAAGTGATCATGGCATCCAAGAAGTCATAAAGATAGGGTGTGAGGAACTTATAAGTCAAATGGGCATTCTCTGCCAGGACATCTGCTGCCAGGTCGAAATACTCATACTTACAGTAGAGCAGCAACAGGTTGCCAAAGGTCTCTGGGGGGAAGGGGTTCTGTTGGAGCAGAAACTGTAGCTTTTCAAACCCTTCTGTAGGCCTGGCATCCATGTTCATTAGCGCCTGGTTGTGCAGGGTCACAGGGTCTAACTCTTCCTCTGCCCTAGGTGGCATGTCGGTGAGGGCTTCCTGGGCCGCCTCATAGTTTTTCAGTTGGTATTCTATGGCTGCCTTGAGGTTGAAGGCTTCCACCAGAGCAGTCTGGTGAAGGACTAAAGTGTTGCCAACACTGCGAACATCAATGCCCTCCGTGGTCATGCCCACCCCTAGCTCTGGGTGCTGGCGGATGCCATGCTCAATAATGTCGGCGATATGCTTCAGCGCCGGGGCATACTGCCGGCTGCTGTAATAGGCCAAAGCCAGGTTGTAGGAAAGGTCAGGCCGGTAGCCCGAAGCCTGCAGGGCCGTAGAGAACTTGGAACACGCGGCTTCATACTGTCCCTCCTTGTAGAGCAAACAACCCAGGTTGACCTGGCCGTCGGGCTCGTTCTCGCCCCCACTGTCTTCTCCGCCTTCCCCACTCAGGAGCTGCTCCACCAGGCTCCGGGCCCCGGGCAGATCGCCCTCGCTGTACTTGATAGCGGCTTGGAGACGGAGGACCCGGCTGTGGTAGGCGGGGTTGTCCAGCAGGAGGAAGGCGACCCTGGTGGCCTCTGGATAGAGGCAGGCTTTGTACAGGGCCTGGGCCTGGTACAGGCGGTACTGCTCGAGCTCCGGGTGCAGCTGGCCCAGCTGCTCATAGCAGTCGGCCGCCAGCGCGAACTCCTGCAGGCGGTAGTAGCAGTAGCCGAGCAGCGACAGGCCGGCGCGGCTCCTCGGGCTCCGCGGGAGCTCTCCGCCCAGCAGCTGCACCGCCTCGGCGTAGCGGGAATCCCGGATGAGCCGGTATACGACGGCGGTGAACTCGCCATCGGCGATCTGCGCCCCGCCCAGCCCCGCCATAACCGCCACGACGGTTGTGCGTCCTAGTTACCAAGGCAACAAGCCGACCGGAAACGGAAGACTGCAAAAAATGTTTTGGGTTTTTTTTTTTTTGAGTGCTTCCAAAGTTACTTTGCAGCGGAAAGACGAGACTAGAATTTGAAAGGAATCACAAATGTGAGCGTCCCTATATCTCGTCTGGTCCCCGAAGACTTTAGAGAGTGAGAAGCGCTAGTCAGAGAGGAAAGGAAACTCTACTTCCCGGCATGCACCCGTCCAATCGCGCCGCCGCTCGGGTCGTAGCCGCGCTGCATGCTGGGAGGCGTAGTCTCCGCGAGAGCGACCCACGGCGTCGGGAGGTTAGGTGTCACTGGATGAGTGTTGTCTTACGTCGGTCTCCGGCGCCGGGGAGGAGAGGATTACGGACCGCAGTCGCTTGAGTTTTTGAGACTTATACACCGTGTGGTACGTACAAATAGTGTCGTTCCGCATTGGTTTGGTGAAAGAAATGGGAATGGAAAAGGCGGAATGTCCACTTGGTGTTCTCCCTGAATTAGAGTAGGTTCTGTTTTCGGGCCGCCCTGAGGGTGTGGTTTCTAAGATCAGTATAGTGCAACGACCAGGAGTCCCTATTTTGTCGTTTCCAGAGGTTGACGACAGGAGAGAGTGCTGTGGAGGTTGTCTACTCCTGGGAGAGGATTGGCTTTAGTTCCGAGCGTCTCCCGTCCCCGCCTTTTCCATAAAAACAAATACTACTGAGCACATATTAGTATTTAAGCTTCGCCCTACATACTGCTTTGATCCTCGAAATTTAACTACCGTGTAGAAATCCATGACCGCGTGTTTTTCACGGCGGGGCGGGGGAAGGGGAGGTGGAGCACGACGAAAAGTGCACCTTTTTTTGTGCACCGTTACTCTTCTAACTCTAAACCTACTTAGTCAGTCAGTCTGTGATGTATGTGAGAGAGATACCCAGCCTGTACATGTCAGGCTTTAATGATGTTTTTTGAATATCACTGACCTGATAAAAGTGGATTTTCTTTCATTAAAATAAAAAGAAAATTTGCCTACACTTTAATTCCCCCCCCCCCCCACGTTCTTAGTTTGGAGATCTCTGTGGAGATTTGCTGGACTGCACAAGAAACCATTCTGAATTTTCTTTTGTTCCTTTATCATGTATTTGGAATAGATGCTCTAGGTGCCGTGTTACTACCTCAGGGCTGTATTTGTATAAATTCTTTTGAATTTAATAGTACCCATCGTGGGGCAGTGAAAAACTAGGGTCTTAATTATCCTATAAAATTATATTGGATCACTAATAAAAAACATACCCATAGCTTAGACTGAATTGGAGACTGTAGAGTTTGTGGGAGATGAATACAATTTTTCAATCAAGAATTAGAGAAGTAGGCAAGATAGCAAAAAACAAAACTGGTTTATCCCAGTGAAGTAGTGGTAAATGTGCAGTTTTCAAGATAATAAAAGTAGCTATAATTTAAGAATATCTATCATATGTAGTGCCTCTGCTGGTGGCCTGAGGTGAGGGGGTTGTCTTTCATAGTCTTCTGTGATTTCCATTGGCCTTGCTACCACCCGAGATAAACATGGTCTGAGTAAAATCATATCTTTACTATATAATTTTCTATAAAGACTTCAGTGCAATAAATCTTTTCTATATATAAATTTTGGAGCCAATCTCAACCATACTGCATGGCACTCAGACTATTCATATCCGTTATCTCTAATCTTTATAGTCACCCTGTATTCTGCATGTTACAGATGGAGAAAAGAAGCAGCTGAACCATGATATCCAAAAGCCAAGTTCATTAAGAAATAGTGACTGATGAATTAATTCAATCGATCTATCACATAAGGGCCCAGTTTTGAGGGAATACTAGTGTCTTGCTTTTTTGATTGTTATTTTCCCATTAAAACAAGCGACCAACTTGGTTTGGGCAGTAGAATTTGAACTTCCTGGCCTGAGTTGCAGCTGTGAGCAGATGTTAGGAAGTGATTAATGGTGGTGGGGGGTACAGTTCCTAATCACCTGCTATAGCTAAAAAAAAGCTTCAATAAGGCATCCGAATGCTATACTATCGAGTGACTGACTTCATGTGCTCATACTTTCCTCTGTGTTCCTGAGAAGTTTGCCAAAGCTGTACTCTTCTGGATGGGCCTGGACAAGGAACCTTCCACTGCCTGAATACCAAGAAAGGGACTGCACCCATTTCACAGGGGTTGTGTGGGGCCCTGGCCCACCTAAGATCCCCAGAGAAAGAAGCTGATGAGGACCACCATAACCCTACTCAGAAGCTTCTTCCAGCCCAGTCTCTGGCTGCAGCCCTTTCTGGTCTTCAACGCAGGGAGGTACATGGATTGAGGGCTGCAGGCTAAAGCTGCTCAGTAATCAGGGAATAGGGTGTCTTCTCCTTTATGCCTGCCTGATTGACACTTATCTCTTGGAAAAAAATAATTATCCAAAAGGCTCAATATTTTAAAAACCTTATGTATTTTAAATCTTTATGTATTGACCTATTACCTTGGGTAAGTTGGTATTAAATCAAGGTAAGATGACGGAACATGGAAACCGGAAATTGCCTTTTACATCTTTAGTCTGTCAGTCACTGTTTCAGAGTTGTATTTGCATCATGAAAGCATTCACCTTCCAATGGCTTCTTGGATGTGTATGAAAAACAGGACTCTGCTCTCCTCCAGATTTCTCTGACCCCTTCAGGCGTCAGTTGAGGTTCCGCTCTTTGTGTTGGTATGTATCTGTGAGTGTGGCAGCGAAGCGGGCAGGAGGGAGGCCATTCTGTGTCTTCCTGCCTATTTCATGTGCTGCTGCTCCTGAGGCCTGGCTGGAAAAAAGCAGGACATTCGGCTTAGACAGATGGAGGGCAGGGTCGTTTTCAAAATGAAATGAGCACACAAATCACACTGTGAAATTGGCATGACCATCACTGCTGCTGTGATAGACTGACTTTTATTTAGTCTCTGATAGGCAGTTGGGGAATAGATTAGTTTTTTGGGGGAGTTGGATGGTGAAAGAAGCCCCTTTACTTAATGATAGAAATTCTGGAAAGCAATAAACAAGGTGGAATATTGTAAAATGTCATAAAGGATCATTTTGTTTCCAACAGAATCTTGAAAAGCTGGAGCATATATCAAAAAGTAAGTGTATCGTACCATTCCTAGCAATAAGAAAGCAGTTGGTAGTTGCAATAAAATGATTTAGTGCCTTATTGAAAGGAATTAGGCTTTGAGAAAATGGTGTTGGACTCAGGGTGGATTTTGCTGCGTAAGGGAGGCATGTTAACCACGCAGAAGAATTCCATTCAGGCAAAATATATAGGAGCTAAAAGCATGATGTTTAGTTCTTAACATGCTTATGTTTCTGCCTCCCAGAATGTGAGATGATCAAATCCCATGTATATTCTATTTGGCATTCTCTTTTTAAACTAATTGGAAATGATCATTTCTTACTTATCTTGTAAAAATAACTGCTTTTTCGGTGAACATCGTTTGTTTATGAGTATTTCAAGCACAGGCGTGGTTAAACATCTTCCTTGATAAAGGAAGAACTTCTGCAAAACTGTTTTCCAAATTGTTATTTCTATCTTCCGTTCATTCCAGGCCATTGTCTGCCGGGTCGCCAGATTGAGAGACTCAGTTTCCTTGCTTCCTTGAGAGTCCAGCTTGATTTTTGTCCCTGTGTGTCCACTGATGATGATAGAACTGACCCTCTTTCCGCCTCTTCTCAGCTCTTCTCCACCCTTCCTACCCTCCCCCCACTGCATCCCCTGTAAACAGGGAAGAAAAGAATAAATTAGCGTGAAATTTGCAATGAAGTTCACTGACCTTTAGGAGCATCTGTTCAATCTTTGAAGGCTTTTGGAAAAGACTGTATGCTGAATCAACACTTGGGAACATTTGTGCTCAGATGCTGAGAAATTTAACCTCCTTGAGAGCTTAATCTTTTTTCTATGGTAGTTCCAGCTCTATTCATATTTTACATAGTAATATATTTTCTTGTTGATATATCTTGTTTTTGATCAAATAGTTTCTACTTGAAGTTTTATGGTGTTATTATCCAAACTAATTTATTAGGCAGAAACAACAACATTATGGTTTATAAAAAAGGAATTAGCAGAGAAGACACAATTGTGGGTATGGCCATTGAAAAATTAATTCCCCGCAGTTGGAGTGTGCTATGGAATGCACTGACGGGGCTGTTAGTCAAATCACTTCATTTGAGCATTTTTCACTGCTCTCATTTCCAAGACAGCAAAGAATTCGTAGTATCAATTCTTTCTTCTGAGACTGGTGCCTTTCGTAGTCAGATATATGTTGTCTGTGCTTGTTCACATTTCTGTGGTACAGCCATCAAGATAATAAATTGGATGGGAAAGGTCTTTGAAGTCCATACTCAGAAGATGATATTCCTAAAAGAAAGATTTCATCAGCCTCTGAACACAGTTTCTGGCTTGCAAAGCCTCCAAAGTGTTTTTCCATCAGAGAGCTAGTTTTTACTAGTTTTTAAGGGTCTCTCTGTGGAGAGTTATGGAACATACTCCCAGGGCCTGTGCTGGTGGACTAAGAGACCAACTCATAAACCAAGCCCGTCCTTCAAGCCTCCTGCTCCCACACTCTCCACATCCAGTGAAGCAAGTTCTGACAATTCTGCCTCTGAAATATCTCAACTCCATATGCTTCACTCCAATTTCTACGACCACTGCTCTGGTTTCTGCCACCACCGTCTCTCTCCTGCATCTTCAACAAGTCTCCTAAATGGCTTCCCCTCATCTCTTCCTGGGACCCTTCCAAAGATTTCAAGGTGCTTTATCTCCTTTCTTGGTTCACAGTTTTACTCTGGGGACCTCATTAAGCCTTTGAATGCGCGTCCCTATTTCTCCTAGGAGATCATGAGATCCTTGTGCAAAATAGAACTCCCAGTGGCTTCTCTTCCTAAGTCAGAGTTTCTGTCTCAGGGTGTGGAGGATGTTGTCATTCACTGCAGTGACTCTTGCTGCCTGAATGGAGGGGAATGTCTTGGGACTGAGACTTCACATGGTTTTGAAAGGGTGGTTGCTATGTGTGATATTAGAAGTTGAGGGCAATATAGAAATTTCAATTGATTTAGTCACTTTCTCCTACTGAAAAATTTAATAACATTATTTTTTAAATAAGAACATCAAGTGCATTTCGTACTTCTGGATCTTTATGCTTTGGAAGGCTTCTTTGCCTTTTCTGTGCCTTTAGGGTTCTGTCCTTCTCTGGCCTCCACAAATGGAAGTCTGCAGACCTTGCCTTCTATCTGTAAAGACCTATAAAAACAAAAGACAAAGAAATAAACAAAAAATTGATCAAGACATGAAAATGTCACCAAGTGGCATAACATATTTGAAAGAGAGAGGCTAGTTCAATATAAAACCATCTGAAGTCAAATCCCTGTTCTGCCATCACCAACACTGTAGCCATGGAAAAGGCTCTTAACCTCTCTGAATCGCTGTTCCCTTATTGGTAAAACAGAGACCAAAATAGTTTCTTTGTTCAAGATAATACAAAGCATCTGGCCCATAGTCGGTGCTTAATACATTTTGACTATTATTATTACATAAATGGAACTTTTGAGATTCCTTGGGAATCTTATTAGAATATTTTAGGTCTAAACAAGTATGGGCCAAAATTACTGAGTTAAACATCTGCCGTCCAGGAGTAGATGTTCTCTTGATTCTTCAGATGTTGTATTCCCGAGTGCCTGATAAACTCCGGAATGTGCAGGGGCAATTATCTGGCATAATTTAGTGTCTTCATTAACCTTGCTTCTCCAAGAAATTAAAGCACCAAGTTAAATAGTATATTTTGTTCATTCAACAAATTAGTGAGTGCTTACTCTACCCAAGGCACTGTGGAGAATCCAGAACCTTCAAGAAACTTAGAGTCCAGGGGAGATATTACAAATACATAAGAAATCACAACCCAGACAACATATGCAGTGCCTTAAGAGTGATAAAACACGACACAGAGATTCAGAGTTTATAGTAAAAATAATCCCTCATTCTGCTACAACAGTGGTTTGCAACTCTATCAATACCTTGCTTCTCTCTTTTGTTTGTTTGGGGGGTGCTGGCGCAGGCAAGGTTAGTTAATGCCTATATCACAACCCGTTGGCTGGTATAATGCAACATACAGCTGACCCATCTGCTTTCCTTTGGGCAAATCATCTAGAGACTAAATTAAGTTCTGAGAACATAAACCAATAAACCAAAGCAATAAATCCACCTTTAATAAAAATGAAACAGGTTCCCCACATTTCACTTTAAGCCATAACTTTATTAAGTACATTTACCTTGTATTTTATTAAGCACATTTGTAATAACCTTTTTTTTTTTTCAATTGAAAAGTATTTCCTATTGTTTCACTTTGCCTCTGTGATGTGGATGGCTTAGATCTTTTGGATAACAAAATTCGGACATTTTAAGAGCATGATTGGTGTTGCCTGATAAAGCCAGGGAGTGGGAGAGTGGGGAAAGAGCCCCAAGTCCATTATTTGATGACTAAGTGGCCTAGTTGAGAATTGCAGCCTTTGTTAGGTAGGGGTCCCCAGGCTGCATCTCTTTGTGTTGACCCTACAGGTAGGGAGGGGTGGGCGGGGCGGGGAGGGAAGCTATTCACTTGCCTCTCTAGTAATTAGTTTCTCTATAAGTTTAAAGGTCTAACTAGCAATTCCCTTTAAAGATAGAAGAGCTAGTTTTTTTAGACAATCAGTAAGACAGTGGTGTTAGGACCTCCTTGAAGGTCTCATAGCTAGTGTTGATGTTGGAAGAGTATATTCAGATTATGGGTTTCATAGTCTGAAAAACCATGTACTGATGTAAGTTCGTGAAGGGCTTTGAGCCTGATTCTAAATACAGTACCTCTGAAAATGTACAATATTGTTTAATCCAGACCTTCACTGTACCCAAGTCATGTCTTCTATGAGATTTCAAATGTTTTTTTTACTGCTAACATTCCAGCATTCTCCCACCCTAGGTTTGCCAGCTTTTGCAAATAAAACTACAGGATGTCTAGTATAAGGAAAGGTATATTTGGGACATATATTAAAAAGTCATTTGTTAATCTGAAATTCAAATTTAACTGGGCATTCTGTATTTTATCTGGCAACCCTACCCCATCCCAATATTTCATACTCAGATTTTTCACTTCCATTGAATCATCGATTTCTCTTACATATTACTTCTCATTGCATATATTCCTTAAGTCTTATAGCTATACACACATGGAAGACACTCATTTTCCTTACTGTCTTCCAAATACCATTCCCACCAGGTACTGAGCAGGAGTAACATTGGAGAGGGAGGTGTATGTGAGAATAATCATGTTAAAGAGAAGCAATAAAAGCATATCTCTTATCCGAGGTACAATATGTAGCTGTGTGTAAAACAGAACTTCAGCTCATTTGGGTGCCTATATGTGTATGTCTTTTGATATATTGAACTAATTAAAATGATCTTCATTAATTTTAAACCTATAGCTTGTTTTTCGAATGAATTTAATTCATCTCCTTTTAATATAAGACTTTTGTCCCTGGCAGAATAAACAACTTTATACTGAAAAGATTGGCTATTCTTATTCTAAAAAGTTTGTCTGTCATATCCTGCACTGGGAATTTCTCACTCATTTTCTCTTCTCCTTGAGTCACAGACCCATCGCTCTCTTGCTGGGCCATCCCTTCCCATCACCTCTTCTCATCTTTCCTAGCTTATCCTTTTTCCCAGGCCCCTCTTCCTCTAGCACTGCTCCTGGAAACTCAAAAATTCTTCTCACTTTATAAACCTTCTTGTCTCATCTAGTCCATGTCCTAAGGACCATCTTGCTACAGCAGAAGTGGCTTATCAAAATGTTTTGGTAAACAAAAGACAAGTCTCCACCTGGTGAATTCTGCTACCAGATCCTAAAACAATGTTTCCTTCCCCGCTGCTGTTACTAAAGGGGATTAAAAATGCTAGTTGAGGGCCGGCCCCGTGGCTTAGCGGTTAAGTGCGCGCGCTCCGCTGCTGGCGGCCGGGCTTCGGATCCCGGGCGAGCACCGACACACCGCTTCTCCGGCCATGCTGAGGCCGCGTCCCACATACAGAAACTAGAATGGATGTGCAGCTACGACATACAACTATCTACTGGGGCTTTGGGGGAAAAATAAATAAATAAAATCTTTAAAAAAAAAAAAAAAAATGCTAGTTGAACCAGGAAGATGAAGCATGGAGGGATCCTCCATGGTCCTTGGATTAATTTTGAGCCACTGTGGAAAGATGAGTGAAGATCAGAAGCTGATGGAGCTGCCCAAGAGAGACTTCATTGGGCCTGGATGGAGATTCCTGACCAGGTGACAAGGCAAGACTCTGAGGTCGCAGGAGGAGACCTTCTGCTACCTTCCCCAGCTTCCTTCTGGTACCTGGAACATGGGAAATCTTGCTGGCCCCCAGGGACAGATAATGGCATTCTTCTGATGGGCAATATCCTCTTCAGGCTGGGTTGTAGGCCGCTGGTGGGGGTACCACTACTGAAGAAGGATGGGGGCTACTATTAAGAGGCTGGTTCTCAGACCCCTATGAGGCTGCCTTTTGGGTCCCCCAGAAATAGCTAGGGGACACTATGACAAGTGACAAAAGAGAGGTCAAAGGAGAAATCACACCTGGTTATTAGGTCTATGGAGGAGGTGTTAACTAACTAGATCTTGAAGGATTTCTCAATAGGCAGCCTCACTTTGAGAAGTAGCATCTCTTATGTAAAGAGAAGTGCATCCATGTATGATTTTTTTAGTTTAGTTTAGTTGTTGTTATTAGCTAATGGGATGTAAAGACAATGACTTCCTGCCAAGGAAACGATTGCATTGCTTCTAGTAGATCCTGATCAAGTTATATTCCTCTGCTTTTAACAGATAGATTAGTAATGTTGGTGGCTTACAAATGAGAACGCTTGGGAGAGTGTGAGGATAGGACTAGCCCACTGAGCAGTGACCACGGCCGTGTTAGTTCAGTCTACCTTCATGGAATCTAGGACTAAAAACTTTTTGTGGCCCACAGAGAAATGTCTTTAAAAACCCACCTCCCAAAGAAGAAAAACAAGCAAACAAATAAAACTCCCACTAGTATAGAGAAAGAGAAATGGCAACCAAGGTGTGTCTCCGAGGGTCATGGAAGCAGAATCTGTCTCCTCTCCTGGGAGCCATGTTCATTACAGCTCGTCAGGGTGACTCTAACCCTCTCGCTTAGAACCTTAGCGAGGTGTGTGGAGGAAAAGCTACCAGCTCTGGGTGGCTGCATGAGAAGCAAATTCATTTGGCGGATGGACATTTTTAAAACCTGCCACATATGTTAGCCATTTTTATGGCAATTAAATTGTTGGGGGATCTGTGAGGTGAATGCGCAATAAAACCTTTCACAATAAACCATGTGGAAAATCATCTAATCCAACCCCTGGAGGTCAAAAGCCACAGTAACATGTTGCTTTATTCCATGAAGAAGAATTAAGACTCTTTAGACAGCTTGCTTTTTCCTTTTTTCTTTATAGACTGGTGCTCCAGATTTGGGGTGGAAGGTAAATTGTGAGAAATGGCAGCGGTGGGGCTGAGGGAGGGTGGGGAGGCCTCCCTTGCCAAGTTGAACCTCAGGAGTGCTTTGCTAGTAACTTAGATAGCAATGGCATTTCAATGCCACCTTTTTGCCACCCTCAGGAAGTAGACATTGTTCCCTCAAGATATAAAGTTAAAAAAAAGGGAAATAGGACAAGGAGGTAAGGCAAGTTAAGTCAGAACAGGACTTCACAGCAAAAGAACTTGGAGTTTGAGAGGTGTAAAAGAGATATTATGATCATATTTATTGAGTTATTGCATGGAAATACACAGCTCTCAAAACATTAGGGATCCCTTTCATTTTCTCCTGAGGAAATGCAGTGGTCTAATTGAAAATAAAAGCTTATGTGGGGGGGGGTGAATGGGGGGTAATTGGGTGAAGGTGGTGAAAAGGTACAAGCTCCCAGTTATAAGATAAATAAGTTCTGAGGATGTAATATACAACATGATGGCTATAGTTAACAGTACTGTATTGTGTTTTTGAAAGTTGCTAAGAGAGTAGATCTTACAAGTTCTCATAACAAGGAAAAAAAATTTGTAACTACATGAGGTGAGTCATTTCACAATATATACATATATCTAACTGTTCTGTTGTACACCATAAACTTGTACAATGTCATATGTCAATTATATTTCAATAAAACTGGAAAAAATTTTAAAACTTAAAAAAAGAGTTCTAGGACACATTCTTACTGATTTGCAGTTTGAGGATTTAAGCCTAAGTCATTTAGCTATACGAGAGTCTAGAAAGTCATTAGAGGTAAAAGTCTTGGGGACAAAAAACATTTGAAGTTTCTCAGTATCTTCTGAAAAATAACTAGTTAAGTTTATCTCCGTTTGAAGTTTGTTTTGAAAACTTCTGTCATTCAAGTTCATTTTTTTATTTCCTAAAATAGGCTTCTAATGAAGTCAGCATGCTATTCAGTCCTCTTTTATCTTTTCTACATAGTTGTTTTGAAATTTGAGATTTAGAGCACATCTGAATAGCATGAAATGCATGGTTAGAACTGTTTAAAAAGAAACAGCAAGGTTGATATTAAAATCAGAATACCGTCAGATGTCAAATTCTCATCTCAAATGACTGAGAAACAGTCTCACTGTCATTCTCACTGTGTGATTGTCTAAAGTCTGCCTGAGGAATGGCACAGGCGTTGAGGCCATGCTCGCTGACTGCAGGTGTGGACGCAGGCCAGTTCTGGATGAATAAAGTTATGTGGACAACGTTCTGTCTTCCTGATTCTAAAAACCTTCACGATGTGGTTCATTTCGTTGAAGGATGATTTCTGATCAACAGAGGATGTGCAGATAAAACAAACGATGAATGGATCAAATTTTCACTTCTCGGTTGTCAGGTGTGATCCCAGGGACCTGAACTGTACCATTCTCAGAACAAACCTCCAAGACCTTGGTTGTGGCCCCATTGCTGGGCTGGATCTCAGGGAGCATTTGGCACCAAACTCTCATTTTGTAGATGACAAAACTGTGGTTCAGGGACTCAGGGTAGTGACTTCTCCATTCAATAAACTAGGGCAAGAACCAAGGTCACCTGAATTCAAACCCAAGGTCTTCCACTAAATAGTTGTGTGATTTAGGGCCAGTCCTCTGGACTTGTTGCTTCTCCTATGAAATCAAGGTGTTGGACAATTTAATATGGTTTCCCTCTTGGTCCCAACATTCCTGTGTTCTTTCCACTGTACCATATCTTTGATTTCATTCATTCGTTCATTCCATGATAAGGAGTGGTTGTTTGGAAGCAGCTGCCCATTAGAGATCATATTTCTCAGCCTGCTCCCCCTGCCCTGTCACCCCTTGTATCTAGCTGGGGCCAGTTCTTACCAATGGGATGTGATTGGAAGAGACGCATGTCACTTCCAGGCAGAAGTGATTAGGCAGTAGGTGTATAGTTTCCATCCTTTCTTTCCCATCTGCTGACTGGAATAGGACTCTGAAGTCCTAGGGGATGGTGGAGCCACAAGATGGAAGGAACCTGAGTCCCTGAATCACCCCATGGAAGGCTTCCTGCTGAACAACTGCACTGGACTGTTACATGTATGAGAAATAAACTTCTACATCTTAAATGTTGTTGTTGCAACTACTAGCATTACCCTGATTAATGCAGTCAGGAAACAGGCATTTAAATGCTTAACAAATGCATAGTATTATGTTGGGTAGTAGGGATCCATCAGAGAATAACACACAGTTCCTGCCCTCAAGGAGTTCAGCCAGGTGAGAGAAGACATATAGATATACCAATAGTTGCAATAGAGTGTGATAAGTACCATGATAAACATGAGATGCTGTGAGAGAATGTGGCCTTGGGCATTTCAGGAAACACTCCCAGGAGAGGTAGAATTTAGGTCAAGTCCTGAAGCAAAGCCTAATTGATGGTGGGATGGTGTTATGAACTGAATGTTTGTGTCCCTCCAAAATTCGTAAGTTGAAGCCCTAACCCCCAATATGATGGTATTTGGAGATGGGACTTTTGGGAGTTAATTAGATTTAGATGAGGCCATGAGGATGGGGCCTTCATGATGGGATTAGTGTCCTTGTAAGAAGAGGAAGAGAGAGAGAGATTTCTCTTTCTCCACCTCGTGAGGACACAGCAAGAGGGCAGCCATCTGCAAACCAAGAAGAGAGTCCTCACTAGAACCCGACCATGCTGGCGCCCTGATCTTGACTTCCAGCCTCCAGAACTGTGAGACATAAATTTCTGTTGTTTAAGCTACCCAGTCTATGGTATTTTGTTATGACAGCCCTTGCTGACTGAGACAGATGAGTATTTCTTTCCAAGGGACTAGCCTTTGCAAAGGTCCAAAAATAAGAGAGCATGACTTAGGGAGCTTGGTGGCTGCCAATGAAGATGGAGAGTTGGATCCGCAGAGAGATCCTCATATTATGCTAAGGCCTTTCAATAAGGTTCCCAAGAAGATGGTTGCTGTCAGGCACATGCCTTGCAGTGGCACTTGAGGATGATGAGATGAGCAGAAAGGGACCTGGGGGTCTAAAGGGTAGGCAGGCAGAGAGAAGTAAGGGATTGGCCTAGAAAAGGTACTAGTGGCATCCATAGCTTCTTTAGCAAAGAAGATATCCACATGTTAACAGCTTGCAGATCAGTTAGATTTGACACAATTTAGCAGCAAAGGGAAAAGATAAGTAGCTCCAAAAATGCAGTTCACTTACCAATACTATTGTTAAGCATACATAGGCTTCAACTCTCAAATTCATGGAAACGAAATACTGTGTGACCCTTAAGGTGGGCGGTGAAAGCAAGTGCTTCAGGGTCACAGCAGGACTTTGGGTCTAACACTAATGAATTCCTCCCTCCAGAGAGAGAAGTCATCATTCGCGTCATGATTTCTGACTTGGCAAATAACCAGAGGGAATCAATCAGAAATCTCCCAACCTGTTTTCCAATGAGCATCTTCTGGTGGACTTTTTTTATTGTCTTTATTCTAGGCTTTTCCTCACCTTCAAATTTTCACAAAACAGGGAAGAAAAACAACAGAGCTTCCCTTCTCCCAAACCTTGTCTCAGTCCGTTCATAATTCAGGATTGCAGAGCTGCTGTAAAAACCCAGCTTCACTGCTGCGTTCATTCCCTGTATGCTTGGCAGAGTGAGCAATTCCATTTACCAGCACTCCAGTGAGCATGCGCTGATAAATAAACCTGCCACCTTCTGCTGGCCCACCGTGTTTAAAATGACACATTGGACAAGCGGGTCTCTATTGCCTCCACTTTTTTCAGAAAAAGGCTAAAAATGGTTTGCAAATGCAGTAAATCTTAATTTCTAATATAAACTCTAAACACAGAAAAAAGAAAAAATCATAGGCCAGTTTAGACTGGAGTGAATTTGATGATCAGATGGTGAGGGTTTGAATACTAAAGAGATAAAGCAATCTGAAAACTAATTCCAGGAGCCTGCCTGGATGTGTGGGGGTTCTCCTTTTCTCTCCTTGAAGCAAGCTTGCCTTCTCCCTGCGCAACTTTATTGGAAACTAAAAACACAAATGCAGGCAGAGTGAAGTCAATATTAAAAAGCTAAGTTTCTAACTGCAGAATCCCAGAATTTAAAAACAACCTCTTGTTATGACTGATCATACTAATAGTTAGCTTGTGTTGAACAGTTCCTGCATGATGAGTCCATGCCAGTTTCTTTCATGCGTGTCTCACTGAACTTCTGAGTCTGTGAATTTTCTTCTCAGATCTCCCAATCTGGAATCAGGGCATTCTTTTTCCTTTACAATCATTCACAGGAGAATTGACTTGGAGTTACCAATTGAGTACTGAGGCCTGGATGGACTATCTTTAAGATGAATGAGTCAACATGAAACCATCCTATTGATCTACAATAATAAATCCCTTTGCTCAAGCCCTCCTCAGTCCTGTCCAAATCTGCTTATGAATCTTACTTCCAGCCCCTCTACTTCATCCACTTTGTGCTCCAATCTCATTCCACAATGTTCTCTTTCCTCCCGCTCACCCCAGTCTTTCCCAGCTCTGTACCTTTGACCTAGGTCCGTCATCTACTTGGATTGCCCATCCTCATCTCACATTCTCTACCTAACCACCAAGTCCAGCTCACATTTCCTTTGTGTCATGAACCCTTCCCCTATCCCCATCCCCAACCTCTTCTCTTCTGACTATCCAGTACTCTTTATTAAGTTCAGAACTTGTCTTTGCAAGGGTGTTCACAGCAGCCTGGTTATAATAGCAAAAAAAGGGAAGCAATATACATGACCATCCATAGGGTGTCAGTTAAATAAATTATTATATTCTTTATATTGTGAAGAATAATACAGCTGTTCACCATGGTGATATACATCATATATATTTACTGATTTAGAAAGATGCCCACTATAGATTGCTAAGTTCAGAAACAGGTATGATTCTATCTTTAAAAACAAAAGTAATTTAAATATCACCTGCTTCAATTTTCATTGGCTCAAGTCTCCCTCCTCTCTCTCTACCTGACCTTAGGAGTGACCCATGGTTGTTTCTGAAAGTCCCCAAAGGGCGGGAAGGGAGGTTCACGTATGCCCACAGCTGCAGTCACTCTGTGCACCTGCTCTGGGAGGTGCTCTAAGAAGTGTCATTGCTTTACCTTCTGGTGGATCCCCTCGTGGGAATGACATTGATTTGCCCAAAGCCATCAGTTTGTGAGCTGGTACTGGGTCCCACCTGGTGCATCAAGTCTTCCTGACCCCTCTTCCTCGTTCATTCACCATATGTGGTGAGAGTCTTCCACACACCAGCCGCTCAGACAGAGGTAAACAGGACACGATCCCTGTCTTGAAAAGACTCAGCCTGTCCAGGCTCCCATTCCTGGGTCCTGCTTGGAAGTTCTTTTGTAGCTATAGGATCTTAGTACTCTGCAGCTGCCCTAGGGTAGGTAGCATGGACAGAGGGCTGAGTAAGAAGATCTGGGTTCCACTCCCAGCTCTGTCACTTACCATCTTGGGCAAGTCAGTTTTTTCATGTAAAATGGGAGTGACAATATTGCTCACCATATAGCTTTGTTGCAAAGGATAAATGAGATGTGGATATCAATGTTATTCATACATCATAAAAATCTAGAAAGGCCATTATTAAATACATACTCAACCCTACCCCTACTTCTCTAACCCTTGTTGAAATATCTGCCAATTCATATGACTTCTGAGAATTTTTAAGCTCTAGTTATTGAAGAAAAAAAAAATAAAATAGAAAAGGTCCGGGATGGGAATGATGCCTGTTTGACCTCACAGATCTAACCTTCAACTGAACCCCTGACCTACTACCCTCAGTAGTGACCCTGACTCAGGAGATTTCTCACCATGTCAGAAGGACCCAGGGTGGCAGCACCTCAGTGGATCCAGCAGCTCTCGGTAGGAACTCACAGCCCATCCTCAAGTTCTCATCCAGCCCCCAGATGGGATCTGGAAACCCATTACCTCACATGTCAAACAGGAGCCCTTTGCTGAAATAAGAAAATGTGCGTTCCCAGGAAACTAAGGATCTGATTGGACAAAGCACACCAAAGAATTTTGAGGGACATTAAAGAAATGCCCCCATTTTCTCTTACTTCTCCACTGCTGAGGCTTTCTGGGAAGAACTGTTCTGTTTCAGAAGCTGTGCTTGCTTTTGGCTCTGTGGGTTGTTGTGTGTTTCTCTGTGGAATGGTTTCTTTTGTGGGTGTCAGTTAAGTTATGAAGTCTTAACAGGCTCCTGGAAGAGCCATCACATCAAGTGGAAGGTGTTAGGTTTTGATCCCTAGCTGTGGTTCAGGTTTATTTAATTTCTATCTCCTTCCCCCTTTTCCCTAGTCTCAACCTATTAAGATTTAAACCTTCACGTCCATAACTCCAGTTGTCTTATTTGTGTCTGTTTTGGGGCTACAGTCACTACCATTATTGCCCTTTACAGCTTTGGAAAGAGCCTTTTCTTTCCATGAATGGGGAGGTTGGGCGTTGATGGGAAAACTTGCCATGTTCAAATAGTTTGTACTCTTTTGGTCCCCTCCTGGGCGTCAACAAGAACTGGCTGGATCCTTACTGCTAGGGCCCAAGTAGTTAACTTAAAAACAACACAGGGAGCTTTATGTTCTCATGTGAAAAGTTTTCATTTTAACCCAAATATCCCCCAATCTTTCTTCAGAAGCTCGCTGTGGGGTAGATGGAGGAGAGTTTTCCTGTTCGTCATTTTTCACCTTGATAAACCTGAATCCTCAATGACAACTCTGTTGATGGACGATCATTCTGTCACATATATTCTCTGTTTCACCTTTGGTTAGAAAATGATACATATCTACTGTATAAAATTTGGAACATACAGATGCACAAAGCAGAACATAAAAGTCATGCATTAGCTTGAGACAACTGCTGTTAACAATTGATAGTCTTTCTGGTCTTTTGTCTAAGATCAAGTAGACTATTTAACAGAATTGGGACCATCCCATTTATGCTCTTCTGCAAAGTACTTTTTTCACTTAATATATCACAGCCATGTTACTATGCCTAGTCAAGCCTTCTCCCTCTTCAACACAATTCTTCCTGGCCACAGAGCACTGAGAGCTCCTATCTGCACCAGCTCCTCTGTGCGGACCTCACCTGGCTCCTGGGTTCAGAGCAATGGCACAACTCCTGGGGCTGGATACAGGCTCATTGGAGCCATCTAGAAAGCTCCATGTTTGGAAACTATCCCAGTTCTGGAGTAATTAACAGTATTATGGAATAATGTCAGCACAAAAATGTGAAATATTTCCATGTCAAAAAAAAATTTTTCCAAGAAATCTGCTTAGGAGCCTAGCTGAGAAACTTACCCATCAGAAGCACTCATTTATTTCTCCAAATGTCCACAGCTTTGAATGCCATTTTCTCTCATTTATTTTATTTAAGGAATTAATTTATTTACTTAGACTTTATTTTTAGAGCAATTTTTACGTTCATAAAAATTGAGCAGAAAGTACAGAGAGTTCCCATATTCCCCCTCCCCTCCCACCAGGCTCCCCTACCATTAACATCTCCCACCAGAGTAGTACATTTGTTACAGTCAATGAACCAATACTGACATATCATTATCAACCAAAGCCCATAGTTCACATTAGAATTCATTCTTTTTGTTTTGTTTTGTTTATTACAGTAACATTGGTGTATAAAGAATTCATTCTTGGTGTTTTGCTTTCTATGGGTTTTGACAAATGTATAATGACATGTATCCACCATTGTTGTATCATACAGAATAGTTTCACTGCCCTAAAATACCCTTATGCTCCATGTATTCATCCCTCCCTCCCCCTAAACACCTGGCAACCACTGATCTTTTTACTGTCTCCATAGTTTTGCCTTTTCCAGAATGTCATATAGTTGGAATCATACAATATGTAGCCTTTTCAGATTGGCTTCTTTCACTTAGTAATATGAATTTAAGGTTCTTCCATGTCTTTTCATGGCTGATGGCTCATTTCTTTTTAGCACTGAAGAATATTCTGTTGTCTAGAGGTACCACAGTTTATCTATTCACCTACTGAAGGACATCATGGTTGCTTCCAAGTTTTGGCAATTATTAATAAAACTGCTGTAAACATCCACGTGCAGATTTTTGTGTGAACATAAGTTTTCAGCTCTTTTGGGTAAATACCAAGGAGTACAATTGCTGGATTGTATCGTCAGAGTATATTTAGTTTTGCAAGAAACTGCTGAACTGTTTTCCAAAGTGGCTGTACCATTTTGCAATCCCACCAGCAATGAATGAGAGTTCCTGCTGCTCCATATCCTCATCAGCACTTGGTGTTGTCAGTGTTTTGGATTTTAGCCATTCTAATAGGTGGTGATATCCTTCTTTTTCTTTTTTTGTTGTTAAAGATAAAAGCCTTTCCTAGTTGGACTTACCTGAAAATGAGTGTGTGAATATGAATCTAAACAGGCTCTCTCCTCTCCATTCTTAAGCAGATGTACGTGAACTTCTGAGAGCCACAGCTTGCCCTGTAGCCCCTCTGCCTCAGCAGCGTGCTTGGCACCCTGTAGGTGCTTAGTAAATGTTTGCTGGTTGCGTGGCTCTTGATAACCTGGTTGCCTCTGTTTTTGAGAACCGTAAGGGATTTACCTGAAGATGTTCAGACCAGCATACAGGCATATGCACACACATGCACGTGCATATACACACAAAAACCCGCAGACACTATTGCCCAGGCTTTCGAATCCCAGACCCTGAGTATCTCCAAATGTTGGCCTTGGCCTATAAGTGATAATAAATGAAGAATATTTGGGGTGTTTATTTATTTTATGTTTTATTTTGGTCAATAATCAGGCCCAGTATTATCTTTGGGTCTTAGATCCTGAAAAAGTCACTCTTCCTGTTGCAGCCCTCATGAACCAACTCCATGCAGCTATGTCCTGGACACTCACATCTTGAGATGACGGGAGTGAAGGCTGATGACAGCCGTGTTCACCATCCCTCTCCTTTTTTTTTTTCCTTCCATTGTTCTTCTAAGAGGGTTCTTGGAAGCAAGGATACCTCACATTTGTTGAGTCCTCTGGAGGTAAACTTACCCTCCTTGTCTTGTGCTCCCACTGGGCTGATTCTGCACTATGTGCCCGGCACGTGGTAGGTGGTATTCAATGTTTGTTGAATGAATACTGTACCTTCAGTCTGATGTAGAGTCTAGAGTTTGCTAGTAAAGAACCACATAACACTCTTGGGTTCATTGTTTGGAGCTACTATTGCAGTTGCTTTGCAAGAGCAGGAATCACTACAGGTTTGTCCTCATGAGCCCAAGTCCATGGCCAAATGTGGATACAATACTCTCCAAACCCCCACCTCCTGCTTATTGTCAAAAACACACCACACATTGTAGCAATCATATTGCCAAAGCTTTACGGCATCCATAAATTGAAAACTGCTGCCTCTGACAGTTATGGGCCTGTGTCAACACCGGATCATGTTGACTCTCCTGGAATGTGTTTGCAAATGTACCACACCAGCCTTGGAAGCTGTTGACATCAGAGGCTGTAAGTTAATTAGATGTGGCCCCAGAGCATTGTGGGTCTTGCCATCTAGGAGGATTTTTTTATTTCTTAAATTCTTCTCTTCTTTGATTTGGTCCCAGAATAGGAGCTGTCTTTGCTGCCATGACTGGCAGACAAGAGAGCCAGTTTAGGGGAAGAGTCCATGTTGCTGAGCAAGTAATAATGATGTCTGTGAACTGCTTCCTTTTCTTCCCTTTTGGCAGATTGTAGTAGGAGTGGCTGCAGAAGATGAGAAATGGTGGTGGCCGTGAATTCTGCTGTGAAGGAGAGACTAAGTGCAACCTGCGTGTTTTGAGTGGGCTGTCTCACTATGCCAGGGCACCCGTCTGGACATGATGTTGCTGAGACCTATGTTGTGACTCCATTCTAGCGGCAGGGCAAGCTGTGGGCTCACTGGCCTATGTGCCTGTGAATGCGTGTGTAATGGAGTTCCTGAGAGGACTGTGTATGTGCGCACACACGTGTGAAATGGAGTTCCTGAGAGGTCCTCTTGCTGCCTTATTTTTCCTCTCTGCTCTAACGTCCTTGTCTCTCACAGAAATAAAAAGAGAATCCCCCACTAGTTAGAATATGTCTATGAGTATTGGAGAGGGCAAGAATATGCCCTGGAGAGGGCAAGAAAGGAAGAAAGACCTGACCAGTTCTATCAATCTTCAAGGAAAATGTCTGCCTTGTGATACCGTCAAGACTTGGGTCTCGTCTCCCATTGCCGGTGCCCTGGGGCAGGACATCATCCTAAACTGCCAGATCGCCACAAGTGCCTCAGCTGGCAGGAGCCAGGTAGAGTGACAGAGAGAAGTGAGCATCCTGGGAAGTGGAAGATGAAGCCAGAGAGGTCAAGGAGAGCCTCACAGAGCAGTTTGCTGGCAACTAACTTCCCTGCTTCTGTCAGTATTCATTGAATTCCAAGTGTGGAGCACCAAGAGAGAACCAAGACAGATAGAAACCAATTTTTGCCTTCAGTAAGTTGACATTCTAGTGGTGGAAAAGACACACATGTGTGTGTATCCACACAAAGCCACATGCATATGTACACAGAAACAAAGCCAACATAACATAAATCGTAGCAAGTGGGTGGTGACTGAGTGAGTGCCTCAGGAGTTCAGAGGAAGGCAAGAAAGATGGCTGTGGGCTAAGAAAAGCCTTCGTCGACAGGAGAAACTTGACGGAGATCCAGACAAGTGCGACTCAGGCAGAGAGGACATTCCAGGCCAGGGAACAGCGGGAGCAAAGGCAAGGCACCAGGAGTGAGGAGGTGTGTGCAGGTGATGGGGATAGATGGTGAAGGGAGGTGGGAGGATAGAAGGTGAGGTCCCCAAGGGCTGGGAGTTTTGTCTACTGAATTCACTGCTGTGAATACCTAGACCCAGTGTTGCCAGTTCACATTTGTCGACTATTGTTGACTGGTAAATTGAGAGGTGCCAGCTCTGGTGGTCTAGTGGTTAAGATTTGGCACTCTCACCTCCATGGCCTTGGTTCATTTTCTGGCCAGCGAACCATACCAGCCATCTGTCGGGTGTCATACTGTGGTGGCTGCATGTTGCTGTGGTGCTGAGGGCTATGCCACCAGTATTTTAAATACCAGCAGAGTCACCCATGGTGAACAGGTTTCAGTGGAGCTTCCAGACTAAGACAGACTAGGAAGAAGGACCTGGCCACCCACTTCCAAAAACATTGGCCATGAAAACCCTATGAAAAGCACCGAGCATTGGCTGATGCAGCACTGGAAGGTGCAAGGATGGCCTAGAAAGACCAGGGAGGGTTCTGCTCTGCTGTACGCAGGGTGGCTAGGAGTTGGAATCTACTGGATGGCACTAACAACAACGAAATTGAGAGGTAAATTGAAGCTGGAAGAGCTTAAGTACCTTAGAGCATGTTCTCCACATATACAGAGGAGTGGGGTGGGATTTTGGGTGGGGCGAGTACTCCTGGCAGGTGATTTGCAGAGTGATTGAAGAGGATAACCCAAGCACGAGACACTAGGGTTAGAGAGAGCTCAGAAAGGGGGGGTCAGTTTGAGAGGGAATGAGGGTTTAGGGAGCAGGCTCACCACACAAGGTGCAGAACTCTCTGGAGACCCTGCCTCTCTGCGACAGCTGGGCAGCTGTGCCTTCTGGGGCAGACCTCTCCTTGCCTTGCTGCTGCAGCCCTTCAGCTGTGGAGACTTCACTGTCAATCTTTTTATCACCATCCCCAACTATATCCCACAGAAACGACTCTGGCTTTAATTTAAGCTGATTTGTGAATTCATTCATTCATTCATTCTTCAACAATTACTGAGCATATACATTGTGCTCAGCCCTCTGCTAGGCCCTGGGGTTTTACTGATAAATCAGACCCCGTGCCTGCCCTCGAGGAGCTTACAATTCAGTGTGCTTGAACATATAAACATGCATGTGAGTAATAGAGGCCTGTTCATCCACAAAAGGCACAGTGAGCACAAAAATGAGGATGTCACCTCCACGCTGAGGTGAGACCAGGAGCTTCTTAGAAGAAGAAGAAGAGACAACTGAGTTTTTGCTTTAAAGGGCTCACCAAGTGGACCAAAGGGAGTGAGGGATAGGATGTTCCAGCAGAGAGCAAAGTGTGCAAAAGCCTTGAGGGAGAGACAGCTGAGGTGGGCTTTGAAACTGGGTTCTAACCCCCCTTAGTGAGGTATGGTGTGTTGCAGTGGGCTGGGGATCCTGGAAGGCAGCAGATCACTGTGGCCTGATTCTCTCTGTGTGACTTCAACAATATATTTATATCAAAGCAAATAAGGATCTTAAGAGGCAGAGTGCAAAAATATCAAATCTTATTCTAAAACAAAAGTCTTCAAAGAGATGTCAAGGTTTATGCAGTCTGTTTCACGGTACGCCCCTGTCTTAGTCAGCTCAGGCTGCCATAACAAAATACCAGAGACTGAGAGGCTTTAACAACAGAAATTTATTTCTCGCAGGTCTGGAGGCTGGAAGTCCCAGATCAAGATCTGGCAGGGTGGCTTTTTGGTGAGGGCTCTCTTCCTGGCTTACAGATGGCTGCCTTTTCGCTGTATCCTCACATGACACAGAGAGAGTTTTGGTCTCTCTTCCTTGTCTTATAAGGACACCAATTCTATTGCATTAGAGTCCTACCCTTATGATCTCATTTAACCTTTATTATCTCCTTATATGCCCTTTCTCCAAACATAGTCACGCAGGGGATTAGAGCTTCAACATATGAATTTTGAGGGACACAACTCAGTCCATAGCACCCTCGAGTCCAGGTAGTGGGAGAAGATAGTTCTTTTGCCCACATCTTCAGTGCAAACAGTTAACAGGCAATAATAGTGCTTCAAGAAACTTCCTGTGAAAGTCACGAAGAAAGGAGAAACTTGCAAGAAGGCTGGAGAAGTAAGCTAGAGACAAATCACAAGGGGCCGTATGTGTGTGCTAAGGCTTTCCCAAATGCAGAGGAAGCCCCTGAGAGGGAGAGAGATGATCAGATTCGGGTTTCCAAGAGATCCCTCTGGCTGCAGTGTGGGCGAGTATTGGAGGGGCAGCCTGGAGGCAAGGAGACTGCTTGGGAGGCTCTGGCCCTGGGCAGGTGAAAAGTGGAGGCCTGAAGACTTGTGTAGAAATGGGAAATGTTCAGAGGATAAAGTGAAAGAAATTGGTGCCCAATTTGATTTGGGGGAAAGAGGAAAGAAAATGGAGGCATCGGGTGACTCCTAGGTTTCTGTCTCTGGTTTTCAAGTAGAAACAGCTCCAGGACTCCCCCCTCAAGGTCTATCCGACTTGGCAACAGTAGTCGGGTCCCCTCCTGTCCTTGACTTCTTTAACTCTGCCACCATTTTTCTCACAGTAAAATCAAGTTGTTGGCAAGTTAGAGCAAACACGAGAGTGAAGAGAAAGGGCTTCTGTGGGTTTGAGGTGGTGGACATCTGTTGCTTTTGGCCACCCACTTATTGTCCAACTCTCCCCTGGTAAAGCCCTGATTTCCTTTTGGGACCAAGCTCTCCCCTGCACTCTGTGAAGTCTTGGCGGGTCTGTCAATCAAATTAAGCCAATCTGATTGGCTTTGTTTGGGTCACTTGATCTAGTCATAGCCAATCAGATTCACCAGGAATCTTGACCAACTTGATTTTTATTGTTAGTGCCCGTTGAGTGGATTCTGACTCCTAGTGACCTTGTGTATAGCACAGCTGCCCCCTACTTGGTCTTTTTGCCCCATCCTCTCACCTTCCAGTGCTGTAGCAGACAATGGTCTGCTGCTATTCATAGGAGTTTCACGGACAATATTTTCAGAAGTGGGTGGCCAGGTCCTTCTTCCTAGTCTGTCTTAGTCTGGGAGCTCTGCCAAAACCTGTCCACCATGGGTGACCCTACTGGTATTTGAAATACTGGTGGCATAGCTTTCAGCATCACAGCAACATGCACTCACCATAGTATGACAACCAACAGGTGACAGACAGGTGGTGTGGTTCCCTGACTGGGAAAGGAACCCAGGCCGAGGCAGTGATAGCGCCAAATCTTAACCGCTTGCTTGATAATCAACCGAACAGCTTGATACTGGGACAAAAAATGTTCTTGAGCTGGCCCTGATGGCCTAGAGGTTAAAGTTTGGCATGCTCCGCTTCGGTGGCCTAGGTTCAGTTCCCGGCGTGGAACCACACTACTAGTCTGTCAGTAGCCATGCTGTTGCAGCAGCTCACATAGAAGAACTAGAAGGACCTACAACAAGAATATACAAGTATGTACTTGGTCATTGGAGAGGGAAAAAAAAAGAGAGAGAGGAAGATTGGCAATAGATGTTAGCTCAGGGCAAATTTTTCCCAGGAAAAAAAAAAAGAACACAGGCAGATCAAATAGATCACTATATACACTGTGACTTAAAAAAAAAATGAGGCCCTGCCCAGTGGCTCAGTGGTTAAAGTTCTACACGTTCCACTTTTGTGGCCCAGGTTTGCAGGTTCGGATCCCAGGTGTCGACCTACTCCACTCACCAGCCATGCTGTGGCGTTGTCCCATGTACAAAGTAGAGGAAGATTGGCACAGATGTTAGCTCAGACCTAATCTTCCTCAAGTGGGAAAAAAAAAAAAGAGGAAGATTGGCAATGGACATTAGCTCAGGGAGAGTCTTCCTCAGCAAACAAACAAAACAAATCTGAAGGGATTACTATGTGCTTATGGCCTATTACCTTGATCCCAATGCCTTCCCTTCTTCCTGCCCTTTCTAAGACTAAGCAATTCAGCCTTTCTTTTGATTTTGTGAGCTACCCTCTATGCTTTCAGCAAATTCCTTTTTTAAAATGTAACATACTTGTTTTCTGTTGCTTGCAACTAAGGAATCCAAGCTGATGCCCACAGGGTAACAGGAAAGACCCTATATCCCACCACTGTCTTTATTTGGCCTGCCTTGGGCTATAGAAGGAGACCTGGGACTGCTCCTGCTACCCCATTATGTCTATCTTATGCTCTGCACAGGCCCCCGTACCCATCCATGGTAGGGAGTTAGGTATGTACCTACATGTCTAAACCATTTCCCCTTCCCCGCAGTCTTAGCTGACAACCTTTACAGGAACTCCTTCAGCTGTTTTGCCCAGCTGTCAAACTGTAAGGAGGAGAGAGTCATAAGCCAGTGGACAGTGGAAGACCATCCACAGGCCTCTCCCCAGCGAGGGCATGGAGAGGACAGCATAGGCTCTGACCACTAAAGAGAAAGTGGAAATGGAGAGCCATAAAGAGAGGGAACGACAGATGGAAGTGGCCCCAGGTGAGCTTTGCCAATGCGACATTAGCTTTCTCTACTTTTTTAAAAGGTATTATTTCCCAGGTTCTGCTGCCAGAACTTTCTGTAATGCCAGGCCTGAGTGCCAGGGCAAGCTGGAAAGCCAGCTAGCCTGGGCTGCAAGTGCCAGAAGAACACAAACACAGCCACTAATAGCAGCTTGCCTGGTATCTCAGTGCCTTTTTATTTCTGCCAAATTGATGTGGCCATCAAGGTAATCTTCCAGGCCTCATGGCCCAGGTGGTGTGCCCAGAGAGGCAGACCCAGGCTGGCCTCTGGCAGTGGTTTTGGGGCTGTAACGAGTGGCCCTCTTTGTCACATTCAGGCAGGCTGGCAACCACCTGGGAACTTCAGCTCTCAGTGTCTCCGGCAGCCAGGAGTGATTGCAGAACATCTGTCAGTAGTTGAGTCAGGACTCAGCTCTGTCTCGCTTTATAATCCTTTGAGCTTCCTTTAAACAGAGAGGCTACCCACTTCCTTCCCCATGCCCATCCTCTCTCCAAAAGTTGGCTGTCAAAGAGCATTAATACACTGATATTTATGTCATGTATTTCTGCAAAGAAATATCAAAGGCAGCAATAGCAGTAACATAAGAATTGCCCTGAGCAGGTGCCCACTATCTATCCTGTATGCATGCCTGGTCTAAGAGATCAGGCAGCTGATAGCCTTATGTGTGGATTTACTTTCTCACTTATTGAGCACCTACTGTGCTCCAAACATTGTGCCAGGTGCCATCAGAGAAGCCCTAGAGGAACTTGGTTGTCTTTCTACTGGGAGACAAAGACAGTGTCATAAATATCTGACCTCAAGGTCTAAAGCTCAGCTCAGGTTCAGCTGATAACATGGAAGTTGTGGTGAGGAAGGTTGTTCTAAATTCCCTGTGCTCTATAGTAAGATGTTCTGTACCATCAGAGTATTGTCTCTTCCACTCTTTGGCACTCCTTGGATGGTCAGCTCTCCTCGTAGGTATATGGGTGTCTCTCCATTTACAAGAGAGGGCAGGGAGAGCCTCACCTTTGATCTCAGGCTTCAAAAAGTGCACAACGATTGATGGACTGGTTGGTTCAGGCAAACTCAGGAGTTTTCAGGGGTCACTTTAGGGCTCTTTATGAGTTTCAAAGTTCAAGGCATGGCTCAGTCAACTGTCACATCATTTAACACATGGGCTTACCAAACCCCCTGCTGTTTTAGTCAGCACTGCTTAAGCATGTCTGCACAAGAGAGACAACAAATTGAAACCACAAGTAGTCTTGTCTTGTATCTTATACAAAGAGAAACCAAACCTGCCCTCAGTAGAGTACAGACAGTATATCTTCTCCTTACTTGATACATGTACATTATGAGTGATTATTATCAGTGGTGAGAGATTTTGTTAGCCCAGGTTAGGGGTCCCATTCTAAAGATGAAAGCAAAAATGTGGAACCTAATATGAGTATTCCTATCTGTCATTGGGAACTGCTATGCTATGTTTAGTTTAATTCTCACGACAATCCTGTAAAGTAGGTATTGTCCTTTCCATTTTGTTGATTGTCAAAGTGAGGCTCAGAAAAGTCAAGTAACCTCATCAGCTAAAAGTCTATTGAGTGAAGGAGTCGGGATGTGACCTGTGTGTCTGACTCCTTTGTAGAGGAAAGGTGAGCTGTGCTACAATCAGCATTCCCACAGATCTCTGCTGGGTGGGGAAGAACCTTCCAGATACCAGTTCCCCTCTTCCCACAGGGCCTTTGGATTGGTTAAAATCCTCTTCTCTGTGTGGCATAGGGTGGTGGACACGGGCGTCTTGGGAAAGTGTCTGGAATGGGTGGTGGGGAGGGCCACTCCTGCTGGGAACAAATCTGTGCTCTCAGCTGCTTGGCCAGGGAGATGTCATCATGGGGACTGTGGAGGGAGCCGGAGAGGAGTCAGGACCTCACTTCGGGGAAGAGCGAGGATGAGGGGACATGAAGTCAGCTCTGGGTTGGGCTTCCCATTCCAAGGTCCTAGAGGCAGGTTGAGATTCTAGGGATTTCTATGGCTCTTTGCACCCTGTAAGGGGCCAGCTGTAGGTCAGCACCCTTCCTAGGTTAGCACTCCCTCCAGCTCTCCCCCTCCCCTGTGGAACCTGGATAGAGGGCCGGGAGTGGATCAGGAATCTGGGGCTTCAAGACCAAGAGAGCTCCTGCGCTCAGCCAGGAATGTGGTCAAACTTCATTCCTTCGCACTGACCATTTGAAATGGAGTTGATCTTTGTTCCAGCTGCCCAGAAGGTGTTTGCTGAGATAGATAATAAGAATCTGAGGTAAGGGCTTTAGAATATCTGTAGTTGATATGCAAGGGATTGAATAAACAGCATATGAATCTTGCTTTTTCCTTAATTAAGGCAGGCTTGGCCCAAACTTTATGTGAAAAAAATGTTTTTAGTCTCACTGAGAATCTATGTATAGAATTATCCTGTAACTCAGGCTCATTTCAAATAAATTAGTGAGATTTTAGAGGTGTGTGCTTAGGTTGTCAAAGAAAAAACAGACCCACTGCTCTTGTCTTTCCCAGGCCCATTCGTTTGGGATTTCTGGGTGAGAAAGTGGGGGAGGTCAACACTCACAATGTTCCTACTTGACTGATAGGAGAGGGCGCCTTTCGAAAACCAGAAGGTGGGACTGATTGGGAAATAAGAGCGGGGTCTGTGGATAGTTTACAGCTAGATGATCATTTCAGGGCCATATCAAAGCATTTAGTATACCTCATTCATTTATTCATTCAAAGTTGATTTATTATTTCATTCAAAACCATTTAATAATAAATAGTTTATATTATTTATAGCATGCATCTTGTGGGTATATCAAAGTACAAAAAAGCATCTGTAATATGAACTCCTTATTCTTTTTTTGGAAAAGGGTATACATATTCTATAATGCTTATATAGACATGGAAACATTTCTGGAAGGATACATAAGAAACTGTCCACTGTGGTTGTCTCTGGGGAGAGGGAGGGGTGGGCAGTGGTTGAGGAAGGAGACATTTACCGGTCATTTTATACCCTTCTGGACTCTGAGTTTAGTGAACTATCCTTAAATCTCTAGTGCCTGGTACCACTCTCTCTTAGTAAAATAGTCACTGGTTTGCATGATGAAATTCACTGGAGCAATTTTTTTTTTTGTGAGGAAGATCAGCCCTGAGCCAACATCTGCCAATCCTCCTCTTTTTGCTGAGGAAGACTGGCCCTGGGCCAACATCCGTGCCCATCCTCTTCCACTCTACATGGGACGCCACCACAGCATGGCCCGACAAGCGGTGCGTCGGTGTGCACCAGGGATCCGAACCGGCGAACCTTGGGCCGCCGCAGCGGAGCGCGCGCACCCAACCGCTTGCACCACCAGGCCAGCCCCTCACTGGAGCAATTTTTAATGGTGTTCTACAAAGAACATGGTAAATTCTGGGTCCTGTATTAGAGGAACATGTGTGAGCATCAATGCATTAGCTGGACCAGGCAGGTCAGATGTGCTTATGATACATGAAGAAATAAAACAAAACAGGGATGTAACAAGCATAGAAAGCAGTTTGGTTTTTCTTATCAATGATGAGCAGCCTCAGAAAACCATACATCTGGACTACTAGTGGTGCTAGAAACCTCCTCTCCCCCTGACGATCTTCGCTGGCTGCCTTCCTGGCTAGACAGATGTGGAATCTCTTTCCATCCTCTCCATGTTTTCCTTGTCTTGAAGCGATAAAGACCCCATTGGATGAGGTGGGACATGCCAGGTTTCCTCAAGCTCAGTGCAGTGTGTAATTCCCTTAGATTTGTTTAAAAGTTTGTATCAGACTTTATCCCCAAGGACCTTGGCCAAGAAGAAGCCGATCATTTTCAGAAGAGGTGTATATACTCAGTCCTTCCCATGGTCTTCACAGTAGTGCTTTGCTCCCCGCAGCTCCTCCACTTCTCCCCAAAGTGAAATATGTGTCCAACCAAGACAAGTACTGGGTTGGGTAGGAGTTCAGCAACTTGAAGACAAATGCAAAATCACAAGGACATAGTCCTCCAGAGCTGTTATTATGAGCTGGGCACAGAGGAAACAGGCAGAGGCCGCATGGGCTCTGGAGCAGGCCATTTGAATACAGACTCTACCAGCTACGGACCTAGCTGACTTATTTTCTTAACCTCTCTGAGTCTTAGTTTCTTCATCTGTAAAATGGGAATTAAAATACCTGCCTTGCAAGATTATTGTGAAGATTTAAAGTAATAAATTAATCCATAGTGATATGATCAATCATTCATTCATCCATCAAACATTACATGTTTATTATGCATTAAACAGTGTGTTAGGCACCAAGAGAGATTTCAAGTATTAATAAAACAGGGCCCTTGCCCTGCAGAGATTTGAGTCTAGAAGAGGAGATGAAAAATTTAACAAATACATTAAGTCGGAGTGATAAATACTATAATAAAATATGTACCAAGTTCACTAGTGTTACAAAAATAGCAGTGAAATTCAGAATTCAGAAATTACTGTAACAGGTATGGTTTTTGATAAGTAAGTTGAGTTCTTTATGAAGAATTGCTGATTATACTTCATTTATCCATTTATTAAACAACTTAGATGCTTTGTATGGGCCAGAAAATTAAGAGAGGGTCCCTGCCCCCTTTTTCCATTCCCAGTGCTTCTACCTTGGTTTAAATTAGCATTGCCTGTAGCAGCAGCCTCCTAACTTACCTTTTTGTCTCCAGATTTTCCTGCCACCAATCCATTTGCTTGTTAATTACTTGTTGATGCTAGTAACAATCTCTCACATCTGTGAATTTACAAACTCTTTTCAAAAATATCATCTCAATTGGTCTTCATTATCACCAAATGAGGCGTGGGGAGGACAGAAGTGATTATCCTTATATTAAAGGAAAATGAGGGCCTTAGAGGTCAAGTGACTTATTCAAGGTCAAACTCAGATTCAAACTCACCCCTACTGGGTCCAAGCCCAGTACTTTCCCTTCCGTGTCTCTCCAACAAAGGCACTGGACTCTTAAGTAATATTATGGCTGCTTCTTCCTAAACAAAGTTGACAACTTTGTTAGTTGTTAGAGCTCAGGAGAAGCATCTGTTTGACTAGAGATTTTTGACACTCCCAGTCACTCTTGCCAAACCGGAGATTAATTAGGGAGTGCAACTAGAGTCCTCTCTCTTTCCAGAGGCCTCTTGGGTCAAGCTCTTGTTGTTGGCAGTAGGGGAGTTTTCACAGCCAGAAGGAGGTTCTGGGTGAAACACCTGGCAGACAGGGTTTTTCCTTGCTCACTCTCTGAGACGGTGGCCTGTGAGGGGCAGGTCTGGGGTTTAGGAACACAAGAGTCTGTCAGGAACAGCTCTGGTTCAGGAGGGCTGCTGAGCAGTGTCACGATTCCTTCTCATCCTGGTGTTAGAGCAATTGTCTTCTGAGTAGCACTTGCTTCTGCTTCATTAATTTCATTTATTCCCTCATATGTTCATTCATTCACTCATCCATTCATTGAACATACGTAAAGCACCATATAGGCGTTAGGGATGACAGTAAGAATAAGATGTGGTCCTTCTTCTTCTTTCTTTCTCTCTTCAGATCTGAACTAGACATATCAGTCCCGTGCCTGCTTCACGATTCACCCCCATCCCTGAAGGAAATATCACACTCACAGCCCTCCTGCCAAGGTGGCCAAATGTGGTCCCATGTGACCTGCCCCTGCAGCCCAGGCTGATTGGACCTGGGCTGAGCACTTCACCCAGAGAAGTCCAGGAGCATAAGCTATAAGGCTGACCTGAGGTTGTGTTGGAACCACGGTTGGCTGAAACCATGTGTAAGCTGAAATGATGGGGAAGAAGTGATTAAAGAACAAGGGATACAATGGTGAGCAAATAAACAAAATCTCTCTCCTCACAGAGTGAAAATCTTTTAGATGGTGCTTGTATGGACGCAAGGCCATACATTATCTAGGCCTTGCCCACTCACCAGCTTCATGTCCCCAACAAGCATCCTAGGACCTTTGCAATTTGCAGATCCAACATGCAGTTGCTGCGAAGTGGTGGAATCCTTCCCATCACTGTACAACTCTGTGGACTGTGCTTTCTCCACCTTTCAACACCTGCTCAACAACAAGGCTCAGCATGAGCATCATCTTCTGCAGGTTCTCTTGACTGACTGAGTCCCATCCCCCAACCCAGACGAAGTTGGGAACCCTTGTGTGCATTCATAGAGTGCCCTTACAACACTATCCTTTTCATTGATTCATTGATTCATCTTTTCAACAAACATTTTTTTAAAAACACCATCATTGTATTAGGCTATGTAGGTGTACAGAATAAGGCACAACTCTTGGCCAAAGGTCTCCCCATCTTTTAGGGAAGACATATGGAATTGAGAGCGTGTAATCCAGTGTTACAGGTGCTGAGATCTTTGTAATTGTTGGATACTCACTGGCCTTCCCACAAGACTGTAGTTTTATTGCAGGCCAGGACTGTGTCTTTGCCACCTCAGTAAATAGTTGTTGAATGAATAAAATATGCGGAGACTCATCTAAGATTGCTGAGTTTTTGCTGGAGTAACAGGGATACTATTTTGAAAACATACTTTCCAGTGTGTTTTCCCATCTTGGAAATTCACTTTCTTTCTCTGCAGCCTTTCCAATATCATTTTCCCAGGGAATGGGAGGGCAAATGCCACTAAGGGGAGGAGGAGGAGGACATGACATAGGGTCAATTCCTATAAAGAGGAAGGGGAAGTAGGAAGCTCTTCTGAGGCAAGAAAGACGAAGAAAGGTGAAAGGTCAGACCTGAGTATTCTCAACTCTTCCTCCACTTGGGGTTCAACTTATGGGAGTATTGTTGTGGAAGAAACATCCAGATAGGCTTAGGGGGATGTCTAAGAGCATGATTATTCCTTGCATCTCCAGGGACAGCTGGAAAGACTGTATACTTCTCAGAAGACTCGTGAGAGGCATGGCCCCACTTCCTACCTGATGTCGGAAGAAAGAAATGGCTGAGGGAAGTGTCCAGATAGATGAGCTTGAGCTGGTACTTCCTATGGCCCTTGCCTTTTGAATGGTGAGTAGTCAGGGCCAAGAAGTGCCTGTGGTTTTCAAGAAGAGTGTTGGACTGCAAGGAACATGGGGCAGGACAAGAAAGCCATAAAATGTGCTTCATAACTGGAGGGAAATGGCAAGGTTTGTGGTCAGAAGCAGTGGGTTCCAGCACATTGTCCAACCCTGCCCCCGCTCCCCAAACCCCAGGTGGATCAGCCACACTTGAGTGGCTGTTAGTGCCACTGAACGTCTTGCCAGGGACAAGATCAGATGAGCCCCCCTCAACTGGAGACTGGTTCACTGATCCAGGAGGCAAGTTATCATTTAAAAATCTCAGGCAAGGATTCCATTTAGTCCTGGTTAGATTATCTGCCCACCTTTTAGAAACAAGTATATGAAGTACTTTGATGGGGCCAAACTGTGTCGCATGTTCCCACTCTTGTGGCCAGTGGAGTTGAACTCCTTCCAGAAGATGGGGTGTGTTTTGGGAGAAGGGTACTGAGCAGATAAATATTAAAAAAATAAAAACAGTGGACCCCTATGGCTTCCCACTGCTTAGGGGTAGCTGGCATAGCTGCACATCCACCACTGTATGTTTCCTTGTCCTGAGGGGGCACAGTCCTTCAGTTAGCCTTAGAGGCATTTTCGCCTTGGAACCATTCCCCTGGTCTGATACGTGACCCAGTTATTTCACACCCATACATCTCAGTGAGCTTCATCTTTGCTTAGAGAAGTTTTAGACCTCCTCAAAACCAGTTACTCCCATAAAGGATCTGGGATACATAGAGGTGGGATTAATGCGTGCAATGGAATACTCAGGCACTGCAAGATGGTGGGTTTCTAAGACAGATGTTTCCAATTAATCATCCTCTGGTCTCAAATGGGGAGAGGGCAAAGAGCCACTGAAAGGATGTCAGCACAGGCCCACTACATGGCTTCCAGTTAACGGCAGGTGCTGTTATGTGAGCAGCCTGCCACCAGGACCACACCCCCTTGTCAGCAAGCATGCAGCTCAGAGCTGAGTGTTGTTGGGTGTGAGTCCAGACGGTCATGACGGAGAACCACTGTGCCCCTCTGCCGTTCACTCAGGTTGCCCTCCAGGGATCAGTGGGTCTGTGTGGGAACCTGCAGTTGAGCCTCAGTCGGGTTTTACCGGAGCACAGATTTGTGTCTAGGCAAAGCCAAAACCTTAGAGGAAGAGGCAAACTATTCAGGCTGGCTCCTGGATTGACTAACTGCAATCCAGGCAGATGTGGAAGCAGGTGTGGAAACATCTGCCTCATGAGCCAGAGTTCTCCCCTATCATCCGGCAGAGGGGCAGGGGTGGTGGACAGAGGGGACACAGCCTGCTCAGAGCTGTTAGCTAGCTGAGTGGGGCTCCAGCAAATGGGCAGGGCCCTTTCAGCCTTTTTCATCCGATTTTGAAAGGGGATTCCTGTGCCAGGCTACAGGCTGAGTAGAAGTGAGGTCAACAGTGCATGTAACCAACAGAAGGTCAGGGTCAAAGGCGTCCTAGCTCTCAGAGCTGCCTGCGCCTTAGACTGGCCCCATTAAAAGTGTGATGTTTCTCGGACAGAGAGAACAGTTCGGTGGTTACCAGGGAGAAGGGGGTTGAGGGCTGGGCACAAGGGGTGAAGGCATGCATTTATATGGTGACTAACAAACAATAACGTACAACTAAAAGTTCACAATGTTATAAACTATTATGACATCAATAAAATAAATAAATAAATAAATAAGTGAAAATTTAACAAGTGTGATGTTTCTTCTTTCCAGGCTATACTCTCCTTTCTGGGCCATATCCACCACCAAACTACTGAGCACCGTCTGGTGGCCCTCAATCTCTTTCATTACAAAGGGAACCATATTGATGAATTTTGTTTGTCAGGAAATGTCAAGCTATTCCCCCCAATATTTTTTATTTTTTTATTTTTTGCTGAGGAAGATTCGCCCTGAGCTAACATCTGTGCTGATCTTCCTCTACTTTGTATGTGGGTCGCTGCCACAGCATGGTTGCTGACGAGTGGTGTAGGTCAGAGCCCTGGAACAAAACCTGGGCCACTAAAGTGGAGGGCGCCAAAATTAACCACTAGGCCATGGGGCCAGCCCACCTTTTCCCTCAATATTAACAATGATTGTAACTTTTCTCATTCTGCAACCACGTCCTGGAAGTACTTTACTTGAATTCCACCTCTTCAGAGCACCACAGCTCTAAGTTCTAGATGGTCAGTCCTGCCAGATTCTGTCCAGGTGACTTACAAAACATTCCAAGTAAGTTATGAGACCTGGCCCTTTGCTCAGCCTTTGTTATAATCAGACATCAAGTTCTCTTTAGCTACTCAAGTTTGACGAATTTCTTGTCTTTTCATTCCCTATAACTTTCTTTTTTAATTTTTATTAATTTCTAGACTTTTAGCTTCATATATTTGTTTGATAATTGGCCTATGATAGATTGTCATATTGTCTAAAATATCTGCTGCTCCTCGCTGGGGCAGAATTATACTTCCTCACCCTGTTGATGTCAGACTTGGTCATATGACTTTTTTGGCCGATGAAATATGACCAAAAGTGACATGTGCTACTTCTGAGTGGAAGTTTTCAGAGGCATCATGTGGCTTCACCATGTTCTCTTTTTCCTTTTCAGAGGACCTTCAACATCCCATACAATGGCTGTTGGAGTGAAGACAAAGTGTGGCACTGCCACAAGCTTATGTGAAGTAGCATGCAACCTGAGGAAGAAATAAACCTTCGTTGTTATAAGCCACAGAAATATGGGGTATTTTTTTTTTTTTTTTACTGCAGAAAAACATAGACAGTCTCGATTAATAAGGGGCCCATAAAGTATACTGGGTAGATTTTGGAAACATTTCATTTCTTTTCAAAACAAAACCCTCAGCATTCTTATATTATGTGCCTTGGGTGAAGGTTCAGTAATACTAAGACTTGTATATGAAACTATGGTAATTTATCATCTTGTTACCATGGGCTACCATCCTAGCTCAGGTAGAATTTGCTGCATCTCAGTCAGTAGTAACAAAAGCTATCATTTACTTGGAGCCTGAATGCCAGGTATTGAGAGCTGAGATTTACACAATCCTCACACGTCAGCCTTGCAAGGTATATAAAATCATCACCATTTTCCAGATGAGATCATTGGAATCCAAGGAGATCAAATAACTTACTCAAGGTCATGGAGATGGTAAGTGGCAAACTAGATCTGAACCCAGGTCCATCTGAACCTTTTCACCATGCCACATTGTAGGAGGAAGAGGAAATGGCTCTCCTGCCAAGGTTAGGTATCTTGGGAATAAATAACGTGATTCCTTGTTTCAGGGAACCCAAGGTTCTCAATTCTCTTTCTGGGCATTCCCAGTTGAAGTGGAACCTGTAGCAAGAGAAATTGATAACAGGAGAGAAATGGCTCAAAGACACCCTGTTGGGCTCTGTGGTTTAATCATAAATGTACAGATCAGTTCTGGTCCCCAGAGACATGCTGTGAAGGTAAGGCTTGGTGGGTCAATGGAGACTGTTTCTACTTCTTATTGTGGTCCTTGGACAGCAGCTGTATACTTCTTATACATTTAACATAGACAACTAGAATTAGAACTTGCAAAAATATTTAGTCAGGTTTTATTTGTTATTTACATTTCTATAACAGATTAAAATATTGTGAAGGCTCAACTCCAAATTCCAGATTTTACATAGTGTTTAAAGGCTGGTCCTCATTGTAGTCCCCCGCTCTGCAGGAATAAATCAAAACCCGAGAACAAATGGCAGGTTGGTCAAACAGGTGTGGCTGCCTCAGCTCTTTGAGCCTCTGTATGAGACTCATGTACTAAATAGCAAAATCTGCCACGATCAGCGGGGATAGGTGGGGGATCCTGAGTGGATCTCACAGTTCCCAGCCCAAATTTTGGATTTTCTTGCCCATGCGAGGCACTGCATGCGACATGGAGGAGGGTGTGAATTTTGGTTCAGGCTTAAAACACAGACTGAGTTTACTAGCTCTGTGACCTTGAGCAAATTCATAATTTCTCAGGGTGCAGGTTCCTCACCTGTACCTACCTCCTGAGGCGTCATGAAGAATAGCAATAACATATGTCAGGCTCTTGGCATACAGTCCTGGCATGCCGTGGGCACTCTGAAGTCTGGGGATACTTGTAGAAGAGTCACAAATTGATTGACTGGCAGGATAGGAGCTGGTAGACTGACTGTGGATTCTTGAGTTTTTCTTGGAGATCAAACCCCTCTCTCTGACTTGGTAGCACATACACGCTATCTCTGATGTAGAAAGCCTTGGGTTCTGGGGCAGGGGAGGTCTCCCTAAAATAATCACAATTCTGAAGCAAAATGACACCACCAGTATTGGGAATGGGGTATTTTTTGTGTGTAAATAGTTTCCTGGAAGTTATTTTATTAAAAAAAGTTCAGAATTAATTTAAAAATTAAAAAATTCAGTGAATGTAAAACTTTAATATATTTCACATACAAAATTTATTAACTTATTTAAAATATCAAGTAAAATCATGAATTCATAAAAATATAACTTGCAAGCGTACATTATCATTCTGATATAAAAATATCTGCTCCTGGCCCCGTGGTTTGTTTTCCCGTCAGTCCCTACCCCCACCCCACATTTCCCTTGGAGCTCCCGCCTTTGAGGTCACTGTACCAGCAGGACTTCAGTCCTTCATGCCGTGTTTGGTTCAACGAAGGGGAGCTCTCAGGACCACTATATCTGCACTGCGCCTGGGCTCAGGCCAGCAATTTCTGGTTATGGCAGTGTGATTTCTCTCTAGATGATCATGAGGGATGAGCCCACTTGGGGTCTACCCGGCCCCTTCCCCAGCAGGGAGATTTGGCTCCTCCCACCAAGTCCAGCAAAGCCACTGTTTTTGGGGTAGGGAGAGGGGAACAGGGAAGTTATAAAAGCGGAGCGGTAAAGAAGGGCTGGGAGGACTCGTGGTGAGGGTATCAGTGATGGTGTGGGAGATAGGTAGGGGGCAGGTGGGGCTGAAATTGGAGAGAGAGCCAAGTTAACTGATGACCAAAATAACATTATTATATCAATAAAAGTATCAGTATTTCTGAACGTAAAATAGCATGTTTTACCAAACATCGGAACTGGATAGAGTCTTCATGATTATTATTTTTAAATGGCATATCCAGTATCTTATATAATGGATAAGCTCTCAAGGCCTAGTCTAGTCATAGTTCCCATTTTTCTCCTCTTCCTGTCCCAAGGGCCCTGATCCACAGCCCAGCCTGCAATGGGACCAGCTAATTGTGGGAAGGGGAGGGAGGGAGACAGAAGGGGAGGTGTTCATAAAGATGTGGCTCCAGAGAACCGAGCCAGAAGGGAGGGCAGCAAGCGGCCATTGCAACATGCAGGTTCCCCACGTGCCAGCACAGAAGTAAAATCTGGTTGAAGGGGGAGCGGGGAACTTTAACAATGCCTGAAGATTTCCCCAAGGCAGATGTGTTTGCTTCTGGCAACCTATTCCTGGAGGGAGCAGCAGAGAGAGAGACTTGCTGTCATTTGGAATGGCTGTCCCTGTGGTGAAATTGGCCAGCCAGGACTGGTCATGAATTGAGGTGGTTCCCTAGTTTCGTTAGCTTCCCGAAAGCTGAAAGCCTTGTTTCTCCGAGCACGTTTCCCTTGAATTATTGTGCTTTCCAGGGCCCCAGCCTTCAGCTTTACCCACACAAAACAATTTGGACACAGGCCCAAAGAGGACCCCAACAGTGTGTATAAGACTGCAGTCCCCTGAAACTGATGCATTTCTCTTCCCATTACCTTTATTACCACACATGCCTATGACGTGAATTTGAAATGCCCCGGTCGAATAAGGCCTGCACGCTGTTTCAAGCCATCCCAACAACAGGTAAGAAGCATTTAAGCCCTCCTTTTGAGTGCAAAAGACAGAGCCACGCTAAGCCAGGCTGCAGTTAGCTTTGTATGTTTTTTGTCACGACCACAGTCTGCCATACATGAGACCAAGATGAAATGCCATCTTAGCTGACTCGGACTCTGTGAGTATGTGTGCTTTGTCCCTTATTGAAAACATACCCACGGCCAACATGCCTTTATGGAAGCACGTGGGTATCATTACTGCGCTTGCATTTTGGGCTGGAAGGAAATACAGAAATTAACCACCTGAAATCTCTGTAGACAAAAAGAGAACACCATAAACTTTTACAACTGTGGGACAAAAGACTGCGAAATGCAGGTTCCATTAAAAAAATTAGGAAGTAAGTTATGTTACATACGTGAGTAGTTTTGTCACAGACTGATTAGTAGAGCTTAGTTTTTACCTGCGACTAGAAGATTCCATTTCCGCAAAGAAATGGAGTAAGAACTAGAAAAACATCAGTTGTTATATCTTTGATCCCAATCCCGTTGTATTCAGACAGTCCAAACAGAATTTCTCACAAGCTTTTCTTGTGTAAAAACAATGCACTAGCAATACTAACATTTTGAATTTGTGTTGCCAGTCTTTTGCCAGCAGCAAAGACGACCACCATTGAGAGTTCCATCCAACAGTTTCCCTCTTGATTAGATGCTCCACCAGACTCATTTTAATGGAACAAATCTCATTCAGGTCCTGGAAAGAGGAAAGCACCTTAGCCTTTAGCTCTACATTTAGTTCCTCTGAGAAGCAAGTTGAGATCCAGAAATCCTGAATGAAATCAAATGCTTTGGGGGACAGCTTAGGTTGGCTTAAATTAAAGCTTGCTCTCTTGAGGGCCATAGACACCACAAACAAAGCCTTCTCAACTGTGTTTTGCTACTGTATTCAATGTGCTGAGTAACTCTTAATGTTCCTAGGTTTTCCTAAATGGCCTAGAAATAAAGCTAACAGAAGAATGCAATATATTTCACTTAACTAACTTAACAGCATACCCAAAGTTATTTCTTTTCAAATAGCTCATGAAAGGCCTTGGTCAGAATTTTGGTGGCAACAGAAGTACTTGAACATGAATCCATCAGCTGCCGTTTAAGTTTCCAGACTTTAAGTACATTAAGAATGAAACACCACCCTGGATGCTATAACATTTATAGGTCTGTATTTCTTCTGCAAAAAGTAGAAAGAACAAAGTCACCACTCTCATAACAACTGGAGGAGAACTCAGGAGAAACTCAACACTCTTTTTCAATGAGAAATACCTGATGTCATATATTTTGTTTAATAAAGACTGAGTTGGCTGTACACTAAACCCATTTAAGAATGTGATCTGTAACTCACAGCCTTAATTACATGGAGAAAAAGTGAATGGGTTCATTAATGCTGTGAAAAGGAACAGTGACCTACCTGCCAAGTGGCAAGGTGGAAATAATTAATCTGGTCAATTACAAAGAAACAGATAATTTAAAATGCAAAGGCTTCCAGGTGGTGCACTGCATTCTGCTCTCTGCAATCGCAAATTCTTACTGTCAGTCCTGGTCTGTTCAATAAGTTTTCCCTGTCCTTTCCTTTTCTTTTTTCTTTTTGCCATGGCTCAAATCTAATAGAAAAATCTTTCTGAGCGATAAATCACGACCTGTTTCTTTATGGCTTATGTTCTAAAATATTTATTTATTCTAGCATATACTCTAGAAATACTCCGGGGGAAGAGGGGGGGTTGGGAGGAGGGAGGGTGACCAAGTCCTTAGTATTATCTCCAGGATTTCTTTCTCTTTTTGTTGGGGGTCTGTTATAGCTTACTTTCCCTTCAAAATTATTTGCCCTTTTCTGGCGTTTTAATAACATTTTAAAAGTGCTGGAGTCTGAGCCACACTGTCTGGGTTATCTAATCCCATTTATGATCCTATAACCTTGAAGCTTGCCACGGCCTGGCTGTCAGCACCAGATTCTAAATACATAGGGTGGTGTATCTGCTCCATGGAACCGGAAATTAGTCAAACACTTACTTTTCTGAAGGTTCAGAATTCCTGTTGACATTTACAAGCAAGTACGTAGCAATTCTTAGACAGAGAACGATCTCAAACCACCTCAAGTGGCAGCGAGTGGTTGGTTACCTGAGACGCACCGGTGCGGGTATTTCACAGAGCTGGAGGGCGCTGTGCTCTGTCGCCGCAGAAACCCCGCGTCCTCGGTGCCCCCGCGCGCCCGCCGCTCCGTGCGCCGCAGAGCCACGGAAAAGAGAACCTGTTCGTAGCTTAATCATTTTCAGCTGGTCCAAACTCAGTCCCAGGACAAATATTAATATCATGTTCATTTTAACTACGGCAAAGCTTTATAAAAGCAGCATCCGAGTTTTTTTAATCTGCTCAAGGGAAGGCTGTTTTTATGGTGAGAGTCTGGCTGTAAATTTCTGGTTGCTAAGGAGGAAAAAAAACATCTCATCTAAAAAAACAAATGCTGCCGTGGTGAAGTGCGACTTGAAAGTCTCTATTTCTTAGGTGTTAGACTTGGCAAGTTAGAAATAGCGAGGGAGGCGAGAATACTTTTCCTTGATGTGCTCAAACAAAGTAGTGCATATTGTCGGCTCCGCGGGAGGCGCGCGGCGGCCATATGTGCCTCGCCCAGCGAAATGGAATAAACAGCTGCTGCCGGGAATCCAGTTCCTGGCAAGGAGGCAAACCCGAGTCCTCTTGTTTCCAAAATAAAAATCACCAGAGGGATTCCCCTTCCTGCAGTTCCAGCCAGTAGTTTTATAAAAGCATAAAACATCGCTGTATTGTGGTTTATAATAATCCCTTACATTTGTAGAGCATTTTACAGTTTACAAAGGAGCTTTACGTACATTATCTCATTTGGGCCTCATAACAGCCCTGGAGAGTACAAAGCACAGATATTGTGGTTCGCTTTTCACAGATGGAAAAAAGAAGGTTCAGAGAATGACGGTGAGCTGGGCGCCACCTCCCAGGTCCCCTCCGGCCTAGCCCAGAGCTGGCCATGCAGGGACCTCCTGGGGCCCCGCACAGGGACGTCGGTGGGACCCAGGAAAGGGATCTGTTTTGCGTAGTTGAGGTGCAAGCTGCCCTTTCTTCCCCTTGTGCAAGCATCGGCTCCCTCTGCCAAGGGTCTTCTCCCGCACGTTTTGAAGCAGCAAAGGAGGCAAGGAGGTTGGAAGGAGCAAGAGGCGAGGAGAAAAGGAGCTCGGCACACTGAATGTGGAATCTGGTTTGCCCTTGATGGCAGTCAAAGCCGCCCATTTCATTTTCAGCATATACTGCAGAGGTCAGCCAAGGTCACTCTAAACTTCAGAACTGAAGTGTGGAAAGAATTTGATTACAGTTCAATTGTTCTCCCACACTACCACCTCTGCACAACCCTTTGCAGAAAAACAGGGTTGTCTCCCGGAACTGCCTGGCTTGTGCTCATTGTGAAAGCAGATATACAGAAAGGATCTACAGAGCTTTTTATATAGGAATTCCCTCTAACCTCAGGAAATGGTGGGATATTGGTACAAAATGGGATAGAGGACATTGTGGGTGGGTGCTGTGGCCGCTGTCACGGGCTGCTTTAGTTCTTGTTATGAGCGCTTCGGGGGATTCGATCAGAGACGTAAAAGAAACTTTCCACTCCAAACAAATGGACTGAAGGTATACTTTATTATATAGAGGAGAGTAAAAGCAATAGTCTGCAAACAGATCTGAATAGGTCAAATATTAAGAGGGAAAAACATCAGCATGACTGGAAAGGGAAAACATCCACATTGCCTGAGATAGCAGCAGATTCCAATAGATCATATAATGAGAGGGAAACACATCAGATCGACTGGAAAGGGAAAACATCCACATTGACTGAAGGGAAATGACACGAATCAACCAGAAAGAGAAACACCAGGTTGACCGAAAAGAGAACACCTCAAATCTGCTACTTACAACATCCACGCCCCACTGCTGGGGAGAGTCCCTTCGACTGACATGGCTGGGCAGGAATCCGATCATCATAGGTCCTGGGCTGGGTGTCCCCTCCACAGGTGAGACTCTTACCAGGCCTCGGTTTCCAGCAGTTTATATAGCATCAGTAATTTCCAGAGTAAGCAGTTACGGAGTTTACAGAGCAAGCATTCAGTGTTCCCATGCACAAATGGTTATCAGTGGCATACATGCACTGAGCCTCCTGGCTATAGTCCCAGCCTGGCAGTTGTGTATGTGCATTGTTTTCCCTGGTTATCATCCCAGCCTGGCACAGATGGCCAGTCTGTCCCAGGCTGCGAAGCCCAAAGGACCTTGAAATTCTTACAAATTGCAACCATCTCCGTGGGAGAAAGGCCAGTTCCCACCACACAGAAAGCAGCTTTATATTTCTTTGTGTGCTGGTGGCTGTAGGTTAATGGAATGGCCAAACGTGGCTGCACTCGTGTCAAGACAGTTCTGAAACAGGGATCAGCTCTCTGGTAGAGACTGGAGACTTCTCTTAAGATACCTGGTTTCCTGATCAGGTCTCACTGGGCCTGCTCCCATGCCTTGGGATTTCATGCTCTTTGGTTCTAGCTGTAGGATCTGGCATTAAAACACAGTCGCTGGGATTGAAATGCTAGGGCTCTATGCTTACCAGCTGTGTGAGCTTGAGCAAGTTTACTTAAGCTTTCTGTGGTGCCAGAGGTGTGCCTTGCTCACAAACATGGGGCTATTCATAAAATCTGCTTCACAGGCTTGTTGTAAGAGTTAAATGTTTATTATTTGTAAAGCACTTAGAACTGTGCCTGGTGTGAGGCGAGTGCTCTATCCGGCTTTGTGAAATCCAGTAAGGCTGTACTTCAGGCAGCAGCAGCCCAGCTCCAGCCAACTCCTTCCTGCTCCATGATGATGTCTCAGTTATGGAGAGTGGTTGGTGACATCTCTCCTTCCAATGTCAGCTTTGACCCAGATGCACCTTCCCAGAATCCCCCAGGGAGATGCACAAACAAAAAGAGGCAATTTGCCTCACGCAGTTTAGTCACTGATCTTTTCGTGCTGCAAAGCCATCACGGTTTGCAGGAACACAACATATTTTGGTTGACTGTGTTTACATTTTGATGTCAAAGCAAAAATTGCATGGGACAAAGTTGAACATGTGAGGAAGACTTTATTCAAAGCTGCTGCAATAGGAGAGAGAGATGAGAACACAGTCTGAACTCGACTCCCCTGAGACAAAGGGTGGGAGGGGTTTTAAGCATTGGGGGTGAAAGAATGATCATGGGCTATCTGTGTTTGCTAATTGGCTTGATTCAAGGGAAAGTAAATTTCTCATATCTTTACAATAGGAGGTTGTCTTACAACTTGGAGCAAGGTGCCGGCAGAAGATAGGCTCTTACTCTCCTGCAGGAACTGGGAGATATGGGTGCTATCTCCTTTGGTGATTATGTTTCAAAGAGGTTGCTCCCAGGTACTTGAGAAAGGCATTCCTGGGTTGTAAAACTGGCAAGAGAATTTTTAAAAGATTTACGTATATCTCAAAGAGGCAGAGAAAGAATTACAATAATAAGTTTTCTAAAGAAAATACACTAGGAAAAGGGAGATGAGGGCCTAAGAGTCAGGAAGAAACCTATCCAAAATTTAATCCAGCTGAGGGAAATGGTAAGGCCATCTTGGTCATCGGTGTTTTGGACAGTGATTTGGTGCAGAATGCCCTCCCACAGAATGTCCTTTGGAAGGTGAACAGAAGCAGTGTAGTTTCCCTGTGAGGCCTCACAGTGGCCCAGTTTCTGTTGATTACTCAGGTGTCCAATCTCAGCACTTCCCTCTTTCAGAGGGAGGGCAGCTGGCTCTCACTGATCAAGGAAGGACAGAGCCCCAATTTACTTTCTGTCTTGAGCCCTCTGAGTCCTGGTCCACTCGACGAGGTGATGTGCCTCCCCTGGACCAGATATTGCGTCCATCTAAGGCTCCATGGTTTTGGAAAGAACTATATAATGAAGGGGAGCAGAATAGGCTATCCCAAAATGTGCCACTTTGGCATGAGGATTATTTTGAGTTGAAGGCAATGAAGACCCAGCAGATTCAGGAAAAACTTTTACCTCTGCTTTAACTGCCTAAAAGAATTTAGATAGGGAGACTGTACCAGAAAGAGAGCTATTGCCGGAGATAACTTTTTTATCTGAAAGACTTATCTGTTTGGCAGGGCAAACATCTGATTGCCAAACATCTGCTCTTCTTATCATCCTGTGAATTACCCTCCTCCCCTTTGAAGCCCCAGGCCCCTATCCCATTCCTGAGCTCAGGATGGCATATAGGCCTCAAATGCCCTACTTGCCTTTGAATCTCATATTTTTATGGGGCTCTCATACATATGAAATTGAATTTGTTTTTCTTCTGTTAATCTATCTTATGTCCATTTAATGATTAAGCCAGCCAAAGAACCTAGAAGGGACAAAGGGAAAATTTTTCTGCCCCTTCAATAGCAGATGAAAAATCAGGACTTTAGCTAATTTAGACTTGCTCTGAACCTCAAAGGGGATGTACTTTAAAGATGTAGGCCTACTCATAGGAAGACAATGCCTGTGGATTCTCATTCCCAACCTGGGCCACAACTAGCTCATTAGCCCTCAGGTACACCCATTTCCTTTGCAAAAACTCCACTCCCATCCATCTCCAGCCATTTGGTCTGTAGAAACCACATAGGACTTTAGCAAAATGGTTAGTGATGCCCCTTGCTGTTTAAACTTCACAAAACACTCGAGCAGGAGGGTTCCTTGTTACGTGGAGAAGGGTAGACCTGAAGTATACTAGTCAGATTCATTTTTCCTTATTTCTACCAGGGTGAGCTACAAGCATACTCATTCCTTCACCTCTTATGTTATGTCTGCCAGCCTTATCCAGTGACCACATTAATTTTCATGAATGATATAGTCTAAATTGATATTGAGAAGTATTTCCTGAATTTGCAAGGTGCTTTTCCTCTTATTTTCCACTTCTCGCCCTCTCCTCCCCTCTGCCTTGAGGCAATGAGCCCCATTTTTGTGCAGAACAGTGTTGGTTTCTTTTCTGCTTTGGTGGGCAGGAAGGAGATTGCTGGAATACTCAAGAAGCTACGTTACCCAAAGGCCCTCCCATCCTCCTCAGGCCTTTTGTGTGTGAGGATGGGATAGGAAGGTTGCCAGTTCTTGCTGTGGCCCATGGGTTTTTGCTGTAGAAATAATCCAGAATTATACTTAAATCGTGGTATTTTAGCCACTCAAAGGAACCACTTTCAGCCTTAAAGCAGACCCACACTTGCAGAAGACCAAGTGTTCAGGGTTAACAGAGAGGTCTGAGCAAGATACAATAGAACACTGGGGCCTCCTTGCTGTTTGCCACACACAGGCCTGATCAAGGTCACTGTGGAGCCCCCAGAGTAGCAGGAGCTCACACTAATCTTTGCCCCAGGCAAAGTTTTAAGAAGGACTCAACTGCCCTTCATGTTGGTTCTAAAATGGTAGTGCATCCTTCGAGTACCTACATCTAAAGAGCGTGAGTCTCTGGACATTTGGGGAAGAGGAAAAATGTGTGCTGGGTGGTATAGGACAAGACACAGGCTCAGCTTCTGTGAGTTTAGAAGGGGAGAAAGACTAATCCTCATGGAAAAGGCCCACAGGCTGCAGCATGGAACACGTAGGAAGACACAGGCCCTCAATGTGCAGTAGGCCGTGGCTAAGCAGTCACCACGGAGCAGCGATGTAAGAAATGTATGCAGTAAAATGAACAGCCTCACAAAATGCCCAGCCAAAACAGCCACATCATTTTTGAAGCCAAGTGCAAAATGAAAATGCAGGGTCCCTTGCTCACAGATTATTAAGAAGTTCAACACAGTGACAGCAGATGATTAAACCAAGCATGTGGGCCCTTTGTGCAAAGCCCTGTGTGACTGCATAGCCGCCCTGAAGTCGGCCCTGTGTCTCCAGTAGAATTAATCCAAATGTGTAGGGGACATCATCAGAACTCTCTTCTGGATTAATTCTACATAGCAATCAGAGAAAGCACTTTGCCCTCTCCGCAGAGCAGCGATGCCAGCAGAAGAGCATGGGGTGGGCCTCCCTAGGGTCCAGTCTGAACAAAGTTGTCTTCGCTCTGTGGTGGAGACTGATTCCCTGTCCCCCTTCCCTCCTTTCCTTCAGAGGGGAACTCTCCCCTGAAGGAACGGGGGTGCTATTTTACACTATCTGCCAGTCTCTGTGCCTGGTCTGGAGTTGCCTTGGTTCTGTGAAAAGGATTTTCTTACATGTGATTTCTTTCCTCCCTCCCTCCTTCTTAGCAAACATACAGCTCTGTAAAAGCTTCTGAGTTTTTTTGTGCAAGTTCTATGGGCTTTTATTAGATATACACTGTAATTCCAAACTGTGATTACATGACGTCTGGCTTTCCCTGAACTCAAATTTAATATCCTGAGAAATGGGAAGCTTTATTACAAGACTGAGGTACACCAGGAGTGGGGGAGCTGGGCGTGAGCGCTTGTGGGTCTGCTGATGCTTTCCTTCCACCTCCTAAAGTCTCTAGCTGCCACGGTTTGATGCTCGTTAAGCTCCGCTTTGGATTTAGAGGGACTTTTTCCATCCTCTTGAATTATGTTTATTACACAATGTTATAAACAGTTTAAAAAAAAGACAAATCTTTCATCATTCTACAACTTAAACACTCCAGCTATTTTCACTTTTCCACATTCTCTTATTGTCCTGGATTATACTTTTGAAGTTAGAACTTTCTGTTCTGGTGTAGCTGAATTTTAATCCCTTCTATACTCATAAAGGGAAAACACATTTATAAATTTAAGTAAGATAAAGCAAACAAGAAGCCTTAGAATTGCCTGCAAATGAAAGCCAAAGCAATCATCATTTAGAGGCAGAGAGCCTAATAAAATAGAGCTGAACTATCTTAGCGGTTATCTGGTTCCGTGCTTTTATTTTACAGAAAAGGAAACTGAGGTCAGAGTTTAAATGACCTGCTATGCAGTTCCTAGGGGCAGTCAGGACTAAACAGGCTGCAAATGACTTTTTTAAAACATTAAACCAAATAGTCTTATTTTCACCCTAATATCTTTCTGTGGGACATAAATTCTTTGTGTGTCTAATCTTTCATTTGTGATCTGAGGGAGGTGGAACAGATGCTCTTAAAAATCCTTCCTACTCTAAAATTTTGAATCCAACTTGAAATGAACACAATTGGACCCCTGCCTAGTCAGCCCAGAACTGTTACACACATAATGAGAAATGTGGTAACGATTAGAATATTCACTATTTTAGCAAGATGTGGCATACACTGGCTCACCAGATCCTTACGAAAGCTTAAGACTGGCTCTCACAGTGAATTGTGACAGCACGTCCGCTGCCAGACTGATCCATAGGCTAGTGGTCTCGTTTTAAAATTACTCAGAGAAAAGCAACAAGGTGTTAAGTAAACTAATGGAGGGGCAATCCTCTTTCGGGTAGAGTAAACCCTCCCTTCTGCTTTCAGAAGGATTTTCAAGCAGAGTGAGGCCCCCTCTACTGGTAGGATTCGTCATCCACCAAAAAGAACTTGTGGGAAATGGAAAATCATAGGATTAGAACAGATTAGAATTGTAAGGAAATGTGAAGGAGTATCTAGTCTAAAATCTCGACTTTTCAGACAAGGAAACAGAGATCTAGAAAGTTTAAAATTGTTTTCTCCAAAATTTGTTAAGCAACATTCTTCTGAGGAAGTTTTCACACTAGCTGGCAAAAATCTCTATATTAAAATGTGAAGTCAGCTTTCTGAAATTAGAAGGCCTTTGACAAGTACTTACTGAGTCAATAATGGGTAAAAATCCTGCTTTTGCTCAGTGCAGAGTAGGATTCTCCCACAACCCTCACATGAAATTCTGTGTTCCATTTCCCTAAACCAAGGTTTCTTAAACTCTCATCGTTCAAGTATCACTGACATACTTCTTGCCATAACCAAGTAGTACATGTCTTATTATTTAATGTTTTCTTTCAGTGAAGTCATTTTTATTTTAGCTTCATCTCATGCAATAGAATCCATGAAATTTCAGGTTTGATGTGTTGTGTGTGTGTGTGTGTGTACATGCATGCAATAAAATACATGGCTATTAAAAAAATGTTCTTTTGTGTACCAACTAAATTCATCTCATTTAACTATCTCACGTATTTACTATGCTTTAGAAAATACTGAGGTAAACATACCTCATATTGAAGTCATGTAAATGCAGTGGGCATAACGTCATCTTTCCATTAAAGGCAAGTTGTTTAACACCTTTCTTCACCTGGCCTCTCCCTCGTGCCTTCCCCTCTGTCTTGAGGCTTCCTTCATCCCCTCTCCATTCTCTCACAGTCCTTTGGTTCCATATTCATAATTCCTTTTCTCCAGTGAGTGGGGAAAACTTTCCCTCTCTATTGCCCACTGGGGACCGTGCCTCATTTGATACTGAACTCCAGGAAACCATATTAAACCAACTGGTATTTGACAGAATGAATAAAAAGACCTTTGTGTTCTTGTTTTTTCCTAGGAATTGGGGCTTGAGGAATATTGAAAAGTGATGTTATTTCTATTTCATCCTTATAGTCAACCTTCTCTGAGGAAATGGCATATAAACACAGAAAATCCAATTTATAAAAACACATTTAGTAAATTATTCCTTGAGGAATATAATGGAGCGTCTGTTTTTGTTCTGGCACTGTGAAAGCTTTAATACCTGCAGGGGAGAATGGAGATGAGAAAAAGGCTGATCTTCATGAAATCTTTTCCTTTATTAAACATTCCTGTGGAATTAATTCAAGCTTTGTTTCTCCAATAATAAAAGTGACCATTATGCATTTATTGCTGGAGGAATACACTCAGTTCCCAGTTGGTTATAACTTGATGCCACTGTGAACCCCCAGTTATCGACAGTGGATTATCTGTATTGAAGCTGATCTGTAAAAGATCAGTTTTGAAACTTCTTGTCCTCATAATTTATTTTCTTTGCTTTAACCTATTATATCATCTTGTTGACTCTTAATGAGAAGTGAATAAATAGCCTTTTGATACAAAATATTTATACTTTTAAGCAACTTCATACCTAAAGAGCTCAGAAAGGGTTGCTTTAAGTGCAAGGTGTTTTATAATCTGAAGTACGTTACATCAAGTTATATAGAAAACTCTTGTCCCGGAGGAAAGAATTTCAGTGACTGAATTTTCGTTTTGGTAACATTTGCATAGTAGTTTCAGAATCATATGGAAAATTTTTACAAAATAGCCTATGATAAGGCAAACATAAGTGAAAACTAAAGTTACAGCAATGTAATTCTATATACCTTCTTATTCTGGGAAAATTTAAGCATATTCAGTCCTAACAACAGTTGATCTTAAAAACACTAATCCAAGACTCCAGGACCCATGGGGAGGGATGGGTGCTCTGCATTTAGGTGGCTCCCCTAAGAGCTTCTTTCTGATGGCAAACAGATGGAAACCCCACAGAGAGGCAGATTTCCACTGCAACCACCACAGGGCTACGCTGTGCCTTTGAAATGACATCAGCCAGGAAATCAGGGACTGGAGTTTCAGATTTCATAGAAGGATTTTTCTTTGCTTTTTGTGGGCCCAAAGATGGCAGGAGGAGGCAATAAATTCTGTCTTAGAACCTCTCCTGGTAGATGTTTAAAGAGACTATATGAGTAAATCAACTGTCCCAATCCCCGGATGTGATAGGGACCATCCAGTTTGAATTTGAATTTCTTTCATCTTTCTTCTAGAGAACCATAAGCCAACAGCTCAGAATAAGTTGGGCCTGATAGGTAGAATGCAGTGCCGGGGGGGATTATCAAGAACTAAAGTACTTATTTTTTATAAAGCATTTCCTATAACCAGGTTTGTGACTAGAAAGGGCCAAAGCTGAAATAGTGCAGTACATAGATTAGCATTTCTCACTGGAGAAAAAATTAGGTTGTCTCACTTTAACACGTAGGTTTACTATACATGAATAAATGCTGCTGCTGTTTTCATTTTCACTTTTATTCTTTTATTATTATTGAGCTTTTACTGAACAACCTTCCATGAATATGGAGGAAATTCTAAAATTGAGAAATATATTTTCCGTATGAGTCACTATATGCAACAGTGTTTATCTTGTGGTTTTGCCAAGGAGCAGTGAGCAAGCCTTAAACTTAGGGCAGCTCATTTGGGTAGAGCAATTTAATTCTCCATTTACTTTTACATAAGGGAATGCTCTCCCAAGAATATGAAGGCACACCCAATCTCATGAGTGTCGCTGCTGCAGTTTCAAAAGACTGGATGAGCAGTTAATACTAATGAAGTCAAGGTTTCAGGCAATGTCTTTACAAAGGTCAACTAACTTTGTCCTATTGACTGGAATCTAAGGAGTGATGCTGGATCTCAAGGAAGCCTAGATGACTAAAGCATTGGGAATATGCATAAAATTCATCACCTCCTGGACAACACTCAAAATGTATGTCCTAAGTATGGTGAATATGGTTTGGGTACTTTCAGACACAAGTAACAAAAATCTGGCTCAAACAAGTTTAAACAATAAGATAATTTATTTTTTTCCATTCTCCAGGAGACCCAGAGGTAGGTCAGGCTAGAAAAGTGGAACCACTTTTTTTTTTTTTCCAACCTTGGCTACACATTAGAATCATCCAGGGGACTTTTAAAAAACTGACCCCTCCCTTCCATTCCCATCCCCATAAATTGAAACAGAATCTTCAGGGGTTAGTGCCCAGGCACCTCTATTTTTGAAAAGTTTACCAGCTGATTCTGACGTAGAGTGAGTACTGAGAGTTACTAGTATAAAGAGAAACAAGAAGGTAGGTAACAGGGAATCAATCTGTTCTCTTGTTCTTAGCTTGCTTTTCATTTTTCCTCCCCAAGATCTAAGCTAAACCGAGTAATCAATCTTGTGGAAGAGTGTAAGCGTTTAAGGTCTCGGCTCAAATGGATTTTGCAAGTAAAGGTAAGGCTTTATGGAGCCTCAAAAGTCTCTAGTAACACTCTGTAAATACGTGTGGAAGCAGCTGGCCCTCTACTGTGATTTCTGAATTAGTATCTCATACACAGACCTTTGCACTTGAGGTGCAGAGAAGCCTTCCGACAGCTGTTTTTACTCTGGTTGGTGGCCAGAGACCATAATGGAGAGAAGAACGTCACTAACTTGAAGAAGGATCACAAAAAGTGATTTTTTTGAAGAGGTGATGAAACAACAGGTGAATCAATGATCTTTGTGCCCAACCTAGATTGTACCAGAGCTGCATCTGTGCCTGCTCCAAACAGTATGTGGTGCCCGCTCAAGTCCCCTCCAGTGCACTTTCGGAAACTGTGTATAACATGATTCAGGCCAGCCCAGCAATGTGCACACTAAGTGTACTTTGGGAAAAGCTTAGTAAACCAACAATTAAATAATCAGCAGCAACGGATGTAGTGGAAGTCATAGCTCTGGAAAAAGAAATGCTTAGCATTGATAGAGTCAGAATAATTTGGAAAAAAACCCAAGAGTAGAGTGGAAGGAACACAGGAATTGTGCCAGAAGCCCTGGATTCTGATCCTGACTTTGCCACTCTTTGGCTCTGTGATCTTGGGCAAGTCATCTTAATCTCTATGAGCCCCAGTTTTATGATTCAAGAGATGAGCTAGTCCAAGCCCTTGACTCATTGTTGCAGATGCATTCCCAACGTTTATCATAATACCCAATTTTTACTTTAACAAATCTATTTGTCATATCTACAAATATTATAGAACAATGCATTTATGATTTTCCATTATAAATTCCACACGATTATTTCCAGAATAATTTTACAATTTTGTCAATCATTTCATTGTAAATCTTATATACTTTGTCAGAAAAATAGTCTCCTTAGTTTCTGAAAGGGGCTAAGAACTACTTTCAGTATCTTGCTGAAATCATGTATAGCCCACCTCTGTTCTTTGCCGTTTTGTTGAAGCAGTTTAAACGTAATGAATCAGTACAGGAACAAAAGATCTGGAAAAAAAATGCCATATTAAGCACAGAAAAAGTTTTGCCTTTTCTAGTAAACACACAAAATAATATCACTCCTTAGCATATGTGGTTATGCAGCATTGTATTGTAACAGAATCTTTTTTAACAAAGTGTTTCCGTTATGATTCAATTCCTGAAGCTTTCTTTTGCTTTACAATGTTAGGGTGTGACCATCTCTTGCTATAAATATAGTATTTCCTGACTTAAAGATGAACTAAACATCTTATATTCCCCAAAGTATATATTCTCCTTTCCACAGACACAGTGCATAAACTATAGGAGATGGCTTTGGAGAATTTAGAAAAACTGGGATCAAGAGGTTGAGTCTTCACAGAATAGCCTCTGACCTTATGAGGCAGAGAGACAAACACTAACCAGTAGTTTCCTGGTTAGTCTTGACAAGCTCTTCAAGAGTCTGTGGACACTCTGTGGACATACTGTTTAGAGTAGTTGCCATGAGTGCTGGTGAAACCTTTAGTCACGTGACCTTTATTTTAAGCATTTGCCTCTTGTACTAAAATAAGTGGAAACAAAATAATAATAGCAATAAATGCTTTCTCATGCATCTTACTCAGGTCCTGTCTGCACAGTACAATTTTAGCCATTTGTTATTTTGAGGGGAGGTATCCAGTCATTGATAATGATGTTTAATTTCACAAATGTGCAATTTTCACTTTTGAACAAGGACTTGGACTCAGTTTACATGTTCACCTAATAATGTTCACAATCAAGTTATTGACAGGTCCTACTTAAACAAATGCTTATCTTTCATACTAGAAATGTACATAGAACTCTCTATTTTCTAATCATTTTTCCCTATGAAGGAAATTCCTTTTCCAATATGTAAACATTATGATGTTGTAGACAGGATTTCAGCATGTGATGGATCAATCTTGGCCCAAATCCAAGGGAGCAGATTTAATTAAACAACCAAAAGAATCTCAATTAATAGTGGATTCAAGTTTAAACTAATCACCTTATAAAGACTCAACTCCTACCACAGGCAAATATTAAAACAAGACCACACTATACCTATGGATAATTAATTAATTACCTTCTGGCTAATGTCTGGCTCCATTTTTCAATATAAAATGATTATGGATACAGAACCTGTTAGAGTTAAGAGTATATTTAATTCCCAATGTCACAGAACATGTTGAATAATAAATATATTGCTCATATTTAAAATTTCAGTCACTGTTTTTCTATTGAGGTCAAAGAGAGTTTAAAAGAAAAGAGTAGGGGTTATTGTAAGTATTCAAATAAAGCTCACTGTATTCTGCAAATTGTATAGATCCAGTGCTTTTGGTGAGTCCTCTTAAAATTTTCTCTGGCTTTACCAATTTGAGAGTCGCTTTTTATTGATAAATGTTATCTCCATTTGCAAAAATGCATGGTTAAATGGTTTCTAAAGTCACCTTGATAATCACAGTGTCAGCTTGCTTGACACTTATTGCTAAAAGGTTGGTATGCATCTTTTACATCTGTTTGTGTTTTCAGCTGCCAGCTATCAGAGAAGTGTCCCTATAATTGACGAAAGGGAAAAAATAAAAGATAACAAAGGGAAAGGAAAAGGAGGATGGTAAGGAAGACAGATTTTTCATTTCTTATCTTGTGTGATATATTCTGCAGCAGTAAACACTACTATCTCTTAAGTAGACCCTTTGAAGGCAGAAAAAGAAGACAGTTCAAGAGAAAGCTTTACAAACCGGAGATTGTCTTCCTGTTCTCTGTGGCTTTGTCCTTTTGGAAAGTCTGCATGACCTCTTCTCCTTGTATTAAATAAAACAAGGGTGTAAAGACTGATGATTTGGTTTGGTGAGCTAGTTACAGAAGTAGCTCTGGCATCTGTTACTTCCACTCTGTTCTGTTAATGGCAGCAGACATTTGATTAACTACTGGGATTTGGACATGAAGGGGATCCAAGGTGGGCTGTGAAGTAAATCACATGGCTAAATCTCTGTTTTATCTTCACCTCACCTTCTCCTCTGTTTCCAGATTTCTGGCTGACTGGCAGCTGGAGGCCTTCACCTCAGCGGCTGCAGAGTTTCTAATTATTTCAAGAATAATTGATGAAAAATCATATTATAATAGCCTGTTAATAAAACTCCTGGAGTATATATCACTTACATATCATTTTTGGTATATCCTTTTGGGAAGAATTAAAAGCAAATCTCTCCTTTCCCAACACATACATTAGCAGATAAACTAAAAGGGGAAGTTAAGAGAATTAAATACTTTTTAAATATTTACAAAATTCTTAATTTACACATAACCATAGCAGAGTACAAGGGCTGCCTTATATACATTCCTAGCTAGAGTTGTAAGCAAAAGCTCCAAGTAGAAAAAGGCAAAAATCCAAATCTCTTAGCAGTAATCAATATGTTATAGCATCCAACAATAAGATAACAACATTGACCTTAGGAGTTAACATTTACTGTAAGGCAAAATACCAGAAAACATTCATTTGAAATACAATTACATATTTTATTTCCTGACTTATTTATATATCCAGGTCATAAAAGAAGAAAAACAACTTTCTTCCATATGGCTTATACAGAATCAGATGTTACAGCCAGAAGTAATTGTAAAGAGCATCTAGTAGTTCAAATGACCATGAGACCTCAAGGCATAAATGAATTTCTTAAGGCCTAAAGCTTGACTGTGGAATGTCTGGAACTCATACCTGTCTTTTCATTGTCAGTTCAGTGCTAATTTTTCCCTAAACTGAACACATTAGAAAACTTCCACACTTGATATTTGTGAGTAGTCACAAGAAGGCACAATCAATTCTGGAAAATCAAAAATGGTAAATAAAGGGAAATATTGATTATCAAACTTAAGATCAACAAATCAACCAAAATATGGAAGAAAAATTAAGTCATGGACTAAACCTCATAACCTGAAAAGAGCCAAGAAAAAATTCTCATCCCTTTAGTACCTGTACTTCTTTTTTTTTTTTTTTTTAAAGATTTTATTTATTCAGTTTTTTCCCCCCAAAGCCCCAGTAGATAGTTGTATGTCATAGGTTCACATCCTTCTAGTTGCTGTACGTGGGACTCGGCCTCACGTTGGACGGAGAAGTGGTGCCTCGGGGCACTCCCGGGATCCGAACCCGGGCCGCCAGCATCAGAGCGCGCACACTTAACCGCTCAGCCACAGAGCCGGCCCAGTACCTGTACTTCTAAAAGAGCTTAGGCCAAGGTCAAAGCTCAACTTTGTTGAGACCCAGAAAGTTAAAGGACTAAAAAAATGAAGTGGAGGCACAGTTAGGGTAAGAATTGGTCTTATTGGACAGCACAGTCTATCCTGAGATGGCACAATGGACATGTCTTCATTTGCTGATTGAGAAATGGTCCAGCTGTGGGCTAGCAATCATTGCCCTACCAGTCAGCAGAGGAATGCAAACACATCCATTCGACAGTTCATTGGTTCACGCCACACCCTTTTCTACAGCCTAAAGTAGAATATAAACTGCTATTTAGGGTTACTTGCTTATATAAAGATGTCATTGTAGCAATTGTTGCTTGAGGGAAAGACGTGGTGACCATTACTGGCAGAGACAACGCAAAAGTGATTTAGCTCATACTGCATGCTCCCTACGCTTCTTAATTAAATGGATAAGTTCCTCAAATGGAATATTTGTTATTATAATTTTAGGTGTACAAAGTTCAACATGTAACAAATGTAAAGATGTCAAGGATAAACATAGATTTAAAAATGTGTGAAATACAGGTAATAAAGCCATTTTGATAATAGCCATTATCAGACATTACTACATATTCCATCCTGTAATCTCATAAATCAAAGCTTTTAACTGTCTGGATTCATAGGTGACTGTATTCTTTCCAGTATGCATTCTTTCTTCTTCCAGGGGTTGTTCAATAATGGCAGGTATGTTCCTGCCATAAAGTTCACAGTGTTCTAGAAACTGGACACATTCTTCTACAACGCTGTCACGAAGCACGATCATATGTTTTGACATGTTTTCTAATAAGGACAGGAAGCATCTTTTGGCATAATACCAGGTATCAGTTCCCAGTTTTTTATTATAAGGTTCCAAGCTTTTGATAACCCGAGAAATACCAAAGTCATAATTTCCTTTGGCACAATAAAGTGTCCCAATCACCAAATTCACAATGCAGAGATGGTAGATTTTCTTATCTGGGTCATCATAGGAGAGCTGCTCTTCCTCCTTTTCAATCTTCCTCATCAACTCCTCGGCCTCTTCATTTTGACTTGTCATAATATACGATACACAGAGGTTAGCCAATACAATAGCACTGACATTCAGGATGTTGTCATAATGCTTCTTGACTATGGGCTCATAAAAACCTATGGCTTCTTTGTATTTGTTTTCTTGCATGAACAGAACATGAGCCACATTCAGTTTCCACACATCATGGTCATTACAGAATTCCACAGATTTGCGGAAGATCTTTTCCACCATTGGATAATTTTCAAGGTTCCAGTAGATTTTTGCCTGGGCCATCAACACGGGGATATACTTCTCAAGGGTTTCATCGTATTCATTCACTGCCTTTTTGACAGCTTCATCATCTCTATTGTGCCTGGCTTCCTGCACTTGTTTAGTGAGTCTCCGGAGCTGTTCAGTCAGCATCCCTGCTAGCCCATCCAGCTTAATGAAAGCCTCTTCAGGAGCTGTCTGGCAAGTGATCATGGCATCCAAGAAGTCATAGAGATAGGGTGTGAGGAACTTATAAGTCAAATGGGCATTCTCTGCCAGGACATCTGCTGCCAGGTCGAAATACTCATACTTACAGTAGAGCAGCAACAGGTTGCCAAAGGTCTCTGGGGGGAAGGGGTTCTGTTGGAGCAGAAACTGTAGCTTTTCAAACCCTTCTGTAGGCCTGGCATCCATGTTCATTAGCGCCTGGTTGTGCAGGGTCACAGGGTCTAACTCTTCCTCTGCCCTAGGTGGCATGTCAGTGAGGGTTTCCTTGGCTACCTCATAGTTTTTCAGTTGGTATTCTATGGCTGCCTTGAGGTTGAAGGCTTCCACCAGAGCAGTCTGGTGAAGGACTAAGGTGTTGCCAACACTGCGAAAATCAATGCCCTCCGTGGTCATGCCCACCCCTAGCTCTGGGTGCTGGCGGATGCCATGCTCAATAATATCAGCGATATGCTTCAGAGCAGAGGCATACTGCCGGCTGCTGTAATAGGCCAAAGCCAGGTTGTAGGAAAGGTCAGGCCGGTAGCCCGAAGCCTGCAGGGCCGTAGAGAACTTGGAACACGCGGCTTCATACTGTCCCTCCTTGTAGAGCAAACAACCCAGGTTGACCTGGCCGTCGGGCTCGTTCTCGCCCCCACTGTCTTCTCCGCCTTCCCCACTCAGGAGCTGCTCCACCAGGCTCCGGGCCCCGGGCAGATCGCCCTCGCTGTACTTGATAGCGGCTTGGAGACGGAGGACCCGGCTGTGGTAGGCGGGGTTGTCCAGCAGGAGGAAGGCGACCCTGGTGGCCTCTGGATAGAGGCAGGCTTTGTACAGGGCCTGGGCCTGGTACAGGCGGTACTGCTCGAGCTCCGGGTGCAGCTGGCCCAGCTGCTCATAGCAGTCGGCCGCCAGCGCGAACTCCTGCAGGCGGTAGTAGCAGTAGCCGAGCAGCGACAGGCCGGCGCGGCTCCTCGGGCTCCGCGGGAGCTCTCCGCCCAGCAGCTGCACCGCCTCGGCGTAGCGGGAATCCCGGATGAGCCGGTACACGACGGCGGTGAACTCGCCATCGGGGATCTGCGCCCCGCCCAGCCCCGCCATAACCGCCACGACGGTTGTGCGTCCTAGTTACCAAGGCAACAAGCCGACCGGAAACGGAAATCTGCTCGTCCGGAAATTACTTACAACGGAACGAGCTGGTTAGGAATAAAAAGGAATCCCTGACGTGAATCTTTCAAATACTGATTTAGCCCTCGAAGACTCTGGGCTGCGTAGGTTGTCAGTCACGGAAGAGAGAGGAAACGTCTCTTTGTAGTTCAGAAACCGAAACTCTACTTCCCGGCATGCACCAGTCCAATCGCGCCGCCGCTCGGGACGCGGCCCCGCTGCATGCTGGGATGCGTAGTCTGTGAGGGACGGACCCGCAGCGGTCGGGAGATGAGGGTTCCCTGGCCCTGTCTCCGTGTAGTAGATGAGGTTTTGTCCTGGCTGCCTGTTGTGTCACCTTGGTGTTTGGCGCGGTGGAGTAGGGATTGCGGTCCGAAGTCCCTTGCGTTTTTGAGCCTTATGCACTGTGTGATGCGTAGGAATAGTGTTTCGCGTTTCTTTCTTTCGTAAATTAATGGGAAGGAAAAAGTGGAAATATCTTCTTGGAATTCCCCTGGAATTAGAGTAGTTTCTGTTTTTAAGCTGCCTTGAGGGCACACTTTCTAAGAACATAATAGGCAGAGAACAAGAGTCCTTATTTTTGTCGTTTCCAGAGGTTGACGATAGGAAATGGTTTTGTGACTCTCGTCTGGTACTGGAAGACGTTCAGTTTTAGGTTCAAGTGCCTCCTGCCCGTCTTTTTCATAAACAACAATTATTACTGTGCAGAGTTTGTGTTTAAACTTAGCGGTGTCTACTGCCCTGGTTTTCCAACTTTCACTGCAAATAAGCCAGTGTTCCCTGATCTCCCTACATGTCCATTGATCTTCTGTGATCCGCATTGGCCTGTCTAGTACCTAGGATAAATGGTGTCTGAATAAAAGCATGTCTTTGCTATATACCTGAAGACTTCAGTGCAAATCCTTTATCTGCCTCCTCTATAGTTTTGCTGCCCCTACACTTTTTCTTTTCTTTCTTTTTTTTTTTTTTGTGAGGAGATCAGCCCTGTGCTAACATCTGCCCATCCTCCTCTGTTTTTGCCGAGGAAGACTGGCCCTTGGCTAACATCAGTGCCCATCTTCCTCCACTTTATATGGGATGCCACCACAGCATGGCTTGCAAAGCAGTGTGTCGGTGTGTGCCCAGGATCTGACCCGGCGAACCCCAGGCCACCCCAGTGGAGCATGAGCACTTAACGGCTTGTGCCACCAGGCCAGCCCCACACCTTTTCTATATATACATTTCAGAACCAGTACCAACCATATTGTATGCCACTCTATTAGACCATATATATATATATTTTTCTAATCTTAATAACCATCCTGTGTTCTGGGTATTAGAGATGAAGGATCTATGTACTAGAAAGTATTAAGTAATTTGTTGAAGTCTACACAGCTAGGTAGTTGGCAACTGTGCCATGATATCCAACAGCTAGTTTCAGTAGGAAATAGTGGCTGATGAATAATCTATTCCATATATCTCCTATAGATAAGTTTGTAAGGGCCAAGTGTTTGGTGCCAAGTTGTATGATGGAAGATTAGTGTCTTTTTTTCCTCTGTTAAAACAACCAACCAACTTGGTGTGGGCAGTAGAAATTTGAACTACCAGGCCTGAATTGCAGTTGTGCGCAGATGTTGGGAAGTAACTAGTGGGGGTGGTTTGGCTCCTAGTGACCTGGTATAGCTAGGAGAAGACTTCTGCAGGCATTTGATTGCTCATATCACAAAACAAGTGACTTGATGTACTTATTCAGTCTTCTCCCTTGCTGAGAAATTGGCAGAGCTATGTTCTTCTGGGTGGGACCAGGCAAAGAACATTCACTATATGAATACCAAGAAAGGGGCAAACTGCACCCATTTCAGAGGAGTTGGGTGGGGCCCTGGCCCACCTAAGATCCCTGGGAAAGCAGCTGATGAGGACCACTATAACCCTACTCAAAGGCTTCTTCTAACCCTGTCTCTGGCCGCAGCCCTTTCTGGTCTTCAAATCAGGGAGGTACATGGATTGAGGGATACTGGCTAGTGCTGCTCAATAATTGGGGGGCAGGTGGGGTGGGTGGGGGAGGATCTTCACCTTTATGGCTGCCTGACTACACTTGTCCCTTGGAAACTCAGGCTCAGTATTTTAAAATCCTTATGTATGAACTGTTACCTTGGGTAAGTTGCTATTAAATCAAGGTAATGGGCCGGCTCCGTGGCTTAGCGGTTAAGTGCGCGCGCTCTGATGCTGGCGGCCTGGGTTCGGATCCCGGGAGCGCCCCGAGGCACCACTTCTCCGTCCAACGTGAGGCCGAGTCCCACGTACAGCAACTAAAAGGATGTGAACCTATGACATACAACTGTCTGCTGGGGCTTTGGGGGGAAAAAAACTGAATAAATAAAATCTTTAAATCAAGGTAACATGATAGAACATGGAAACCGGAAATTGCCTTTTACATCTTTAGTCTGTCAGTCTGTTTTTCAGAGTTGTATTTGCATCATGAAAGCATTCACCTTCCAATGGCTTCTTGGATGTGTATGAAAAACAGGACTCTGCTCTCCTCCAGATTTCTCTGACCCCTTCAGGCGTCAGTTGAGGTTCCGCTCTTTGTGTTGGTATGTATCTGTGAGTGTGGCAGCGAAGCGGGCAGGAGGGAGGCCATTCTGTGTCTTCCTGCCTATTTCATGTGCTGCTGCTCCTGAGGCCTGGCTGGAAAAAAGCAGGACATTCGGCTTAGACAGATGGAGGGCAGGGTCGTTTTCAAAATGAAATGAGCACACAAATCACACTGTGAAATTGGCATGACCATCACTGCTGCTGTGATAGACTGACTTTTGTTTAGTCTCTGATAGGCAGTTGGGGAATAGATTAGTTTTTTGGGGGGGTGGGATGGTGAAAGAAGGCCCTTTACTTAATAGAAATTCTGGAAAGCAATAAACGAGGTGGAATATTGTAAAATGTCATAAAGGATCATTTTGTTTCCAACAGAATCTTGAAAAGCTGGAGCATGTGTCAAAAAGTCAGTGTATCGTACCATTCCTAGCAATAAGAAAGCAGTTGGTAGTTGCAATAAAATGATTTAGTGCCTTATTGAAAGGAATTAGGCTTTGAGAAAATGGTGTTGGATTCAGGGTGGATTTTGCTGCGTAAGGGAGGCATGTTAACCACGCAGAAGAATTCCATTCAGGCAAAATGTGTAGGAGCTAAAAGCATGATGTTTGACTCTTAACATGCTTATGTTTCTGCCTCCCAGAATGTGAGATGATCAAATCCCATGTATATTCTATTTGGCATTCTCTTTTAAAACTGGTTGGAAGGTATGTTTTCTTATTTATCCGGTAAATGTGATTGCTTCCTGTTGGTAAACATTGGTAATTTATGAATATCTCCACAACCACAGCTCTGGTCAAACATCTTCTCTGCTAAAGGAAGACCTGCAAAACCATTTTTCCAGTTGTTATTTCTTTTTCCCTTTCATTCCAGGCCATTTTCTTCAGGATGGCTAGTTTAGGGGGCTCAGTTACCTTGCTCCCTGTCCCCTCATCTCCCACCATAAACAGGGAAAAAAGAATAAATTAGTGCCCAAATGGTAATGTAATTGACTGACTTTTAGGAGCGTCTGTTCAATTTTTTAAGACTTTTGGAAAGATTATATACCAGATCAACACTTGGGAACATTTATGCTCAGATGGTGAGACATTTAACCTCATTATGAACTCTCCTTTTGCTGGTAGTTCAGCTTTATTAATATTTTAATTACAGTTCCTTCTTGGATAGACATTGTTTTTATCAAGTAGCTTATATTTTGGGGCTTATGGTGTTACTATCTAAATTAACTTATCAGGGAGAGCACAATAACATTATGGTTTATAAATGGAATTAGCAGAGAAGGCACAACCATGGATACTGGCATTTAAAGAAATCAGCCAAGCATGCAAACAAAGAGCTGCTCTAAGGCCCTGTGTTTATGCAGCACTTTCTGTACCAGGACCAGGTCCTGCTTTGCCTCACTTCCCTCATTAATCCTCACAGCCCTTCTGTGAATTAGGTGAATCTTTGTGTTGGCCCCACTTGAAAAGCTTGGACTGCAGAGCACAAAGAAGCCTGTGGTTGCCGCAGCCAGCACGCAGGACTGGCGATTGCGTCGGCCAGCCAGTAGGGGCCACGCTGCACCTCTTCCCTCTCTCCCCGTGGGCACCTCCTCTCCAGTCATTTGAATTGGTTTTGGATCATTTGCTGCAGTTTGTTCTAATAGAACAGGCACAATGGTGTAAGAATTTTAAAGTTTAAGCACCGAAGCCGTTGGGTAATTGTATGGCGTCAGTGTGGCTGGCAGCCCTGCATTGATGCAATCCCCTGTGTAACTGCCCATGCAAATTTGAGCAATCTGTAACGGGCGCAGGAACCCGCATTCGGCTGCAGGCACTTCTCCCTTCAGGAAAACTTCAATAATTTGAAGACCTTTTGTCATCTTTAAAGTGCTCCACGGACAGGGCTGTCCCAGTATCCCTCTTACACAGGCAAACATTACAGATCAAGACAAGGTTAATGGGCTAAATTGACAGTCACAATTTAAATTGTAGGTATTTGGATGCATGCTTGCCTCTCTCAGCCCTTAAATCACCCTTCTCCAGAGAAATAAAGATTATTCCAGAGCATTAGTTAAACTTGAAGCATTTTATTAAAAAGAAAGATATTTGGGTTTCTTAAAGCAGACTGTTTCAAAATCATGGATTAGTTGCTTGTAAAATGGCCAAGCAGTCTATAATGTAGTATTCTTATAATGAAACATCAGCCTAGGAAATCTACACAAAGGGAGTAATATCAAACAACTCAATTAAAGACATATTTCCCTTCTTTTGTGTAAAACAATACTAATTAGGAAGCAAATCAGTAGGGGATCCTTTTTAGATTATTATACATCAAAATAAAATAACAAAAGCAATTCTTCCCCAAGGGAATGAGATTCAACAAAACCTAGCTTCCTATTTCCACATTATGCTGTTTCTTTTTGTTTTATTTATCTAAGTATGATTTAATCTAAATGTAAAGAAAAAACAATTGAGATTCCAATACACACATCTACACACAGAAAATGAATACAAAGATAAATCATGGCCTCAAATAACACATTTTTTTCACAGCAAATTCTTCATTTACTTAATAAAACAAACATATTTCTGTACCAGCTTATACATTCAATGACATTGGTATAGATGTGCTACACAGGTAAACAACTTGTCTTTAGCACTGTTGAGAGATGTACCAAATATGCAAGAACATTCAAAATTAAATTAGAAAAGATGTACAACCCCAAATTACTAGCTGAGGAAAAGGTAGTAACACACAGTGTAAGCAGGACATCAGGCATTGCCAAATCCACGTGCTCATCATGGAATTCTCCAGACACGCTTCATTTTATTTCTGCCATCTCTGTGTTTTCTTCTATTATCGTTCACTTAGGAAACTTATGAAATTTTGGCCTTCTTGTAGTCGGACTCAACCTTTAAATTTCCTGATACATTTGCGTTTTGGGAGTCCTTACAGCACATGGCAGAACAAAAGTTTTAGAGACCGTTATTCTGAAGCAGATAATGAAACTTCACCACAGTGGTACTGCCCGAGTTTCTAGGGTCCCAAATTAGGTTTTGTTCTGTTGCTTTAATGAATCCTTTTGAGTTTTTCTTTTTTCCAGCCAAAACATTTTTCTTTAGATTTAAATCTTCCCCTAATATGTTTAGATTTCTGTCCCACTTGAAGGGAACTGTTTCGCACTATTACTGGGGATGAAACTGTGTTTTATCTTTCTGCAATTCATTAAGAGTCAGCAGGAGAAATGGATTTTTAAGTAATTGTACCACAAAGAAAATTGAACAGACTGTTTAATGACTTAACGTAAGTGAATAAAGTATGATAAATTTTGAAACACGAAAAAAACAACTGAATTCCTGTAGCATTAATATTAGATAATATTGTTATCACACTAACAAAATTTTAAAGATTAGTTCTAACCCAACATGTATGCAAATATAAAACACCTGGAAATGTATAGACATCTCAGATTTTAGATACAGAAAATGCACATGCAATTTTAACTTCTTTTGACTCACTTTATAAATTTACTTCTAACTTAAACTGACTACCATTTATGGGATATCTATGATATGACATAATCTAATATTGTCCTTTATGAAATAAAAAGGTATATTTAAAAAAAATTATACTGGTCACCATATCTTTCATGATCACTAGAGGCAGACTCGGACATATATGTGGTAAGGTGGTTTTTATATCTACCCCATATATGTAACTTTTTATTTTGTCTTTAATGAGAAGATGCCCTTTTTAGGTTTGTTCCTATTTTATTTGAGAAGAGTAAACCAGACAGTTATCTGGAAAAAATTTTAAAAGTTAAATACAGCTTGGTCCTTTGGTGTGGAAGTGAACTGAATAAGTCAGCGCTTTTATTTTATAGATGGAAGACCCAAGACCTGGAGAGTCCGAAGATAATAGGTCCAGCTGGTGGCCAGGCCAGGATGGAGCCCCGGTCTAGCTGTCCACTGGGTGGTGCCCTTGACAGTTTGCCAAGTCCCTACTGGCCGGGATTGCCAGCTACATTGTGGGTTGTGCATGTATTATCTACATACTGACTAAGAGAATAAATAGCATGTTTGAAAAAAATACATCTCGTGGAGAAAGTAGGATGAAGTCATTTCAACCATTAACGCCAAGAGACCTGAGGAGGCAAACATAATCTGGATAGTTGGAGGTTTTATAAGAAAGCTCACATTTCAAATGCCTTCCTCTAATAGGAAATAAATACTAATAATAAGGATTGGGAAAATTTCTCTTTCTCTATTTTGGAAAAGCAGAACATATGGATAACTACACATACCTCACGTTCTTGGAAAATTATACATTATTTAGAAAAGGGATTAAAAATATCTCAAACTCCCCAAGAGTTCAACCTCGAACCCCCAGGGTTGCTGGCACCAGAAAGGCTGCCACCCTCCTTTTCCACTGCTTCCTGGTCTTGGAGGAACAGACGCACGGCATTAGTCAGCAGTTTCTGAATTTTGACCCACAATAGGAAAGATACCTCGAGACAGGAAAAATAGATGGAGGCAATTACAATCAGCTACTTGATTGATGGTTGACATTGTCGGGGCTCCACTCTATGGCAGATTGCAATGGTGTTGAACTCCCCTTGCTACCAGTGGATGTTGCTATTGGCAACCGGGCAGTGAAGCCAACAAAAAGGCAAGAAAATGAGAGGAAAACTCAACCTTACTGGAAGCCTTTGGGTCTGTGCTATAAATTATGTTCCCCTTGGCAATATGCGCATCGACACCCAGGGTATCTGCAGTGCTTGGAGCTGCCCGCAGTCTCCATCCGACCCCGGGTCTAGTTTTATCATAAAGCACATGCTTTAAAATTTTGCTCTAGATAGACTGGCATCTGTCTGTCTGGGCTGTTTGTTTATTTATTGTTGGGGAGGATAACAGATGTTGGTTCATCTTGGCCTCACACAGACTGATTTTCAAATCCCATTTGTGATATAAACACGATGTGACACAATAGCTAGAAACACCTGCAGTGCTTCTGGGCGGCAGACACATGACCAAGGTCTGTCCCTAACTCCACCCACTCTTTGTTCCCCACCTGAAGGAGGGGAGACAGCCCGGCAGAAGCTATTTTCCTTTACAGCAGAGTGATTCAGAAAACTAGCTTAATAAAATCCATAAATCTGAACAACCTCCTCTTACCTGCTCTGCGGAGGCCATTTTTCCTGTGCTCATTCTCTCCTCTAGTTTCTCCTGTCTTCCCTGCAGAGACGGCTGTAGCTGGGAACATGATTTTCAGGGGGTCTCACTCCTTGCTTTTCTTTTGTCAAACCCCACCCTGCTCAAGTATCTCTCTCTAAGCAATTGATGACAGTGTTCTGGACCCTCATTTTTTTCGTTAGAAGTGCCATTTTTCTTTGTTCGGGTTGACTTTCACCTTTCCTGTGGCAGTTCTCTTACCACCTGCCTCTGTGCCCATCTTTCTTTATTGGTTGTCATCTTTTGCTTCACGTCCTCCCCCTTCCCCTCTTCCTTCTCCTTCTCTTCCTCCTCCTTTTTTTTTTTTCCCCCTTTTTACCTGGTTTATAATTTCTTTTACTTTATTTCTTGCCATATAGAATCTTATTTCTCCCCTAGGAATACCTGCTCTTCCCCCACTTCAGTTTTGGTACCTTAATTTACCCATTCTTGAAACGTTTCCTGAATGTCTACTATGTGCCAGGAAAACAATGTCCTCTGTAGCACTTGGCCCCTATTTCTTTAATATTTGAGTAGTAAAGTTAATAACTGATACTGACCAGTAACAACAAGAACAGAAATGGCTTACAAATTTTAGATTCTCAGAGCTGGAATGGACTTCAGGGTTCATCGAGCCCAGGGATTTTCAAGCTCCTCAGAGCCCCTTTGTGGACCACCACATATGTCATCAAAGAGATGAGGATTCGTAGGGGCTCTGGATCTCCCAGCCCAGCCTCAATCAGAAGACTTCAGCTTTTAGATGTTTTATATCTTGGGGATCCCTTGTAAGATTTATTTGAACAAAGAATTCTAAGGTTAAAACATGTTTGAAACTCATTTCCTAGTGTAATCTAGTTTGACAAATGAGGAAAGAGGCTGGGAGAAGTTAAGTGAAGAGTGCCGAAGCTAGCGGTATAAGTCTAGCTTTCAGCCCAGCATTCTTTGGATAAGACATACTATGTCCTCAATCTCTCTAAATGTCCTCAATCTGCTCTAAAATGGGGAGCAAAGTAGCTTTTGTGTCATTGCATCTATTTAATATAGTTTATTCTTACCTATTATAAACCTAGCTTCCTATAGAATATTTGTTCTCTGTCCAGACTCTTATTTCTTAACCTTTCAAGCACTATTTCTTAGACTTAAGGAAAAATCCAAAACTGGGGACCCTTGTGGCTTTAGGTTGGTAGTGGTAGTAACCTTAAATTTTATACCAAAACTCATCACTAGGAGAACTCAGGGTAGTCAGTGATCATTCTCCAGGGCTCTGCTGTGTCCTGTGAAATGTCTCCCTGTTGGAAGTAGTTCCTAAATGTTCATGTGTCACTTGTGGTAAATCCAGCTATAGATTTCCCTTCATCCTTACCTTAATTAAAGTCTATTAATCCATTCCTTCTGGGAGAAGGCTTGCTCTACAATGAAGTTTGAATTAAAAAAATGAAAAAGGGGACTACAATCCCAATGCAGTGTTATGAATCTTGTATAAACACCAATCAGACAAACACCTTCACTGTATTGCTACTATGGACCTTTTTAGGGGAAAATTGGGAATGGTTGTAATGATAATATAGTTTACCTTTTAGGTAGGCAATTCTAAAGGCTCTGATCCATCATTAAGAAGCTGTAGGATTCAAAATAAAATACCTCTACAGAATACAAATCAGGATTTTTGGGACAGTCTGGCATGTGAGGGTGCTCAGGGGAGGATGCAAAGGCAGGCATTGTTTGGCTTGTAAACAGAAGAGCCATTTACAAAATGAAGCAGCGCTAATGACGCTTTCACAGTTCCGTGTTCTCTCAGCTAAGTGTGAGCAGGGCCCACTGTCCTCAGGTCCTGGATCCACAACGGTCCTCTGCCCAGAGCCTTCGTCTCAGCCCACGCGTGTACATCAGGGAAAGTTAAATGTTCTGGGGCGTGCTCCCTGCCCCACCTCCTCCTCTGTCCTTCCTGCTGACCACACTTCAAGGGGAAAGCCCAGGCAGGCTTCCCAGCACATCCCCAAGACTTTAGGTCTGTTTGAGCTTAAAGGAACGGAAGGATGATGTGGCTGGACCCAGGGTGGCCCTTCAGGCCGCAGTCATCCTGCAGCAGCAGCTGACCCGGAGGGTTAGTGTCTGTCTTCCCCGGCCACCGTGAGGCTGGCAGAGGAGGGTGAGGCAGCCGAGGCCAGCAGCCTTTTCTGGTGCAACTCTTCCCACTTACTTCTGTTCGCAGCCACCGAATCCAGCATCGGCTTCAGTTTCACATTGACCTTCACCAACGCCTAAAATAAAACAAAAAACAGGTGGAGGAGAGAGGAACCACAGACCCTGACATGATTTTCCAGCTTCATTTGTGAGGAGAATGGAAACTGGCTGTAAGAAATGAAAGTGATTATTTTGGTAAACATAAGCTATTTACAAGAAGTAAACATGCATTTAACGCTATTGTGTTATGTTAATAGAACCTAAGCAGAAAACGAAAAAATGAGACAGGGTGGCTGTGTACATCTCCCGGGGGTGCCAGCTGTGTAGAATATGATTCTATTTTAAATCTACATCAAGCAAGACAGAAAACAAAATACCCAGCTACACATGTCTACTAATACGTCTATATTTTTCTGCTATAGAGGCCTCCAGATCTCAAGTGACCATGAACTTAAATTTTTACAAAAATAAACCTACCATTTGCTCCACCATAGATGACTCTGAGTGGACGTACCTGAATAAGAAAGGCCAGGTAAAATCCTGAAACCAGAGGAGATGCTCATTTTTAAAGCTAAGGATCTGAGAGCTGTGCTAAATATACAGATCGACGTGGGAACGCATATGGAAGCAGATATGAGAGACAGGAAAAAGGAGAGTGGAAGAGAGGGACAGAGGGGTATAGGAGAGACAAGGGAAGAGGAAATGTAGGGTGTGGCCAGAGGCCGCCTGACGTGAAGCTAATGAAACTCAGGATTCAGGGACCTCACTTGCACAGGATCCTTCCAAATATTTTCTTTTTGTACTTCTTTTTGTGTTATTTTTTAAAAAGTGTCCCCTACTCCCAAATGGTATAAACTTCCAGCCTCACAAAACCTGGATCATCCCTGTGGTGGAACAAGAGCCCTGGAAGTAAGAAGGCTCATTTGAACTTAATTCAAATGAGTGATTCCGCAGTTCTCACATCAGACGGCTACTGAGGGGTCGGGGCTGAGGGGAGAGGGGCGAGAATCTTGCCTCTGAACTAGGGGCTAGGATAAATTCAGGAAGCTCAGGTTCAACAGCAGTACGTAGATATCTTACAGGCCAGAGGGGCACAGAGTTTACTCTGTTCAACATGGAAATTCCATTATTCTCTGCCTCACTGTCTTTTTTTTAAGTAAAAGGTAAATTTTAAATTTTATACAGTCTCTTTTCTTTCTTTTAAATGCATGAATATCTACATTTTCTTTATTTGAAAATAAATATTTCATTACGAAGGCTTCTTTTCATTATGAAGGCTTCAAACATATTTAACCAGTAAAATATGATCAGCAAAAACATCTATTAAGCATCTATATGCTAATAAGTATGAATAATAGCTATGAATAAAGCCACTCATATAAAACATATACAAAAAGGGGTTTGGGAGCCTTTTAATTTTCCGGATGGCTCAATAAAAAAGGAAATAAGATTTTGATGATGACTTAATCTTTTTTAGAAACATGGCCTTTATCCTTTTGAAACATGAGTTTGTTTTGGTTGTTTTAAAAATAATATTTCTCTTTTTGTAGTTATTTTAATTTTTTTAAAGTAATATCTCTTAATTTTAGAAAATATAAAAATAATAGGTTAAAAAGAAGGAAGAAATAGAGATGATTCATAATCTCACAACTCAGAGCCAGCTTTCTGTTGCTGCCTTTGGTGAGCTTTTTCTATTATGGTTTCTAATTGATAAAATTATCCAAACATCTAAAATATTTTTACATGTTGGTATTTTTACAATAGTAGTTCACGAATGGGCAAAATCTAATGAGAACACATGGATTGTAAGAATTTGTATTTCATGGACCTGTTTTCCATCTTCAGGGTCACAAAGAAGCATAGAAACCTGGCATCCTACATGGATGATGGGGCGCTTCCACTTATGAACAACTAATATGTGTTAAATACTTTGCCCTACATAGTGCTCTACATACTTTATCTCAGGTATTCCTCACAATAACTCTGCATTTTACAGATGATAAAACATGCCCCTCAGATGTTAGGATCACATATGATCTTCAGTCCTTTCACTATAGCAGGAAAATAAGAATCCATATAAGAAGCCCTCTTTGCTAATCTTACCATTTCTTTTGGAAGCTATAGAGAAAACCATTGTTTTTCTCGAGTAAAAATCAAGGATAGGACACTAGCCTGCCATCTAGAATGAGTATATAGAGAAAGCCGTTGAGGATGTAGGATAGAAAGATAGCTCTAAAAAAGTCAAGAAGAAAAAACAAATAATAATAAGTTAGACATTTTGAAATTGTGTGGCTTCAACCTTTATCAATATTCAATTAAACCAGCCTATAATTTTATTACTCATAAGTTTTTAGAGAGTCTGTGATGGTGAGGAAGAGACTGAGGACACTCTGAGTGTGACTGATGATTGCTGTCATCAAATTTCGGTGAGGCCTGATGCCAAGAACTTCCTTCCTTTCTTCCTACTTAAACTATCTTTCCTTCCTTCCTACCACCTATCCCTCTTGGATATGTATAGAACTCTCATGCATTCTGACACTGTTCACTGAATGGAATCTGTATGTCACTTGGGGCCTCCCTACCTCTTGAGATTTAAGTAAAACTTGACCTCAAACCTATTTCATGCTCTGAGGACCTTTCAAACACCTCCCATGATTTCCAAGTCTTACTTCCTTGTGCTTCTCTTTGACTTCCTTCTTGAGTCCATTCGGCCTTCTTGATTCCACTCTGCATCATTACCAATGCAAAGTTCCACTTCATTTCCCCTTTTCACAGGAAACTCTCTCACCTTGAACATTTTGGGTGCCTACTAACTTTACTGAACATTAGAGGTTGCCACAGGGAAAGTGACTTACCCACAGTCTCACCCTACATGCTCCTCCCCGTCTCAAAGGTCGTGGGAAGAGTAATCTAGTTTTCCCCCGTTTTCTCCCCAGCTCTATCTTACTGTTTTCATACAGAGGTGACCTGCCAACCAGTCTGTCTTCCCTGGCTTCCCTAGAATTCTGGTGAACCAAAGTTTCTCTCTTGTTATACTAAGCCCTATAAAGTAGTTTTAATTTTTCCCTATAAAGCAATGAACATAATAAGGATCATGGAGCTGTGGGGGTGTTAGCTCATGGAAAGGTAAGATTCCCACTTTATGCCTTGGGTCAGTGTTGTGTGGCCACGGATTATACCCCATCTTCCATGTAGACACCTTGCAGGTGTGTCCCATTCATCACAAGGGGAACAAAAGGTGAACACATGACTAACCCACTGTGATTTCAGCACGTCTCCTGAGAAGCTTTCTCCGAGCATGACCTGTGGTTAGGGAGTAGTCAATAGCAAAGTCCCTCAACAGGAAGAATAGCTCTTCATGTTGGGGATGAACTTCCCAAAGCTCAGCTGCAAACCACTTCTTAGTAAGACCTGATTGATCCCCTCGAATAACCCTCCACTCCAAGGAGATACAGGGATACGAGTAAAATGGAACTAGATGTAAGCTGAGTGAGACTTGAAAGCCCAGAAATAATCAGGTATCCTACTGAGCAGTGAGCACTCCACCCTGACTGAGGTGATGTCCCTTCACATCCATGTCCCTTACACAGAGCACATTCTTTCTCTTAAAAGCGATATTTATCATATCAAGCAACAACATCTAATTTTAAATCAGATGTATTAGTTATTCCATATGAAAATAAAACATAGCAACATAATAACTCAGGCAGAGATCAAAATCCCCTTTATTTGCATGAGAAAAATGCAGGTGCCTGTTTTCTGCTCAGTGCACAGTGTTTTTATTTAGACAATAGTGTGAGGTAGTAACGAATGCTACGGTGTTATTTAGTATAGTTTGGCACTGGCTCCTCTTCCCTCTGATCAAGCCTTTTAATTAAACTGACTACTATAATTCCTATGGAAATTAGTGTTTATGTTATTTTCCTGCTACAAAAGCATTTCTCTTGGACTTATTTTTTTTAATTCCAGGAGAACAAATTGGAATTATTTTTTTTTGCGTGAAATGTAATTAAAAACTCATTTGATTACTATATTTCTGGCTCTGTTTTACTTATTAAATTCCTGTAATCAGTTTTCTTTTATGAAGCTGCCGGGAAATGATCTCAAAAGCTACACATTTTTCTCTTCCTTGGCAGGTTCCCGAGCATTTACTAAATTACATTCATAGCACCTGCCCATGATTCGAATTACTCCACCAATTTATTCCTTAAACTATTTAAGTTTATTTGGCTTAGCCCCAAACAGAGATTTCTTTCCTTTATCTAGCTCTTTGTTCTCCCTCTTGCTGCCTTTGTGTTGAATAAAATACTTTTTTTGGGAGGGCCATATTTCTCAGAATTCCTTCTTCTCTCTGTTTCGTATTCTCCTTAAACACAGAATTGCCATTCTAGAATACTGTTTTCCTTTGGCCAGGTGCTCATTCTAGGCAAAGGTAGCAAAAATCCCATCCCGAAGAATACTCTTACTCACACTATAAATTTGTTACAAAAATGCAGTTAGCTGAGAGAATATGGAACTACTAGAATATTAGGAAAGCAAGGGATTAGCCACAAATCTAAATTCCAAGATTTATGGTGAATATGTGCAATGTGCCATCAGCAAGATAACTGCTCCCAGTATTTAGCAAGATATGAGTATTCCTAAAAATTTCCCAGCGAGTGACACCTGATGAGGTCTAAGCAAGTGCTGCTAATATCTGTCGCATTTGACTTGTTCTTCACTTAGCAAAAGAGAAAGGGGATACTTATCACCCGTCTGCTCACTCTCCGTGTACATGCAGAGGGACTCTAAAGGTTAGGTGCGTGGTGCCATCAGCTGCGGGATGCTGAGCCTCCTCTGCGGCATCCTTGCAGCGTGACCATTCACAGTGTTTAAACACGTCCAGGAGCAGTGAACTTACTACCTCCACAGGGGATCCGATTTACTCTTTGTTCTGATTTTAGAATATTATTCCTTATATTGAGTAGAAATCTGTATCCCTGCAACTTCTACCTAATCGTTCTAATCCTTGCGGTGCTCTCCCTTTAAAGCAGAATCTACACGAGCAGTGTAGGACTACTGACTCACGTGCTGCTGCATGTGTAGGTTAGGATTGATATTGACCCCAAAACTCAACCTGGGATGTGCTGCTTATTATCCCTTGGGGCAATGGTATGGCCATCACTAGGCTCCCCAGCTCCCTCCAGCTCGCTCCTGGCCCATCACGGACAGGACTTTGGATATTCGCTCCACCAGGAGACACAGCCCTGGGCATCTAGTCATCCAGGTGGCTGAGGGACCTCACTTCCTTCCTGATTCCATTCACAATCCATTGTTGAGTCCACCTGTGACCACACATACAGTTTATTCCATATTTTATTTATGTTTTGAATAAGTAATACATTTACATAGTCCAATGGATCAGAGGGTACAAAAGGTACAGTGTAAAATCTCCCTTCATCTCCTGCCCCAGACACTTAGTTTCTTTCTCTAGAGGCAACTGATATTATCAGTTTCTTGGGTATCCTTCAAGAAACATTTAATGCATATGTAAGCATATATATATCTAAGATATACATATATAAAAATATATCTTATATACATTACATATGTATATGTATATAATGTATATGTATAATATATTATATATATGTAGAATGTATATATGTATAATTAAGTTGATTCCCTCACCATTTTGGGTGTTTCTTTCAGAGAGGAAGTGAAATAAAAACCTTGTGGAATGACATTATTATGATGCTTGAGTGAGACCAACAGTACTGTGCAGATATTAGCACCTGGAGTATGCAGAGAGGAAAGAGACCAAATTCCAATTTCTATTACTATGTCACTGAGTTTTTCTTCTGCAGAGCTTAATCTGTTGTGAATCCTGTTTACTGTAGTTTTCCTCTCAAAAATTATAGTTTTCATTTCTAGAAGTTTGATTTGGGTCTTTTTTATATCTTCTATGTCTCTGTCATGTTCAATCTTTCCTCTACCCTCTTGAACACATAAAATACAATAAAATGTCTTAATGTCTTTCTCTACCAATTCTATGATCTGTATCATTTCTGAGTCTGTATTGGTTGATTTTTCTCATTATTATGGGTCAAATTTTCTTGCTCCTTTGTAGGCCTGGTAATTCTTGGTTGCATATCAGACATTGTGAATTTTATGTTGTTGGATGCTGGATTTTTAATTTTTTTTTGCATTTCTTTAAACATTTTTCAGTTTTGTTCCGGAAAGCAGTTAGGTTACTTGGAAATAATTTGATCCTTTTCAGGCTTGCTTTTAGGCTTTGCGAGGTGTCCAGAGCAGCCTTTAGTCTAGGGCTAATTTGGCCCCACTACTGAGACAATAATCTTTTGTACCCCGTACCTCATATATTTCAAGGTTTCTCTCTAATATTCTGGCCAGTGGGAGCATGGACTATCCTCCAGCCTGCAAGAGCTCTGAGGATCATTCTACTTGTTCCTTTTTCCTGGGTCTTTCTTCAGCTTCAGTTGTTTCCTCACATGCATGTGGTGACTGGCACTCAAGACTCCAGGGGCCTCTGCAGATCTCTAGAGCTTTCTCTCATGCAACTCTCTGTTCTCTGGTACTCTTCCCTGGGAACTCTAACCTCCTTGGCCTCCCCAAACTCCTGGCTCTGCCTCCTCACCTAAGTGAGACCACTGAGGTCTGCCTGGGTTCCCCTTCCCTGTGCCATGGCCTGGAAACTCTCTCCAGGCAGTAAGCCGGGACAACTGTAGGGCTCACTTCATTTGTTCCCCTCTCTTAGGAATCACTGTATTGTGCTGCCTGTTATCCACTGTCTGAAAACTGTTGTTTCATGTATTTCTCTAGTTTTTTGTTTTTGGGGTTTTTTTCCCCCCGTGTTACTCTATCATGGCCAGCAGTGAAAATCCCTTATCATTGGTTTTCAACAACTCTGTCTTGAGTACTAACCCATGAGCTTCCAGGGAGAGTGGAAACAAGGCCTTTTATCTTTGCATCTCTAGCTCCAGCACAGTGACCCCAGGGAACAAGAGCCCCTCTCCACTCTGCCCACAGAGCAGTGGCAGGAAGAAAAGGTCAGGCTAGCACTGCTGCCAGTGGCTGAGAGCGGGACGTTCTGACCTGCTACAAAATCCTGCTGTAAAAACAAACCCAGAACGACCCCCTTGGGAAATGAATATAGTATTCTCTCTTGTTACCATTATTCTGAGACCTTGTTTTTCTCAGTTCACCAAGCTGCTAGGAGTTAGATTCTGGCCTTGCTTTCCCTCTGCCATCATGATCCACATCTGCTATCATCTGGCTCAGTGTGTTGACCGTAGCTGACCTTGTTAGTTGACCATAATCACTTCTTGGTACTTACCCACTGGATAGATGGGGCAGATGTGGGACAAGGGATAAGCAAAGAGAAAGCCAAGCTCACAGAAAAAGTCAGGACTCCCATCCTCTGTTGTTGGAAGAGAGCATAGAAGAACCCCACCAAATTAAAACTAGATTTATCTTTGAACCTAAAAATGTCATTATGTCATTTGAGGAAATTATCTGAGCTGGCTATCTATTTATTTTTTTAAAAGGCAAAAGATAGAAGATGATTTTGGCTTCCTATTGTTGAATTATATATTTCCAGAGTGCTGGCAATAAGGCAGTATGTTCTGCCTCCCCTCATCCCCACCTTACCCAAGAGAAATAATCAGAAATTAAGAGATACAATGCATGGCAGAGAAGAAATAATTTAAAGTATTTTTTTAAATATCAATTTTTGGATAAAATATAAAAACAGACTTGGAGCCCAACTCAAATATCTGTTTGAGGCAATATCTCTGTTATGAAGATATGATCATTCTACTACCATGATTATTTACTTTCTGAGTGAAAATGTTAAAAAGCCCATGCGGGGGTTGGTATTTTGAAATGGAAAATCATTGATAATATGACCAGCTGGTGTCATCTCCACTCAGACCTTCAACAGGAGGGGCAAGAGAGCATGCAAGTGGAAATTCTCTTGAATTCACATGACTGGCTGGTCACATGGGTAAAGAGCATCTCCGAGAAACAAAGGAGGCTTCTACTTAAGGCATGTGACTTCAGAGAGAAGAGGCCAATTGTGGGAGCAAATCCAAACTTTTAAATAAGTGAATTGTTGAACTGCTAATCCTTCTTGGTTTCCAAAGGTTAAGATTATTCATGATTTAATCTGACATGTCCCTGAATTTTACGTGCCATGCTGCAATGGTGCAGTTGGCTAAGAACCACGTTTGGCTTGCTCTTGCCCCGCGTTGTAAAGGCCAGAGACCGACTGACTGACTGCCCAGAATTGAACTCATCGCCTTCCTCCAAACATGCCCCTGTTCTCAGGCTTACTCTTCCAAGGAACTGAGCATTATCATCTCCACCCAACTGCCCAACCCAGAAACCTATGGGTCATCCGTGACCTCTCCCTCTTTCCCCCATATCCACTATCACCAAGTCCCATCAATCCTACTTCCAGAGTGGCTTTGTGTGTCAGTCTATTGCCATTTCTACAACCCTAGTTCCGGCTACATCATCTTCTCCATGCTTTACACCTGCTGCAGCCTCCTAACTGGGCTCCCTGCCTTCCCTCCCGTCCAATCAACTCTCTACATTGTAAGTGGTCAATCAAAATCACAGATCTGAGCTCACCACTCTCTACTCTGAACCTTTCAATGGCTCCCATTTGATACGAATGTGCTGTAAGACCCTGTTGGAAAAGGAGAATTATGGTATTAAAAGGGGATAAAATCCAGAAACAAAACAAAACAGGAAAAGACCATAAAGCCTGATGGAAAACATGGTACAAAAACAGAATTTTGGAATGCCAAAATAATCCCATCAAGTTTCCTAGAAAACTGGAAATACCCATCTTTCTATGCATTTTAACGTTTTCCTGAGTAAAAGAAATAAGCTAAACTCCACATGGTGTGTTTGGCAGGGGAGTAGCCAGAGTGTTAGTTACTACATGTGAGAGCAGATGGAGCCGGCTGTGGGGTCCAGATGGAGGCAGCACACAGATTCCTTCTAAACCTCACTCCTTCCCTCCCCAGTTCAATGGCCTTTGAAACTCAAGGTTGTGTAAAAATTAATTTGCATTAAATTGCTTGAGGTAATGTATTAACGACCATAGGGGGCTTCCAGCAGTTTTTAAAACTTGCTTCGAAAAATAAATAATCAAACAATAATGGTGAACACAGAAGCGAGCCAAGACTTCTTTGGATAAATGTTTTTAAACATTCACATTAAAGATATTAGCTTTAAAATAAATCTTTAGTGTGTAATTTGCTAAAGTCATAAAATGAATAGTAAGGTTTACATATGTTGCACATATATGTGTGCCAGGAACTGTGCTATGTTTGTGCTTCATATATTTTATTCTCATCAAATCCTCAAAACAACCAGATGAGGGAGGTATGTCCATTATCAGTCCCATTTTAGAGATGAGAAAATCAGTCTCAGATAGGCTACGTAATCTGCCTGAGGCCACAGAGCCAGGGTTTTGACCCTGGTCTTTCTGACTCCAGAGCTCAACTTGGCAACCAATAACCATGCTTGTCATGGTGATGTGTGAGCTTGCATATGGCAGTTCTGCTGGTTAGAGTTATGAATGGAAAGTGAATTTCTAGACAGGCATTATTTGTCCATCCTAAGGAATATCTGATTATTCAATAAATGCTTTCCCTAACAGACACAGGTGATGCTGTTGTCTCAGAGGTGTTCAAAAGACTTGAGTCTGAAGACATAAAGAGTGGACAGAGGGGTAGGTAAGAGGCAGTGTGGAAAAGTGTGATCAGGGTTCAAGGTTGTCCGAATACAAGACTGAACTTTGGGATCAAGACTAAGAGTGGTATGATAAGAAAAGGCCCAGGCAGAAGCAAGGGCTTTGAATAGCTGACTCAGTGGACTCACAACAGCTGAGAATCTGAAATGTGTTCTATTGGGTTCTTCCCAGGCTAGAACACAATGGAATTTAAAGGGCTTTAGCCTTATGACTTCTGCCCCATTTGGGGACAGAGTCATTTACTCCACTAGGACCGTGGTATCTCTAGCAGAGATTGCTAGTTTTAGCTTCCCTTGATCTTAGCAACGGCCAGGGAGGTGTAAACAGAATTCATAAGAAAGAGCTTCTGAGAAAATTCTTTAAAGGGGGTTTACTCAGCTGGGAGGTGCATCCTTTTGCCTCTGCCCCTATTGCCTTCTTGCTGCTGCCTTCTTCATGATGGCTGGAGCTACTGTCACCATGTTGTGACTATGAGGCAACCTTGAGTATGGCAGCCATATGCTAAGAAAAGATAAACAGGGATTAGGTCTCTGATGCCCATGGAGCTGCCATATGATAGCAGCCTAAAGTTGACTTTTCTGGAATATTTTTATTGGAGAAAAAATAAATTTCTGTTTTGTTTAAGCTATTTAAGATCTCTGTTAGAGAACCGATGTCATGTTGTAGGTCTCTGTTTTCTGTTACCTGCACAGGTGTCAGAGGATTCTAGGCATCTTGACACTTGAACAAATTGATCCCCAGTATTGAGGGGGTTGTGAGTTAACGTTTTTTGGCAGTGGGTTATAAGAGAACTGTAGTAGACAGTAGAGACTATAACTGCCCCTTTACCCTTCCTCTGGGAACTGATCCATTCCATGTGCTCTGAGTAGGCATACAATTCAGGCCTGACCTGCAGGAGTGCCCCAGTGGTTGGGATAGGGCTGGGCATGCGGCCCAAGCCAACGCAATCAGAGCTCTCTCTGGGTTTTACCTGGAACTCCAGGAAATGAGGTTTTCTTTTTCTCTTTTCTTTTGGTGTGATAATACCTATAATGAACATGTGACCGTACAGCTGCCAGGGACGTGTGAAGACAGCCTGGTTGGGTGAAGCCAAAACATAACTAGGAGGCAGAGAAAAGGGAACACACGCCTTATGGTCCTCTTTGAATCCTCCAGACCCAGCTGTATGCCATCCAGCCAACTGTGCCTCTAGGCTCCCCAGTTACCTGAGCCAACGAATTCCCATTTCTGTTCAAACTAACTTGAATGAGTTTCTGAGCTCAAATAATGGCTCTTTTGCTATTGTCACCTATTGTTCTCTGTCACTCCAGGAATTACTTGAGATTGGAACCCTCACTGGACTTGAACTGGGAGCTTGCATAAGGGAGTCTCCACTTCCCCAGCATAAAAAGTTGCTGCTAACACTCGCAGGGCAGCCCTCTTTACCCAACTTAATGAGAGTCAGGGACCAGCCAGCCATTATCTCCCTTCTCCTTGAACCCCCAGAGTCTGCCAAACAGACTCTTTAGAAGGTCTTAAAAGGTTGCTCCTTCTTAGCCCACAATGTTATGGGGACTCAGAAGATACTAAGAGAGGATGCCAACTCTGTCTGGCGGCAAAGTCAGCAGAATTTCAGCTTCCACAGAAGGAGTACTTAGAGGAATCGGGGGGCGGCATCCATTTATGGATTTTCTCTATGGACCAAGTGAAGGTGGACAGAGAGGAAAAACAGCAGCTAGCTGTTATTTTCTCCTTAGTGGGAGTTCAGTATTACTCCATGTTTACCATACTGGGTGAGATTATCTTTCCAGTTGGGAAAACTATTTTTCTGTATGTGGTATTTACGGATCTGTTACTATTCGGCAGTAACAGTTGGCCGTGCCAGATTTTTGTAAATGCCAAAAAAATATTGTCAGAACTTTCTGTTTTGGTAGTGATGTTTGAGATCTTAAAATCTAAATAATGTGAGACAGTTACCCAAATAGCAGGAAAGATGATAAAACCACAGAGGTAAAGCTTGGTGGAGGACAAGCTAGCCTGTTAGAATCCAACGCAAGAATGATTCAGATCTGTAATTGGGCTCCTAAGGGCATAGTCTGGCTGAGATGTAACACTGATGTTTTGAAGCATCAATGTCTAATATCCCAAAAGCTAATTACAGTACTAGTAATAACTTAGAGATCATTTTCTTTCCAAGGTTTGAAGCAGATTAGTAGTGCCTGTAAATGTGAAAATGCAACAAAGCTTTATAGCAATTTTCTCTCGCTCTTTTCTTTCCCTTTTCTTTCTTTCCTGACCTCTTAGGTTACTTGTTTTGTTTATTTTATTTATATGCTCAAGGGATTCCTTTGTGCAACATGATATTTGCAAATGACATTAACATTCTGAATTAATGGGGCAGGAATTTTAGTCTCCTTGGATTAATAGCACTGTTATTTCCACAATATAGGGCTAGAGTCTTAAACTCAAATGTCTACAGGGCCAGGCCAGTAAAGATAATGAATGAAATAGGCGGCATGATACAGTTGGGAGTGGTGGGGTCTATGGCAAATTGGATATTGTACAATTTTAAAAACAGTGTTTCACTGAGTAAAACATATCTGTGGGCTGAATCTATTCTATAGGCTACTTGTTTGCTCGCTGTGACAAACAGTAAAATACGTCTTGCCAAAATGAACTAACCACTCAGTGTTGAATGTGTCCTATGTTCCAGGCCCCATTCTAGGACCTTTCCATATGTGAGTTGGTTAAACTTCCCAGCAATACTGTGGGATAGGTATTGTTGGCCCTGTTTTGACAGATGAGGAACCTGAGATTGGGGAAATTAAGTTAAAAGAGCCAAAGTTTACGGGCTTAAGTCTACAGCAGAGCTGGAATGTCAGTCCAGGCATGTCTGAGTACAAACCCCATGGTGTCTTCCCATGAGAGATCCTAGCCAGGACGTTGGTAACAACAGATGTCATGCACCTAACTGCAATGTCGCGACAGTGGAACAACTTTTTTGTTCTAGTGTTTGCAACACTGTTTTAGAACAAATTCACAGGACGGAGGTGACCTCACTAAGTAATGAAGAAACATCACCTCCCAAACACTAGGTGTAGACAGGGAATTTTTTATCTGTGACTCATCTACTCTATCCTGCCCTGGGAAAATAAAACAAGGGTTTTAAGCAGTAAATAACAGGCAGGCCTAAAGACAGCTTGTGTAAATGGGAGAAAAGAGAACTGCCTCTTCTGTTATAATGAGTCCCTCCAGGATACTCTCCTAGGTTATCCTGTTGGTTGGGTTTTCAGAGCAGATTGGTAGCTAATCAATCACGTTCACTGTGGGGGCAGCATCTGACTTGGAAGGAATGGCTGCTGACCCAGAAACCACAGCCTTTGATGAATGTGGCTTCATATAAGAGGTAGTTGGAACATGTAACTAAAACACAGCCACATGGTAAAGATCCACCTCTCCAAACACCAGAATGTTTTCTGGTCAAACTATGCCACCCGAGATTTTATAGAAATATATAAAATCTATTACTTTTGCAAAGTTCAATGTGTAAAAAGGACCATTTAAAAAATTTAGCTTGTTGAGCTGCAAGCATTCGTTTACTATAAATTTTTTGTATACTTCTCATGTGCCTTGAGTCCTAGGGTTCTCCAAACATAATGGATAGGGTGCCTGTGTGGGAGAACGTTGCACAAACATGGAATTGCAATTCCATGCCCTGTGAATGGTGTTCTGAGTAAAGGTACCATGGACTTCCAAGAATGGATTCTAGAATTCCCTACTGGCATTTGCTCTTCTATTTTTTAGCTTATATTTGAGAGTCCCAAAAGAATCAAAAGATGAATTACTTGTATTAATGAACTGCTTAGTGAGTACCATGCTAATCTGATGATTACTGAGCATTTCTTGTGAGACTTTAAAAGTGGTCCTCCGAATGGATAAAGAAGATGTGGTATATATACACAATGGAATACTACTCAGCCATAAGAAAAGATGAAATCTAGCCATTTGTGACAACATGGATGGACACTGAGGGTATTATGCAAAGTGAAATAAGTCAGAGGGAGAATGTCGAATACGGTATGATCTCACTCATTAAGTAGTAGATAATAACAACAACAAACAAACACATAGAGACAGAGATTGGATTGGTGGTTACCAGAGGGGAAGGGGGGAAGGAGGAGGGCAAAAGGGATAATTAGGCACATGTGTGTGGTGGTGGGTTGTAATTAGTATTTGGGTAGTGAACATGAGAACATGATGTAATCCATGCAGAAATAGAAGTATAATGATGTACACCTGAAATTTATACAATGTTATAAACCAATGTTACTGCAATAAACAAAAAATTAAAAAAAAAAAAAGAAAATAGAAGAAGTGCTCCAAACCAGAGGAGAGTGGCCTAGGGTGGTTTCCTAAGGGAGAAGATGCCTGTTAGGTCTTAAAGGATTAGTAGGCAATAGCCTGATGAAAATGAGAGGATGCAAATATGCATTTATGATCCATCCAACGAGTATGTATTGAGGACCTGCCATGTGCCAGGGAAAGTTCTAGGTGCTGGGGAGACAGCAATGAGCAAAACAGAAAGTCCTCCCTCATGAAGCTCTACTTCTAGTGGGAAGAAACAGACAACAAGCCAAATAAATAAGTAAAATGTATAGTATGTTAGAATGTGATAAGAGTTATATAAAGAAAAGTGAATTAAAGAAGGGGATTTCAGTGTGTGTGTGTGAAAGGCAGTGATGTTTAAAATACGGTAATTTTAAGTGCGGTAGTCAGGGGTTGCCACTATATTATTCTCAGTAGAGTATTATGCTAAATCACACAGAGAAAGCCAAATACTGGGCTGCTACTATATTATTCTCAGTAGAGTATTATGCTAAATCAGACAGAGAAAGCCAAATACTGTATGTTCTCGCTTATATGGGTAATCTAAAAAAGCCAAATTCATAGAAACAGAGAGTAGAATGGTGGTTGCCAGGGGCAGAGGGGTGGGGGAAATGGGCAGAAGTTGGTCAAAGCGTACAAACTTCCTGTTATAAGATGAATAAGTTCTGGGGATCTAATGTACAGCATGGTGACTGTAGTTAACAATACTGTATTACATGCTTGCAAATTGCTAAGAGAGTAAATCTTAAATGTTCTTACCATAACCACAACCACAACAAAATGGTAATTATGTGAGGTGATGGATGTGCTAATTAATCTTATTGTGGTAATCCTTTCATAATATATATATGTACCAAATCATCACCTTGTACACCTTAAACTTATGCAATGTTGTATTTCAATTATATCTCGATAAAGTTGGGGGAAAAAAATAAATAAATAAAAGTGGTCCTCATGCCCAGCACCAACAGTTTCGGAATTCAAGACACGGAGGAGCCATCAAAGCTGGTGCATCCCAATGTTTCAGATCTACAGAGGACCAGACCCAAAGCATCCGTGAGAAATGCTTTGTCTTTAGGTAAAGATCCTTAGGGACAAAAATCCTCTATTATTTTGGTGGTCTCTCTCCATATGGTAAGAGAACCTTCTTTTTCTTAATTTTACAACATAATAAAGAAAGTGAGGTTTTGGAAAGAAAGAATAGGAAGACGAGGAAGGATATCTTACATATGCCACTGGGAGTAAGGGCAGGATGTTGTGTCATTCGCTGGCCTTCTCTCTGTCCATAGAAAGGGGCCAATCTGTCCACTTTAAGACCCGGTCAAGGGTATGTGATTGTGGCTCTTTAATGACATTGCTAACTCCCCAAAAGGCTAAGATATGGGGAAAGTTTGTATGTGTGGGGACATCAGGACCAATACCCTGAATATTTATTATTACATTTTTGAAGTGCAGTTTAAGGAAGGGAACATTAGAATTTTATGAAAAAAAACTTCCTCATGGGCAACATTTTCCAACATTTCAATACTGGAAAGTTTTATATTAATTTAACTTTCAAACATCGACAATTGAAAATTAAATAAGCATCCCAATAAAAAGACAAACTAGATTTGGTTTTGAACTAAATTCTGAAGTTTATGTGGAAAAATAAACAAGAATACTAGACAATACTGAAAGACTAATGGGGAAGGTGAGGCTACACTTATCATTAAAATATATTATAAAGCGATATTTATTAAAATAGCATGATGAGTTAGACAGATCAATAGAACAGAATAGAAAGCATAAAAATAGAATGAAGTTTAAGGGAATTTGGTATATAATAAAGATGATCTTTTAAATCATATGGAAAAAGATTAGTTGAAAACTGATGGGAAAACTTGGTAGCCATCTGAGAAACTAAAGTTGTATTCTGACCTCACACTTTACAGCCAACAAAATAAAGCAAAACTGGATGAATCAAAGGTATAACTATAAAAAACAAAATCACATAAAAATTTTTTAATTTTGGAATCGGAAAGTCATTCTACATATGACATAAAATCAAGATGCCATAAAAGAAAAGATTCATGAATTTGACTACATAAAATCAATGTATTTCTGTATAGCATAAACAAAGTGAAAAAATAAATGACAACCTGGGAAAAATATTTGCCACTTTTGCTACAAAGGTTTATTTCTTTAATATATAGTGAACTCCTACAAATCAATAAGACCGCCAGCCCATAGAAAAATGGGCAAAAATATGAAGAGTTCACAGAAAACCATACAAATGGCTTCTAAGTATATAAATTTATACTAAAAATATGATCAGTCTCATTTATGATATGGAAGATACAAATTAAAACTACAATGAGATAGATTTTGCACCTATTGTACTGGCAAAATTCAAGAAGTGTGATAACATGTTACGTCGGTAAGGGTGTGGAGGAAGACGCACCTCAGACATTGCTGGTGGGAATATAAATTGGCTTAAACTCCACAGAGGGAAAGTTGGCAATATCTACCAAAATTTCAAATGCCCATATGCCAAATGCCCAGTAACTCCATTTCTGGGTATTTATCCTACAAATGAAGTGTGAAAATGGTGCATTTACAAGGATATTTATTGCACGTTGTTTACAGTAGCAAACTATTAGAAACAACATCAGTACCCATAAATAATTAAATAATTAAATATTGGTTAAATAATTTATTCTACATCTTTAAAATCTAATACTCTGCAGCCATCAAAAAGAATGAGTTGCTGTATGGACTGAAAAAGAATAATCTCAAAAATATATTAAGTGTAAAACAAATAAGGCATGAAGCAGGATATACATTACGCTCATATATATGTGTACATACATACATATATATACATGTACACACATATATATGTATGTATACATATATATGAGCATAATGTGTATAGAAATACATATGTATACTGTATGTATAAAACACAGTACAAACATTATGTATAAAAACAGTGTAAAGACACACTGTATTTATGCTTTTATATAGACTGTCTTTAGACGCATACACAAGAAATTGGCTAACGGTGGTTTCCGTGAGGGAGAGGAACTGGGTGACTAGGGGACAGGGGTGTGAGGGAGGATCACTTTTCTCTGGTACTTTTGTGCCTTCTGAATTCTGTTCAGTGGGTGTGTATAAACTATTTAACAATAAACCATTTTATTTAAAAGTTTAACATAAACCGATAAAGGAACTAGCAATCTTTGATCATGTGTTAGAATTATTAAATAACAAATCATCTGATTGTTAATAGTTAAAGAAAGCTTACAAGTACAAGGATAAAAAAGAGAAATGTTTATTTAAAGATTAAAATAATTTGGTGCTTTACCACCATAATTCAAAAATTATTTCAGTGCCTTAATGTATGTTACGATAACGTTATGGATAAATACTCCCCTCTCTCCACTCACCCACCCGTATCACAAATAAGGGCCGACTACCACATTGATCCTAAACATTTCCTCTGAAAAGCAATCAATGTCCCCTCCCTGGCCATTAAATAGATTTTGAAAAACTCTTCAATCCATATCAGTCTCACATCCTTATTTAGTTCCTCAAATGTGCCCTCAGCTGGGAATTGTGCAGGCAACTGTGATTCTGTTGTGTTCACCCCTCATTTGAAGGGCCCCATCCATCATCATTTCTGGGCCTTTTCTGATGCAATGTAGCTTGTTCTTTGTCTTTCTTAAAAACTGAATGGCTGTTAAATTATCCATTTATCTTCCTTCAGGTTTTCTGTTCGGTTTCTCGGGCCCTCTCAGGGCTGTCTTTTCTACCTTGTTTGCTGACTTTTCATTCCATTTCCCTGCTCTTGGAGGCATCTTGGTTCACCATGCTGCCCTTCAAAACAAACTCCCTGGTTCCATCTGCTTTCTGCTTGTTTGAAATCTGCATCACTACTCATAGAGGTTTCCTTTTTAAATTTTGTCCCTTTGGGAGAGCTTTGAGAACTTTGAGATAATATGCCTCAAATTTTAAATGTAGATGGCAGGATTTACTGGGAAAAACTCTAAATTGAAGATCAAAATTCTTGGGTTCTGGGGGGCCAGCCCCAGGGCCTAATGGTTAAGTTCTGTGCCCTCTGCTTTAGCCGCCCTGGTTTGGTTCCCAGGCACAGACCTATACCACTCGGTGGAAGCCATGCTGTGGCGCTGACCCATATACAAAATAGAGGAAGACTGGCACAGATGTTAGGTCTGGGCAAATCTTCCTCAGCGAAAAAAAGAAAAAAAGTCTTGGGTTATAAATCTAGCTTTGCCACTATTAAGTCGGGTCACAAGTGACCTCTTAGGGTTTCATTTTCTTCCCCTACAGATGATCTGCAAATTTGCATCCAGTTAAACATTTCAGTATTACAACAGCATGTTGCTTCTGTTTAAGGTGACCTAATGAGGACATGAGATTTGTATAACGCCAGTGCCTGCACACACATTATCTCAGGTGGCAGTAGGTTAGATGGGTGAGGAGCCCAGATTTGAAAGCAGAAAGAATCTAAGTCCTCTCACTTAATATCTGTGGGTATCTGAGCATATTAATATCTCAATACTTTTGGGCACGTTACTAAAACAATTTAGCCTCAGTTTTCACATCTGGGAAAGGGGGATAATCATAGTATCTAACTTGATATTGCTAAGAGTTAAATCAGATAATGCTTGGAGAGTCAGTCTGGTGCTTGGCACGTAGTCAGTGCTCAAGAAATGTTGTAGCCTCACGACATCTTAGTGAGACAGGTAGTTTAGGGATTATTATCCAAATTTACAACAGAGGCTCCTGAAGCTTACGGAGGATATTAATGATAATAACAATAATAATGACTCATTATTATGGAGGGCTTTAATGTATAACGTATAATGTTAAAGCATTTCCACATACTTCACCTCCCTTGGTTCAGACACTTGGGAAGGTTGAATTAACTATCATCAATTCCATTTCCTTCAAGAAGAAAGTCACTTTGTAAGGCTAAAGCCCTTAAAAAAGTAGCAGAGTGGAGTTACTTTCAGTCAAACCTACCAGTCAGTGGTGATCATCACAAAAAGAAAGCTGAGGATAATGAGCCTTAGGTTTTATGAGTGTGGAGGGCAGATTTGAAAGAGGACACTGATAAAAACACTCAGTCCTTAGTGCCTCATCTCTGGCCTCTTTCTCTTTCCCTCTATCTCTTTCTTCTCTGTATGTCTCTGTTGCTCTCTTTCTTCTTTCCCATTTAGATTTTTCAGCTGTTCAGATCATCTGTAACACTAAGGTCATAGATGACATATTAAGTCAAGGGCATGGAGAATAATTCTTCCTTTCCTGTTATTTTATGGTTCTGTAGTTTACCCCTCCCTTTGCTTGTAGGAGGCATTGGTTCCTATGCTGAAACTCCCCCTAATTCACCAGGGCACTTCTGAGCAGCAAGTATAACCTCCCTAGTTTCTCAGCCGTGAAATAAAGACAGAAATGCCAACTTCCGCCACAGGGCAACGCAGGAATGGGAGGTTATTTCAGGGCACGCTGAAAGCACAAGATGCTGAGGGAATGCAAGATCTTCCTAGTAGCAGTGTGATAACCCACTCCTTCCCGATTCTGTCACTCTTGTACACTGGCTGTGTTGCTGAGGCCGTCCCATGGGGTCTCCCAGCAGCTGAGTAACAACTTACACACTGTTGTTCCAGCTTGGATGAGGGCGGAGGTTGGGGGCACCTAGTGCGGCTGAGTAACAGAGACAGTGAATGCAAATAAGCATAATGTGCTAACAAAGGAAAACGCAGAGTCCCAGAGGCTGGAATATCTATCTCCTGGGGGCAAAGAGAGGTTTTATAAGGAGCCTACCATCTGAGCAGATTCCTAAAGTAAGTAGGATTTGCTGGGGGAGAAGAGGGAAAGGTGGGCCTGGCAGGGATCACTGTGGGAGCACAGGCACTGGGGCGTGGAACGTTAGTGGGGTAGCAATTTGGGAAATGGCTGGTGGCCAGTTCTGTCTAGAGCAGAGGGTACAAAGGAAGGAGGGAGTGGAGGCGAACGTGGGAAGGTCAAATGTGCCAGCTGAGTTTTTCCCTCTAGTAATGGGGAGGGAGGGTCTGAAGACCCACAGTCAGATTTGCTTTAGGAAGGTAACTCTGGTGTCGATGTGGAGGATGAGACTGAGGGGCTGAAACTGGGGAGGGGCTGCTGAGCAGGGAAAGGCTCTGAGTGGAGGCAGCTGGCAGTAGGGTCAGAGTTAGAAGAGCCCTCCTAGTATAGGGGATCCAGAGGAGGGAGAAAAATCATGACAGGCAACTAGAAAATAATAGAAGAGAAAAAACCCCAGGCATTTGGTCTTGTTTTATAATATGTTCCCAGTCTTTTGATGATATTAGAGGTTTGCTGAAGTTGTCTTTTGTTTTTTGCATTTACTGTATGCTCTGAATTCCTTTTTCTTTCATGTTTTTTGATTTGCTTCCATTCCCTCATATTGAAGGCCTTCCTCAAACATCCGGTGGCCCTTATCTGTTTGCATATATTTAAGTGCAAGGCACCGAAAGACTTATTCAAGGCTCTTCAAGGCAATGTGTGTAAAGTGAGGAGGGGAGTGGGAGAGGCTGTGACTGACTGGTGGGCTTCATTTGAAGGGCATCCAGTAGGAAGTTGACTCTTTCACTGAGAGAGTCCCAAGTGCAAGGACGTGCAGATGTTTTCTCTGAGGCTCTTCTGTTTTCCTAGTGAGAAATCCCCTTTTGCTGTTTCCGGGGGTATCTGGCTGCTGGTGTCCTGGGTGCAGAGTGGCAGGGTCTCTGGGGGTCCAGCCAGTCCACAGACTTTTAATTTCAGCCATGAGTTCTCCCATTAGTGCTCTGAAAGAAGAGCTCTCTGGTCTCCTGACTTGGCAGTGGTTGCAGAGGCTGTTTAGCTGGCTGTGTGGGTAGTGGGAAATTCCTGAGACCTCACTTACTGACTTCCAACCTTTCCTCTTGTTTCCAGGCTCATGCCTCAACCTGAGTGTTGTGGATCGAACTGTGTCCCCACAAAAGATATGCTGAAGTTGTAACCTCCGGTACTTGGAATGTGACTTTATTTGGAAATAGAGTCTTTGCAGATGTAATCAGTTAAGATGAAGTCATACCGGATTAGGGTGGGCTCTAAGTCCAATGGCTGGTGTCCTTATAAGAAGGCCATGTGAATTCAGAGTGACAGGGGAGACACAGGGGAGAATGTCATATGAAGACAGAGGCAGAAGTTAGAGTAATGTATCTATAAGCCAAGGCATACCAAAGATTGCCAGCAACCACCAGAAGCCAGGAGAGAGGCATGGAACAGAGGCTCTCAGAAGAGCCTCCAGAGGAACCAACCCTGCCACACCTTGATTTCAGACTTCTAGCTTCCAGAACTATGAGAGAATAGAAAGATTTAAGCCACTCAGTTTGTTGTACTTTGTTAGGCAGCCCTAGGAATTGAACACACCCCTTCTTGACTGTACTTGGCCCCTCTAAATCCTGAGCCTCTCAGGAGCTCATTCTGAAAGATAGATCAGCTCACTTCCTTTTGGTGTCCCCTTCTGTGACATTCTGGGATGTTACTTCCTTTCCAGCTTCCAATATTTGAGGATATCTTACCTCCTCTCACATTCTGTTGTCCTTGAGAGTTTATATCTTTTTTGTTTTAAAGAAATGCAACTTTATTATTTCTAATCATACTTAATAGTATTAAATAAATCAATAAAATATTGAACAAAGGTGCTCATTTCAGAATTATCTTTCTTAGCAAAAAAAAAGTAGGAAATGATTTAATAAATTATGACAAGTCAACTGATGGGAATACTAGGCTGTCATTTCAAAGGATGATATGAAAATTATGTTAGGAATATGGAAACATGTTAGAACTTTATGTTAAGTGACCAAAGCAGAATACACTAGTACAGCTGGGTAAAAACATGTTTACATGTGGACAACAGCAGGAAGAGACATCACAGGGAGAAGAGCATGTGAGGTCGTTATTTCCCCTAACAGTCTGCTCTTGACGATGTAGGTATTCTCTAAGGCAATATATGTTCTCTCTGCTGTGCTCATCATTTCCTTCTGAGTCCTCAGCAGCAGAGTCGTTAACATCCTTACTTCTAGTAGTCTGTTCAAACCAATCTAGGCTTTTTCTGTCATGCTCCTCAAAATTTTTCCAGCCTCTCCCCTTGCTCAAGAGAGCTTATGCCTTTAAAAAATTTTTTTTATTATTATATTAATGGAATTCTCAGGAGGATGAGGAGATAAACTAGTGAGCTCAATCCGCTATCTTTTATTGGCAATATCAACCCACGTTACAGGTGAAAGTGTTAGATCAAGGACAACTCGACATAAAATATTTCTGAGACAGTTTCTATAGTAACCAGTGGAACAGAATCCATTAGCCCATCTGGTCCATTAGGGGTTGCTCTCCCTGGAATCTCTACTCAGGTCCCTCTGTCCTCCCCACTGACGGGTTAAGAGTTTTATTTTGTAACTGGGAGGTTTACAAAGGAGGAGCACTGCTGGACAAAATGGCATCGCCTTTCACTTCCTCAGGGCAGTATAGTGGGAAAAAGTAGCCAAGTAAGACTGAAAGGACTCAGCTTTGAAATTCTGGCTCTGCTACATATTAACTGCTTCCCTCTGATTAAGTCCATTCACTTCTTTAGGTTGCGGTTTCCTCACATGTAAAACTTAGACCAGGAGACATTATAGGATCCAGAATGAAGTATTTCCTTCCTTCACAGAGTTAAGGTTAAATTAAATTGTGTATGTAAAAGCACTTTATAAACTTACAGTGTAAGCCCTTATCCAGTGGCCAATACAGTCAGTATGCAATAAATGTCTGCGTACTGAAAAAGAATGCATAAGGATACACTTGTATCTGTAGGACTCTAATACTGAACTTCTTTTCCAAAAACTCAGTCTGATAGAAGTCTTGACTTCATTTTAGACTCTGGCTAACAGACCCAAGTCTTCGGCTACCATATTGGTTGAGCTCTTTCTGCTCACATTGCATACAGCATCTGCTCGTTAAGATGAGGCAAAGTGCCTTGGGCGATTTATTTAATGTTTTGATACGGCTGCAGCTCAGATAATTAAATATAAGAGTAGTGATAGCTGAGGATCCAGACAGTGCCTCCCTTGAATTCTTTTAGGAAACATTTAGAATAGTACAGAAGATTGTGTTGGGCAACAGCATGACAGGAATGCTTTATGTTTATCTCATGCCTCACTTTGCAGGAGCTCCAACGATGCCGACCCTCCAAATGGACATTAAATGGCAAAAATTTGGGAGAGGCATTTACAGTAAGTGTGAAAAACAATCTTTAAAAGAGGCCTTCATTCATTCCCTGGTGAAAAGAATGCAATTTTCCTTCTCTCTCTCCCCCACCCTCCTCCCTCTCTGGCTGCCTCCCTCTCTCCCTTTCTCCCTCCCTTTCTTCTTACCTTCCTTCCTTCCTTTTTCTTCTGAGGAGAGTCAAAGAAGAGAGGGCCATGAAGAAGAGGTAAATCAGCTTTTAAAATATGCTTTCTAGAGGAACTGGAAAGTAACTTAAGACAACATTCCAAGCCTTATATGGACTTGGGGTTAGGTGATTTTTAGCTTCACAATTCCTAAGCAAAAGCACCGAACAAGAGTTATTGATGCTGGTCAGCTGGATAAGGAGAAGTAGATCTTATCGGAAATTCTACCCTCAAAAGCCTTATTAGTGAGTATATTATAATTTTTTCACCAGATTCCAGCATTTTAATATGGATTCATGATGGCAGTTTTGAGCTCATAAAATGCATGTGAATAGAAATGGATTAAGTGCTACTGTACAAAGAACAGGTTTTTTTTTTTTCCCAAGTTGCATGAAATAAAACAAAGTCCATTATATTTATAAGAAAACGTACATACAGCTGGTTGATTTATCAAGTCAAACTAATTTTTTGAGGTGGGAAATTCTCTACAAAATCAAACAACCTGGCACGTCAGATATTCTGGAAGAACTCCGAGATGTAGCCAAGCGTGGGAAATGCCTCCACCTGCCACATACTATGCACGATGCAGGAAGCGACATGAACTTGAATGTGCTTCTGTGAATGAGCCCTCTCTGCTATTCACCACTTCATCCTACACAGCACATTATTTGATGTTTGTGTTGATAACTGTTAGGCACTGTAGGATCTGAAAAGTCTTCTAAATCAAAGAAAGATTCAATTTTAATCACGATAAATATATTTTTATTGTATTATAATTTCTTGAAATCATGTATATAATATACAATATAATTTCTTGAAATCAATGTATATGTGCTAGTTCTCTCTATTAACTTGAATATTAAAGTAACCGGAAGACTACATTTTCTGCCAAAGCTGGAATAAAGAAAATTTCATGTATTTCCTAGTCGAAAAAGTCAAAGTCCTGAAAAATTCATGGCTATAAACTGGTCTTTTACATTAGAATTAAGGGCCAATTCAACCATGATGAGAACTAAACTACTTTCTAAAAAGATATCGTAGGTCATATACTTCAGATTACGGGCAGGAATATAACAGTGCACACTCTGATGAAAGGTTTTATATATTTATAGATGATAATTTAAAATGACATGATAACCTTACTTCATGCATTCCACTGCTTATAATTAATTCTGTGGTACTGCCTCTCATCAGTCACTCTTCTGTTTCTTCATTCATTTGTTCAACAAGCGTTTACTGAGCAGCTCGAATGTGCTAGGCACTGTGCTGGGTACCGGGAATATGATGGTCCCGAGAAACTAGTCTAATGGGGAAGAGAGACAGACAGAAAGATAACCGTAATACAGAGTGTTACGTCTGATTATGAAGAGATGGATAGAGTGCCATAGAAATGTGGAGGGGGAGTAAAGACTCTACAGAGGAGACGACAGTTTGGGCTGCCGTCTTCCAGGCAGAAGGGAGAGGGCGGGAGCCATAAACAAAGCAAGGGAAGAAGGACACAGGGGTTAGTGCAACAGTGCATGGGTGAGGAAGTGGGTAGGGGGACAGGAGAGGAGGCCTAGAGGCAGGAGTCCTCAGGATGAGGGGGCCTTGAATACAAACCAAAGAATATGGAAGGTATCTTGTACCTTCTACGTATGGTGGTAGTAAACTGAGGTTCTTAAGCAGAGGGATTTCTTTTTTTAAAGATTTTATTTATTTTATTTTTTCCCCCCAAAGCCCCAGTGGATAGTTGTGTGTCGTAGCTGCACATCCTTCTAGTTGCTGTATGTGGGACTCGGCCTCAGGATGAACGGAGAAGTGGTGCCTCGATGCGCACCCGGGATCCGAACCCGGGCCGCCAGCATCACAGCGCGCGCACTTAACCACCAAGCCACAGGGCCGGCCCCAGAGGGATTTCTTTTAAAGGAAGACAATCTTGGTAAAAGTTTGGAAGGCAGGCTGTAGTGGAGGGGCCTGTAAACTACATAAAACTGACACTTTTGACTGTTTATATTTCTCTTCCCTTTGTATTTGACTAATAGTACATAGAAAATTTTGAAGTAAATGGGTTTTACTATCAGTACTCATATTTGGGTATACTATATGTAACAAGGATAATATGAAAATATTAAACCAATGTATTTTCGTTCTGCTTGAACTGTGATGCCTGTGGCTCCCCAGCCGTTAACTCAGTAGACTTCCCTCCTTCAGGCAAATGGTGGTTCCCAGCTAGAAACAACAAGCTGTCATCATTCAGCTTTGAGAGAGAATCACCCTCAATGCCAGCTCTGTGTGGTGAGAAAGGGGATTTCTAAATTCCAGAACACTATCTATTAAGAACCAAGTCAGGGGCTGGCCCAGTGGTGTAGTGGTTAAGTTCGTGCACTCTGCTTCCGTGGACCGGGCTTCGCAGGTTTGGATCTATGCCCCACTTATCAAGCCATGCTGTGGCAGGTGTCCCACATATAAAATAGAGGATGATGGGCACGGATGTTAGCTCAGGGCCAATCTTCCTCAGGAAAAAGAGGAAGATTGGCAATGGAAGTTAGCTCAGGGCTAATCTCCCTCACAAAAAAAAAAAAAAAAAGAACCAAGTCTGGCTAGGTCAGCTCACCGAGTTTTACTACAAAGCTCTAGCATGGAGAGCACAGCGGAGACCATATAGAGGTAGTTCCCATCAGACAAGGAAAAGGAAATTTAAAAACTTTCCACTGTGGGTGCTAGGGATGTGGGGAGGGAGGGGGGAGGAGGAAGAGAGAAGAGAAGAGAAAGGGAGTAGAGAGAGAGAGACAGAAAGTCGGGGGTGAAAGGGAGAATGAGATCAGAAGCTAGTGTCCTGGCTCCACATTCCTTGGGGGTCAAACCCTGGGGGTGGGGGGAGGGCTTGTCTCCTGCATCTCAGAGCCTCATTCAGAAAAATGATAGAATTTTCCTAGAACAAGTTGGCATTACCTAGGCAGCATAATGTAGTCTACACAGAAATCGAAATATAATGATGTTCACCTGAAATTTATATAATGTTATAAACCAATGTTACCTCAATAAAAAAATTGAAAATAAATAAATAAATAAAAAAGAAAGGACTGAGGAAGTTGTGCGAACAGCAGGGTGAAGAGAACATAGCTGGGAGTTCCTGGGTGTCCCACAGGGGCTGAGCAAATGCCAAGAGAACCAGTTGACTAGAACTGACATGAAGGTGGTGGGGCTTGCCGTGAGAGGTTACTACAAGGACCACGGACTTCAGCAGCCAGAGCTAGTGGCCAGGGCCTGCAAAAAGTACCCATCACACCCACAGTCACACAGACGAGCATCACACCCAGAGTCCTGACTAGCCACCTCTCAGTGGACCCAGTAAGACCCAACAGGCAGCATGGGTACCCGTGTCCTTCTCCCCCGTCACAGAATGGTTATGAGCATAGGTGAGCTCTCCTGGCACCTAGATGTCAGCTGGGGAGAGGAAACAGCTCTGATTGGAAACAATTCAAATTTTAGTCCTCCCAAAGACATGTTTTAACCACAAAAGATTGACATCCTTTGTCAAGTTCAAGTACCAGTCCCTGAACATCCCCCTCCCCTCACCCCGTTACCAGGAAAAGGTGGAGCCAGACAGGTAAATTATAGAGAATATAGGAAGTTATTTTCTTTCCTTCCCTCCTCCCTCTCTCCCTCCTTTCCCTTCTTCTTTCTTTCTTTTTAAGTTTTTTGAGTTATATATGATGTCATTCCATATATGTCCCACTTTGTAAGGTCAAGTAAGAAATTAGCCCCAACTATTTCTTCTTCTCATCTACAAGAATACCAAATGTTGTAGAGAAACATTTTTAGGAAACTGATTTGGGTGGGGTTTTTTTGTTTGTTTGTTTTAATATTTGATGAAATTGTTCCTTTCTCTACCCACATTCCATTCCTTATAGGCTTTTAAGAGGAGATGATGTTATATTCTAACTAGCCACTCTGTAACTTCCATTACTGTTTCTGTTTTTTTTAATTGGACACAAGACATGAACCATCTAGAGAACACTTGAGTTGTTTTTAAAGTACTTTTATTGATATCTAGAAAAATTGTTTGGAGTAGCACCTTATGGCCTGTTTTCTAGTTTATCAATTCTAATTTCAAGTCTCTACAGTTTCAAGTATATCTTAAAGATTTTTTTCTCCTTTCTTTCCAGAGAGCACATTAATAAATTGCATCAGGTGGAACGTATTTTCCAAAACCACCATTACAACTAAAGGCAGAAAAAAAGTCAAAAGTTACTATAATTCTAACATTAGAAGCCTTGCTTGTTGCAGAAACTGCATGACATTTTCATAAAGAGGCAATACTCTCACTAAACTTTTCCTTCTTTTAATGGAGGCAGAAAGAATTATTCTGGCTAGATCCTGTCCAGGTCAAGCCCTTATGCATTATGCATGAAAAAATCCACTCCAAAATCAAGAGCCAGTTTGAGATGAGCTGAAAATCTGATTCTGTTCATAATAAAAATTAAATTCCTCAGTCATTAACAAACAGAAGATTAATAATGCCTCTGTGCATCATTGAAACTCTAGGTACACTGAGGTTTGATTAACTAGAGAATGAAAATAAAGGGCGAAAAGTTAGTTTGATATTGCAAAGACAGGCTCAGTGTGATGCTGCAACATCAGGTTTTCTGTTTATCCCTAAGGCTGGTGCAGCAATGACTTCCAAGTTTGATGGTGTCTTTTTTTTCCCCTTCTTTCTTTCTTTCTATTTTTTCTCCCTCCAAAGATGTTGAGCAGCAGGCTAATGGATCCCCAGCAGGGTGCAAAGACAGCAGAAAGCAAGGGAATCAGATGTCAATGTATTCCTCCGAGATACCCTGCTAGGACAGAGCTAACTAACCAGGGCTTTAGTCTCCTCTTGGGGAACACACTTTGATGGTTCCCTGCCCACTCCTGGCTTCCTATATGCTTCCTGATTAAAATGCTGTCACAGATAAATCATGACTTCTGCCTGTTAGGACCATTCTCTATTTTTTTTTTTTTAAAGAAAACTTTGGAACCATAAGATTAAAAAGATGATGGGCTGGCCCGGTGGCATAGTGGTTGGGTTCAGTGCGCTCCATTTTGGCGGTCTGGGTTCGCAGGTTCGATCCCAGGTGCAGACCTATACCACTCATCATGCCATGCTGTGGGGGCATCCCACACACAAAGTGGAGGAGGATGGGCACGAATGTTAGCTCAGGGCCACTCTTCCTCAAGCAAAAAGAGGAAGACTGGCAACAGGTATTAGCTCAGGGCCAATCTTCCTCACCAAAAAAAAAAAAAAAAGATGAGCAATGAGCAAGTTCTGGAGAATTATATACTCACACATATAAACATGTGTATATAAACATGTCATATCTCTCTATTATATAACTATCCATGGATCTGGGACTGTTCTCTGCACATTCCTTCCCTACCCACCGCTTTATTTATATATTTTTATATATTTTCTGTTAGTGACTTTCAATCAATCACTAGATCACTTAGGTAACTTCCTAATGAATAGACTTTTGGGGAGGAGAGAAGTTTCTCATTGTTTTCCCTCAACAAAGGCACAAATTGACAGGAAATTAAAGTTGTCCCAAAGATAAGAGTTTCAATTTTAAATGCAGTGGGCATCCAAACTGTACCAGTGTACTTTTTGTGGATTCCCACCTAGGCACACAAATAAGTAGCTTTTCGGGCTCCTGAGAGTAGCGATTATCTTTACTATTTGCTTGGAGGAGAGATGAAATTCAGCAAACTGGAGAGCAAGTGGGAAGTGTTTGGTCTATTTTGATATGTGACAAGCACAACCCTTTCAGAACCATGAGGTAAAGCCGATTTACCCGGTGAAAGTCAATGAAGTCAAAAAGCTGCCCTGAAACTACACTCGTATCCACTGCCCACTGCATCTCCACGCCCCCACCCAAGTCCCGGTTCCGCCCCACTGCTGCTCCCGGCAGCCTCCAGCCGCGGAGGGCCCTGGGTTAGCTTCCACCCGCTCTGGACTCCATCTCTCCGCTCTGCTCCACCACAAGGGGATTCCAGTTCTCTATATAAGTACGCTCAGGCTTTACAGGCGGTATCTTGCCACCCAAACCTGCTCCACCTTGGGGTCAGGGCCCTGACCATTAAAAAGGACATTCTTTGTGTCGTATGCACTATTCCACATCCTTTTGCCCTATGCTCAGACCAACTTAGCAAGGCCACACTGGATTCTCATGCTCTATCGTCAGACCATGTCATTTCAGACCAATCACATTTGGGAGTCCTGCCACCTGCACACCTTCCCATTTGCCCTCTATCCTCCCAGACTCTTTATGAGTGCACTTTCACGGCTAAAACTCCGAGCTGGCTTTTCAGCAACAACCTGAGCTCCCGCAGACATTCTGCCTCAGGGACTAGTGTCACATCAGTGACTCTCCTTGCTTGGTGAGTAATTTCCTCAAGATTTTGTGTCTTCTTTGGGGCTGGCCCCGTGGCTTACGGTCAAGTGCGTGCACTCTGCTACTGTTGGCCTGAGTTCGGATCCCGGGCACGCACGGACGCACCACTTCTCCAGCCATGCTGAGGCTGCGTCCCACAAACAGCAACTGGAAGGATGTGCAACTATAACATGCAACTATCTACTGGGGCTTTGGGGAAAAAAAGGAGGAGGATTGGCAATAGATGTTAGCTCAGAGCTGGTCTTCCTCAGCAAAAAGAGGAGGATTGGCATGGATGTTAGCTCAGGGCTGACTTCCTCACAAAAAAAAAAAAAAAAAGATTTTGTGTCTTCGCACTAATGGTGATTCCTGCCCACTGACTGATTTCATTTCAGTTCTGGAGCACCAACAGTTAGTGTGACATTATCCAGTTAAATAATGAAAAAAACCCCACTGCACGAGATGGAAGAAAATAGGGACCCTCAGAGACGATACTTAAAATCACTCTACAAAGTTTCAGTTTGAGGGCTCTTTGAAATGTTGGTTTCAGAACATTGTAAAGAATTTACAAATTAATCCATGAGATATTTGTAAAAAATTAGTGATGATAAAGAATTCAAAAAAGAGCATGATTTTCATGCTTTGTTAACCAAGAAGATACAGCAGCAGCCATAAATATGAAGTTTTATACACAGTTCCTTCCACACTCCTCTTTAGAGTGCCATGACTCTCCCCAGTTAGTTTAATACGAAAAGATGTGGAAGAAATATCCAGCAGCGGTAGAGCAAGGCAGTAGAAAGGCCACTACAGCAAACCAAGGCCCTGGAAAAGTGGGACACAACTCTTAATTTTGTGGGAGCATTAAGTAACATTTCTATATGTTAATTTCCTGTGGATGAAAATAGCAGGTGTATCTAACTTTACAGATAAGCAGTAACATAAAACAGATGTGAAAAATCAGGAATGATAGATAATATGATATGGTAATATTACTCCCTAATTTTGTTTAAATTCAAGTAACTTGCTTTTTAACCTGAAGATTTCAAAGTATTCAATAGGAAGTATAAGATAAGCTCAACTGATTGTGACTCAGTAATGAGACAATTAAATTAACATGGAAAAGTGCATGAGAGTCCTTTCCAGCATTTAATATAACTAATCACACAGGAAGGGCATGTTGACTTTGGGTTCCTTCCAAAGTAGCTTTGCAAACTAGTTTCAAAAATTTATCAGTTCTACAAATACATGTGTTCATCCTCCTAAGCTCTACCCACAGTAAAAGGAATTTATTAATTGCAAGAATAATTTATTCATCCTAAGTGTGCACAGGAAACTGAGCAATATTAAAAAATAATTCAACATGTGTTGTCAAGGTCAATTTAGCAAAGCAAGATATACCGGAGCCAACAGCTGTAGGCTTTACACATGGGGGCCCAGCTTATTCAGAGATACCAGAGGAGCGAGCATGGGAGGAGTAGACAGGAAGAAAAGAGAATTGAAGATTCTCTTATATAAAAAAAGGAGATATCATTCTTGATTTTTTCATCTCATCTTTCATTAATAAATAAAAGAACATTATATTCCATTTGTAAATAAAATAATCTATTTTAGATTGTTTTAAACTTTATGTGTCTAATTTTATGCTATCATGTATTTATTGGATAACATAAAACAAAAAAATGATTTTACTTTTGTTATTTATAGTCATTAAAAAAATTACATTTCCATCTTCAAGACAAGGGTTGTAGGTTTTTTTTTTTTAGGGTAACGTGACAGGGCTCAGCAGTTCCTAAAAGTGCTGAAAACAAAGTGGTAGATAAACCTGAAACTTGATGATTGTAAGGTCCTTAAAAAACAATACTCTGTTTTTAATGGAGTGATGCAGAGTGAGAAACTGCAGCGGTTTGGCTTTCCCTGCATGTGTTCCTCACTTTGAAGTTAGGAAAGGAGCTCAGTCTGATTGAGCTAGGTAGGGGGTAAAGAACTCGCTGGGTTTTACTCATGAAAGCAAACGCTTACAAATAGAATTAAAAGCCAGTGCACACTAAACTGTGAGTGTTAACTGACGCCAGCCCTAATCCGTACTCAAAAAGTGGAGTGTGAACATTTAAAGCCAATGACACTTGTCTCCTTGCCAGGAGCAAACACCAGGCAGCAGAGCTAGAAACTATCAGTGCATCTCTCTCAGAATTCAGTGGTTGGCGTTTGTCACATGCATCTCAGAGCGAGGCAGATTTTTAAGATGGAAGGTGCTTCACAAAACTCCGTGGCCCATACCATGGGGTCAGAAGGGTTTCATGAAACCCTTGTATCTCTCTGGATATCAATAAAAGTAACATAAAAATTGTAAAAAAATGAAAAAGATTTCCGTGGTCAAATGTTTGAGAAATTCAGGGTTAATCAAGGTTAAACATGTTTATCTTGGGAAAGACTTCTCCAAGCCCTCAGTATTTAATGTACGTGGGAGGTCCCCTCATTATTGGGCATGAGAGCTCTTTTTGAAGAGATAGCTATTAGGCTATGGCTGGATACTTGTGTTCCATGGGGCACAGTTTAGGAAATACTGAGATAAAATATTACTATCCCTGATTTATAGACCAGGGAGTTGAGGTCCATGGAGATTATGTCCTAGAAAGAGAACTCATGTTTCCAGCCTCCTAATACCAAGTCTTCCCAGGGGATGGTCAGAAATCCTCGGAGTTCCCGGCAACATACGTACCTTGGGATGGTCTCCTAAAATGCTGCTTCCTAAGGTTCGTACATATACTCTTCTTTTCTGACTCAATCAGGATACACAGACCCTCCCAAATCATGATTACCTGATACAAAGGCATACAGATGCTATCAATCCACTCCAATTGCAGCCGAGGCAGTTCATCTTTCCGGTTCCGATCAAAAATAGCCTAGAAGTGGGGAGAAGAGCCCCACTTTACTACACCGGAGTATTTTACAGGTGCCTTTTCAAACACTTTGCCACAATGATCCAATTTTTACCAACTGAACACTTCACAAATCACAATCAATCTTTACCTGTACTTTCTTTTCCTTTATCTATGATGAGAAACAAAGTATTTTCACCTCTTTTTATGAGATTTGTAAGCGAATTTATTTGAACTTTATAGCATGCAACTCCTTGGGGCCAAAATCTGTCTTCAGATATAGGTAACTGCCACTAAATCAAGTCATCAGGTCCCTGGAAATTGGGTACAAGTCAAGCAGAAGGGGATATGTTTTACTGCCACAAAAATAACGCAGGCTTTTATTTTTATAGTGAAAGAGGGTGGGATAGATTGGAAAAGATCCTTAAAAGCAATTTCATTTTAAATAGAAATTATTTGTGTTAATTTTTCAGGGTGAGGTTTGACAATTCTGTGTGTTTTTCACTCAAGTTCTGTCATTAATAAACTACTAAATTTTTATCTATCAGTGGACAGATGATAGTGGGAGGCACCCATTCTCTCCTCATTCCCAGCCTTTAAACTTTATGATATTACAAGGTTTAGAAAATTTAGGCATATGTCTGAGAAAAAGAAGTGACATATTTCTGTTGGGCAGACGTAGAAAGGGTAACAATCAGTTGGAATTGGGGGGTCTAAAATGGATTCCTTGAACAAACACTGCCAGTTCCACTCCAGTGGGAATGTCCCTCCCTTTGTTCTTAAGGAGTAAGGCCAGAGTCTAAGCGACCTTGCCCTGCCTTATTGTCTCATGGTAGGTTTTGTTTTTTCTCTAGATAAAATGTGGAAGCCATTTAGTGTTCACACAGGTCATGAGGGCAGATCCAAGCTATCCCTTTGGTCCAGAGATGCTGAAAAATCCTACATCCTTCAGACTCATGAACGAGGGTGGGAGTGGGTGGACCAGAAATGACTAGCCGCCAAGGCTCACGAGAAGATAGAAGGGCGCTGCTGAGGGAAATATCTCCAGATGAGGGAGAAGGTCACTGATTCCCATAGGCTCTGCTCATCCTTGTCTTGCAATGTGAAATGTTAAATACCAGGAAAGAGGATTAGAATTCAGAGCAGAGTGTGAAATGTGCTGGAGAAAGGGATGGTTCCTGTGAACTACATGAGTCTTTGTCCAAAATATTCCCTTAAAAAATATTATTCTGTTTTATCTTCTCTGTAGCTCTCTTTGCTATCTGAAATTTTCTTATTTTTTAAATTTCTCTGTTTCTGTGCATAGTATACAGTTACTTCCTTTTTTTAATTCAGTGGTTTTTAATATATTCACAATTAGTTGTGCAACCATTACCACAGTTAATTTTAGAACATTTTTATCACCCCAAGAAGAAATCACATACAAATTAGCAGTCGCTCTTCATTCTCCCCAAACCCCCCGGCCTAATCTATGTTCTGTCTCCACAGATTTTCCTATTCTGCACATTTCATATAAATGGGATCACATGATATGTGGTCTTTTGTGACAGGCTTCTTTCACTTAGCATAATGTGTTCAAGGTTTACCCCTCTAGCATGCAACAGCATTTCATTCATTTTTATTGCCAAATGATATTCAATTGTATAGATATACCATATTTTATTTATCCATTCATCAGTTGATGGACATTTGGGTTGCTTCCACTTTTTGGCTATTATGAATAATGCTACTATGAACATTCATGTACAAATTTTTGTGAGGATCCATCTTTTCATTTCTCTTGGGGATATATTTAGAGGTCGAATTGCTAGGCCATATGGTAACTCTAATGTTTAAAATTTTGAGGAATTGCCGAACTGTTTTTCAAAGCAGTTGCATCATTTCACATTCCCACCAGCAATCTATGAAGTTCCAATTTCTCCACATCCTTGCCAACTCTCGCTATTGTCTGGTTTTTTGATTATAGCCATCTTAGTGGGTGTGAAGTAGTATCCCACTGTGGTTTTGATTTGTATTTCTCTGATGACTAATGATTTTGAACATCTTTCCGTGTGCTTATTGGCCATTTATATATATTCTTTGGAGAAATGTTTATTCAGATCCTTCACCAATTTTTAAAATTGGGTTATTTGTCTTTCTATTGTTGAGTTATAACAGTTCTTTATATATTCTAGATACTAGGCCCATAGCAGAAATATGATTTGCAAATACTTTCTCCCATTATGTGGGTTGTCTTTTCACTTTCTTGATAATATCCTTTGACACACAGAGTTTTTAATTTTGATGAAGTCCAATTTATCTATCTTATCTTTTGTCTCCTATGCTTTTGGTATATACCTAAAACACCATTGCCAAATCCAATTCAAAAGATTGACACCTTCTTGTCTTCTAAGAGTTTTATAGTTCTAGCTCTAACATTTAGGTCGATGATCCATTTTGAGTTTATTTTGGGGTATGGTGAGAGACGGGGGTCCAACTTCATTTGCACGTGATATCCGGGTGTCCCTGCACCATTCGGTGAACAGACTATTTTTCCCCCATTGCATTGTCTTGGAACGATTGTCAAAAATCAGTTGACCATAACTGTAAAGGCTCATTATTGAACTAGTCACTTTCCAATAATTGTTCGATGAGTGAAGTGTGAGCCAGCAAATCGTCCTGTGCTTTCCCTTTACAGCATTTTGTATCTTGTAATTGATTAGTAGTGATAATTTATTTAATGTCCATATTTCCTACCAGTTGACAAGCTTCTTGAGGGCAGGGAAGATGGTGCCTTGCTCATGGCTGAAAGCACAGTGTCCAACTTCATGCTTGATACTCACTGATGTTCAAGCATGTTCTATTAACTGACTCACTGCTTCCAGTATTAACCCCTTGGCTGTGGTCTAGATTAGGCTTCGTCTTCACAAAGTCACTCTGATGACCTCTAGGACCATGACAACTGAAGAGGGCTCCCGGACAATTTTCTTCTTAAATATCAAGGCATAACGGACACAGCAGGTGTCAGCTCTGAGTGCATGCATTCCAGACACCTTTCGAAAAGGACTAATGAGGAATACCCCTGCCACAGTAGCCAGGCCTCTCCTGAGGAGACGATCATCAGCCGTGTTAAATAGCCTTCTGAGAGGAAAGAGTAGCATTTAGAGATATGTTTCTACCACAAAATTAACTTCACTTATGTCTTCAGAAAATGCTTTACCTGAGCCTAAAAATATTCCTTGGTGCTGTGCCTCCACATCTGCCAGCTTGCTCGTGCTGGCAATTGACTCACATTTTTTTCATTTAATTAAGTGACCTGTGGTATTGCTACATTGTGAACCCTTTGGAGGATGCGTCTGAAACAGTTTTTTAAAGAAGGGAAAAGCTTTTATTTGAAAATAGATATATAGGTGAGAGAAATTCGGGTTGTACTAGGTTTTACATATTAACTGTGTAAATCTAGTATCTTTACTTTTATAGCCAAATTTGGTGACACCAGCGAAAAAGAATAAAGGGATGTTTTGAAAATAGTATAAATAGATGTTGCTTTAGAAACTAAAATAATTGGTGAGTGTTTCAACGTATGTAGTCTTCTGACCTTTTATAGGTAAGCAACACATTAAGAACAGTCAAAATTAGTAAGACTAAGTTCTGACTTCAAACAGGTGAAACCATGTAAGCTAGGAGCGAGCTCGGCTGCTTCTCCTTGTTTTTAAATGTCAGCAAAGAAGGGTGTCTTAAAACTTGAAGCTCTCGGGCTGGCCCTGTGGCTTAGCGGTTGGGTGTGCGCGCTCTGCTGCTGGCGGCCCAGGTTCGGATCCCGGGCGTGCACCGACGCACTGCTTCTCCGGCCATGCTGAGGCCGTGTCCCACATACAGCAACTAGAAGGATGTGCGACTACGACATACAACTATCTACTGGGGCTTTGGGGAAAAAGAAAAAAATTAAAAAAAAAAACAAAACCTGAAGATCTTATAAGGATATCTTCAAATGTTCAAAACTTAATTGATTTGAATCTTCATAAACAGGCATTCTTGACAATTGACACATTCCTTGAGCTTCATTGACTTTACTGCGCTGTTCCAGGCTTTAAAATATTTTGCACCATTCTTAGGGTCGGCGGGTTTTTAGCTAACCACTCATTAAGAATAACGAGGCCGCCCCCTCCTTGAGGGTGGTGACTGAGGCATTTGTATCTTTTGTGTCTTGATGAGTAAAAATAGCATCATCCTGAGTCTACAGTGTTCCCAAATAATAACCGAATGGATGAATCCAATATAAAAAGCCTTTCAATAAGCAGAACCTAGTTCCCTAGGTGAAACTTTTCATTTTGCAAATAAAAGAAACAGAGGCTTGAAATGATTTGCTTCGGAGATTTTGGAAAGTTTGAAATTGGAAAGTAAAATCCAGAATATCCATTATTTACTGCAGCTATCTGTTCTAGCACCTCAAGGCTGGACAGCTTGCCTTTAATTTCTTCTGTATTTCTATTCCAAAGCAGCCCTTGACCACATATGAAATGCCAGCCCTGGGCTTTGAGTTATTCAAATGCCACTCTGCACATCTTCCCTGGTGCCTACTTGTCCCCCTGCAGGCGCTCGGGAAATGCTCATTAAGTAGCTCACCACTCTTAATCGGAAACTTGGGAAAAAGAATGTTTAGTACCTAAGTTTAATCAATGTTTTAAACTTTCAGGAGTGCTTCCTTAAATCCATTCCCAGTCTTTCCCACTTTCAAGTTGTAACCTGGAGTTATTTTTGAAAACGTCATTCAAAAGAGTAAGTACGTCACTATAAAAGAATGAACTTACTGAAGGAGTGAGTTTGAGTTCTGATCTCTCTCGATCTCCTTGTTCGAAGAACTCACTGGTTACAAGTTCAGCCACCTTAAACATATAAATATTTCAATTTATGGTTATGGGTAACTTATCATGAGGCTTAGAAGTTATTTCTGGCTTATGTGTATGGCGATTATCTTCAACACAGACAATCATTTAAAAAGCATATGAGGAAGTACATTAACCTTTTGTGTTTGAAGGTATTACAGAATTTAATCAATGAAACCGATTTCCTTTTATTCAGGGGAACTTGTGCAATGTATTTTTAGATGTATGCCAATAGATGATCTCCCACAGCATAGCTGGCATATTTGGGATGGTGTACTGGATTGCCACCTTCAAGTAGGAAATGTTCTTATACAGAAAAACGAAGCAAATAACAACCTAATAATAATTTATGTTATTATAACATACTATTATAAGATATTTGCGATAATAATTCAGCCAACTTTTGGTTGTTTCTATGTAGATTCTCTGCTTTGTTGTATACTTTCATCTTAGCTTGGTTTCATCTTGCCATCACAAAAACTCCTTAACTGCCTCGCCCTGCCAATATTGTATGCTCTCTAGAAGGGATAACCCCAGGGCACACCTTCTGCTTCCTGCTGGAGCAACGAGTAATGCCAGATACACTGTTAATATCAGACTCTTACAGTATGTCACGACAGAGTTTGAAGAATGTGATTTGGTCTTCAGGCTGTCTGAATCTATGTACAAAAAATGTTATCTTATGGTAGGTTCTAGTTGGTATAAGCACAATGGAATGGCTGTTCAAAGTAAGGACCAATATTTTTCCACTTTTCATCCATTAGCATGGGTGATCAGAAGCTACTGAGCATAGTGAAGCTAAAGAGATTTTTTTCTTCTCCAAACCCTATGCTTCTAAGGATAGCTTTATGGGAAGCAAATTGACATAAATAAGTGTTGAACAGGTATTTTCAACAACGCTGTGGTATGCATCTAGGAAATCGCTGAGATAACCTAGCTGGATTTACAAAATATTGGAAGAACAGAAAAATCCCAGACAATTTGATGGCAAGAAGATCTGGATCCCCAGACTAATTTTTCTCTATTCCAGGTTCTTATGAAGTCTTAGGTCTGGCAAAGACTAAAATGGTTTAATTTTGGTCAAGTGCATAGAATCAAGATAATTTACCTTAAGTGTTATCTCTCAAGAGATTTTGTCAACCATAAATCATAACCATCGACAAAACTTAAAAACAACATCAAACATTCACACACACAAATCAGAGAGTAGCAAGTAGTTAAATTAAATCAATTTAATTTAATTTTAAATGAAAAATAAAAAAAAAAAAAATTCAACAGCATAAAATTAGTTGGAACTGACTTAGTTTTCCCAGGACTTGATTCACTTCTCTCCTCTCCAGCCTCTGCCACTACCCTTCACTTGAGCACGCTAGGCCTCTCTCGTCTGTTTCTGGCCTTCCTTTAAACAACAAATGGTCCCCAAAGGGCCCGGCCTTGTTTATTCTGTTCCCAGAACTCTCCCTCAGATTGCTTTGAGATGGGTCTTTTGCACTAAAGAATGCAGATTTGCATATCAAGTCACCCCAAGGTGGGAGCCCTGTGTAGGTCTGTAGCCCCTGGAAAAGAAATTAAAACACAATCCTGTCCTTGATCTTCTAAAATGGCCCTGGGTACCTCCCCTGTGCTTCTTTCACAGCTCAACTTGTACCACTGTTTCATTTGTACTTAGAAACCCAGCCAGGAACATTAAATGGCTCGTGATTGAATTTTTTATTAAAGAAAGAAATTGAGATGCTAATCAGGACTTGGAGGATCACTGGGGAAACCCACATGCTCAGAGTCATGTCTGTGAGGAAGGACAAGTGGACTAGACACCAGTAAAAAAAAAAAAAAAAAAACATTTTGAAAGAGAATTTTAGAAAATAAAAATCTGGGAAATTAGAAATATGTTTGTATTTTTAAAAGAAGGTTCTATTGTTTTTGTCCAACTACCTCCTAAAATCATAGAAGTGAGTATGGTTTTGAAAATATCTAACCTATTCAATTTGAAGACAAACACAAATGACATTTACAGTTTAGAGCTGTGACAAGATTTCTGTTGGACACATTTGGAAAAACATGGTTTTGTGTTTTATTTTCCTGAACTCTTGAGTTTCTGCAGTTATCGGCAGAAGTTCAAATCCTAAAACTAAAATAATATTTATATCCATGACCAAGAAGACCACCTACAAGTGGCCATTGGGCCCCTTTGGTCTGAAATACCAATTCAGAAGTTTTTTTCTTTCCAAGTACTTGGACCTGTCACTTTCCCGTCCCCAAGTGGCCTGCTGCTCCTTTAGGTCTTGCAGTACATTTCACTGAGGCCCATCACACCTCATCCCACCCCCTTTCTAATCTTTGCTCTTTTTCCCCCCACCGCCCCCACAACTTTCTCCCACTCTCTAACCCCTTCCATCCCCATCATAGGGGCCACCCCAGGACTACACTTTTTCCCATACCTGGAAGAGTCACCAACCTCTTCTCTGCAGTTTTTTGTCAGACTTTACCGTAAGGAAGGTCTTCCCACACAGGGGGAGTGAAGGGAGCGCAGAGATACAGAAATAATCTACTCAACCACACAAATTCTTCACAATTACTCTGCTTTACATAACTTTGAATATGTCACACTAAAATGAAAACCAAAGCTCAATTAGAAAGAGCTATTTAGTGGAGGAGAGCTCTACAGGAAAACCATGCCATCTGCACTGGAGTGTGATGGGAGCAAGACATAAATTTTTCTTTGTGTTAAGCAACTGAAATTTGAGAAAATATTTGTTACTGCATCTAGCCTTGACTAACACAAAAGTTGGTACGGAAGTGGGGTGCTGCTGTTAAATAGGAAGGAAGGAGGAAAGGAAGGCAGGCAGGAAGGAAAGAAGAAAAGAGAACGGAAGGAAAGAAAAGAAAGGAAAACACCCTAAAATATGTGGCATCAGCTTGGGGGCCAGGTATAAAGCAGTGAGGAAATGGTTGTTAGAGGCTATAAGGATGATGATCCCTGCTACATAGTGGCAAAATATTTTGTACAATTCCCATGGAAATAAAGCAAATAATGTATCTAATGAACTTACAGCCTTAGGGGAAGATTGGAAAACAAAATGTTAACAGCATGTGATGGTTGCTATTGACTGTGTTTTGCTAGGTATTATAAGAAGTGAGCTCAGAAAAGGATTGGCAGGTTTATAACCAGGAATGAAAAGGAATAGAGAAAGTCACAGATTCAGGGTCTTGAAGGGATAGAAGATGAAGTTGTTTCTTAACCCCAGATTATAAACACAAAAATCGAGATATGTTTTGAATGACAAAGGCTGATCAAGACTCAGCCTTGTAACAAGAATCAAATTGAAGGGACAGCCAGTACACCCATAGTTACAAACTCTGAATGAATTAGATGGTACACAGCATAACCTTTCAACTGGACAAAATGGCCCAGAGAAATGATTTAACTACACGGTTCTCTCACTGGCGCCTGTTAGGCCCAACGTACTAGGAATTAAGTCATGAGAAAGAAAGATGTATATGTGCTATATTTCTTTGTTGTTGTATATAAGGAAGCAAAGAAATACAGTAGATGTAAGAAGTTTGTATAGAATATAACCGTGGATGTTGTTATTGGCAAATGGAAATGACTGGAATCAAAGACATAGAAGCTGACTAAACGTTTGTGTTTTGGTGCCAAAAAAACCATAAGCCTGTGACTACTTAAAACTTAAAACAAGCTTTGGGCCCTCAACCTTCTTTAGGTGGGAAGCACCCTGAGAAAGTTGCTTGGCTTTCAGATATAGCCAAGGAGAACAAAGGAAAAGGAGTAATTTCCCAGGGTGGATCTAAAGGCCACAGAAAATAATGAATTGGGAAGCATCTCCCAGAGAACCAGGGCCCACCACATAGTAGAGTGCCCTCGCAGAAAATGCCCAGTGGGACTCTGGAATTGCTGTGGATCCCTAATTGTCAAATGTAGCCATCTCTTTCTTTTCTGAATGGGAGTGTTATAACGAGTGTTTTGTGGTTTGGGTGTGTGTTATATGCTGCATTTTAGGTGTGTGTAGGTCTTTAATTTGCTTCCAGACCTGAAGTAGATACTAGCACATATCACCCAGAGATGCTGGACTTTGAGCTTGGTACCATGACTGATGGGATATTTGGGTTATCTCCCCTGGGGAGAGGATAGCGTATATTTTGCCTGCAGGAAGGAGAGTGAATCACATTTTGGGTGATTAAAAGGGCAAACTGTGGTAGTTGTGTTTTCACCAACTATTTCTGGCTTTCTTCTTTCTGGGCACATGGAAGGATTGTACTTCCTGGTTGGGTGGGGTCTTGTGACAAGTTCTGGCCAATGAATTGGAGAGGCATTTGATTGCCTGTGCAAGACCCACCAGGGCCTCTGCTGGAATAATCCAGATAGTGGCTGTTCCTTCAGCCCCAGTCCAGAATGAGAACAAAGAGATGCCAGCCAACACTGGATGCACATGTTCACGAGCGATTTGTTGGTTTAAGCCACCGAGATTCTGAGTTTAGTGATAACATAGCCTATTCTGCCAACATACTTGCATCATTTAAAAATGCTGATTAATGCATCCTCTACAAGAAAGTATAAAACACTGTTAAGAACGAAGGCTTTGGAGCCTAATCTGCTAGGATTTGAATATCTAGCTCCACCACATACTAGCTGTATGACCTCAGGCTACTTATCCTTTCTAAGCCTCATTTTTCCCATTTGTGAAACGGAATAATCACTGTATTAGTTTCTTAGGGCTGCTGTAAATTACCAAAAACTTGGTGGCTTGAAACAACAGGAATTTATTCTCTCATAGTTCTGCAGGCCAGAAGTTCAATGTTAGTTGATTGGACAGAAATCAAGGTGTTGGCAGGACCCTGCTCCCTCTGGAGGCTCTAGGGGAGAATCTGTTCTTTGCCTCTTCCAGTTTCTGGTGGCTGCCAGCATTCCTTTGCTTGTGGTTGCATCACTCCAATCTCTGCCTTGTCTTCACATCACCTTCTCTTCTTCTGAATGTGTAATCCCCTGTGCCTCTCTCATAAGGACACTTGTGATTGAATTTAGGGCCCACCTGGATAATCCAGGATAATGATGATGATAATAATGGCCCTTAACTTAATCACATCTGCGTGATTGTGAAAAATCATATTTTTCCCCTAAGATAACATCTACAGTTCTAGGAATTAGGATCTGATATCTTTGGGTTGCCATTATTCAGTCTACCATATTAACTATACCTACCTAGAGGAGGTTTTGAGGATTAAATAATATAATACATATAAAGCAGTCATTTAATATTAGTTATTCAGTCAATAAATATTAGTTGTTTATTATTATATGAATGTGTCTTATTTTCCCTAAAATCTCGAGTCTTAAGATACCAAGTGATTATTTTAGACCCCACAGCCCATCCAGTGGGTGCCTCATAAAACTTAGCTATTAACCAAATACTATTAAACAAAGTAACCAAGGATCTTAAGTTAGGCAGTTAGTGGATTAAAAACTATTCTTGTCCTAGAACTAACATTTTTTTGGCAGTGAAACTGGATAGGTGGTAAAGGCATGATTTTTTTGGTACAAGTTAAATTAGATACTGCACACTTTGGCCAAAGAGCCCTCTGATCTCTAAACAGACTTTAAAAAAAGAAAAGAAAAATTTCCTTTTTTACTTCCTTTTTTTTTTTTCTTTTTCAGATGTGAAAAATTGTACCTTGTGCTAAAACATGATTACCTATTCAAAAACACTATATTTGAAACTCTTGCCTTAAGAAATGGTCAAAGTGTTATTTGGACTTAGTGAGTTAAAACAGTCTTACAGAGTCAGAAATATTATTACTCAGTGGAAGCACGATAAAGAAAGGCTGTGCAATAAACTACAGCGTGCCTAAGCCTTCTGCTATTTTTTACACCACGTTAATACTGATGCAAATTGACCAGGGTTTCAGTGCCTGGTAGTCTGGGCTCTGGGAATATTGCCCTCCCCCACCCCCCAGTCCCTTCTCTGCTGAGCCCTGCCATTAATCACCACTTGCCTGTCTAGAGATCTCCCACGGTTTGGTCACGGCTCCAAGGTCACAGGCTGTCATTAACATTGATCTGAAAAACAGAACCAAACAAAACAGCCTGAATAATCTTTTGTCGTGTTCCTAAACAAACCCGTCCTAGATACATAAATAAATAAAATGGGACCTAGGCCAGCTCACATCTTCTTTTCCTCAACAAGGGAAGCACTGTTTATAGTCCCCATGTTTAGCATCTCCATTGCTGGCCACAGTGCTTAGGAAGACAAAGCTCGCACACACCCTCAGGTGGCCCTTTCGTCTGCAGTAGATCTCAGACAGCAAACCAATGCTTTCTCGATACCTGAGCTAAGCAAGCTTTGCTTAAAATAATGGACAATGCTTTTTATTTTTAACTATCAGCAAGAAAATCAGTATATAATACTATATACATAGCTGATGAATCTATTTACCAACTCATCCCTGATTGATGGGAATGAAAGAAAATCCATACCAAAGAGACGAGGTACATGCCTCATGAGGAGCACCTTCATTTTCATCTGCTCTGTGGAGCTGAGATTCACAGGGAGAGCCACACTGTTTCACTCCAGGTTACCACCTGGCTACAACCATGTTTTACAAGCATTATGAAGAAGAAATGTATTCAGCTACAGCTTTCATTAATTTGAGCACATAAGAAAGCACAGGAAAGGTTTGAATCAGATTTTTGAGGGGCAGATTTCTATTGGGTTTAACTGGAATTCACCCTGAACTGTGGATATACGAACAATTAAAATCGTACACAGCTCTGGTGCTTATAATTTGATGTGGTGGGAGGGGGAAAAATAAGGCACACTCTTTGTCCAAAATCTGCTTTCTTTATACTAAAACCAGCAGTACGTGATGAAAAGTAAAGAAGGATCTGAGCTGGAAACCACATCTTGGCTAGCTCCTTTTGGAAGAAGGGGTGTTTTGTTAAAGGTCGGAGGGCTGTCCTGATGTCAGGTGTTAACATTTCATACCCTGCCAGATTTGAATGCCGTGGAAACATGTCTGCTTCCCAGATGGCAGAGCATGCCTAGAGGGTAGTAGGGTTTGTATAAATTCCCCAGGAAACCCCTCCAGGGAACAAGGCAGAGTGGCAGATAACAATAGGCCATTCAGAGCAGAACCAGGCACACAGCGTCAGCAGCCCTCTCGGAGCCGGGCAGCATCTAATCCCAAACGCCCCTGTGCTAAGCACTTCGAAGACAGACCCTCAGTCTATTCTTCATATTTGATCTTCTGTAACTAGCACTCGGTAGTGCTCGCTGTGTGCCTGCCTCTGTACTAAGCACTTTACCAACTAACTACTAACTGCTGACTAAACGAATCCTTTGAACCCTCGGAGGTAGTGCTGTTATTCCTATTTCACAGAGAGGTAATGGAAACATGGAGAGATTAAGTAACTTCCTGAAGTCAGTAAGGATTCAGGATTCTGGGTTTATCACAAAGCTACCAGACTCCCTCTTGCTACACTCTGATGTTTCTCATTTTAGGTTCTGCTGGTACCAGAGGGGGACAAGATCCTGGGTAATGCATAGGACTTTGCAGTCTCTCTCCTGGACAGTACACAATCTCTGTGACATTGTCTACTTATACCATAACTTGGTTAATTACTTAGGTTCCTGCTTTGCTTCTGATTCTGCTTGATAATTTGAAGTTTACTTTTCAAATTCATATCGCCATTAATTAGTCAATCAACAAGTTTATTGAGTATCTGCTAGGTGCCCAGATGATGATAATTCTAACAGGTACAATTTACTGAGCAGGCACTATAGGGTGATTTACATAGTCTCTATATGAGGTGGGGACACTATCTCCATTTTACAGAGCAAATAGTGCTTTGCATTCCTTGATCAGAGAAGTTAGGTAACTTGCCAGAGGTTACACAGCTGGAAGTATCAAAGCTAGGACTGGAATCTATAAAGTCTGACAGAAGAGTCCCTACTTTCAATGAATACTCCACAGTGGAGCAGCAAGTCTACACAGAGAAGGAAGACAGAAAAAGGCTGGGAGAGAGGATGAGCGGAGTGTCTGAAACCTTTATCCAACTGGCACTGGAGAGCTGATTAAGGAGGGACCCGGCTAGACCTCCAAGGAGAGAACTTTAGGTGGTGGGTGTGAAAGTAGTTTGAAGAATGAGAGAACGGAAGCAGGGAGACCAGTGGGAAAGCATAAATTGATAAGGGCCCGAAACAAAGAGGGGCAGGGAGAGTGCAAAGGCGAGGATACGGGTGGGAGATTACAAAGGAAGAACTGAAGGAAGCCAATGAGCAGTTTTACCTTATTTTTCAGATCAAGCTTCTGCAAGAAGCGAAAGGTCTTTTCTAGAGTAAGAGAGCAGGGAGGGAGTTTGTGCTACCTGTTTTAGTCTTGAGGTCTGCATAATCCTAGTCCAATTTATGGTTAAATGGTGTCAACCTGCTTAGCGCAACTGAACGAACAATGGCCGGGGATGAGCAGAGCCTGACTATTTCTGCGCTCAGTGGGGTGAGTAAAGAGTGGAGGTGTGCCTAGACTATCCGATACTCGCAGCAGATCATTTTTACCATACCTCTCGTCTACATGCCGTTATTTCAATAATAATCTTGCAATAATCATTACTTTCTTGATTTGTTCTCTAGTTTTAAAACAATCAGCAACTTAAAAAGAATAAAATCGAATTTTAAAGATATATTCAAATTCAGTAAAAGATTTCACGTGTGAACTGAAATTTGCACTTAACGAACAAAAATGTTACACCCCACAGTCTGCACTCTGTTTCACTGTTTTAAATTTTAAACACAAATAAAAACCCCAAATGGTCACATAAAACAGCAGAATTGAAGTAACTCGTGTTTGTGTTTTCATCCTAACCATCACTGTGCTGTCATTGCTTATTCTGAATATACTGTTTAAAAGCAGGAGTGCGAAGCTCCGCAGGGTTGGAGACACAAACTACCGCCCGTGTGAGTGCAGAAGGTTCTGACCTGATAGGAACTTACTCTCGAAAGTGTGTATGGAGTCCACCTGGGTCAGGGGCTGACTGTATAACCCGGCGTTCTTGGAATTAACGTACACGTACGATGTGTGTACAATTAAAGGATAAGTAGTAATATACTAATTTGAAGCTTTCATATCAATTACTTTGATACTCAACAGTAACCTCAGCAATTGTTTAGAACTTATACCAATAAAAGATTTTTCTTGGGGAGGAGTATGTCATCACTGACATTGTTTAGATTGCAGGCACATGGTGATGACAAAAAGCAGACTGACTTTTAGTTAGTTTTATTACTATTTTAAAATTCTCTAAGACAGTGGTCTCCCAGAGCATCCCGCCCCCCACCCCACATGCACATGGTCAGAGTCTAATGATGAAATGGGGGAGGGAGGGCAGAGCTGGGGGAGTGGAGAGCCCGGGGAGCACCTCTCTTGTACATGCTATGTTTCCAAATAAGATTTTTTCTTACATATGGGGTTCCCTGCTCAAAAAGTTTGAAAACTTCTGCAGGAAAACACCCAGGTGGAGAAGTGGAATGAGCACTGGCATTTTAGGAGTTGTGCTCAGAAGAGAGGCCAAGCCCAAGAAACTGGGTGGAAGTCATTTGAGAAGAGATGATAGTTGAAACCATGAGGAGGCTGAGGAACAAGAGAAGAAAACCAAAAATAGGTCCTTGGGGGATTGTTACATTTAGAAAGAAGAGTCAGAAGAAAGTAGAAAATCCAGAAGAGCATGGCTTTGCAGAGTCCAAGTCAGGAGGGAGTTTTAAGAAAGGAAAGGCCAATGCAATTAGGGGCTGTGAAGAGAGGGAGGAAGCTGAAGGGAACAAAGGCCGTAGGATGTGACCCTTGGGAGTTGACGGGTGAATTTCAAAAAGAGCAGAAATCACAGTTCACAGACTATATTCCTCAATGGAGAAAAGGCTCAATACTCTGTGGTAAATCCATTCTTTGGAGTACGATACAACAATAAAAGATGATGAGTTATGGACGTGGAAAGAATTCCAAAGCATACGGTTGAGTGAACAAGCAAGTCAGATTGACATGTAAATATATAATTTATGTTAAAAACAAACCAACCAACACACTAAACAGTATTTTTCCTAAGGGTATACATGTATATAAATGCCTTGGAAAATGGTCTGGAAAGATACAACACATCGGTAACAGAGGAGAGCTGTGAGGCAGTATGGGAACTGATAGTGAAGCTCAAAGGAGATTTGGGGGGTTATCTTTAATGTTTTCATTTGTTACAGAAAAATATACTCCTATAATTACTTGTGGAATTAAAAATTATTTAAAAAGAAAGAAATTGCCTTGCAAGAAGTTAGGAGGAGTGGGAATGAAGTGTGGAATCGAAGAGAAGGAGAGACTGATTGGACTTTGAGAAAAAGGCTGATTTTAGAGGTAACTTTTTTGACGGAAGAGATAGAAGCTTATCTGTAGGCCTAGAAAGGTCATGATGGAAAAAAACATTTTGAAAACGCAAGCCAAAGCAGTATAATTGATACCGCAACGTCAGGGGCGGGGGTGGGGAGGTGGAGGGTGTGGAATTAGGACGCAAGCGAAGGTGCTAGGTCTGGAGAGCGGAGGGGTCGCCTCCCCGTCCGGAAAGGAAGAAGAGAAAGGTCTGGAATGATAACACAGAGAAATATTAATGCGGAGAGGGGAGAAGCGGAGGGCCCTCTGGTGACAGAGCCGCAGGAAAGTGTGGAGAGAGCTCGGCTGCAGAGGGAAGGGGCAGGCGGAGCGCTGTGTTCTGAACACGGTGGCTGAGGTCTCACGCAGCAGATATGGGGGCGGGGTGGAGGCTGTGGGAGGGATGCCGCCGGGATGATTCCAGGGTTGCCTGGCTGTGGAGCAGACACAGTGAGCTCATAATCCTGGCCTCACAGGCTTTCCTAGGAATACTCGACACTTTAGAACAGGGATAAGACAGAAGAAAGTCTGGGGATGGGTGAGGTGGGGGCAGTGGAAGGACAGAGGATGAAAGAAAGAGCAACAGTGCTTAACCGGCTGGAGCGGCTGCAATCGGGTGGTTAAAACGTGCCATGTAAAAATGATGGTGTGCCGCCGTCTTTTCTAAACAACTGGGAAGAAGTCCTGTGAAAAGTCAAGAACAGACTCCTTATTCCCACCACCGAAACTGTTCCGACTGGTTTTCTATCTACTATGCCTAGCGTCTTTAAAGGAAAACAAAAGTTAACTCTCCACTTTCCTTTGTTCTGTGTAACTGTTTTCTGAGGTTCAAAAATCCCTCCTCCCCACAACTTAGACCTCTGCTTCTTGGGGAAAAAGAGGAAGTCATGGCTTGCAGAAATTGAACCAATTTGAACATCATTTTCTAATTTTGAATGCAAATTTATGGAGAGAAGGCAAAAATATAGTTTAATATATAATATAATATGATGTATTCTCTATGTTTTCTCTATGTATTCAACTAATCTCTGAATGTTTTTAATGTAAGCTAAGATTTGTGACTTCAAATATCACTTGTGTGCTCTTAGCACTGTCAGAAAAGTGTGGCTAAATCTTCGAATAATGAAGAAACACTATAAACAAGAGCTTTTTCTTACCGAAATATATCACGATGGTTTTTGATGTTCCAATCATATCCTCCTTTACTGACAAGTTCAAAGAATTCAGTTCTCCTCCTGCACAAAATCAAATAAAGAAAGAAAAAAAAAATCTGGAATGAAATTTCTCAGTCTGCGGGGTGACATAAACACATTTATGGGAAAATATAAGACCACCTGAACCAAGTAACTTAATATTTGAAATCATGAGGCTAAAGCACTATCAAAATAAATCACTTTTTAAAAATGTTGAGGCTTCAAGAAAAAGCCACAATCATTTCTGAATGTATTTACAACAAAGGAGATTATCGAGCCATAAAACAGAGAACAATCTGGTCCTGCATTTTGGATTTCTTGCTGTGAAGCCCTTGTGACACTTACTGAAAGTTAGAGAAGGGAGGCAAGGATAAATAAAAAACAGGAACAATTCTGGAATGTTCTTTTATCATTCAATGTAGAACTGAGCTGTATGATGACCCAAGATAAGATAAACTCCCTGGTAGTAAATTCAGGACAAATGCTTTTTTCTAGTTTAGAAAATAAGTATTTCAGCATTGCAGTGCTTAAACACATAGGCTGTAGAGTCAGAAATAACTGTATTTAAACCATGGCTCAGTCACCTGCTTGCTGAGCAACTTTGGGAAGTTAGCTAAACCCTCTGAGCCTCAATTTCCTAATCTCTAACATGGGATTATATTTGCTAACTCACAGAGTTATTGTGAGGATTAAATGAGATGACACACAAAGCATTTAGCATAGTGTCTGCACATTTTAAGTGCTGGATACACACGCACGTACAGATACACATTTGGAGATGTACAGGTATGGAAAAGACAAGGAAGGAATATTCTAAAGTTGTGAAAATAAGGGTGATTCATTCCTATTTTCAAAACTTTTCTTTAATGTAGTTATATGACTTTTCATTTTTATAGTCAAAAAGAAAAAAAAGAAGGCATCATCATTTTGAGTCTTTAAGAATCATTTCCCAAGGTTTCGCCTTCTTGGCACTTCCTAATGAGAGACTATTGAAAGGATCTTGACACACTGTTTCCTGAAGTGCATCCCACAAAATGCTAGCCTGAGGAGGTACTCCATGCAAAGGGATTCCCTGGTCAAGTGGGTTTGAGAAATGCTGCCTGTAATATATTTCTCTGGGAGATTCACCACCCACATTAGCCTTTTGAAGGCTCTGAGGAATACTGAGATAGAAAAGCCTGTTGAACCTTACTTAACCACAGAATTCCACAGTAATGATGTTTTAAGGAATACACTTTGGAAAATATTACCGTGTCACGTATGGTAGAAATCAGAGTAGGATCTTAGGCATGTAGTACTGACTCATTGTAGTTGGGTGACAAATGACATGATGCTGAGTCCAATTGGTCCCCTGTATTTGGTCTGGGTGCTCATCACCAGCTGACCAACTGTATGCACTTCTTGTCACCTGGTCAGACTGACTACTCAATTTACGAGAAACAGAGCAGGTCAGGAAGACTAATATGTGGCTCACTTCCTTACTCGAGACACAAACCCAGGCTCTGGATCTATCCTTTCAAGTGGATCCAGGTCAAGGCCACACCACAGTATGGGATAATCTCCGCAACGACCTTGTAGCAATCGGCAGAGATGGCGTTGCACAGTTACATGGAAGGGCCCAGCAATGCCCCTCCTCTTCGGGTGTGCAGGTATGTGCATGTCTTTCTTTGTATAACTTTACCATCTTCTTCACTTGCCCTCTCCCTTCTTTATGACCATGGTCCTGCCTTTTTCACATCACCACCACTGACTGTGAACCGAAATAGAAAGGGAGGTGGTGGAATGGAAAGAACCCAGGTCTGGACTCACACTGACCTGGGCTTGATGCTGTCACCTACTAGCTGTGTGGTCCTGGGCAAGCGATGCCACATTGCTGAGCCTCAGTTTCCAGCTGTGTGGTGAGAATTTGAGATGAGATGTGTTAAGTGTTTGGCACTTATAGGTATTCAATACCTGATAGCTGTGGTTAATATGTAAACAATATATATATATATATATATTTTTTGTGAGGAAGATCAGCCCTGAGCTAACATCCATGCCAATCCTCCTCTTTTTGCTGAGGAAGACTGTCCCTGAGCTAACATCTATTGCCAATCCTCCTCCTTTTTTTTTTTCCCTCCCCAAAGCCCCATTAGATAGTTGTATGTGGTGGTTGCACATCCTGCTAGTTGCTCTATGTGGGACGAGGCCTCAGCATGGCCCGACAAGCGGTGCGTCTGTGCGCGCCCGGAATCCGAACCCGGGCCACCAGTAGCGGAGCGCCTGCACTTAACCGCTAAGCCATGGGGCTGGCCCCTGTAAACAATATTAATAGTGTTACTGCCAACAATAATACACAATGGACTAATTGTACTACACGAGATTGAAGAGGTCATCTAGTTCGCTCTTCTCACTGACTGGAAATTAGTCTTCCTTTGAATTATTGTGGAGCAGATAGTTTGGTTCAACAAATATTTATTGAACACCTACTCTGTGCCAACTCCTTACTGGGCTTTAAGGACATAAGACATGGGTGCAGTCTTGAAACATCTCTGAATTTAGCAGAAGCAATCAACAAATAAATAGGTGATTCCCCTTCAAATGTGATACTAATGATCCTGGGACTAGAGTGAGGGAGGGAGGCACTCACCTTGGGCACAAAATTTAAATGGGTGCCCAAAAATTCAGTAATCAAGACAAATAGTATTTTAATGCAATATTAAAAAATTCAACATAAATACAAAAAACATCCATGATGAACAAAATATCAAAATTTAAAATAAAGATAGGATCTGATGCTGCACTCACATGACTCACCTCACTTGCCTCCCCCAGTCCCTGCCCTGATGAGCCTAAATTTATTGGGTCCTACTATGTCCCAAGTAGACTGCCTGGGTTCTGTCACTTACTACCCACATGGCCAACCTTGGGTAGGTTACTTTACCTTGCTGGGCTTCAGTTTTCTTATCTGTAAAGAGTAATAGTAATGGGATCTATCTTGTAGGGTTGGTGGGAGGATTAAATAAAATGATTTATGTAAGACACTTAGCAGAGTGCTGGCACACAGGAAGTGCTCAGTAAGGATTAGCTGTTAAGCTGTTATTAAGCTCAGAAGGGTTGAGTTAACTGGCTCAAGCTTTCACAGCTGGTGAGTGGCAGAGCCAGGATACAAATGCAACCTGTTAGAATAACAGCTGCCCCAAGCAGCTAAGGTATGCCCAGGGTGTCCTGGGAGCACAGAGGAAGGCACTCAGCTTAGCTTGGAGGGTCGTGGAAGATTGTGGAAGGCTTTCTGTAAAAGCTTGTCAGTCATCATCCCTGTCATCATATGCACCTGGGTGTCATTTCAATCCTATGGGTTAGTCTAAGAAATCACTAGAATGCACGCTCCGTGAGGACAAGGGCCTGGCCCATTTTTCTTCACTCCTGGATCCCCAGTGCCCACAACAGTGCCTGACATGTAGTAGGAGCTCAATAAGTATTTGTTGAGTTGATCAATGAATGTAAATGATTATCTTGGAACCATATTCATTTTTAAAAATAACTCTCCAGCCACTGGTTTCACCTAGATTCTGATTGTTCTTGGGTCTTCACAATTGCCATTTGGAGAGACTGAGATAAGAAAACAACATAAAATCTATCCAAGAAAAGCCCTGTCAGATTCTTGAAGACTAGATTCTAACTTGAACCGAGTGGAAAACATAACAAGTTGTGGGAAATTGAAGAAGACCATTTCCATCCAATGTCTGACCCGCCCTCCACTATTGTTCCATCTGCTGAGAGTACGTTCAATATACGAGACATAACCTCTCTGATGCAAAGTGGAGGCATATTACCCAGGTGGCTAACTCAATGCAGAAAAGAAATTAAAAAGAAAAATGCAAATCTATGACAAGACAATCGAACAGCACCATACAAGTAAATTCCCTAATGATGGACATTTTAATAGCTAGAGTTGCTGGTGTGAAAGTCTCAAATCAACTGAACCCAAAATGGGTCATAGGCTTCACATCACACTATAACAAAGCTGGATTCCACTGCATCAGGACAACAGGGACTATCCACTATCCCCAGGGGATGGGGGATAGAGGAGGGGCAGGAGGAATCTCTTCATAGGGCACAGAAAAATATGGTATACTAAGTGTATTTTTCCTCCACTGACAAAAGTATGGCTATTTCTTGATAGGTTCTATTTGTTCTGGCATCCCAAGGTTGACTACGACCTCAGAAGGTCATAGGAGACCTACTGAACACCACAGTTTTGTCAACATAAACGTGAGAAAAGTCTAGGCTCTGGTGGAACCAGGTATCTCATACATCTGGTAATATATTTGCTCACATAAGTAACCAAATAGATGCTTTACAGTTTAAACCAAAGTGCATTTAAAAATTTTTTAAAGTTCCTGAAAATTAATCATCTTGACGATCACGAGATGGAGTTAATCACTTTCATAAGGCTGCAAAAAGGATTTTGAAGTGATGATATGCAAAGATCACATAATGAATTTATTACACATACTTAATATATTTAAAAAGGTGTAAAAATTACACAATGGACATAGAGAATCTATCTATCTGTCTACCAGCCAGCCTGGCAATAAACCTGTACCCGTCCTGTTGAGGCCTGTGTGCATCTCTGTCTGTACTGTTGCTTCTGCCTCTCTCCCTCCCACCACGAGATGGCCATTTTCTAGATTTTGTATAAATCATCTTCACACATATTGTTGTAATTTTACTAGGTAAATTATGCAGAGTATTGCTCTGCAGATTTTAAAACTTCATAAATGGTATATTTTAAAACTTTATAAATGGTATCATCATAGTGTATGTATTCTTTGGCAACGGGCTTTTCTTGCTCAGTGTGAGATTCATCCATGTTGTTATGTATAGTTCTAGGCCATTCCTTTTCACTGTTGTGTGCTATTCCATGGATCATTATACCACTGTTTATTTACCTATTTCCTGATGATGAAAATTTAGATTATTTCCAGTTTATTTTTTCTATACAAACAATGCTGCTATGAACATCCTTGTATGCATCTCCTTGTGAATTTGTGAGTTTCTTCTCTGCTTCTCCATCTATCTGTCTCTGTCTGTCTGCCTATCTCTCTCTATATAATATACACACATATACTTATGTATATGTAAAATTGCTGGGTCATAGAGTGATTTCTTTCCTATGTTTAACTTGAGTTTTCATTTTAGACTGTTAGAGGTATATGGTACCTTTGAGAAACATCGGCTGGAACTCTCTCATTTTATGGGTGAGGAATTCAAGGTGAAGGAAGTTGGAGTGATTTGCCCAGGGTCCCAGGGCAGTTAAGGGCAGATCTGGGTCGATTCCAGGGCCCCAGCCTCCCAGTTCTGGCCTCTGAGATCATCTTTGTAAACTTTGTATAGCGTGAACCTTGGAGGACAGATAGCCTGGCATGTTGTGAGAATATGGACAGCAGTGGCCGACAACCCTCACAAGATGTAATGGCATTGCAGGCTGTTGTTCCAAGGAAGTGCCAAGTACCAAGTACCGAGCACTAAGGCAGGCACCAGTCAAAGGTCTTTCCCTCATCAACAAGAGGATGCTCCAAAGATGAGCTGCCAATGGCCCAGGTCAGGTTGGTGGTTCACGGCTCCCAGTAGTGTATTTCTGGCCTCCTCCCTAGCGATAATCATTACAAAGCAACAATGTGAAACTTGCTGTGCTTTTGAGAAACGAATTTGCCCACACAGCTGCTCCTTTTAGCATCTATATGTGTATGTGTATATAGATTATAAAGTCAACAGCATGAGCATATGTGAAACTATTAGAAATAGGAGCACTTTTGAAAACACAGGACTGCTAAAACGAACATTTGAAAATCCACAAAATTGTACAATAGTCCCTGGATCCAGACTCCTTTGTCAGGAGGAACTATATCATTAACTTCTCAAGCAGGTCATTGGGAACCTTGGTTTTCAAGGACATTGGCAAATACCTCCACTAGTGAAAAGCAACTTACTGGAAAATCTCATTTATAATCAGATATGTTTTTATTAGGCTTTTATCCTGCTCTCCTGACATATGTTCCACTTAGAAAAATAGCAGTTTTTAAAAAAGCATCATTTGAATAGAACTGCTAAAATTATCCTCAAAAATAATTCTAAAGATTGGTTACCAGTCACCCATCACTACATTGAAAATCTTTCTTGTTTGTAATTTATCTGCAAGTCACCTTTTATTTGTAAAGTGAGAAATTACCATTCCTGTGTATATTTTAATCAGGAATAGTTTGTTTTTTTGTAAATTTATATATGTACACATATTCTTTATCTATCTATTTATGTAACTGTTCTGAATCTACCCAAAGTCCATGAATGTTAGGAAGGTTTTACTGCCAAGGTGGCAAATCATCATTGTGACTCTCCTGCAATTTCAACTCCAGAATTATCGGGCAGGGGTGGTGGGAGTGGGGATGTGCAGATGGGTGGGGTGGGTGCAGGGGAGGAGGATATTCGTTCTTTCAGTGAGTTCTCACTGAAAAGAGAGAACTTTTCAGTTCTCTGAAAAGAGAACTTTTCAGAGTTCTTTCAGAACTCTTTCAGAGTTCTTACAGCTCATTCAATAGGCAGATCAGACATCTGCAGTTGATTGCTAAATGCAGATTCTGGAGAGATTTCAGGACTTTGGATGTAAAAGCACCAGAGAGGAACAGAAAATTAATATGCAGATGTTAACTCCAGTAATTATGACTAAAGGAAAAAAGTCATATATTTAATTTTGAAAGTGAATTGTCTCCCTGCTTTGGACTAGCACTGATAACACAAGAGCCACCTAAAAGCCTGAATGAAATTACCTGTTTGATGCTGTGCTGTTGTTGGCAGTACGAATAAAATTGGCAAGATGAAGGAAACAGAAAGACTAGAATGACTCTGAATGTTGAAAATGGTAGGAGATTAGACAACACAAGGCCCTAGCCATCAGTTCAGTCAAACCATAATCACCAGGACAAGAAGTGGGTTAAGGCATTGCTAGACGGCACGTGCCCGGTTGCCCTGCATTGACTTTGGCTGTAGCACTCCTCACGCTGTGGTATTACTGTTGTTCTCTCTTCCCCACTGGGCGCTGAGTCCCTGAAGGTAAGAACTACGTCTTATCTGCCTGTGCATCCCCAGCAACTAGCACAGACCCTGGCATCAAGAAGGCATCAATAAGTGCCCGTGGATGAATTTCTCATGTTTTACTCAGTTGAAATATCATGTGGATGGGATATGGGGAGGAATATGTGTAAAAGTGCTTTGAAATGTGTCAAGAAGAACCAAAATATTTCTTCCATCAACCTACCACAGGGCCTGTTATTCTAACGTTAGAATAATTTCAATGGGTTAATTCATTAGGCTCTGTTAAAATAGAAGAATGTTTGGAAAGAGCAATGGGTTAAGCCCTATAATAACCTTACTGTGCATTAATTTATATGTGTTTATATATAATATGGTGGCTAGTTGAGTGCAGGCAACTGTAAAAGTTGAAAACATTGAATATAGTGCTCTTTTAATAAACATTTGCTGAATGATGAATGAATGAACATTCCTGTCTACATAGCAGTAGAAACATTTGTTGAGTTCCTATTCTATTTTTTAAAATAAATTGTTCTGATATTAACCTAATTTTTAAAAGGATAGTCAAACCGTAACTCCTAACAATCTCGGATAATTTAGTACATTTTGCTGTCATCATCAGATGCTTTTGTGAAATGCTACTTATTGCATCCCTTTGGAAAGATGAAGACAAAGAAACCATTAGATTGGGGGCTTGCCATAATTGCTGATGAATGTTTGTAGAGCACAAAGGGAAATGGAAATTTTTCAATTTGAAGATTATTCTGATTAATTTAGAAAGCCAACTGGAAAAGTGTTGAGCATCCAAATGGATTTATAAAATCAGAATTATTGGATAATTCTCAGTTTAAATAGTGGCCTACGGCAGTGGGGCATGGAGACGTGAGCACAGACAACTTGATGACTTTGGGCAAATTACCTACTCTCTCTAAGCCCAGGTATCCTTATCTAGAAGATGCCATAACAATATCTACCTTGCAGGTTGATATGAGAATTCAATATCAAAGAGCGACTATTTTGAGAACTCATTATGTCAGGCAGTGTGTCTGGTTTTGGGGGTCTAAGAGTGAGATGTCTGCATTCATGGGGCTCCCATTCTAGTGGTGATACAGGGAGATACTGTAAAGCCCAGAACAGTGCTGGGCGTGGAGTAGGCACCCGGTAGATGAGAGATATAGTGTTATGTAATCACAACCTGTTGGGGATGGATGCTAAACAGTTATTGCCACTTGATAGCAACACCCTCCATGACTGTATTAAAGCTAAAGAATTGCCAACTTCTGATGCCCCAGCGTAGCTCAACTGCAAGCAATGAGCCTCTAATTGCAGTCTTGGCCCCACCAGACAGGCTCCTGAGCAACTCTAACCTGAAGCCTCCACACCCACCCCCTCCCTGGTGGTGCAGTCTGCAGTTAGTTGAATTGCTACTGAGCGTTTGGAACTGGCCTCAGGCATGGGCATACTCAAGTCACTGCTGCCCCTAGTGCCCAAGTAGTCCCAGGATTGGCCTCAGTTTCCCTGTCAGTCCTCTTAAACTAACAGTTATATAACTGCAGAGAGAATGGCAAAAACATTTTGGAGTCCAATTTCTTGGTTCGAATCTCAGCTTTATCATCTAATATTGTGAGCAATTTACTGAATCTCTCCAAACCTCAGTTTCCTTGTGTGTATTATGGGGTCAATAATAGTACCTATGCTAAGAGGACCTAGATAAGTATTAAATGGGATGATATGTATATAAATCTCCAGCACTTATGAAATATTAGTTGTTGTTTTTATTAATAATTGTGGAAGTTGCATAGGTCATCTTTGTTGACTTCCATGCAGACAAATAGTACAGCGCATGTGTACCATTTGAAGTTTTAACGTTTATAATTTTGGATCTCTCTGCTTACCCTAACAAGCATCATCTTTTATGGTATAAATTTTGTTAAGTTTTCTGGCTGAATGACTCTTTTCTTTATAAGATACTTTAAATGATAAGTTATCAAATTTAAATTATTTAGGTTATTTAAATCTTAATTATTTAAATCACCAAATTATCTTTCAAATAGGTACTCTCCTTTGACCACCACAAGGACCCTAGGGGAGTGGTATGGGTGATGAGCCTGTCCCCATGTCGCTGACAAGGAAACCAAGGCAAAGAGAGATTGAGTGACTCTCTCAAAGTCACATGGCCGGTACCGACAGGGTATGTCTAAGTCCTGCCTGAGACGATATTTAATTATCAAGGCCTTGTTCACTGTAGGGACTCCGAAATAGGCACAGATATCAATTGCACAAAATCACTCAGCAGAAATTGGAAAATGTTTTCAATGAGTTGGAAAATCAGACTGAAGAATGATTTGGGTTGTGAAGCCTAGAAATTCTCACTGAGGTTTTTTTGTTTTGTTTTGTTTTGTTTTTGTTTTTTAAACTTGTGAATTCTGCTTTCATCTGTCATTTGTAGCATAGAATCCTGAGGACACCCAAAGCCGTTGGAAACTAAAGTTACAAGTTTTTATGGTTGGTTTTAAAGGCGTTCCACATTCCCAGGAATCTTACATTTCCTCTTTTGGCGCATGGCAGGAGATCCTGCCCCGAGGAATGAGTCATAACCTCCTCTCCAAAAGGCCTGGACCTTCTCTCTGCCCACCCTGCCTGTTTCCAGAGTGCCTTCTCTTTCCCAGGGGAGGAAAGCAGAGAGCTTCCCTTTCGGTTGACCTCAACTGTATCACGACTTTTGATCTGAGTAGTCAGAGCAGAAGAACCAACGATAATCCAGACTTCTAGAAAGTAGGTGTACGAGGCCACCTCACATCCTCTTAGCCCACTGTTCTCCAGCCACTGCTGCTTCAACAAGTGCCGCAGCTCCTGCCTAGGTGGCCCTGTGCCTCACTTGCTTCCTGCTCCGGCGCTGCTCTAACTCCATGTCTGGGATGGGGACGGCTGTGGGAATCCCCAGCCCTCAGGCATGCCTGTCCTGGAAGTGCATGGGAGTTAACTCCCGTGGGACAACCTTGGCTGATGGAGGATGGAAGCTGGTGGTAATTTTGAGGTGCAGCATATGAGACATTTCAGACAGTCCCTGTAGGATCAAGCCCAGATGACCACAGCGGTGACCAACAAGGGACTGTGTCTTTACAATAGCTTCCCGACTTCCCGTTTCACTGTCCCAGTCTCCCACTCCTATTCCTGATGTCACTTCCAAAACTAAACTACCTGCATGCAGGCCCTTGTCTCCAGCTCTGCTTTGGGAGAATGCACAGGGAAGCCACACTGGTTTTCATATTAAACTGATTAACATACAACTGGGAAAGTCAATATTGCCATGTAATGTATCCCCATTACAACTATTTCCTGATTCTTCCATTAGAGAAGGAAGACAGTGATTGTGGAAAAAGCCCCAAAGGAGGAGGTGTGGGTTCCAGTTTAGCCACTAATTAGTTATGTGACCCAAGCGATACTATTTAACCTTTTCGAGCTCAGTACCTGATCTACAAAATGAGGGAGATGAATTGGATTACATCATTTCTAACATCACTTCCAGTCTCACAATTGCATATTTGTGAAATAAAAGCATCTGGGTGACAGTTTGTAGTAGCTGCTGTTCCCTTCATTAACCCTGGGGATTGTTTTGGCTAAAAATAAGGCAACACTTTAATGCAACTTTAGACAAGCTAGTGAATCAGCCTCCTGAAGGTCTAGATTAGAGAATGAGCAGCTATTCAGAACCTCAAAAAACAATAACGCTGACAAAAAGAGAATAAGCCAGCTTCTTTTTGAGTCAGCAAACATTAGCAGGGGCTGCAGCAGTAAGATAAGAACAGAGTAATGAGAAAACGAGTTGCAACCAACTTCCTTGACTGCATTCCAGCCTTCACTCAGTGATTCGTCACATCCCTAACAGGTCTTGATAAATGGACTCAAACTGTTGAGATTTTTTTCCCTCTTAGAAGTTACTTGGAAACTTGGCTTGGGAAAATGCTTCTACTTTGAGAAAAATAACACAAAATCCCGCAAGTGTCGGAGACAGAAAATAAAAACATTAAAGGGATATAGGCTTCCATAAATCACAAATTAAGGAGCATCAATTCAGAAAAAGATGTAAGATCCTGATAGTTAAGTCAAACATCAGGGCCACAAAAAGTGCAAAATATAGGCTATAAAAGCAATGAGGTTGTAGATGCCACCATTTATAAGACGTATAAGACATTTACGAGATATAAGACATTTATAAGACAGATAACATAGGTACTGTTATCTCCATTTTACACATGAAGAAAAGAGGCTCTGAGAGGTAAATAATTTGTCTGATGACATGCAGCTAAATAGTGGCAGAGCTGGGATTTTTATTTTTTAAATATATTTTAAAAATTAATTAAATTTATGTTTATCAAGGTAATATATGCACATAGTTAACAAATCACACAGTACTAAAAATCATATAATAAAATACAGCAATGTTTTCTATATTGCTGTCTTTTTGTCCTTTGACTGTATTTCCCAATGCTTTCATTTTATTTTTTATTTTGTCTATCATGTTTTTAATTTCCAAGAGCTCTTTCTTCTTCTATGGTTGCTCCTATTATTTTTTAAAGCATCCTGTTCTTGTTTCATGGACGCAATATCTTAGCTTTTTAAGGATATTAACAATAGTTTTTAGTTTTTGTTTTCTTCCTCTCCCTGTTTTCTCCAAATTTCCTTCTTTTCCTGCTTGTTTTGGCCTCTGTGTTTCATATGAGAGGCTTCCATCAAATGTTCTCCGATCCTTGGTATCTGTGTGTGTGTAAGAGTAAGGCATTAAAGGGCTGAGCGGGAGTTGTGTGTGCGCATCCCATACACACATTGCATGGGACATGTTTGTACTAAAAATTATTCATTGTTTATCTGAAATTCAAAGTTAACTGGGCTTCTTGTATTTCTGTTTGCTGAATCTGACAACCCTGGGTGTGTGGCTTATAGACTCCTAGCTTCTGGGTGACTGGGGTATGGGCTATGAGTTTTCAATCCAGAGACTTGTTCCATTTCATTTTATCCTCTGTTCTGAGCCCTGCATCTGATTCCCACCTTGTGCTTTTCCTCAGTCCAGAGCTCTTTCTTTCATTTCTTCAGAGAATAAACCTTTGGCTGTCTCCAGAGGTAGAGGAAAGGGAGTTAACTGGCTATGTTGGCAGAGGACTTCATGGGCTCTGAGTGTTCTGTAAACTAACTTTCTAGCAATCTCTTTGTCTTAAGCTTTGAGTGTCACATCCACTTTTCATGGCGTTTTTTGTCTCTAAGCCCCAAACAAGGTTCTACAGGGCACACTGACTTGCTTCTCAGAGTTCTCCTCCTCTGTAGGTCCTACTTTCCACTTCCACTCAGCTAGATCAGTTATCATTTGTTGGTCAGCCTTCCATTTTCCACAAATGTATTGACATCTCTTATCAGTTGTGTACCCTCTCTCTTTCTCCTTGCAGATTTATGCCTTTCTTCTTCTTTTAAATTTATTTGGTGTCATTTCAGTGGAATTTCAGGAGAGAGAAGACATAGACAATTGGGCTCAATCCCCCAGGTTAAACTAGAATGCCAGAATGAGATTTAAATCCAGACTAATATACCTCCAAAGCTTTTATTCCTTCCACTATGCCATGTAATAACCCATTCAGCAGAATCCAACAGTAAATACCTATAGCATAGATTGTCAGTTGTCCTATAGCATAGATTGTCAGCTGTCTACTCCAATATCCCTCCTCCCTTTCTTTCTCGGTAATAGAACCCTAGTTTTTAGTGGAGCATGTGGCTACCCAGAATAAAGACTTCCTTTCCTAACCTTCCTTCAACCTAGGTATGGCTGAGTGACTAAATTCTGACCAATGAAATAGAAATGAAAGTGTTATGTGGAACTTCTAGAAAACTCCCTTAAAAGATAGCTTGCATCACCTTTTGGCTCCTTTCTTCTTTGTCCCTTCCTTCTTTCTGCTAGCTGGAATGTGGCATTATGGCTGGAGCTTGAGCAACTATCTCGGACTAAGAAGGAAACCATGTGTTGAAGGTGGCAGCACAGAAAGATGGAAGAAGCCTGAGTCCCAGATGACTTAATATAGCTACTCTACAATTCCAGATTGTTTATTTCCAGACTTATTTTATGTGACAGAGAAGTAAGCCACTGTTACTTGGGGTTTTCCGTCCCTTACAACTGAATCTAATTCTAACTGACACAATGCTACAGTGCAGTAAGATTTCAAAGGGAGTGACACAGGCTTCCTAGAAAGGGTGGTGGAAGAGATGGACCTTAAAGGATAGTTCAGCCAAATGGGGAAGTGGAGGGACAGGATTGCAGGTAGAAACAATGATACGATTAGGGCATAAGGGACACTGCATGAGGTGTTTTCAAAAGGTATCATGGAGACCAGTCTGGTTGGAGTAAACGGATCATGTAGGAGAGAAGTGAAAGATAAGAATGAAAAAAGATTGGGGGCAGATTATGGAGGGCCTTGAAACTCAAACCAAGTTTAGCAGTTGCTTTGAAAGCAACGAAGCCACTTTTGAGATGGAAGTTGGAGATATATGTCTAGAATGCAAGGGAGGGTTAGAGTGAAGAATTTCAGAGTCTTTTATATACGTATATAGAGTTTATATAGAGGTGGGGCCAAGGGAGTGAATTTAAGTAGAGTAGAGAAAGAAGAACATGGGTTCAAGAACTAATATATAGGAGCAAGGAGAAAAGAAACCTACAAAGGATCCAGAAAAGGAGAGAGAAAGGCAGCTGATGTTGGGGAAGAAAAGAGAGTAGAAATTGAAAATGAGAAGTCAATAAACCTTCAGATGTCTTAAAGAAGCTAGAAAATATCAGAAATGAGTAAAGGTCATTGAATCTGGGGACAAGAAAGTCTCTGGTGACCTCTGAAAGTACAATTTTGGTAGGAAGCGAAAGCGGATGCTGCTCTTCAAAATCTAAATGAGTGTTAAGAAAATAGAGGTACTAATGTGCTCCATTTATTCTAAAAGGTAGGCTGTAAAAGAAAGGTAAATTGAAAAGCAATTGAAGATCTCCATGGGGTCAAGTGAAAGAATTTTTTAAGGAAGGGAAGTTGTTTGGTCTTTAAGATAAGACAAAACTCTGTGCATCTGTGAAGGAAGAGATTTCTGGGCTCCAAAAGAGGTGGTATTTGATGGAGCAGGTCTCAGAGGAAATGAGAGGCATGGCATTTCCACCTCAGATGGAGGCCTGACCTTTGGAAAAAATGGGGAACAGCTCTTCTGAGAAAGAGAGAGAGAGAGAGGAGGCAAGGAATGAAGGCTTGGACTTTTAGTCAACCTTTCAGCAACAAATCTTTTTCATCAGCATCATCAATGCTATTATAGATCTGACCAGAACTAATAGTCTAAAATAGCTATCTTAGCCATTCTCTAAAATAAAAACGGCCATCACTTAGTTTCAGAATCAAGAGTCCCAAACAAGGCTCATAAAACAGAAGATATAAATCTCATTACTGTAGTCCTGATTCTCTTGCCTTGTAGATACCGCCTTAATGAAGTTCATTTAGATGAGGGAAAAGCAACAACAAAAAGTTTAGCTCGTTTACACATTGATATCAGTCCTAGAATAACAAGCAACCCCAATATGGACCTGAAAATTAATTACAGGAAGAAACTTTAGATACCCATTTGTCAAATAGATCAAATGCCAATACTTACTCAAAGTACAGCGTGAGGTCTGTAGCCAATATTGACTGCTTCAAAAGCTGCATAAGGTCACTATATTCCTTGGAGGACAAATTAGCAAAGATGTTGTGACCCTGTAATGAGAAAGTAAAAAGTCACAAAAGACAACATTAAATCAGAGGTTGATTACATGTTTTTCCTATATTTAAAAAAAAGTATGGGAACGTGATAAAAACATCTTTTTAAAAGCTTAATGAAATTTTGTGAAAATACAAACAAATTCCCTGGCAAACATAGCAAAGCTAGAAAATGCAATCATTTCTGAGGAGAACTACCAAAGGACACTTTATTATGTCTAGTCTTAAAGAGAAAACTCTAAAAAATGTTTGAACTTGTCTTACTATGGATATGTTTATGCCAACAACTCCATTTGACTGCACATTTCCTGTGAAATTACTGAGTGTAGAAGTTGACAAAACATTTGGGAATCTTTCTGACCCTAAAATAAATATTAGTTTCACTAGTAGAGACTTAAGTTGGCATTTTGGGAGTATTTAGTATGGCAACAAATGACTTCAAGGAGGAGAAAAAACATTAGACCAGTGGTTCTCAACAGGGGGCGATTGGCAACGGGGACTTCTGGCAATGTTTGGAGACATTTTTGATTGTCACACTGGTGGTGGTGGTGGGGTGCTACTGGCAGCTAGTGGTTAGAGGCCAGGGATGCTGTTAAACCTCCTACAATGCACAGGACAGCCCCCACAACAAAGATTTACCTTGCCCCACATGTCAGTACTGCTGAAGTTGAGAAACCTTGTGTTCAACTGTGAAGATACATCTTGATGAAGTGTGTGGTAGGTCAAATTCAGTACATAATTACTGAGTAGCTAGAATGTATAAGATATTGTTCTTGACCTAATTTGTGGGACTCTAAACATGACTTTTACCCAGGAAAACTTGTAAATACACCCATTATCTTCATACCTTTGAAAAGGACACTTCTTTTCATCAGAATTTATCTTAGCTACACAAGGCAGCTCCACAATGTTTTTAGTGAAGTGAAAAATCCTTCTGTAAAGTGACCAACAATTCACTTAATTTGATTTGAAAGTCAGGACTTTTCATTGATCAGGTTTTCTTAGCATGAAATATGAACTCATAAACACGTGGCCCAGGAACTGGACCAGTTCTAAACCTGCTGTTGAGAGCCAGAAGATGCTGCAGAAGGAAGGGAGCGGAATGACTGCCTGAGAATAAAGTATTCTCCAATGAGAGGTAAATTAATTCTTTCAGGGAACCAGAATATCAATTAGTAAATTACCGCCTACCAGGCACCAGATGATAATCTGCTCCCCTGAGTTAATTTATCTCACTGGGTGAACCCGCCACTCCTTAAAGACTGGAGTATATTGGTTCCACCTGGGACCAGGTCCAATATTAATAATAATTTTCAAATGAACTCTTCCAGACCCTTAATTCAGCCATTAGGAAGAAGACAAATAACTAAAGGAATGCCATACCATAATTCTGCCCAGGTTTCTCTGCCTGAGCCTTGCCCCATGGATCAATCACAGGCTGGTGAACTGGGGTCTGGGAAAAAGTGGTTGGAAGCTATGGAAAAGTAGTCACCTGGATCCAGCCACAATTGTGCATTTCCCAGTGAAAGAAATTACAGACGTTAGGAAAAAGTTACAGTAAAAAGTAATGTGAAGTCCAAGAGAAAGCCAGTCTGAATTTCAAATTCTTGATTATTCTGTGAGAGAATAAAGAGTTAATTTGCAATCAGTGTATTATTTATATGCAAATTGGCCTTCTACAGTGCCTCGAGGGTCTGGTCCCTGAAATACTTCTTCAGCGTTGTTCAGGGAGGAGTGGTATTGATGGAAAGAAAACCAAATGTGCAGGGAGAGAGGTCTGGAGCAACTTTCCTCAGGCCATCTAGCGTCTCTGTGCCTCTGCATCATTTGGAAAGTGGGGTGATCATGACATCTGCATTTTTGCCTTTCTGATGGGCAGGACAGGAGAGGATGTGGGGGAGGCACCAGGGCAGGGCCTGCACACACCAGTTACTCAGTGCACAGTTCTGTTATTATTACTCTGCGTTCTTCATAGAGAACTCCGGGGAGGAGAGCAGCCGATGTGTTTTATCTGAGGACAAATTCTGAGTTAGTGGGGTTTGTTTCCCTGAGGAATCAAATAAATGGTCTTCCAAGAAAACCATGACATTGTGTTTATAATCCCTGTTATTACAAAGGTGGGAGTTTCTGGGGTCAGAGGTGTAAACCCATCATACTACCAGTACAGAAAAGATAGTCTGAACCCAAATTCCTCCTGTCCTACTTCCCTCTTCCGTAGCACTCAGCTAAAACATGGCTTTCATAGGAAAATTCCAGAGCCCCTGGTGCTGGGATGCTGGTTTCTGTCAGAGTTACTGAGAGCCTAACCCTTGATGTTTCATTCCCAGCTGAAAATACGTCTCCCCCAGCGGGTTTGCCCTTCCCCGGCCTCATTCGGGTTCCGGAGTGCTGACTCTCCTTTATGGGGTCGAAGAAGGCTTTCATGATTTTGCAAAAGACATGCTCTCTCAAGATAGGCTGGAGGAAAAAAACCTCCATATTTAATGATGCTATTCCAGCGTAGCAGGGCCTTAATGATGATAATAATAATAATTAATGGCACAGCTAGAGAACTGACAAATAATGGGGAACAGATGATCCCTTCCTGGCCTCAAAAAAAAATGTCTGTACGCCTGCAGAAAATTAAACAGATCCTTTCCTGGCAATTTTAAACTCAGACGCCTCAGCTAGAGTCAGCCAGCGGTTTTTCTTTTTCTCCGTGGAGAGCTAAAAGTATAAAAGTCCAACTACTTCCAACTCCTGCATTGCCACATGAAGCAAAATAAGGCATATGGCTTTCACCCTGGGTCTCCAGTTTAGCTGAAGTTCTCACTTTCAAGCTGGTCCCACCAGCAATTTTAAGTTCTTTTATCTTTCATAGGTTTCTAAATTGTGCTAATAAAGTGTAACTTTCTCACCTTGTTTCTGCTTCTACCGTCTTTTAAAGTGGCTTTGGGTTTTACAAAATGAGAATGTTGGGCCAGTCACTCCTTGGATCGAGTCACTCTGTTAGTGGGCTTCTGTACCCCTTAAGAAAGGTAAGACCATGCTCTGGTGACAAGCTGTAGGCAGTCTCCTCTGCTAAGTGAATCTGAAAAGCTTCCTAACCAGTAATGAAACCCAAATTAATCAACTCAGGAAGAATTTGAACAAGGTCCTTGGTCAGGCATCTGAAAGAATTAAAAAAAAATCCATGAAGAAAAGGTTTAACAGTTTGGCTTAAAAACACTTGTTCCACTTCTCTGTATCTACCTGTGGCACTACAAAGAAAGAGAGGTAGGAAACATCGTTTCATTGGTTTTCTGTCAAGGGGAGAAGCGGAACGTTAGGTCAGTACCTCACTTTGAAGGATCATCACGGCATGGTTAAAATGGTGATGCTCTAAGGTAGCAGATGTCCCATAGAGTTGGGCCAGGGCAGAGCCGCTCCTGAAAGAGGACAGAAGGCTGAGTGACAAGGCCCTTCACCTGTCAATGATTCCCCTACACAAGCTCTTTGGATCAAACTGCTTTTCCTGCTTTTGCAAAGGACCCTGAGCAGATACATTCACAGGGAACTGCTTGTGTAGTTCATTCATCTCTGAAGTAAACCTTTTGGGAACCTTCTATGTGTTAGACTAGATGCTGTGGGTGACTCAACGATGAATAAGACACAGTCCATGCCTCTGAGAAATTTACAGACTAGTAAGGGAGATGACATGTGATCATAAGGGAAAATAAGGCACATAACACACAAAACAATTACCATAGAAAGTGTTTCAGGTCCAATCAAAGTGCTTTGGATGATCTGAGAACAAAAGACATGATTTCTGGCTCTGAGCATCAGGGTAGGCTTCATGAACTAAACCTGACACAGCTTCTGAGTGTCCAGAACAACTGTCATATACCAAATGTATTTGATTCTTTGCCGGAAAAGAATTTGTGAATATCATCCAGAACCCATTTAATCTACTTTACATGCAAGGTTGACAAGCTTCTACTGTGGTTTCCCAGCCCACATATCTCAGTGTAGAACTCTAGAAAGTTCCCTGGATTTGGAATCAGACCTCAGCTCTTAGTAATGGCTTTGGACAGTTACTTGTGTGCTTTAAGACTCAGTTTCTTCATCTCTAAAATTATGATAATGCTATTTACCTCCCTCATTATTTATGAGACTATAATAAAATATTTGAAAGTGCCTATCACGGTGCCTGGCATATAGTAGACTATAGTCTATATTAATTATTAATCAATAATTAAAACACATATGTACATTTCCATTTTAAATAAATAAAATGTTAATTGATACTTGAAAGGATTATTTTGAGTTATCTATAAATTTGGCTTATGTAGAACAACCCATTCCTCAACAATGTCAGTTTGGCAAAGTGGTCATTTAAAATGTTCCAGTGTGTTCATTTCCAATTCTTTTGGATTAGGATTTAGAGCACCTTAAGAGTCAAGAGAGATCCAGAGACTCCTACAGTTTAAAGGGCAGTCATGGGACTCCGGCTGAGGACCCATCCAGGTCCTTGTGTCCTTTCTTGCTCATTGCAGGGAGTTTGGACATTGAAAGGGCAATTTGGCCTCAACTTGGAAGTGCTGGAGATTGACAGCTTACAGTCTGCCCTACTAATGAAAGGAGCAAAAACCGCATCCTAGTGCAGCATGAAGGATTTCCGTCATAAGCTGCCCTCCACCGCCAGTGTGAGGCAGCCCAAGATTGCAGCCAGTTTGGGGGCCCGGGGCGTCTGTAATCCTTAGAAAGACTCAGAGCTGACCACATGTTGGGAGAAACAGCAGGGTTAGGGTCAGTAGGGATTATTATGAATGAGGTTAGTAAGGAGGGTACTAGATTTTAATCAGGTATGTGTTATTTCTTTAAATCTTGCCTTAATCTATATCGTTTAATAAGTGAAAATTTGTTAGGCTAATCTTAGTAATCAGTGACTAATTAATATTTAATGTTAGTTACTATTTTTCTAACATAAAATTCATTTTTATGAAAATACATTTTTCAAAATGTATACTGTAAGTCTTTGTTTTAGCTTTTGAAATTCTAGCATGTTTTATGTGCGTGTCACATCTGAATGCCTGGCATGGAGTAGGTGCTAAAAAAATACCAGCTGCTTGGCTAATAAGCTTGTAGTGTTATGTCTAGAGATTATAGTTCAAACTATAAGGCTGACAGTAATATGTGTTAACATTTTATAATAATGTTAATAATAATAATAGCTATCATGAGTAAGTACCTATCATGGACTAGGCAACATATTAAGAACTTAATACATTATTTCATCTAGTCCTGACAACAACCATGAAGTAGGTATTATTTTCTCATTTTACAGATGAAGAAATCAAGGCTCAGAGAAGTTATTCGACTTTTCCAAGGTCACACAGCTAGTAAGTGCCAGTTCCAGATTAGAATCCAAGCTTTTAAGCTTCTTCTTATTACATAATGAGAATAATAATTATAACTTACACGTTTCTGATACTCGATTCTCCATTTTTGCCAAGCTGGTTGTCATCAATGAAAGAAGATTTCAAAATTTAATTCAGAATTCTGCTGAATAGTATTACTGCCAACCGCAGGCTCAGATTCCTGCGATTCATTTCTATTAACCAGCCATGCTAAGTTGCACCTCACTTATTGGTGTGAATCCTGATAACAGAGTCACTGATGTAAGGTAGGGTCAAGGTGCAAAATATGATCTCTTCTTTTATAACATTGGTTTAGCGGACTCCATAAAAGTTAAATCAGCTAGATGATCACAAACCACTTTATATTTTCTTTTTTGAGGATGAGTAGGATGTTTCCTCCTTTAAGCAGGGGACGGCTTGTGAGAAACACACTGGTGCCTCCTGTGCTGCGTCTCTCCTTCTCCCCTGGGTCCATACAGCTTCTGAACTGCTGCGTTTCATCAGAGGGACTTTCAGGGTGTCTGTGCAAAGGCAGCCATCTCACTGTCCATGGTTTGAGCATTTTCCTCATCAGATTCCCTCTTTGTCCCCTTTTATAATTCCATCTTACATTCTCCCCACCCTCACACGATACTGAGTTAATCACAAAAATATGTAGATTTTATAAATGAACTAGACCAACGCACTGAAAGTGCAGGAAGACATTGTGATTCATTCATCCAGTCGTCTCTCATTCCTTCACCCAGCAAGTATTGATGACTATCAGGATGCCAGGCTGCAGGCATGTGGAATACAAAGATAAATAAGACATGGCACTCACCCCCAGGAAGCTCACAGTCCCCTATAATTGTGTAGAGATGGTCTCTGACCAGACTTGCACTAACAATGCTCACCTTTCTGCAAGCAAGCTGCCATCTCAGCATTCATAGAATGGAGCATGGTACTAACTCTACTTTGAGTTTTCTAGAGTAAAATCATCTAAGCAAGAATGCTTCTATTTCCATATGGATCCTGGACTTACACTGTTAGATTTGGTCTCTGTCAGATTCTTTAAGACTGCAAAACCTGTTGGTGCCTTCTCTCTCAGGCCAAGGCTCACCGAGCATGCTGCCTCTACCTGCTATTACACACACACACGCTGTGAAACTCCTAGGACCGCGAGAGGGAAGCCCACAGTCATAAAACTTGACATAAGTGGCAAAAAATAAAATGTATCTGTTAGGATAAACTTTATCGAAAAGCATTCTACAGAATACTTGTTCTCTGGAATGTTAAATGGCATTATGGGCAGAAATAAAAAGGGTTCCACGGTCAGACACATTTGGGAAATGCTGGGTTTAAAAAGTTAAACTGTTTCTTTACTGTAGGATTTCCCAGCAACATGAATATGTGAAAATATGGATTGTGATTCTGCAGTAGGGGAATATAATATGCAGCAGTAACCAATCTTACTTGATCATAAAACCATTTTTTAATAGAGGCCATGCCTTTCATGTAATATACTTTGTGTAAAGGTATACTTCCAAAGGTATACTTTACTTCATGTAAAATATGAAAAAAACCACCCAAATCAATAACATATGGAAAAATTTGACTTTAACCCCGCACCTCATTTTAATTGTGGTAAATAAATCCATCATATAAGTAGCTTTGGGGCACACATACTGTAATTGTGAAAATATGATATATATATATATATATGGGGGTGTGTGTGTTTATAGGGTGTGTGGAGAGAGGAGAAGAGAAGGAGAGAGAAAGAGTATCCACATTCCTCAAGCACAGGAATATTTATACATGTCGTTATTCACAATGCTCATTATTGATTAAATCATCCCAACAGACTGAAGTTTTTCATTTTTGGACAGGCAGCACACCCAGGAGAAACTTATTAAAAAGAAAAAAAGTGAAAATTCTGTCCCTATAGGCATTCAGCACTTTGCACAGGCACCAAAATTAAGTGTGCAAAAGGAACCGTACCTTCATAACTTCCCAAGATAATCATATTCTTTGAAAAAGAGACTTAATGGAAGTACGCAGCCATGGCTTGGAGGAAACTTTAAAAAGGAAAACTATGAAAGGTAATTAGGAAATTGAGAATTGTTGGGAGGTGGAAAGGAATGGGATTAGGCTGTCATGGCAGATTAATGTGCTCCAGTATTTCACTTCTGGGACCTGGCCGAAAGCGACAAGATGGGTTTTCATTCCCAAGAAATGAGTATAAGAGATTATGCTAGAAATGAATAGAAGAAGTCTCCTAGGAGAATATACTACAAAGCTGCTGGGGACTGATATTTAATCATCAGGGGCAGCTGTAATAGAGAGGGGATGAGTGGGGAGCGCTGTCCCTGGAGAAAACAGGAGAGAGGTGTTATCAGAGCAGTTTCAAAGCACCATGGTAGTGCTGCCCTCTCTACCTATTGATCATTCATTGCACGCACTCCAATACTTAAAAATTAAGAATAAAATATGAAAATGCAAAGGTTCACTTATCAGAAAGGCTAAGAGAATAAATCATATTGTGCTGTAACTAAAGTCACAACTTTTTATTGTAGAGGCATTTTGCATTTTATATAGTAATTTGTCCCTTGCTAAATGTCTCCTGTTTCTTTATAGCTTTATATATGAAAAAAAGGTAGCATATGCTTTGCCACATAATAATCGGTGCATTTAAATCCCATTTCCAAATCACTTGAAAGGTTGGAATTAGACTGTGAATACTTTAAGGGAAAGGACTGTTTGTTATACTTCTTTATTTCTCCCACAATGCCTAGCGTAGAGCCTTGCACACAGAAAGCACTCAGTTATTGGGGAATAAAAAAGGAAATAAGGATATAGATTTATTCTTAGGGATTTTCTAAACAATGGCACACTTGATGAATAAATCATATTCTAATCAATAAAAAGGTAGTTCCTTCACCATGATGTAAAAAGGTCTCTTTCAGCATTCATTGTCAAACGAAATTTTAACTGAGGTTGGATAGTGGTGGCACTTGGTGTTCTAAGTTCAAAAGCAACTTTATTAGGTAAGGGTGGGGCTGATGGACATCTCATGAGGTGGCAAACTGTGTACAAGATCCATTGTCTTGAGGAAATATGTCAGATCATCTTGGAATAGGTAGATTTGATCATGTAGTATAAGGATGCAAAAAAAAAACAAAACTGACTACTAGTATCAGCGACTTAATGCCCATCTCATACATGTGAAAGATGTTCAATCTTATACAAGTCATTTGAGATTTGGGGACCTCAGTTTCCATTTTTGTAAAATTAAGCTGTTGAAAAATATGACTACCAAGGTCTAGTTCAGTTCTATGATTTTTATGGCTCCACATCTTGATTTTCTGGATGTCAATTAGTTTTCCATGAGCTCACATATATAGCAAGTCAGCCAATAAACTGTAAGTTCAAAGGCCCAAAATAAACATCACAAAGTCTTGAAAGAGAGTCTGATGCAGTGGTTAAAGAACGGCTTTTGGAATCAGATAGCTTGGTCCAAACACCACTCTGCCACATTCTGGATGTATGAATTTGGGCAAGTTACTTTCTTTCCTGAGGCTCAGTTCCTCCTGTAAGATGGAGACAAAAATACCTACCCTACAGGGATGTTGGTGAGTGCTTGAGATAGTAAACAACAAATACATGGTAGTTCTTCTCATTGTCTCAGGGACTGCCAGTGGTAAAGAACAGAAACGAATTAGAACCACCTTCACCAAAAAAACGGTTGACTAAATGATACCAGAAACTCTGAGGGAGCCCAGTTATCACAGGTATGGCTGGGTAACCTGGAAACAGGAGTAGAGACGTGGAAAGCAGGTGTGCTTTTTCTCTGTCTTTCTCTAGGGTTGTACAATCTCTTCTTTCTGCTTCTCTCTGAATGTCTACTTTCTTCTCCTCTCTGTGGATTCACTTTCTTGTTTCTCTCATCCACTTAAGATGTGGTCATCATAGCTTTCCCCAAATGGCAGCCTCAGCTCCCAAGCCTATGTGGATCTGCAGTATGGAATCAACAGCTAACTCAGTCAAAATCATGGTAATCCAACTCCCAATTCCTGGGAGATAAAATATGATTAGCTGGGTTTTGATTAGGTGTGTATTCCTGGTCCAAAGAGCTGAGAGGTCAACTAGCAAGAAGGGCTGCCTCTCTCAATATGATACACAGGATCTCTCCGGGGAGGGGGCCGTTGGTATCTGAGTGCAAGTAATGTGCACTTGACTCTTAAAAGAACCCACGAGCTGGTCGCTCTTGTGTTATACACACAATTTTAACACATTTGTCTCTTCTTTATGCATAAGTGGCAGAATGGTAGGGCACTGGAGAGAGGGTGCTAGAGGAAGAAACACTGACAATGATGCCATTGGCCTGAGAGAGAGAGAGGCATTCTAAAAAAATAATGAAATGCAGACACAGGAACTCAAAAATAAGGAATTGTGAGACCTTATAATGAAAGTCTACGCAGTTTACACTTCAGTAGGCCCCAGGGACACTATTGTGTTTTTAGTACAACATCAAACATATGTGTATAAAAACTATGTTTTATAATAATCTACAAAAGGTTACACTTGTTTAAGAAATCAAGAAATTATTGAAAAGCTATATTAAAATAGTTAAAATAAAATCTCACCCATTCATGCATTCACCATTCATTCATTCACTCAGCAAACATCCATTGTGTGTTTACTATGCTCCCGGTACCTGCCACACATCACGGGTACTCAAGAGGAAGGAGAGACATACCTGTTAAGTCAGCAATTAAAATGGAGTGAGATGCACACTTATGAAAAAGCATAGCCAGGGCATTGTGTGGGCACAGAAAATTGACAAGGGGAAGGCACATGAGGGATAGAACCCTGTGGGTGGTGATTTCAGAGGTGTTTTGGGGTAAGAAAGAGAAGAAGGACATTCCAGGCAGGGGAAACAGCATACCGGGGAGCAAGAGCGAAGCAAACTAGCTGGAGCCCATTGAGCACTTCAAGTGGCCCCTTGTGTCTGGAACACAGATGCATGGGTGGGGGTGGACATTGGTAGGAGTGGGTGCTGGGCCAGGAAAATGGGCAGGACCCTGTTTGAAAAGCGCCTTAAGGGGCTAAACGAAGGAATTGGAACATTATCCTGAAAGTCACAGGAGGTGGGTGAAGGGCTTTTAAGCAGGGGAGTGACCTGATCAGCTCTATGAATTACAAAGATTATTCTGGAGTGCCAAGAGGGAGAGACTGGAGGAGGAGAGTTGGGCTGTTTGTTGTAGCAATCCAAGAGAGATGCAAAAAAGCAGTAGTTACTGTAAGCATGCAGAGATGTTGACTCGGGGGTGCTAAGGAGGGAATCTGGGTGACTTGTGGATTTCTGATGGTGCCATTCACTAGGATAGAGAATAAGAGAAAAAGGAACAGGTGTAAAGGGAAAGACTGAAATTGGGATGGCTGTGGGACTTCAAACAGGAAGTGCTCCTCAAGCAGCTGAAATAAGTGTTGGGAGATGAGCAAAGAATTATGGTTCAGAGATGTGGGTTTGGGGCTGACCAGCAGATGGGTGGAGGCCCTGCATGAAGGGCCATGCAGAGCAGGAGGGGAGCAGGAGAGAACATCACCAGTGAAGGCTGGGGCAGGTGGAGAGAGGCCTCGAAGCAAACTGAGAAGAAAGGCTGGAAAGGCAGTTGAAAACCCTCTGTCTGGGAGATAAAGGAAGAGAGAGAGCTCTAGGAAGGAGGGAGTGGCAGAATGTGTCTCATGGCAAGAAGGGGCAAGAAAGAAGGACAAAAACAAAATCCAACAGCTCTGGAAAGGGGGGTAGTTGTGGCATTACTGAGGGCAGTTCCCCTGGTGAGGCAGAACTGGAAGCCACATGGGAGGGCAGGGGTTGAGGAAGGGAAGGCAATGAACAGACACCTTACCAAGAAGATTGACTGGAAAGGAAAGAAGAGAAATAGAACAGAAGCTAGAGGGAGGAGTGGGGATTGAGATGAACTTTTTCAAGATGGGGGAGAATTGCTCATATTAATAGGATGCTGAGAGCTAGTAGAAAGGGGAAGGAAGATACAGGTCAGAGAGAGGAAGATTGATGGAGCAAGTTCCCAGAGGAGGGAGCAAGGAAGGGATCCAAAACTGAGGTGGAGGGATTAGCCTCAGACAAGAGGAAGAACAGCCCTTTCACCGAGACAGGAGGGAAGGAGGAAAGGATGGGGCCAGACAGATAAGTTTGTACATGGCAGGGGCGGAAATTGAGGGAGTTCTCGATTGATGGCCTCAATTTTCTCCATGAAGGAGGAGGCAAGGTGATCTGCTGAGTGGTATGGGGGAGATGGCAGAGAGGGGGAGGGTTAGGAAGGGAGGACATTTGGTATATATAAAATGGGGGATGGAACTGGCTAGGGACAGAAAGATTGGTGGGGAGTATTGAGCATCCAGCTGAGTTGGGAGAATATATATTTGGTTTGTCTCAAACCTCATAACTGTGACATTTTCTCCCAATGCCTTTAAAAGTCTAGACAGAGTAGCAAGAAATTGAATTGTTAGATTGAACTGGGGCTGAGTTTTTGCAGGGTGGATGTCACAGAAAGTTAAGAGGGTCAAGAAACTGTAGGATATTGAGAAGAGAGGGTTGAGTTGATGCGCTGTAGGATCCACCAGGATAGAGCAGGGCACAAAACCAAAGTTCATTTGCTAGATCAGGAGCAAATGCAAGGGGCCAGGACTCCAAGGCCTCAATAGATAGGTAGGTATTTTGGGAACAAAGATTGATGAGCTGTTGACCCACAGGGCGCTGTTGATGTTTGAGACTATGGAGGTAGAATAAGGGCTTTGAAATTGGTCATCTGAAAGTTAATCTTATCTCTTCGTCGAAGCCTTCCTTAACTTCTCCATCCCCAAACATTTTCTCCAGCCTCTGAACTCACATATCATTTTGTTTGCAGACAGGTAGTAAAAAGAACATTAAAACTGGACCCTCAATATAAGAGCCAGGAGATCTGGGTTTTGGTCTTCTTTCCAGCACCCATAAATTCTATGGCCTTGGCCACAGTGTGAGCCACCAAGCAATGGCTATCTTAAACAGTCCAACTTGCTTAGGGACAGATTATTCTGACGGTGCACATTACGGATGTGACTCCTATGTTCATTTCCCACCTTGCTATGGGAGGAGGCATGGGAGGGGCTGAGACCGTAGTCCTCATGTGTTGCTTTACTTCACTGCAGTTTATACAATATCCAACCTCAAAAGAAGCTGGAAGAGATTCTACTGGGGAAGGAAGAGATATTTTGCTGCATAAAATTTCCTAAGACCACTTTTATTTCAATACTTTCAAACCCAGATTTTGAGAGTAGCAAGTCCAAGAAGCTTCTAAGGCCATGAAGGCAAATATTCTGGAAGGAAAAAAAACAGGCCCTTTAAAATCTGAGCTTTGTTATCTGACTGAGGTCAACAGAGACAGACCAAATCAACAAGCATGACATGAAGGGCAAATTTGCAATTAAAAGAAGAATAGGGAATTATAAAGATGGATGGGCCCCATGACACGCACGCCCAAGCCTGTGTGGCCTTGGCCTCGGATGCCAGAAATTAATGCTTTACTCTTTAGCACTCGTCACCTTTGGCTCTGAACAGAAAGGCAAATGCATTAAAATAACAACAATTAGAACACTTACTTAGCTTGGAAGGCATTGTTGGTTCCCCTGTGGTCGAGGTCATGACACAGGCATCCCACAATCACGGCTAAAATTTCCACCTCCGTCAGGATCTCTTGAAACCCTGCGGTCTGGGAAGAAGGGAAAATGGCAACAGTCACTACTCTGGGCAAGGAGGAGGGATCAGTTTCGTCTACTGAGTAACAATCAGCTCTGTTTTCATACCCACATCATTTAAGGAGATGATTAACTACCACCCCCTCAGATGACAGTGAGTGGGGTGGTCAGTTGCACAGCCTAAGGTCCCCACGGTGATGAATTAGCTCTCTGTCACAGTGGCCCACGCTGGCACACCAGGACAAAGTTCAGACTATTTTGTTCCCCTTTTAGAGAAGAGGCTGCACTATTCGGATACAGTGACAGTTTGGCAAAAGCCCAGAGCAAAATGTGTTTTGTGATTCTACATTTCAATGATGAGCATCGTGCTTAGTGGTTGGAGGAGAAAAGGGAGCTGTGAATTTAGAACTGAACGCTACATCCACCAGATGCCACTCAAACGAAAGCAGGCAAAGGAAAAACCTTTTTTTTAATGCTGAAAGAAGCAACTTAGAAGTGCTCAAATTGTTACATGATGATATTCTAGAAGTTATGTTATAAATACCTTAATTCATATTAGCTTGGTGGACAGATTAAATTTGTACAGATAATAAGGCGGTGCATGTCTTGAAAACTAGAATTTGGTAGAGGATTAGGCAAGCTAGATTGAGGATCAGGTGGAGTATCCACTACATGGAATTCTTTTTTATTATCCTCTGGTAGCTCGTTTGTGAAATGCATAGGTGCAGGGTGATTTCTTTGGGGACCAGCGTGATTAATTACGTAACCAGGATCAGCAATGGTTCTTTGGTTCCTGCTCTCCCTTCATCAGTTTAGAAAAGGAAGCGAGCCTCTAGGAAGCGGGGCTATGCATTTTATTGATCCAAGGCCTGTATGTCTCTGCCCTAAATAAGTTTCCCATTTCCTTACTTATTACAGTCTTTATCGGAGGGCAGGAGGAGGGGAAAGGTAGGGTTCAAATTGCTTCCCTTTCCATATGTGTTTTTTCCCCCAGATCTAGGATCACTAGCTAGTATCTGTAAAACACTTTTCTTAAACAATGAAAACTTGATTTTTTAATTAATTATGTTTTTATTGCAGAAATAACTGAATAATAAGTTTCTGTGTTGACCATTTTATTTTTAAAAATAACTTGGGTCTACTGCTACATTTAGCAATACACATAATTTCTTTTGCATAGCAATGGGAATTTAATAAATAGTCTGGGGAGGGGGGATGAATAACCCATGTCAAAGCTGTGTGTACCCGCCCCTTCATTTTAAAATCTGGAGCTGGCTGTTGGTTTTAAGTTAATTTTATTTATTAAAATTAAAGTATTATCTGCAGTAGTTTTAAAAAATTCAAATTGTAGTAAAAGACTTAGAATCAAAAAACTGTAGTCCCTCATTCTTCTTTCCTGATTCCTGAAGGCAACCACTTTCCATTTTCTTCTTTACGTACTTTGGTAGGTATTTTCCACCATATTTCTATGTAGTATCCACATATTCTTAGCGCTTGGTTATTCATCAAGTACTTCTATAGTCCTTCCTATGTGCTGGACACTGTCCTAAGAGCTTTACAACTGTTTAACTTATTTAACTCTCATAACAGCCCTGTGAGGTAGGCACTGTTATTATCCCCAGCTATAGATGAGAAAACTGAGGCACAGAGAAGCTAACTAATGTGCCCAAGTTCTCATAGCTAGTAAGTAAGTAAGCAAGCTAGAGGTGGGCAAATTCCCAGCATATTCCCACCAGAGTTTGCCCTTAACCACTGATATCTTGGGGCAGGTGAGAATTTCTCTTCACTGCCACTCTTTCTTCTCTGCCCTCACCTGCGCAATGCAGTCCATATACAGTGATTTCCTGATTATTACTCTATAAATATATTATTCACTGCGGAGCCAACTAGTATTCAATGATTGTTTTCTTTCTTATGTAAATGTTTTCATTTCCTGGAGTTAAGATTTCTTTGAATATCTAAGTCTTCTCACATCCTACACAACTCGCCAAAGGATCGTTTATTAGAGCCCTTCCTGTCCTGGGGACTCGGTCGTAGCCTGGTCCTGCTCTTCGGTCTGGACTCTCTGTCTGCTGCCAGCTTTCCTCTCCTGGGGTTGATTTCCTGTCTCCTGCATCTCACACCCCTTCCTTTCCTCATTTGCCCCCTCATTTTTGGGAGTACATCTGCCAGTGGCTTCATGAGAAAGGGTGTTAATTTTTTAACGCTGTAGCACTTAAATTTTTTTCTGAGGCTTTGTGTGGCTGAGAATGTCTTTAATCTATTCTCCTACTCAATTGTTAGCTTCCCTGACAGTTCTAGGTTGGAACATTCTCACTCAAAGTTTTGAAAGACGGCTCTATTGTTTGCTTTCTAGCTCCCGAAGTTGATTTTGAGGAGTATGTACCATTCATATTCCTAATACTTTGAATGTTACTTGATGTTCTCTCTTTTAGAATCCTCTCTCTATCCCTGGGGTTTGGCAATTTCACAGAGATATGCTTTGGTTTGGGACTTTTTTTCCCATCATTTTGCTTGGTAAGTCTTTTCAGTCTGGAGGCTCATTTTCTTCAGTACAACGTTTTGTAATTTTTTTTTTTTTAATAATTTCCTCTTCACTCTTTTCTCTGTCCTACTTGCATGGAACTCCAATTGGTGGGACAGTGGACTTCCTCTATTGATTTCCTTACCTCTTCTTTCCCATTGCCCATATTGACTTTTCCCCTCTTACTTCTCAGGAGTAATAATATTTTTAATTTAAGCATTTTCTTGTCTGCTGCTCTTTTTCTATAGCACGCTATTCTTCTCTCACGGATGCATTATCGTCTCTTATCTTTTTGAAGATATTATAATTCTGCTGAAGTTCTCTTCTGCTGCCCGATTGCCTGTTTCCCCTGAACGCCTTTTCTCTGAGTTTGGTGGTTTCCTCCAATGCCTGGTACCCTGGGTAGTGTACTCATATTTCAGAGTAAAGCATTACAACGTTCACCGCACACCAGTGCATGGGGGTGGTGTCTGTAGATCGCTGGGCCCTACCACAGGCTGAGCAGATGGCCAGCTGGAGATTCCCAAATGTCAGCATCTAAACTCATTTTCTCTGGACTTTCCAATCTCTTGCTTGGAAATGGCATAAGCATGGGTGTTGGCATTCTGAGAAAGAGAACTGTAGCTTCTCACCTTTGAGGATGTAGACATTCACTTAATTCTTTTATTTTCAGCGTGCACCTCACCCTAACCTTTCTTTTGCTGGTGTCTCCAAGTCTGGGGTTCAGTTTCTCTAGAAAATATTCTGGTTTCCTGAATAGGTAACGGGGAGAGTAGCCTTCTGACTACATGGGGAAGGAAGGGGGACTTGGGGACTCAGTGTTGGCATCACTCCTCACCCCACCTCACCCAACTCTCACCCTAATACTGTGGTATATGATCCTTCAGTTCCTGAGCCTTGATAGCTTCTGGCGGATATTGTTTCTCATGTGTACCCCTTCCTTGGTACTTGGGTTGGACCTTCCTTTTCTCTGCTAAACTATGAACCAGGCTCCCTCCATCTTCTGCCTTCATATATTATGGTTCCACGAAAGGCAAAATTTGTGTCCATTTCTTGTACTCCTTGTTATTTTGGAGTGATTTTTGAAAGAAGGGTAAAAGGTCTTTATCTGTCATCTCGGTCATCTTGAAACTGTAAGTCAGTTTTGTTGGGTTTGGATCTTGCTAATACTAAGTAAATGCTGAAAGTCTATCAAGTATGAAATAATTATCCACAATACTGAGGAAATCAGTGTTGTAAACAACAATGAAACTGCACTGAAATTTAGAGAGATTTTACCTGTGAAAATGTTATTGATTAGAACTAGCTGATGAATTAGAACAGTAAGAATAGGGATAAGATAATGTTAAAATAAGGTAATTCGACTAGAAATTTAATTAGAAGTTAAAATCAAATACCGTCTTATAGACTTGAGGTCAAAAGCCTGAATCATTTTAAAGCTATCAGTTATCACCCATTATATAATATGATGGAATATGTTTCACTATATTGTTTTATGCAGTCAACACCACCACCCCCTCCCATCCCTTCCTGGAAATCCAGCATGTAGCTCTTAAACTATTTGTATCATGGATACTTTTGAGAATTTGATGAAAGTCATAGACCCTCTTCCCAGAAATTATTCTATAATTTTATGGTGTTCAAAGACCATGGAGCCCACCTCTGGATCCTCAGAATAAAGAATCCCTGAAGTATAGCACACACACACAGTCACACAAAACATATTTACCTCTCTCGACTGTGACACCTGAGTTACTGAAGCAGCACCTCTCTCTTGACTGTGATTTAAAGCTGCCTGGTAAATGGTTTCTGAGAATAGTCAAGCCTGAAAAGTGTCCACCTGCCACTAAGTGTCCATCTGCCCCTCCCCAGCCCTCATCCATCTTCCTTCTAGTCCTATCCATTCTGACCTAGACTTACCCACATGGAGGAGAAAAAGTCAGCTGCCTGCTGAAGACAATATACTTTCAAAAGAGAATAGAGTGGGAGCAGGAAATATATATTAATGCATTTATCCCATGCTTGACTCTATTTTATTCTTTTATTTTCAAATAAAATTATATCTTTTCTGCTCTTGATCCAGTAATTATGGGTTTTGTTGACCTTTTTGTTAATCCATCTTCTCACTTGTATTCCCTCATGGTCATATCAGGAATGTAAAGCAGTGAACATATCCAAGTAAAAGACAGTCAAGGCATATAGACCTAGATCCCATGCCACTCTTTCCAGAATAGCCTGTGACTACTCTCCAAGCAGGCCTCCAATGACAATACTTCGTTGGGCTAAAATGTGTGTTGGGAGAACCCTACTCCCAGCCGCCATAGCTTATAATCACTGGAACTCCAAAGACCCAAACAGTAAGATTGATTTGCAGGGTCCCCTAGACCGCCCAGTAATTTCCTATCATTTAGTCAACATAAAATTTAAATCAGCAAGGATGTGCCCCCATTTCAAAGCTGATCCTGTATGATACTAGTGAATGGAAGAATATCATGGCCAGAGAAAAATGACTGTTGCTTTGTGGCTCTGTAGAATACAAAAGGTGTCAAAAACAACAGCCATATTATTAACACTAGATTGAGGCTTCATTCATTTAACAAATATTATTAACTGCTTATTGTTATATCTGAGAAAAGAGGCTTGGGCTAATACTAACGATAGTTAATACTTCTATAGCACTTAATATATGCAAGGCATTGTTCTAAATATTTCAAATACATGAACGCATTTAATCATTACAAGGACACTCTGAGGGGGATACTGTTCTTATCTTTCCCATTTCATAGAGTATGCTATGGAGGTAACAGACTACACGGCTAGAATGTAAAAGAGGTGGGATTAGAACCCAGGCAACCCGGATCCCCAGTCTGTGTTCTTATCACTGTGCTGTTCAGCTGCTAAGGCGAGGATGTAGGTGCAGTTGTGCGGCTTTTAAGTACTCTATGATGACAGAGTGTTAGATAACAGGGCTTTAGAGAATCACTTGGTGTGTGCTTTGTTCCACGAAGGATGTTATTCCTGAATAGTAAGAGGTTGATATTGCAGAGCCACTGGACATTTTGAGCCTAAATGTAGCTCTGGTGCATGGAGACGTAAGTGATAATAAACAGTGGAAAAGAAAGATACAACGATTTGTATGTAACATCGCAACTTTACAAAATGTCCCAATATATGCCTAAAAAAAGACTGTCAGGATGTACATCCAAATGTTACCAACAGTGGGATCACAGGTGATTTAAAAATTTTTCCTTTGTGTCCAAATTTTCCATAAAGAACATTTATTCATTAAAATATAAATACTATGTGCGTGTGTGTGTAAATTCTTTTTTAAGAATAAACCCATATTTCATCAAACTGTCCTAGCTTGGAATGAAATAGTGACATCCTGAAAAGTGTCCATTCATTCATTTACTCCTTGAGCAAATATTTATGAAGCATTCACTCAGTTCCAGGCACTTGGACAGAGCACTGAGGAAGACAAGCGTGCCTGGCCCTTGTTGCATGTATAGTCTGATTATGCCTCGCGCCAAAAAAACAGTGCCATGGAGTGCCCTTTTCTAGTGAGAAAACATCAAAACATTGGTTGCAACTTGTGGAAGAAAGTAATGGTGAAAATGGCTAGCTGCTCCTGCTTTGTTTCTGGAGAAGGCACAGCGTGGACCGCATGTCTCTGGTCATGTACACAGCTCTGGCATGGGAATCGGAGGAAGTGATGCCAGAAATCCTGCCTTCACATTTCTTTTTGAACTCGGCTATTGTAGGTACCAAATAATGAGGGATTTCCTGAGTTCATCCTGTTGATTCTGAGATCTGGCATATGGCAGACCAAGAGGGAGGGAATCCAGCGATGTACTGGAAATTCCTAATAGTCCTAGAAATCCCAAACCGAAGAAGGTTCTTGGCTCTGAATGCTCCTCCATGGATGCTGACAGCCAGGCACTACAGCAGAGCCCTCAGTGGACTGGCTAAGGTTGAGGGAGGGCATGATGGGTTTTTGTAGCCTTGATTCTCCCCTTCATCTTGGTCTTTCTTCTGGATAAGAAGAGCAAAGAAGACTGCTTAGACTATTCCAAAGAGTTTTAAAGAATCTGGTTTCTCAAGGAAGTGCCTCCTCTAGAAAAGTCTGCACACCATTTCCTTAATCTGTGTCATCATGTCTTAACTGATCTATAGGTGACTTTAACTGGGAAGTAGTGTGAGCTTGGGCCTGGAAGGCAGCATTCATAGAAGAAGCATTTAATTTCTGGTATTTCTTAATTTCTGGTATGCAGTGTTGCAGGGTCACTGTCTGGGGCCTTTATTTAGTACATTATTAAAATCAAATTTACTTTAGCCAAAGAATGCTCTTGGAGAATTCCATTGTAAATGCCACATACAAGGTGCTCAAGTCTTCTAAAAAATGCTCCAAATTGCAGTGCTGATGGCTGCCTCAGCTTTGCTAGGCCATCCTTCACATGAAGTGTCTGTCTGCGAAACTTAGATCTCCTAGCAAGGACTGAAGGTTCTAGGAGAAGGGTGACTTCAATCACCCTCCCAATTCAGCACGTATCTGATTGTGAGTGGATCAGAGTGGTGAGAGAATTGTTAAGCACATGTTGGGGCTCCCCAGGCATTTGCAGCAACCCCGCTTGCTTCTTCTGGGGACTCTATTTTGTTTGCCTCTGGATAGAATGGCCACCTCTTAACATGTAAATCCTGATGAGTATCAACCTATTCAATATGCTCCAAAGCAATGATTTTAGGCAGAGGATTTTCTCAGGCTTTGAGTTGGAAGCAAATGTCAATTGTTGGGAGTGCTTACAAATAAATGTTTACTATTTGATACCATATCCTATCTTCTTTTTAAAAAAGGATCCTATCTTTGCCAACCAGAGATAATGTGTGATGAAAGCACAAGGCGGAGAACAGGTACTCACAACCACAATCCTCTATCAGAGGAAAAACCTACTGGACAAACCGCAGCATCTAGAGTTAACAGTCATACCCCTTTGGTGATTACAGTATTGTTTGTCTGCCAGTATTTGGGTCTGCAAGGCTGAAAAAGAGGCACTTCAGTCCCATTTTGAGGTCCAGAGACCAGAACCTTTCCAGCTGTTAGGGGACTACACCCAGCACCATGTTTCCATGTCTCCCTCACCAAAGCATGCAGTGAACATAAGGCAGCTGTAGACTGTCTAACTGTCCCCAGGAGTGGGGCAGTTTTGATCAAATTTGCTTCTCTTTCTTCTCAAGATGAACGTAGTCAAATATTGATTTGGCATTAATTAAGTACTGATTTCAGTCTACAATGATCCTTTCCTTACCAAGCTCAGAGTTGGGAAGATTGTATAATCTATACTTAAATACTTTCTTTTACAACCATAAGCTTCTAAAGGCACTTACTATCAAATAGTAAAATCTAAGTCATGTTTTGAACATACCTCTCTCTCAACCTCAGATAATACTGCAAATTCTTGCCTATGTAAGTCTCAGAATGGCAAGGCAGCAAAATTTAAATGTCTGTCTAGGACAATTAAATATGTTGAGTAAATGTTTGCTGCATGAATTTAAAAAAATTGGATTGATTTTAATCAGTTTTATTTAGTTATTTCTTAACCACTTCTATGACTTAATTTTTAACCTACCTGTTGTCATAATTTTAAAAAGTTATTTATTTTGGAAAGTTAAAAACATATAAAAAATAGAATACTATTAATGAACATCCATGTATTCATTACCTAACTTCAACAGGAATCCATGGTTTGCCAGTCTTGTTTCATCTGTTCTTCACATGCACTGTTTTGTCTGTTTGTTTGCTAGAGTATTTCAAAGCAAACGTCTGGCATCTGTCAATACTCTTTATTTCATTCTCAAGAAGTCCTGATGTGGTCAAATAAAAATAGGTCGATATATCTCTGCTCTCATATTTTGATAAAATGTGCAAAAAGATATACAAATGGTATAAGAGAAATTTCAGAATAAATATCTTAATAAGACTTGAAAGGAATTGAGGTTTCTACTTCAATTTAGATAATGTAATAAACATAGCTGTACGTATGTAGCATACACACTGTATTTCAAAAAGAAACAAGAGAAAAAGCATATTAGATTCTTAAGGACTTAGCTTTCAACACTAAGGATATATGTGTTTTGTGATTTTTTTGAGGACAAAGATAGCACGTTTAGAAATATCATTTATATTTTATGATAAATTACTCGTGAATTGAATATAACGTGGTTTGTGAGCACGGAAAATGAAGCAGATCACTTGGTGAGCACTAATTGTGCAGAGACAGCCCTCCCCAAGGGCCATGAGAGTCCAGGTTGATGAATTTCAAGAATATGAAGCCTCTTCAAAACTTACCCAAATTTTTATTAGTCATCATTAAGGCAAAATTAAAAATGAGACTCATGAAAAATTAAAACGTTTTAAAGCTCCCAACTTGACACCCTTAGATGCCAAGTTTCAGCCCCAAGAAAGTGCCACTACTAAGTCATAAACCGTGGAAAATGGAGGCTGTGATAAACGACCGTGGCTCTGCCGCTGGGTCTCCCTGACCTGGAGGATTCGGCTGGCGTCATAAAACACAAAGCGACAGATTAAGCAGTTTACCAACACCGTAAAAATCTCAAGAATAAATTCACTTTAATAAAAAATCCTATATTGTAACTGGGCAGCCCCAGCCCTGAAACCACATGCATTTCCCTACAAGTCTGTATCTGTGAGCAAGAGCTTATACTTTGCCTGAAATGCCGGACATGATTATGTTCATACACTTTTACAATTTACATGTCCCAAGAAAATACCCAGCTCTGGCTGATGGTGCGGGAGAATTTATTTTCACTAGAAAAGGAACGACCCATAACTCATGAATGGCAGCGCTTAAAGTGAGTTATGGAGGTTACTCTCCTGTGTGAGGAAATGGATTGGATTATCCTTCTGCCCAATTGTATGTTTGGTTATTAGCACACCAGGTTCTTAATTATGTGTGGTTTTGCCTTTTTCCTTTTATAAAATAAATGTGGATAAAGGGAACGTCAGCTAGAAGCCTGGAGTGTCTAATTGGGGCTCTGAGATGTGGCCAGAGAGAATAAAAATAGAACCCTTCTCCAATGATTAAAAGGCAGGAGTCTTAAATGTAATCTAAACACAGTATTCAAATTGATTAGCTTCATAGTTAATTTATAGTGCCCAGTGCTGATATTCCGCAAAAACGTTAAAAATCACTCCTTTTCTAAATTAAAAATTTGCCATCTTTGAAGTTACACTGGAAATCAAAATATACCTACGTGAAGATTAAAGAATTGGTTTTTCTAACACGCAGATTTTACTGTATTATTATGATAATGCTGCCATTTATTTTAAAGTGAATATAACTAGTTACTACTTACATTGAAAAAAATGTAATGTAAAAATATTTGATGATTACAAATATGATTGTTACTTTATTATAGTCACAGAATAAAACACGTAGCTCTGTTTGTATCTTCCAATGTTACAATCTACAAAGAAATTAGATTTCTGTTGAGATTAGGATTCTGGTTATTGAACACAAATATTTTATTTAAAAATTCAGTTGGTTCCGTCCTTCTTGGAGGAGGGGTGAATTCTAATTGTGCTTCTAAGATCTTCCAGAATTTTCTACCTCAAAAATCAAAGACTTCCCTGAAAACAGCAGACAGCGGACAGCGTATTATCCTCAAGCTGGTGAATACGACGAATTTTTCTCCTTAAACGTCCCTTCTGCTCTCTAGTTTGAATTATCAATAAAACGACTTGGCTTATCTCTGAAAATAACCTTGTTGACAACACAAATATGGACTTAAACATGCTCCCTCCACATTTGAGATTTAAGAAGCCCCCGTAAATGTCAGGGGTGTCGGTGTGTTTGCTGCGATACTTGGGTATTATTAGTGTTTAACTGCAATTCCCCACCAGCGCCATCCGCCGCCGCCACCATAAATTTTAATGTGCTCTTCTCTTTTCATATCCAGTGAATTCTGCAAGATCATAATATTCTATATGAACCCTAGCTGAACCTTAGTGTGATACGAAGAAAAAACAAGATTTCTAGCAGTGATAGTTGTTCATCATTTTATAGTTTTTTGAAAAACTGGAGCCCGAGCAACATGGTTCCCTGAATAATAATACTCTAAACTAAATCCACTCATTCAATGAATCTTTATTGAGCCCTACAGGATGCAGGGCATGGCCCAAAGTGCTAATGAGTACATTTATGGGATAGTAAAGAATACTGACTCTTAAGGAAACCTTTTTTTTTCCCCCCTGGAAAATCTGTCAGAGCTCATACATCATTTATAAAACCGAAAAATGTCTCTGCAACCTTGGCACCACTACGTGCCTTTTATTTTAGAGAATACAAACAAAAGCATAGTCGTTTCCTTTATCTGGTCTACACTGTGAATATAAGAAATGTGCTTATCATCTTTCATTATGTACATGCTTGATGGAATATTTATTCTACAAGCTTCCATAAATAAAAAGACTTTGTATAACTATTCTTGATCTGCAGGTTTTTATTCCCTGTTTTACCACAAATAGTAATTAGCATTACATATTGTATTTATCTGAGGAATTAAAAATATTTGGTAAATTTTAACTACCTAAATATCCTTTTAGAAGCTAAGAATAATACTGAAGGCTTCATTTAAAAAACTGGAATTTCAGGCCGGAGCCGTGGAACAGATGAGTAAGTCATTAACAGGGTTCCCAGTGAACTAAATTTCCACCATTTTATATCAAATTGCCTATCCTACAAAGCAGTTAGGTTTTTTTTGTTAATTTCTAAAGGAACAAAACTGTTTTGTTACCTAGACACGAGGTTGAATACATTTGCAAAACACAATTCTCCGTAAATAAATTTATTTTCCGTGTTTGAAATGATTTTAGGGTTAAAGGTTAGGAAGCTAGTGCATATATTTATAATTTGCTTGTCCTGTTGCACATGGCTTCATAATTTGCTCAGCAATGACACACAACTATGCATCTTCCCATTCCCGAAGACAATGGTCTCAGAAAAATACACACCCACAGAAGTAAGCTCACACGGAGAGCGCTGTATCATTCACGCTAACAGCTCGGTGAGCAAGGAGGCAGGCATAATACAAGTCTGAGAAGAGGGGCTCTTTTTGGACACACTGACTTTGTTGGTGTCTCTTTCAATAAAAAAGCATGAAGTGTGTGCCTCAGTATCTCCTGTCTTAGAAGAAAAGAAACACTTTCAGGGAAGGTTGGCAGGTTTCCCCCCCCTCTTTCCAGGCAACTGGCTGGCAAACTTTGCCTTGGAGCGCCATCTAGAGGAAAATTCAGTGCAAATGCGCCATGCTTTCTTGGCTTTGTGACTCAGGCTGAATCCAGCAGTTGGTGTGTGGTGATTTTTTTTCTTTTTTTCAAATTAATAGAGAATTTTGGTTCTAACTCAACACATGGAAATGGAATATGAGATCACTAGAATGGAAATAGAATTACTGATGAGAACAAAACAGTGAAAGACCTTAATGTCTTCAGGAGTGCTTGAAGCATTAGTGCCCATTCCAGGAGATAAGTAGATTATCATTTTGCCATAGGCTGAGGTAGCCCAGAAACTAGAACTGATAAGTGAATTAAATTAATTTTTATCTTCACTGATGAAATAATTTTTATCTCTATAATTATTTTCTTAATTAAAAAATTCTGACTAACCAGATTGCCCCTGGTCAAGTTGGAGAAGAGACTGCTTGTGTTAGGCACAAACAAAGGCTGACATTTTCAACCTATTGTAACCTTTAGTCAAGTTCAGCAAAATTTAATGAGCCAAAAATAATATCTTTTCCAGATGTGGCTACTCAATTCAATGTGAGGGAGAAAAAAATAACATTCACCAGTGTATTCTTTCCAAAGTCATGTTTTCATTTTGCAATCCCGTCCCCCACCAAGAGAACTTTAACCGCAAATTCTCCTCTTTTTGAGATAGCATTAATACAAAAACAAAGCCCAAACCATCTCAAACAGTGATACTCTTCAAGGTTGCTGAGCAGACTTGCAAAAACAACCATACCCATGAAATATTCTGGCAATATGAGTACCGCCATTGTGGTGACATAGTTTGAGAGCTCTGCTTTCTTCCATTTCTTGAAACAGATCAAGATTATTTGTATTACGGAAACATTTACTGAAGAAAACTGGGTAGGTATTTCCTTTTACTCTTGTGTCCACTCTGACGCTGCCGCTCTTGCCAGCTTCCTCCATCCCAACTATTTTAAGGCTTGCCATAAAAGTCTGTTTCTATCTTTGACGTCTAACTCACAATGTCATGGTGACTCCTTTCTCCTTCGTTGAACAAGGTCCCTACTTACTTATTTTAGAAATTCACCACAAATCCATAGCTTCTCCAAAATAATAGGTTAAAATTTCTTTACTGAATGTCCTCTGTGAGCCAGACACATGAATTCTACACACAGAAAATTATTCCTCGTCTACTGAGGTCTGATGGAAAAGCAAAATTAAAGTGATTATTTTTTTCAAGCAACGTTGGCACTTGAACAACTAAGCCTCATAGTGACATAGTGACATATTGACTGGCTAACTGTATGTTACAGGAGGACGGGGCCACTCCAGTTTTTCCAGGCCAATCTTCTGGCTGCTTAAGCAGTTGAGGACCCAAAAAAACAAGTCCTTGAGTATAAAAATAAAGAAATTTTGGTCCTATCTTCTTATGCTATATACACATTTGAGTTCTAGTCAATCCAACATGCATTTGTTGAAAACTTGCCAAGTGCGTGATAGAGTGCAAGGTGCTGGTGAGGCCCTCAATAAATAGATGTTGAGCAAATAAGTGGATATTATTGAAAGAATAAGAAATTATCTCTTCAGCCTCTAGCAGCTTACTCTACAGGAGAATGAGAGATCTGTTACTTAAAATACACAACAGAAAGAAAGACATGTTGTACTAGACATGGTACAGAGAAAGAAGTAATTATTGATGCCTGGGGAGAAAGGGGAAGACTTGGTCAAAAAACTGGCAGTAGATCAATGCCTTAAAGGATGAGTAAAATTTTAATAGGCAGAGAACGGGGCAGAGCATTTCATGAGGAAGGGGTAGAACAGTCTTCGTTCATTTGGACCAAAGGAAAATTTATGTCCTTTGGAGTTCCCTATTTTGGGTTTAAATTTTAGTCTGGGTGTAAATATGTAAGGTATTTAAATTTATGTCATGAGCATCCAAAGCTTGTGTTCTCTTTTTTTGTATGGTAAATATGTTTATACACACACACACACATATATGTATGTATATATAATCACGAGGCCAAAGTAACCAATATATTTAAGCCAGAAAACATTTTACTTGATGATAGCTTAACAGTGTAAGTGGAAATAAGGCCAGAACAAACCTTATTTCTTGCCAGCAAAATGGAGATGAATAGAGGATTTTGTTTCATTCTTTGCCATATGGCCACCCTCACTGGGTGACAGCCCCTAGAGCAAATATTTTAAGCCTAGTGTGCCCATAAACCCTGAGAGTGTTCACGCCTACTCCTTCCTTCCCTTGGCCTCCCTGGGCATACTCCCAGATGCACATACTCTCAGGATTTCCGTGTCCCTGTAGGTAGTGTTCATACATTCCTACTTTGGCTTTCTACCAACCTAGAGAGTCTTATCCAGTAATCTCTTTGTTCTGTTACTCATCCCCATATTCTCTGCGAAAAGATTACTTTGAAAATCTAAGCATTTCTTTTGTAAAAAGACCCAGTTTCTCAAGGTAAAACATTGAAAAGAGGCTGAAGCAATCATTCCAAGACTACACCTGCTTCAAGGTGTCAGTGATTTTACAGCTTTAAAGCTCAGAAATTGTTGCGAAATATATACTCCCATAACCAGGGCAGGTAAGTGCCAATGTAAAATAAATCACATGGCAACTTGTCAGAGAAATGGAAACGAGGAGAAGGCCTGTAGGTCCACACGAATGACAGACGAACTTCCACCATCACTGAACACACTTACAGTTAACATCGCAAACATCAGTTGGCACACGTTGAAGGCGTGTCTCCAGTTGTGGTACAGAACCATTCGATAATTTTTCCTCACTGTCAAAAGCCACCTACACAGTGTCTGAAATGGGAAAGGGAAAGGCTATGTCAGGCAGTTGTATGTGTCTCCAGGGGACCATTATCAAAACGATGCCTTCTGTCTGAGTAACCCTCAAGGATCAAAGTCCTTGCACAAACATCTCCTGTGATTCTCATGGTAATCCCATGAGGTGTGCAGGGAAAGTATTATCATCCCCAATTTATATGTGGGAGACCTGAGGCTCAGAGTGGCTACCACATTGTCCCAGGTGCACTCCTGGGATCACCCAACACAGAACATCTTACCTCATAGTCGATTTTAAATTTCTGTACCATCCCTAGCTCCATGAACATCCGAAGAGCAGCCGTGATCATGGCGTCAACGTCAAGAGAAAAGTCATCAAAATGTATGTCATCGATGGCGAGTTCTGACACCAGAGGGATGGTGGCTGCCTACAAAAGCAGAAGACATAAGTCAGGCCAAGTTCACCAGCTTTTCCAAACCCCTCATCTTGCCCTCCTCTCTTGCTTATCAGATGTGCCACATAAATCAGACTTGACCTGCACTTACACTCTGATACAGCTAAACTCTGAGCTGGAAATGTCTTTTGTTTCTGAACTGCAAATGCCCCAAGCAAATGAAGGGGGGAGGGGGAGGGAAGCTAATCTGAAGAAAAAATATACACCCTGGATCTCGTCTGCAGAATTTAGAATACAAAGCTGTCTAGTTTACTGAAACTGCAGTCATACAATATATTCTGATGTGTATTACAGAGCACTAAATGCAAGAAACATCTGGGCAGCCAGCAGCTGTGAATTTTAATTGCTGCTATTCAGGAGAAGGACATGGGAATACACCACTTTGCCTTGATTCTTTTATCCTTGTATCCTGTAGCTGTGCACGTGCTCTTTGTTACACACATGTTCTGTATATTCAGAAGGATGGAAAAAATCAGACAGCACATCTCTGGTGCAAAATAGTTTTCTTAATAAAATAGAGATGTTTGGAGGGTTAGCGTAAGCATATGTTTCATTGAAGGGATAAATTTGCAATATCGTTTAGCTTCATTCTATATAAACATCACAACTTAATTACAGTACTGGTCATATATATTCAGGGTTTCAAAACACTCATGTTAGGCAGCTGTCAGTCAGTTGCCCTACACAAACTTAAAAGGAAGAAAAAACCTTTGGGAATCATTTTTATTTATACTGATTTCATTGGGTTTACCATGCCCTTTGGGCCACTCTTGGTAAAGGAAATCTTTTCTATGTTTTCAGTTATCAGGGACATTCTGCATTCATATTTCTAGTCTATTCACTGGGTGTACATTCCCAGAGAGTAATCTATACCCTGGGACTCCTGTGGCTGAGCAATGAAATCCAACTCTGGTCACTCTAAGCATTCTAGAAACCATAAAATCAATCCTTCTTTCCCAACTCCATGTTCCTCTATGGGAGTTTACATTTCTGGGCTAAAATCCAAACAGTAGTTATCTTCCACAACATGAAAGGACATGATTAAATATATAAATACAGCACAGTATTGTTAACTATTTGCACATTGTTATTCAATAGATATCTAGAACTTTTTCATTTTGCCTAACTGAAACCCTATATTCAATGAGCAACTCCCCTTTCCCCCTCCCCCTAGGCCCTGGAAACCACCATTCTCCCTTCTGTTTCTATGAGTTTGACAACATAGATACGTCATATAAGTGGAATCATACAGTATTTGTCTTTTTGTGATTGGCTTATCCCACTTAGCTTAAAATCTTCAAGCAATGTTGTTCATGTTGTACCATATGACAGTATTCCCCCCTCCCTTTATTTTTTGAGGAAGATCACCCCTGAGCTAACATCCAATGCCAATCCTCCTCTTTTTGCCTGAGGAAGATTGCCCTTGGGCTAACATCTGTGCCCATCTTTCTCTACTTTTTATATGGGACACCGGCACAGCATGGCTTGACAAGCGGTGCGTTGGTGTATGCCCAGGATCCAAACCTGCGAACCCTCGGGCCGCCGAAGCAGAGCACGTGCACTTAACTGCTACGCCACTGGGCTGGCCCCAGTATTTCCCTCTTTTTTAAGGCTGAATAATATTCCATTGTATGTGTATACCATATTTTCTTTATCCCTTCATCCACTGATGGTTTCGTCTCTTTCTTAATCAGCTTGTCTTTCAATAAATAACTTAAATATTTTAGAGGCTTTAGAGGATTAGAAATTTTCCCTAGATGTGTGGTGATCTTTGGTTTTCAGCTCCTGTTTAAAAGTGGGGCTCTAAAGCTTCTATGAGAGCTTCTGGGGGCTTCTCTGTAGGGGAAGCTGACTGAGCTGTTTCCTTGAGGAAGCCACCAAATGTCAGTATCTTTAGGTCTTTGCTCTTTAGCTACTCAGAGTCCCCAGAGAAGAATCTTTTGGGTGCAGCGTACTTAGGAAGGGGGTTGGAGGAGGATCCTCAGCACTGGTCTATAACTCTTCATTCAACCCACCAGCTTTCAGCCCGTGCTCCTACTCTCAAGCTCTCCAATGGTGTCCCCCTAACCCAAAGACCCCCAGTTATACCCTCTTCAGAGGATAGGCCTCCAGTCTTCATGGAGTGAAGGTCTGGGACAAAGGATCTGGAGATCTAACTGCTTCTTAGATTTGTCATTTTCCTGTCTATAGCCCCACCTTCATCCCCACTTCCAAAGGTATTTCATTAGCCATTTCCTGAGCTATTTGGGGGGAGAGGTCTGTGGTATAAATCTGTTTGCCTCTCCACTTTTCCCTTTGCTAGCTCATTTTGGCTTTCTTAGGTTTGCCAAATTACTTAATATTCATCCATCTGTATTCTAGCTTTCAAAATTTTGTCATTTAAGTCCTCTCCCAATTTCTTTGTCTTTGAGAATTTAGGCCTTAAAAAAAAATCCCTTTATTATTGTTTTAGTGGGGCTTGAGGAAGGAACAAAAGAAAATGAGTGTGTTTACCATAAAAATCATTGAAATTATCTTTATTAAACTTGCCTTAAATGATCAGCTTGGAGAACTCAGAGGTAAGCCAGCCTTGGTTTGTAGTCCCTTTGTTTCTATGTGCATGGGCCTGGCTGCAACCATGTAGACCTCTTTTTCTTGTTCTCTGCCCTTGTGTGTTCACTTGTGTCAATCCTGACCTCGCTCATTAGGCTGTAACAATCTTAGAGGCACATGCCATCTTTTTTTCCCTTAGAGAAGCTCCAGAACAACTCTCTACTTCCATCACATGTTCCAGGGCTTTGCATACAGAGAAGCCATGTACTTAGAATGTTCTGTGCATGGTGTAATTCGTTCAAATTCAAACTCAAATACAGCTGGAAAGCCACTTCCCAAGAGGGTAGAAGGCCTTTCCCAAAAGACACAGGTCTTTCTGGTCTCAGGAGAGAAGTTCAGTTCTGAACTGGCGAAAGAGGTCTAACGCTCTTACAGTTTGTCGCCAAGGAGCAGAAATGGCAGTAGAGACCACACTGCTGCTCTCCAGGTGGCCCTTGTCTTGTAGATTATTAATAGTGTATTCCCTGATGCCATTATAAATCCTCTACCCTTCAAAGGCACTAAATTCACTTAATTATCTTAAAAATTAAAGAATATAGGCATTTTTTCATTATGAAATGTTAATGGAAAGGAAATAAGAACATTAGGTTGAAAAATGTAGGATGACCTCTGGTTCACCAAGACCCATCCTTATTGACCTTGTCTTTTTTCCCCTAATAGGTTGATTGATCCACCGTTAAATCATACCACTCCATAGATCACCCTGAGCCCTGTCGTAAACCCTTGCTGGCACGTGTAGATGCAGAGAAAGTCCCAAGCCCTTTCAGGAATGACCATTTTCAGCTATTTTGAGAAGTATGGATAGTTTTCATCCACATTCCTGGGTTCAAGAGCAGTTTCTGGAGAAAATTATGAAGAATAAAAAGTAGTGTGTGTCCTTTGAAGGTGTGCACAGAGATCTAGTCTGCCAAGGATTTGGAAAGAGCCTTCTGTCACCAAACTTCCTTGTTGTAGAGACACATCCTCATCGCTTCTGATAAGTAGAGAAGGAGACCACATCTTCCAAACCTATAATTACTCTAGCCATAGGATATTAACAAAACAAATCAAACTCAATTTCTACAAGTGTCAGTCTTCAACTTTTAAATATTTATAAGGCACCATATCCCTATATCAAAGAAGAGTGCTACAATCCAAAATAACTACTGAATTAATAGCCAGGAAATAACATTTGGATAAAAGAACCATTTACTTTACTGCAGCAATAAATGAAAACACAGAATTATGAGTTCTGCAGCTAATTTGAATAATGTTCGAGAAGTGGGATTCTAGCTGGCTGGGAGTCCCTGATATCCTTTGACCATTCCTCTTCTTTGTTTGGGTCTTAATAGTTAAGTGGTTATCAAAGGGAGTCATAAAACTGCCTCCTTTAAAATTGAAAAGGTAGCTTTACAAAGAGGCTGTAAAATGTTAAAATACAATCCTGGATCCCTTGACACATGAATATTACATTTTGTGATGCTCAGAAAATGGGAAGAAACAACAAAGTGGGCAGTGGTCTAGCCCTAGCAATTCAAAGGAGAACTGACTTGTTGCCAATCCAGCCCACTCACCCACTTACCCCTCCAGACAAAGCAAATGTTGGGGACCTTAGGATTCTGAGATTAATGAAGACAGGAGACTGGGCCGTGGTGATGCCCAGGGACTGCCAAGTTCTTTGTTTCACTAGCACTATTCTAGCTCTTACTACATGCCAGGCACTGTTCTAGCATTCTATGCATAGTAACTCATTTGATCTTCACAAGGGCCCTAAGAGGCAGGGAATATTTTTAATCCCATGTTACAGATGAGTCAATTGAAACAGATGATGGGCAATTTGTTCAAATTTGCACAGTTGTGATTGGCAGAGGTGGATTTGAACCTGGGGAGTCTGTTCTAGAGACTGGCTCCTAACCATTACACTGCCTCTAAAAATGGGCCACCACCAAGCCAAAGGCTTCCCCATTCCTGCATTATGCAAACTAACTTGGGTGCATCATGGGCAATGTCTGGGATTTAGATCCATATGACTAGCCTATCGATCCATCTTTTGTGATGAGCAGCCTGGATCCATTTGAGGGGACAATGTTTTGGTCTTTACTTATATAAATCCATTTGGGGAAGTCTCTAAAGTCACAGCTGATTTTGGAATAAGCCCCAGTTGTTAACTTTGTTTTGATTAAAGGGATCACAGAATAAGCTGAATACTCCAGCTTAGCTTAGCTTAGCTTAGCTTAGCTCAGACTGGCCAGCAGAGCATTCATGGGACTCTAATACTACTCTTGGCCAGGAAGGTAACTTGGTAAAATAAGGGAAGCAGCAAACGGTGAACTCGTGGGGTGGAGAGCAGGGAGATACGAGATCCTTCTGTCTAGATGGGATTCTGGGAAGGTTTCTCTGGACATTTGGGACACAGCTGAGAAATGCTTAAAACACACACATGCACTCAGGCTTTAGAGGGACTAGTAGTTCTAGAAGTAACTAGTAGTTTAGATAGCATACAGTCACATCTCCAGTGGTGAAGAGTGACAATATAACCAATTTCTATTCTTCCTCAGGAAAGGAGGACGCAATTTCTTATGAATCCCAGCACAATGTTGCTGAGCTATACAAACTTCTGAACAGGGAAAGCTGGGATATTTAGGTGCCTCACAGGTTTATCCACAACATGTGAAACTTGTGGGGAAAGATCCAGAATTCCAAGGAGAGAGAGCGATAAAGCTCCAGTGGTGCCCTGTCAGCTGACTGAGAAGGTGCCGGCCCAGCACATTTACAGGCTATAACAGCTTGCTCGTCTACAAAACAACGCCAGAAGCCTCAAACGGCTGTGAAGCCACCTGGTGGCTTGTGTAGCAGTGACGTGAAGACCTGAGTCGTGTTCCTGGGGCCAGGCAAACAACAATGACCTAGTCAAACTCTGCAGCTCATGGGCTAAATTTATATACAAAAGTAGTCAAGTTTAGAACATAAGAGTGAATATAAATGTCCAAGAATTACCAAGAAATATTTTTAAAAGAAGACTTATAAGGCCTTATCCTATCTCATATTAAGATATATAATAAACACAGTATAGGTTTATATGCTAAAACAGAGGCTTTATTAAAGTAACTCAGCCTATGCCATTTTTTATCATGTCACTCTCTCTTTAAATACCTTTAAGTGTTCAATGTGGCCTGATGAATGAAGTAAAAGTCCTTAGCTTGGCATTTGAGGTTCTTCATAAACTGGCTTCGCATGGCCCATCCAGTGTATCATCTTCTAGTCTTCTACTGAAGCATCAGGCTGGGAAATTTATTATCCTTATTCTCATCTCTCCCTCTATAGATTCAGATTATTCTACCCCCCCATCCACTGGGTTTGATTTCTTCCTTACTCCGTGCCAACTGAAATTCAAACCCTATCTTCTTTATAAGTTCATTTCCATTCATTCATTTCTATCTTATCCTGCAGTGACCTTTTTCTTCTCTGTAGTTGTATAAATCACTGTAATATTTAGTCACTTTATACTCCAGGGTTTTCAAGCATACCCATTAGAGCTGGAATTAGGTCCCTGAATCACGTATGCAGATAGACTTGATTGTGTTTATGTGTGATTTGGGGGAGGAGTGCACAGCTTTCTTCTGACTCCTCTGTAGTTTAACATGTGTTCTGAAGCTTGACAGGCTCCCCAGATGATCCTTATGTACATTTAAGTTTGAGAAGAACTTCCCCAGGGGCTGTTTGCTCCTAGGATCTTGGTACCTGTGAATACCTAAGCTTCACCTAGATAGTGGCAAAGCTTCCCATTATTATGGCTAACCTAGTCAAAAGGAATTTTATATATTTGTCTTTTTTAGGTGCATAAAAGCAAAGAAGATTAGTAGTCAATAATCACTATATTGAAAAAGAGAGGAAAGTTTAAAGAAATACAAACTCCTAGGTACAACATGCCCCCCTTTCTTACTAATCTTTAATTATTCTCAATTATTGCTTTGGTTTTCTAGGCTTGAGTAGACCTATTACTTTGAATCTCTTAATAGGAGAATAAAACTTCTATCCTCTCTCACATGTGATTTTCAGAAATTTCACCAGAAGTTAAAGATCCTATGGCCTTTCTTTCATTTTTGTTTGAGCTGTTGTAGTGAAACAATCTTGTCTATAAGTGTTTCCTATTAATTTCAGAAACTGTCTTTGTTATCTTTCATGCAGCAACATAACCCTCATGGGTAGGCACGGTTCCCACATATTTTTCTTGTCATGGTGAGAACCAAAAGAAAAAGAAACATCATAGTGACTATTCCCTTTTGAAATAGAGAAACTCTCTCTTGTGACTGTCTTTCCAACCCTGGCTCTTCGATATTTCTAATATGTCCTTATTATTTATGTCTATCAATGAAACAGTTCTCCGTAGCAGCACTGAAATTTAAAATACTATATTTCAACAGAAACAGGTCATTTTAAAAGAGATTTTTCTTTTTTTCAGGATATAGTATTTAAAATAAAGTTAAAAGCAATTCACTATATGTTTTTTAAAGAAAGATATCAAGTGTTTCTTTTTAAACACATGCATATATCCCACGTCAGTTGATGTAATATTTGTTTATATATTTCCATGTTTTCTGTAGTTTATTTATGAAAGAAGATTGTTTAAAAGTAAGCTTATAGTATTAATCCATCTTGCATTGTGTACATTACAACGATCTTAATGGCAGTGTGTGAGGTGAAAGAGAATCAGCAGTAAGAGTTGAGGATGTGTAGTATCTCTAATTTAAAATGGCTGTTCACCAATCCTAAGTGAGGTGGGCACTCTGAAGTAACTTTTTTTATAAAAAATGTTTCTGTTATAAAAGTTTACTGCTTTCTTATTAAAGTTTAGTCGATATGGTATATCAAAGTGTTGTTTTGTTGTTCCTAGTGATAGTGGTATATACATAACCTGCTTTGTTCCAAAAAATGTTTAATGTGGATTTCAAAGAGCCATGCAATAACAGAGAAGAAAAGAAATTAAAAATAGGCCAGGAAGACAAATCAAAGGGAAACTAAGGACAGGAATGTAAAACATGATCAGAAGTGAAGTTCCTAGACAAAAGCGTGCCATAGCATCAATGCATTTGTAAGGATAGCCAGAAATTTGCCTGTAAGCTCCCTGTCAACCACCACAAAGAGAATCTGATATGTTAGATGATTTTCAGTGTTCATAAGATTAAAAAAAGCATAGGCTAAGGAAACCCATAGAGGCACAGCTTTGCTTGACTGAGTCCCGAGAGAAATGTTTCTTGTGTTTTTCAGGGAAAAATTTCCCAAGCCAGTGATTCTCAAAGTATGGACCCCAGACCAGTTACATTATTACCTGGGAACTTGTTAGAAATGGAAATTCTGAATTAGAAACTCTGTTTGTGTTTCACAAACCCTCCAGGTGATTCTGATGCCCACTAAAGTTTGAGAACCATCATCCTAAACATTATCCTCACAATAAGCACAGCAGTGAATTACTCAGAGCTGGGGTGGCTTTGGGTGGTGTGCAGATTTAGGGGATGGAAGGCAGAGTATAGGGGTTCTCCAAGGAAATGGAAAACCACTGACTGATGAGGGTTCACTGTGCACTTCTTTCAACTTTTTTCTATCTTTAAAAATTTTCATAAAAAAATGTTGGGAAGAGCCAGCCCTGATGGCCTAGTGGTTAAAGTTCGGTGTGCTCCACTTTGGCGGCTAGGTTTGGTTCCAGGAGCAGAACCACATCACTTGTTTGTCCGTAGCCATGCTGTGGCAGCGGCTCACATAGAAGAACTAGAAGGACTTACGACTAGAACATTCAACTGTGTACTGGAGCTTTGGTGAAGGGAGAAAAAAAAAGAGAGGAAGATTAGCAACAGATGTTAGCTCAGGGCAAATCTTCCCCAGGAAAAAAAAAAAGTTAGAAAAAAATAATTCACCGCCAACAGGTGAGGAAACATCAAACAAAGAATACTAACCTCCAAAAAAAGGGTTTGAATCTATTAGGGATTTGTGCAGTGATGTTAGTAAAAAGCATGGTTTAAATTCTTCTAGTAATTATTTTCTCTTGAAGCTATTTATTAAATTTACCATGTAGTTGCCTAGAACACTCTTCACAACAGATATGGGCTCCGATCCTACCTCCAACACCTACTTGCTAGGTGGCAGTGGGCAAGAAGCTGAAGTAAGCCTTGGATTGAGCGTTCTTCACGTAGACAATAATAAAACTACGTTGCGTGGTTGCTGTGAGGAGTAAATGAAATAATGCACAGAAAGAGCCTAGCACAGTGCTTAGAAAGAGGAAACACTAAATAATAGTAACTGTTATGATTACGGTTATTATTGGCACGTTGTTATGCTCATTATTGTTTTTATACTGATATCAGCTTCAAAGAAGGAAAAGGTGAACATAGGAGATTTCAATGACTAGACCCTGAGGAATCAATTCTACCAACTCACTTAGGAGACCTCTAAATTTAATCCAACACATGTGTGTCACGTGCCTAACTCTACGCCAGCCACTGCACTGTGCTATGGATACATTTGTGAAATCACTGTGGTCCCTATGTTCACAGTCTGTTGGGGGACACAAAGAAGTAAACAGGCAATTATAATACAGGTGGTAAGTGCTGTGATGGGGGAAATACAGGGCACTCTTGGAATTGGGGAGAGTTTGATGAAATACTTCTAGCTTAGTGTCCCTGCCAATTCTAAATCATCATTCAACTTCAGCTTTATGAAGTATATTTAGAATAACTTGAAATGTTAAAAAACAGTTACTATAATCAAAAGTTTCTTAAGGTCATAGACTTTGCATTGAAATCTAAGAAAAGATGAGGACTCCATTCCTGAGCTGCTCATGGTCTACTCAAGGAGAAAGAAGAGGAAACAGAATGATTAGCGAAAAAATAAAGGCATAAAGTTCAGAGGCAACAAGAGGAGGGAGTATATGCGAAGCCAAGAAACACAGTGGAGGAGGCTCATCTGATGTGGGCATTGAAGGATGAATTCACCAGGCAAATTAAGAAACATGGTCTATTCCAGGCAGGGAGAACAGCATGGGCAGAGCAGAGTTCCCATCTCACCTGAAGATGGCACAGTACCACGAGGCACAGACCTATAGGACCCCAGAATTGATGAGATACTGCTTGATTCCAGACTTGCCCTTGTTGGCCTTTAGAGCCTGTCGGGCATCAGCTTCACCAAGCTCCCATCAGTGGCCTCGGACCACAGCTCAGGAGCCTGTCTTGCCTGTGATTCCAGGACTGACTTCCCATCACTGTCCATGCCAGCCAGCTCCCTTGTGCCCTGGCAGTGACCAATCCCTGTCATCTGTGGTCAGAACTCCCAGAACCTCCCCTTTGAAGCTCTGGTCACAGTTTTTGTTGTGGCTGCTGATAGATATATGGACTCTTTTCATCTATAAGAGCAATTGTCTTTGTTTTCCCTTCCTTCTCCTGCAATCAGCAGCAAACACTTTCCCTCCTCTTCTCGGAGAATTTGAAGATCAAGCAGCCCTCTCTGTCCTCTAGGAAAAGGAACTTGTTTTGGTTGAGTGGGTCTCTGAGTCAATGGGCCATCAGGATCTACTCTGAAAGAACCAGAGAAGGAGAGAGTGTGCTCCTGGGAGAGATAAGAGAAAGGAAAGGAGGAATGTCCCCCACCTCACAGAGGTCAGGGAACGGGGTAAGAGAGGAAGGAGAGAGCCCCGGAGAGCATGGCAGCTGATCTCGGTGTACCTACTAAGATGCAGTTGCACCTAGCAAAGTATCTAGCAAAGGACCACCATGGAGGCATTGTTTGAGCTCCCATGAGCCACATGGTAGTTGAATCAGGACTCATGGACTGTCCTGCCCTTGCTCAAGTGGACACCTCCCATTGCTTGCACTCAGGGACTCACCAGCTACTCCTCCCATGGAAGATTGGTGAAGACTTTAGCTCATCAGTGTCCAGCCCCTCACCCATTGACCACGCAATGAGAATGACACCTGTCTGGTCAAAGCACATCTGCTCAGTCCCCAAACACATAATATCTAAGGACACAAAGAAAGAGGGGCAGGATCCTGGGTACCTAGAGGAGTGCTGGTGGAAGAGCCTTGCACACCTGAACTTGGGTGGGAAGCTGATATGAACCAGCTCAAGACCTCCTGAGAGCTGTGGCGGAGGATAAGGACACCCCTGCTCCATCAGTAATATGTTGTGTAATTATTTGTTAAAGGTCTGAAAGAGGAGGGTAGGGATTGTGCCTGTCTTATTTACTGCTGTGTCCTGAGTGCCCTGCACAGTCTTCACCATTGTGGGCAGTACCTGGAACATGGAAGAAACTCATTGTATATTCATTGGATGAGTGAATGAAGGCCTGATAATCTCGCTGAAAGTTCTCCCCAAGCCATGCCACGATATCCTCTGGTGGATTTGAGGTTGTGGGACATTTTGCCAACCATCTCTGTGAATACTTCACACTTACACACACACACACGCAGACACACACACAGACATAGAAATCCAAGATCAGGTAGTATAAGCGAGTCAAGTAGCCTTCTAACTTTGAGTGAACCTGATACACTTTATTTTATACATCATTGGAGCTATTTGTATTAGGAGACACATAGAGGGGCCCCTCACTGTGTGGCCCTGGTCTTCAGGCTCCAACCTGAGCTCACCAGCTATGACTTGAAGAGGTAAGATAGCCTGCTTCATCCAGCCAGGAAGGAGATGGGTCCTTGCAGTATGGATGCGTGAGTGCAACATGGTGGCCCCATGAGGTTATCACGAACTTCTTCTCGTAGCATCCTTGTTCCCATGTCTTAGTAGTGGGAGAGTGATGGATATTTGCAGGCAGCCAAGGTTGTGTAGATTGCACTAGACTTTAAGATTTAGAGATGTGAGATATGAATACCCTAAAGCAAGTGCTGCCTGACCACCATGGTCTTTCTAGCCCAGCAAATTGCTGGCTTAGTCTCAGCCCTGCCAGAACGACCATCCCCTTTGTATACTGCTTCTCTGACTCCCATACCTGGTTAGACCTTAATAGCTTCCTGCCCACTTCAACCTCAACCTGCTGCCTTGTGGGTTTTGCTTGAGTCCTTGCTGCCCCTCTCTGCTGCAGCCTCACCTGAGAGAGGGAAGGCACAGCCACCAGTGCTTCCTCCATACTCCACAGTGCCTAGTAGCTTACAGGGCACATGGCAGGAACTCTACAACTGTGTGATGAGTGAGGACAAACTCTACACTCACTGGTAGTTTATCGGAGTACCTAAGTCCACTGAAGAATACTAAAAAAGGGATAAGAAATTAAACAATATTACAAAAGAGATTTATAGAAGATAACCTAGGTTGTCATTTAGGAAATAATAGATTCTATGATGAATAATATAGATTTAATCAAAATTGTTTCCATTTAAAAGAAAAGGACACTTCAAATGTCAGCTTCTTATAGCTTAAATACAATTTACTCCAACAGTCACTCTATATTAGTTTTAGAACAATCTAGGCATCTTAGAAAACGAACAAAACAACTTGACACAACACTCAATTTTTCTGCTATTAGCCTTGGCATGCTGTAATTTTTCTAAAGGTTTGGATTTAGTGAGCAGGCTTAGATGTTTATTTCACAAACCGAAACTTGCAAAAGACTGTCAAATTCCCAACTCTTGGTGGGAATAGTGCAAAGAAAAAATGCAACTTTATGCACAAATACGATCTCAACATGAGTTGGATATCCATGAGATACGATCTCAACATGAGAATGGATAAATGCCAGCATGCCAAGGTGGGGGAAGATCTACAATTCCAGGTGAACTCTCTCCTGCCTGTCTGAAATATCACCATTCGAGTTTCATCAATGTAGATCAGAGAATTATTCCCTATTAAAATAGAAATACCTTTGAGGTAATGGGGTGGAAAAAAAGGGCTCAGAAAGCAGGGCAGAAAATGAGAAGAATTCCCTAAGCAATGAGACAACAATTTGACAATTGTTTTTTTTTAGCAACTAGACAGAAAAAGATGAAAGGAGAAAGCAAGCAAGAGAACTTTTGCACCAGCAAAAGGTGAGGCTGTCGAGGACATGAGACCCTGGTGATGGATCAGGGTTTGGAACCCAGTAATAGGAACCAGGTGAGTTGGTTCTGCACTTTACTAACAAACAGCTAAAGACTAAGGAACATCATACTCCCTTGTTTCTGTAGTTTGAAATTATAGCTTAATCAAAGGATCGCCACTAGTAAGAATTCACAGGAGCAAGCAAACACTAATACTGAACCATGACATCTAAGGCACAGGAGACAGCAAGGGGCATGAAGCCTGGAGGCCTGTGAAGTGATAGAAAAGGACAACGTTGGGGGATCAAAGACAACTGGAAGCTCAAATTCCCCTCTTTGTGGTTTTGGTAAAAGTCCACCTGACCCTGCCCTGCATGTGCTGCGATGATGGGTCCCAATGCCCTGTGACCGAGTTCCATACCCCACCATGCAGCAGAGACAGGGAGGGGCAAAAACTGAACCTAGGATTAGATTTAGTAGCTAATGGCGACTGTGGCCATCCTAGGGGTAAAAAGGATGGTGCAGAGCCAGTGAGTAGGACGCGGCTTTGTTTGGGTTTTCCACTCATGTCACTGGCCTGATCCCACGCTCTCTCTCTTCTTGTTCCATATCCTGAGCCCCATCTTTTTGGCCTGTGAGTTGAAGTTAGGAGTGCAACTAGTCACCATGGACATATGTGGCTGGCCACCCAACCATCACTTCCCAGTGAGTGGGGCAGAAGAAATATTTCAATATTCATGCATTCAATAGAAATGAATTTCCCGTCCTGCAAATCAAAAAGTGGAGTAGAGCCTTTTTGCCACTTCTGAAACTAAGCATGTCTCTGCCATTGCCTCAGCATGTAGTTGGGTGTCTTCTTGAGAAAAATAGACTCAACTTTACACATGTTTTTCATGGTTCTTTTATGTAGCAAGATAAATAAGAATTGATATACTTTTACTTATAGATCCAGTAAATATTTATATTGGTTTGTGCCATAAAAGCACATGAAGCATTATAAAAAAAAGTTTCTACTCTTAGGGCTGAATAAAGCAATCACTTGCAGTGAAGAAGCAATCTATCAAGTGAGGCAGAGAGGGATGTGGGGCCAATTCCTCAGCCGAGATTCCCTGTCTTGAATTGTATCTGGATTTATTCTCAGATGGACATAGGTGTTCCTGAAAACACACTCACACGTACATCCATGCACACAATGTCATGCACACACACACACACGCATACACACAGACTTCTTTTTAATTTGCTCTTTGACTTCTATCAGATATTTTGTTAGTCTTTTCTGTCTTGCCTTTCTGTCAGACTGTCCCTCCACACTGATGAACATTTTAATTTTGCCCCAACTGTGTTGTTGTTGGTGTATGTTGGTATTTGACTTAAGCTGAATGTGCTGGATAAGGCAAAAATATCTTGGAAATGAAATTATATTTAGAAACCCACATAATAGGGCCAGTGAAAATATTAATAAATTTAACAACGTTAATAATTTTCATTTAAACAATTAAGAGCTCAATCATGTTTAGACAGGTTGGCTATTTTTGTTAGTGCCTGGTAGAATACGCATTAGAAGAAGGTTTTTTTCACCATGGTGCATTTACTGAGATGTACTATTTACCAAGCATCATGCAAAGTGCTTTATAGTTATCTCATTTAATCCTCCAACAACCAGGTGGGTAGTGTTCCATTTTTAGTCCCAATTTAGCCCCCATAGCACAGATGAGGAAACTGAGGTTAAGAATATAAGTAATTTGCCCAAGGCCATATAATTAAAAAGTGCTGAATCAGCCCCCTGCCCCCTATGTTTGTAACCCCTCCCCTATATTGTCTTCACAATCATTTCAATGTTCTCTTAGCTTAGATTCACTGTGGCGTTGCCATTGCACTATTAATTCCAGATGTTCTTGTCTATGCAGCGTTTATTTATTTATTTATCTTTGTAAGTCTGTCTCTCATCATTTATAAGTTTCATAAGGACAGGATTAAGATTCTCTAACGTCAGCAGTTATTATAGCCCGGTACTTCTTTCATGGCCAGTACTTAATAAATGTGGGTTTGGTGGTATGCTCACTGTGGAACGTCCGGAGCCAAACAGATGTGCCTTTGAATCTGAGTTTTGTCACTTGCTAGAGCTGTGGCCTTGGGCATCTATTTCCTTTTCTGGTAAAGAAACATAACAATAACTATCTCTCATAGTCATTAAAGGTGTTAAGTGAGATAAAATACTTAGCATAGTGCCAGGCTCACAGTAGGCCCTCAATATATGACAGTGTATTAGTTTGCTAGGGCTGCCATAACAAAATACCACAGACTGGGTAGCTTAAACAATAGAAATTTATTTCTCACAATTCTGGAAGCTGGAAGTCCAAGATCAAGGTGTTGGTGAGTTTGGTTTCTCCTTGGCCTATTTCCTTGGCTTGCCGATGGCTGCCTATTTGCTGTGTCCTCACAAGGCCTTTCCTCTGTGTGTGGAGATCCCTGGTGACTCTTCCTCTTCTTATAAGGACACCAATAATTTTGGATTAGGATCCCACTCTTATGATCTCATTTAGCCTTAATTACTTCTTTAAAGGCCCTATCTCTAAATACAGTCACATTCTAAGCTGCTGGGCATTGGGTTTCAACATATGAATTTTGGGGGGACACAATCGGTCCATTACAGATGATTATCACTATTGCAGATAAATTGAATACTACATTTCCAGGAATTCAAAATAAATGATTCATGTCAGACCCAAGAATGGTGATCCTCTTCAAAAGTACCCTGATTACAAGTCTAGTCCTTCCTCTCCCTGGTTCCTTAAAGAAGGCAATCTAGACAGGCTCTCTCTCACCAGCAAACTGTACCATATTCACTCTCGGAAAGAAATACATTCAGTGCTGGGGTTTCCAAGATACACTGGAGGAAAACATGATTCATCAAGTTCAAGTTAAACACCTCCAAAGATAAGGATCAGGGGGCTGTAAACTTGTGGAATATGAAATCAGGCTGCCTGCTCTGCCAGGGGAGGCAGTCCTCTTGTGGAGAGCTGGCAACTGAGTCATTCTTCAGCCTAATATCTTGTTGAACGAGCCCTTACCTTCCCTGTGTTCCTATCATTGTACTTCCCTTAGAAAATTACTGCATGGCTAGGCTGTTAAGAAAAGGCCCAGGAAAGATTTCTCATTCCCAGAGAGCCCTGGCGTGCCAACCTCAATTTGTCTTACCCCGCTGGGCTCGACAGAACTCCTCTGTCTGCATGGCTCTGCTCTTATCTACCTCCCCTTAGGAAGCCCTCCCCAGTGCCTCTAACTACCAGCAGTCTCTCACATCAATTCTCCCAGTACATTTTGTCCTTTTCTCTTCTATAGCATTTACCAGAGTCTGCTCTCTGTTCAAGTTGCTGCGGAGTCATTCTTTCACTCATTCATTCAACAAATACTTAGTGAGGGCTTACTATGTGCCAGGTACTTTGCAGAGTGCTGTGTATGTATCCATTTATCCTACTAGACAGGGACCCCCAGAAGGGTAGGACAGAACAGAAACTGCTTCATTTTTCTATCACCCAGAGGGCCCACTACTTGGCAGGCTTTCTGTAAATGTTAGCTAAATGTGATTGACAGATGTAAAAGGATACTTTTTCTGAGAACACGTTCCTCAGAAGGAAGAAGTGGTTAGGAAAGGAAGAGGAAGCAGTATGTTGAGGTTTGAGGAAAAGCTCCATTTCCCATGGACAGTAGAGGTAATAAAGGTTTCAACTCTCAACCCCTCTCCCAAAAGAGGGTCCCCCAGGTAAGAGGTGACGTGGCAGAGCCAGCATGAGGGCAGTGCTAGGGACCAACCTCATCACAGGGGAATTACCAGGAAGCTCAACATCAGCTGCTTCTGGAATTTGTGGATAATGTGTTTCTGAACTTGCATCCTGCTTATAAACAACAAAGGGATTTAATGATTTGAAGAGTCATTTGATAAAGCTGTTTATAATGGTTTTTTCTTTAGCTCTCTTAGGGACAAGGAGAGGGATAGAAGAATCAAAGCTGGATGCTGATTACAGACACCAGAAGTAGAACTTAAGTTTTAAATGATGGTACTTCGTTGCTTTCCTTATTTTCTGTGAAGTTCTCATAGTCTTTGACCATTAGGATCATTGATCATTAGCCTCACACAAGAATTAAATGTGCAAATGCTGCCCTCTTGGTTTCGGCTGTAAAGGAAAGGAGAAAAGAATAGCATATATGCAGGGGGCATGGGACACAAGGTGAGGGACAGGGAAAAGGGATGAGGGAAGGAAACTGGGTCATGAAGTGTTCATTGAGCACCTACTGTATGCTTCGAACTGTGCAAGCATCAGATAAGAGGGCATAGTGTAGAATTGCCTCCCAAATCAACCTCACCTGATTTAGGATGGCCAAGAAGTAGTAGTTCACTCAGATCCTTTGAAGAAAAATAAAAAGGAAGGGCACTAGCATTTTTCTGTGTGGCTACCACCTGCAGCTAGAGTCTCGTTGAATATTCATCCCCTATGAGGCTCAGAGCCAGCTCTGGTGGTCTAGTGGTTAAGATCTGGCACTCTCACCGCCATGGCCTGGGTTCGTTTCCCAGTTGGGGAACCACACCACCTGTCTGCTGGTTGTCATACTGTGGCGGCTGCATGTTGCTGTGATGCTGAAAGCTATGCCACCAGTATTTCAAATACCAGCAGGGTCACCCATGGGGGATAGGTATTGGCAGAGCTTCCAGACTAAGACAGACTAGATGAAGGACATGGCCACCCACTTCTGAAAAAAATTGGCTATGAAAATCCCATAAATAGCAGTGGAGCATTGTCTGATATAGCACCGGAAGTAAGAGGATGGAGCAAAAAGCCAGCAGGGTTCCACTCTGCTGTCCGCAAGGCCACTAGGAGTCAGAATCCACAGCACTAACAATCATGAGGCTCAGAGAGGTTCATCAACTTGCTGGTAAGAAGCTTGAATAAGTTTAGAAGTAAAAAATCTAAAGGAAAAGGGAGAGCGGGTGGTAGAGTAAGAATTTTGACAGTTTTATAACCTAAGACCCAGGAATCAGGAAGGGATCATTGAATAGGCCTATGCATGAAGGTCAAGTTGGGAATAAAGGAATATGTGAGCAGGGGAGCTGAAAATCTATGTCAGCCTTGGCTGGGTGAGATGGCTTGTGCTTTTTAGGTATCTGGATCATTCAGAAAGAAAAATAAGCCGGCTGCCACCTGGTGTCCAGACCATCTTGGGGCTTCCCTCCCCTCCCCTCTTCCTTTGCCTCTGCCCAGGGGTGAAATGAAGCAAAAAGGGAATAGCTGGGCTGGAGCCTTAAAAATTTCTAAGAGCAAAGGGGAACTCCAGCTCAGGAAACACAGAGAGAGGAGATCTTGAACGGCCAGAAATAGAAAAAGACCAAGATATTGGGGGAGGGGAAGAAAGGAGTGTGTGGGAGAGCTCTGAGTAGGAGGCAGGAGGAGGAGAAAGATGCTCTAATGACCTAGTGGAGTGTCCCTGAGGTCTGACAGTGATGCTCTGTGTTGGGGGAGAGTGCCAATGAGTTGGATCACTCTGAATGTTCCATGCTTTTTTTGACTATATAACATTAGATAGATCAGCATGAACCTGTCCGAACCTTCTCTCAATTTCTTTTTGTACATTCATACTGTGGAAGGCAGGAGGAGAAAGAACATCTTTCCCCTTCCTGAATCAGGGAGTACTTGAGATCCACCAGCCAGGAAGTGCAGCCGGCCATTGGTCCAGATCACCTTAACTCAATCACTGTCTATCAGGTGATTTCCTAATCAGGCCTCTTTATGGGGATAACTTCCCAAAGGAATGCTTTCTTGCTCAGTGACTGTGATAAATTATTATTCCTGATTATTCACTCTGCTCCATGTGGGAAGATTCTATGCACCCTTGCACTGCCATGTGGCCTAGTGCCTCCCGTGGAATGGCAATACTTCCCTGCCCATTGACTTCAGGCTTGGCCATGACTTGCTTTGGCCCATGGAATGTGAGTGAAGGTGATTGTATACCAATCCCACTCCACCCCACCCCCACTGGAACAAATCTATAAGGCCCATCACATGGTTTTGCCAGCTCTCTTGCTTGAATCCTGGAATGGGGAAGATGGGTGAAAGGAGCCACACACGGAGACACAGTGACCTATAGCTGACATACAATGAGAGCTAGAACAAACCTTTGCTGTGGTTCTTTCCTCAAAATAACCTAATGAAAGTTGCTATAATAACCCTTTCCTCTGCACATTCTCCTCATTTTTTATTGTCCTAGCTTATTTAGGTCCAGTTTCGATAGCAAAGGATAACCGTCTCCATTCATGAATACTTTTCCTTCTTACCCTAAACTATAGCAGACTTTGTATGTCACAGAAAAATCATGGTATAAGGAGAGAGAAAAAAATACAGCATATTGAGAAAGAAAAAGAGACTGAGTGTATCTCAGGTCTGTGGGTGACTTAGCACCCTTGGGTGTAAAAACACAATGGTCAGAACTCTCATCAGGGCATATTTAGCCACTACCACCTTCAGGATGGGCTTCCAGCACCCTTAGGCAGAAGTACCAGCTTCCACCTTAGATCAGTGGTTTTGATAGTTCTGTTCCATATTCACCCGAGTAGCTTATAAATCCAGATTCCCAGGCCCTACTTTGAGATTCTGAGGCAATAAGTCTAGGGTGGGGGCCCTGGAATTCTGATTTTCTAAACATTCCCCAGGTGATCCTGGTGACATGCCAGGTTGGGAAGTCACCACTAAGCCCCTTCCACTGGCAGGCTTGCAGGGCCTTGAGGGTGCCAGAGAAACCCATGCCCTGCCAGAGTTCTGGTCAGAAGGCTGGTGTTGGATGCTGGCCTCTTTGGGCCAGATGAGAACGTGGGCCTGGTGCTGGAGAGCTTTAGGATTTTGAGGAACACTCAGCCCCCAGTGGTCTTCTTGGAGGGGGGACAGTGATGGCACAAGTGAGTATATCGGTTCTCCTGGGACCCTCCTCACCCTCTCCCCTGAAAGCTTATCGGGTGGGCTGAGTCCTCCTCCACCCCTGAGAGGCAAGGATGGCATCAGCCAGTTGATGGGACCTTTGCAGCCAGTTTAAGGGACCAGGAAGCCAAGAGGTCTTCTGCTGAAGTCTCTATAGAGCTTGACAACGTTCCTGTTAGCTCATTGCTCACCCATGGGGCCTCTGCGCCTTCCCATGCTCCTTGGACTGGCCACTAAAGTCTCCCAGGAGTTGGAACTGAGCCCAAATGAACAAAGGAAAATAACAATGTATAGGAAAGGACCCAGCCACCAGACAGAAACAGAGCTGCTGCAGGAGACAGAAGACAATCTACACATCACCATCATCACCATCACATCTAAGGAAAACGGGACTAAAAGTGTGACTCTCTAAAAAAAATTCAGTAGGTAAATTGAAGAAGATAGTTCCTATTGAGATCCAAAGTAGTGAGTTGGAAGATCAAGTGGAAAAAAATATATTGAAGCACGAAGAAAAATATAAACCTTTGGAAATCTGGAGGGAAAGGACAAAATACTTGGAAGATAGATCCAGGAGGAAAATGAGCCAACACCAGGACTTCCAGAAGGGGAAAAAGAAACCTACCGAGGAAAGGAAACAATTAAACAACCAAAATAGGCCATTTCCTTAAATTGAAGGACGAGAATCTGTAAAAAAAAAAAGAAAAATGCCCTACATCCAGGCATATTCTGATAAAATTCCTGAAATCTAAGATAGAGGGAAAAAAAATCTACAAGCTGCCAAACAAAAACAATGAGTAACTTAAAAGAAAAAGAATCAGATGGTATTTGATTTCTCAACGCGGCCCTGAAAGCAAAAAGATAACATCTATGCACAAGTGAGACAAAGGAATTGCAACCCTAGATTCCTCTGCCCAGCACAGATGGGCTTCACCTGCCAGTGTGAGAGAATGATATTTGTGTCCATCCAAGGATTTAGAGCTTCTAACCAAACAAGTGAGCCTGAGCAGAGATTCTGAGAGTGAGAGATGAAGAGGAGAGAAAAAATGTGGTGAGCAACGAAACTTGCAACATAGAGAGCTGAATTTAAATGGAAGATAATAAAAGGTTGACTGAGATTCCTAATATGAGTGTCAAATAAGTATTACTGAAATAAGATAGATATCGACTGCCAGGGGAAACCTAATAACCATCTAGAAGAGAAAGTATGAAATTATGATGGCAAAACTGAGGGTGAGGGGGCAGATATGAGGTGGGTGGGCATAGGAGAGAGAAGGGAAGGGAAGGAAAACACTCCATTATCTCAGCTGGTTAGAGGTGGGGAGTGGAAATGTTCTAAAGGTTTATTGAGGTGGGGGTGGAAGAAGCAGTGGGGAAACGGCTGACTTGTTGCTTCCATATAACAGTAAGGTACTCTAGGGGTAGATTTCTCACCAGTGAAGGAGAAAGAGTAGCTTGAGAAGCATCAAAGATTTTGTCAGGGACCTGCTTCACTGCTCCTGAAATAATATCTAATGTTCCCTCGACTATGCCCTGCTTTGACAATTTGGCTCTCCTTTCTAAATTTGCCCCTGCTCTGGAAACTACCTTGCTTTGACCTTGTTCAGTGCTCCACTTTGCACTCATTCGCTTTGGCCCTGAGCTTCCAGCAGCCTGGGCTCCAGTCCTCCCTGCACCTGAGTCACCATACTTCATTGCCAGATGGGCTGAGGGCAGCACAGGGCATTTGCTAAGGAGAGTCTGGGCCAAGCCCAAGATGGCTCTGGATCTCCAAACTCTTGAAAGGAAAGAATGGAAGTTGATTCTGGAGGTGTTCTAGGATAGCATTCCAAACAGCTCTCTTGGACCAGTTTAAATCCTTAGGGATACTGGAATGATTCTATTCACCTTTCTTCTTTCCTATCCTATCCCCGCCCCAACCCAGCTTTCTTCTAATTCTGAGCTCCATTTTGAATCTTTGGGTTCTTGGACAACCTGTGGCCTGCCTTTCATTGGATTGCCTGTAGCATTCAGGGATTTCAGGAAGGCATTTGAGAGACCTTTGTCTCATCCTCAGCTTAGCCCATTAGGAACAAAGGAGAATAGGGTGGGCCTCTGGATATCACTCAGCAAGTCCAAAAATGATAGAAGCCCGGTGCCTTCTAGTCTAATGCCAGAGAGGCTGAATAACTTGCCCAAGGTGAGAGCACCTGTTCGTGTCAGAGCCAAGATCAGGATCTGTTTCCTAGTCCAGGGCTCTCTCTACCAGACCCTTCTGCCCCTGCCAAGTGCCCCTTCCAATTTGAGGCAGAATTTATTAACATTCAGGGTGCTCTGCTCAATCTCTCTCTTAGATCTGATTCTGATTAGTAGCATTCTGTAGCTTTGCCTTGAATATGTGGAATTTCAGAGGATGCATTTAACATAATGATCATATTTTTACTCTTATACCAAGAAAATTCCAGTACATGGAAATATTTTTAAAAATCTAACAAACAATAAATAATATAATTTATCCAAGAGTGAATACTCTTAAAATTGTAATTACCACTGAGAGGAAATAGTTTTCCTTTATGATAATGATTCGATTAAATGGAAATTTTAGATTGAGTCCATTTTATGGACCCATATAGGAGAAATGCATGCTAACGCATCTAAGAAAGAGAGTAGACAGATTGTAAATTCATATTCTGAAAGTGAATCAAGTCATATTTCTCATCATTCTAGTTACTCTTATACAGACACACCAGGTGAATAAAGCCTTCTTCCTGTTTTATCTATTCATGTCTTACTAAATCCCAAGATCATGCAGTGCCACCTCCACCTCCTAGCAACAGAATATGGGTGATTCTTGGAAGAGTCATGAACTGCAGGGTGAAGGAAAAAAGCTTCTTGCTCTTATCTAGCGTTGCTGGATATAAACTATAGGCATGAAACAGTAGTTATTTTTTTATTCTTTTAAAGGTCACAAAGGATAAATGATTACAATAACATTTCACCCACTGACTCAGGATTTACTAGTAAATCCTGATATTGATTTTAAAAGCTGCAAATCTTTTTTCAAATATTTCTGATCAGACCATAAATCCTTAAAATTCAAATCTTTTTCTGAATGAAAGATCTATGAAAATAGATGATGGATTTCATGGGCTGTCAAAGCAAAAAATGTTACATTTCACAGTTTGTCATTGAATATGATATAAAACACCTGAAGGTAGATTATTTATATTGATAAAATTATTCTTCGGCATTGGAAGCTGTTTTCTGGGGAATAAAAATAAAATATCGAAATAGCTTGTTGCCAGAACTAGAAGTTTTCTGCTTTCGAATTAGGTGGTGAAAAATAACGTAGATAAATGTCAAAAGCTATTTTCTTTGAGTCAAATACAGGGTATGCCATTGCAAGTATAGGTCAGAGCGGACTACCTTCCCATCAGACACAATATATTTTAGCAAACATCTATCATTATTTTTGCTGGGGATATAGGAGTTCATCTTTTAACTGCTTTTTGTTTATTTTTTTGGTATTGTTCTTTTTTACACTTCCTTCCCAGAGTTCACCAAACATTAGATTCATATTTCAGTCAGATAAAAAATTATTCTTCTCTTTCTGGGTAGTGATTGTGGGATTAAGAAGCTAGTTAGGTTTGTTATTTTCTATGGCTACAGACAGTGGTCCTTAGTCCAGCCAACTTTCTCATCGATAAACATGCCATGAAGGGGCTCATTAAAGGAATGTTGCCAGATAAGCAAATCCAATATCATAGTTCCCCAAACAACTAGGAGTTAATGTGCCACAGAAATGGATCTGGAAAGTCATCTTCCCATAATAAAGATGTCATAGGATGCTCACTAAACAACATAGAAGCTGGCATATGTGTGTGTACCTATGTCTATGGCCACTAATCTGCTATTTTAAGCCCCATACATCATTTTTCAAATAAAGACCACAATTATATGATGCCAAATATTCTTTTAAAAATTAAAAATGCTGTAAAAATATTTATATTTGGAGATTGAAGTCTCAATATACTGAAATAGTTCAAATATGAAGTTATAAACATATATCATTCTCTCCTCTATATTAACTGTCATTTCCCTTAGCTAATGGAACAAAGTATACCATAGATTTAAGGGCAGGGCTTACTGCAAAGAGCATTTACAGACAGTAATTCCGATCCCAGCTTTGATGCTGACTTGAGCAAGTTTTTTACCTCTCTGAATTGTAGCTCCCCATCAGGTCAAGAAGGCCCAGGTCACTAATCTCAGGGAGTTGTTTTGATGGTTAAATTAAGACAACATATTTAAGGTGCCTGGCACATAGTAGGTGCTCAATAAATAATAGCTATGATACTAATAATTGTTATTACTATTATTTTCATTACACCTAATTTGAATAACTTCTGAGGCTCTTAGCTGTTTGGCATGGAGTATGGTCACTATTTTACTGTGACTTAGAAATTGCTGACTATTATATATTACCAACACTACGAATGGAAAAATGATGTCATTAGAAAAGGGAATAGGTCAGATATTCAGAGAATGTCCTGGGCAGAAGGGAAGATGCAGGCTCGGAGAGCTCCCTTCTCAGATCCTGAAAACCGGAGCTTAGGTTTCATTTACAACAGTACATCATCTCGGCTGCACATAAGAAACCTTGCCACCTCTGGCCAGTAAAATACAAATCACCAACTACCCATTTTTATTTTAGGCAGTTAGATAGTTAGTACATTGTTAATTCCTGCACATACTCAAGCTCAATATCATTGTCAGTCCCGTTTTATTTCCACCTCCTTTCCGAGATCCCTGGTTGGAGGTAAAGGCCTGCTTTCTGAGTAGCTCTGGGTATTATTCTAAGGCAACATGAATTTTTAGGAGCTCCCCTTCTCTGAGGCAATTTACAACTCAAAACAGCAACACATTTTCTTTTCAGGGTACGAATACTGACAATAAAAATGGAGCAGCTTTGAAATATACATTACTGTAATTAAAGTGACTCTGGAAATTCCTGAGACAAGTCTTTATTACAACTATTATTTAACGATGAGCACAATAATCAAAGGCTCATTCTCAGCATTTCAGATTACAGAACATGACCACTGGCAGATGCCTCTACGCATTCTTCTCAGGACTCTCTGTGCCTTTCTTTTGATGACCTGTGGACCCAGGCCAGTGTGTTCTCAGACTGGCGTTCCCTGGCACCCTGTCATAGCAGCCATTAGCAAATGGGCTTTGAAAAAAGTGTGGTCCAAAAAGGCTGGGCAAAGTTGATACTCTACCATATGAGGCACAACGCCCATGAGGGTATAAAGTCCCAGAAATGGTGCAATAAAGTAACCTATTTAACTTTATTTAATCGAGTATTTACCAGAACACTTTCTGAGGGTATGTGGCACATCTATTAACAGTCTGTGAAATGGTGTTCTATGAGACACCAGATTGGGAAACATTAGCTAGAACTGTGCTTTTCATTCCCAGCTCCATAATAGAATCAACTGGGAGCTTTAAAAAATATACCAATGCCAGCCCTCTACCCCACTTTTTTTCAATACGTATAGGGTGATGCCCAGGTACTGGTATTGTTTTTAAAGGCTCCCTTCCCTGGGTGAGTCTAATGTCCAGCCAGGGCTGAGAATCTCTGACCTAAGCTGCCGCTTATACCATTTACGTACACGAATTATCCCTTTTCTAGTGCATAGACCCAGAGTGAGTGAGAAAAAAACCCTCTGATGTATCAGAGAAAGAAGTTTTCTCTGGGGTCTGGTCTGGATCACCAACTGATCTTGAGGTTTTGGCCGATAAGTTGACTTCCTGGTTTCAGGGGCCCACTCCCTATCATGCTTCCTTCTCCTTGGTTGTTGCCATTTTCAGTGGGAAGGGACAGGTTGCCTGCTTCACCCGGAACCTTTCCTGAAAACCCGTACCTGCTAATGTCATGACTTTAGGTAAGTGAGGAATTGCTCTTCCTCACAGAAAATGATAAGAACCTCTGCTGTAGGCAAACCTTCCAAGACTTTCTCTATGACTTGTCTCTATGACGACTCTGTCTACGACTTCTCTCATGCCTGTCTCCCTTTTGAGCAGGTAGTGCTAAAAGTCCTGAAATGTCCATTATGAGTGTAGTTTGCCCAGGAAGTGAAAGCTGGGGCAATAGCCTGGTAGTTGGAGCCTTGGTAAGCCTGTCTAATGTAAATTTCTAGGTCAAATTTGCACCTTGTCTCTGAGCTTTTCTAGAGTTTTACTGGAATAGAAAATGCATTTCTCTTTCTCCTTATATAAGGAACCAACATTTACTGATTAAACAAGACCAGAAGGAAAAACTGGATAATTTTACGGACTCCTTTTCTAATCTGCTAAACAAATGAGTTTCTTCACCCTTTTCATTTAAGAGTATAGGAGAGGGCCGGCCCCGTGGCTTGGTGGTTGAGTGCGCACGCTCCGCTACTGGTGGCCCGGGTTCGGATCCCGGGCGTGCACCGACGCACCGCTTCTCCGGCCATGCTGAGGCCGCGTCCCACATACAGCAACTAGAAGGATGTGCAGCTATGACATACAACTATCTACTGGGGCTTTGGGGGAAAAAATAAATAAATAAAATTATATATAAAAGAGTATAGGAGAAAGAGAAAAGGCATTTAATATTTATCGAGCCTCTGCAGTGTGCCAGGATAAATACAGTTCTTTCCATACTGTCGTCTCATTTAATCCTTACACAACCCCTTAGGGTGGCTCCTATTAGCCGACTTTTCTGACTGTGGAAAGGGCGGTTGAAAGGGGTTAAGGCATTGACCACGGTCCCACTGTAAGCGTGAGGCAGAGCTGGGACTTGAACCCAGGTCTAGTGACAGTGATGGCAAAACTGGACCCAGACAAACCCTTTCCCCACCTCTGTAGTGCCCACCACAAGAAACAGGCTGGGCCTCCAGTCTGAGTGTGAGGACCTGTGCAGAGCTCAGAAAGTTTCAGGTTTTTCATCCTTCTTGCATCTTGAATCGCAGTTTATTTTTTATCATCTCCGAAATGGTCTCTGAATCTCATAAGCATTTTCTCCTCAGTGTTCTACTACGTGCTTCAAAACAGGAGAAGCGTTAATGCTGTGGGGAAAGGCAGCATGTCCTCCTCCATGAGTTCGTATTTCCGTCCTTCAAAAATATCTAGCTGTGCAGGCAGACTCATCTAACGGTAACAACACGAGTTTTGGGTTCAAATGTCATACTTGTGACCTACTAACTTTGTGACCTTGGGTGAATTACTTTATTTCTTAGCCCTTAGTCTCTTCATCCATAAAATGAGGTAATAATAATGTCTATCTCATAGACTTGTGTCTGAACAAGATTACAACTCAGGTCTCCTGAGTTTAGTTTCCATTAGACACACACACTCAAACATTTAAAAAAAGATCAAAATGTTTCACAACTTTCCAAGGCTTGTCATTTGTGACACTCAGAAAGATTCACAAGTTTTGTGTCATTTATTGATTCATCAATTTATTGCTTTAGTCACTCAAGAAATATTTACTGAGCACCCACAATACACCAGGCATTGTGTTAGGCACTGGAGATACAGCAATTTTCAAGTAGCTTAGAGTCTAGCTAAGGCAAATTTGACTGCATCATTTTTTTATACCCATTAGAGATACACAAAAATAATATTCACATACTAATTTATTAATGTGAGTCTACAGAATTAACATGCATGTAATAGTATTGGATATACAATGTTACCCATTGTTAATTATAATTACTATTAATTATGATTAATTTCCAATCTGACTAAGTCTCTGGAAAAGCAGACAGCACCTTCCCGCCATTTTGCTGCTCTAAGCTGGCAAGCAGCAGGCTCTCAGGTGAATCGGCGGGGTAGAGTTTACGCTGGGTGAGCTTTTACAATCAAGCTGCCTGCTCCGCATTAGACTCAAGTCCTTAACCAATGACCAGATACGTCTGCATTCCTGGCATCGAAGCCTTTGGAGTTTAACTGTTTTTAATTATTGAGAGTGGATGTCCTTCCATCATACAGCCCGAAGAGTCAAGAGGCTGGATCCTCAGCAAGGAGTGGGTGTCATCGGTTTAAGAATTTATTTTTGCCTAGTCTGGTTTACAGCACGTTCTTTTCAGAGCATTCCCTAATTGCTTTGATTCACATATGCACCCAATCAATATTAATTTTCTGTCCTATAGTAACAACAGTATAGTGAAAACAGAAAGAGGAAACCTTGTTTGCCTCTATGGATTGCACAGGACCACCCGAAGGAGAAATTAGAGGAGATCAAGGTGGCACGATAGCCTTTTATTCAAGGCCCAGGTAACCTTGACTTGTTCCTTGGCTCTCTCCTTGGGTTTTCTCTGGGAGGAAAATCAGCCTGAAGAGTTAGGTAGAAGTTTTTAAGGGCAAGATAACTCACATGATCAGATATTGATAAAGTAACTCATGAGATTTACTTTGTCTTTCGAATACCCACTATCCACAGCATCCCAAGTCTAACAGAGGGAGGCTTAATTGTTTCCGCACCAAAAAGGCCTAATTTATTTCTCACTGAGGCTTCACATTCAGCAGCCCTTCCTTTGATCAGGCAGATAAGATTGGGGCCAAGACTGATCTTTTATGCATCCTATGACACTGCCCATGAAAACTACCTACCTTGTAACAGTACTATTCTTTAACATTTGATTTTTATCTGGGGAGATGAAAACATCATGTTTTATATGATACTTATAAAATACCACATTTGCCTCTGAGAGGCTCCTGTGTTCAAACATCTGGCCTCCCCCCTTTCCAATGCCGCATCTTGATCTTCACAGCTGAAGTCTATCCCGATCGTCCTCCTTTCTAGCTGACAGTGAGAGAGCCAATGAAATACCTTTTCCTGTTGCTGGGTGACTGCGAATATTTTGAAAACATGTCCCATAAATGCAGCAACTTAAAAGCCTGCCATTGGCTGGTTGGGCGTTCTTGCAATGCTGATGCATTAGGCTGGCAGAAGAGTGACAGGTGGGAATAGCTATGCAAATATATTACTGGCCTGATGTTCCACTGGAGAAGAAAACTATTTCAAGGCTGAATGACAACTATAACATACCCTGTTAGAAGAAAAATAAATCTCCCTGCGTCTATATTTAGGCATCTGAAGAACAGTTACGGGACTACTGCAGGAAAAAAAACCAACTCAAGGTTGTCTTACCCTCAAATACCCTGCTTTTCATGGTCTGATGAGCAGTTCTATCTGTCCTAGAAATATACGGGTGTTTCTACATACCTTTTGTCATTATGTGTTGATACATTTTAAAGTCCAAACTTGTTTATTCAGGGAAAGAATTTTAAACAATGTCAAGGAGCCCTTTTAAATTTTTCTTTGTCTCCTTGTCTCCAGTGTCCCCGCCTTCACCTTCCTCCCCTGACCTTCAAGTCCAAAAATCCAGCATTCCCAGGATGCGGTCAGTGTAGGGGACAGCATTGGCTGCATTTTATCGCACTCTGTCCACTTAAAATATTTGCATCCTGGTGGGAGGATAAGCAAAGTCTTGTCTAAACAGCTTTGGGATTCTCTTTGCAGCCAGAGAGAGCTGTTTGGATACAAGTAACTGCTTTTGCTAACACCGGGTTAACTGTTCATACACAAATCTGCCAAAGAGCCTCTAGGAAAGAATGTCCTTCTACTAATTGAATTCTAATGAGGCCGGGAAGTAGATTAGGAATTGAGCTATTTTACTGTGAGTTTCAAACATCAGATATAGGGATGTTTGGCCTATTTGATTTGCTTAATTCCCCAGTAGGTCCTAATTAGTTCACGAAGAAATGACTACTCCAGAAGGAATCTGTGGGTTACTGTTGATCCACTTGAAGGGGGCTTTTCTGGTTATACATCAGAGCCTGGTTCAAGCACAATAGAAAGATGCCGCTACCATATGACCAGGTGAGACAGTTGTTAATGAGGAGTTTCTGGGCCAATTTAATTGCCACATCCCTGGAAATTATATTTATTTGCCTTATAAAATGTGGGTAAGTTTGAGAGCCAAATCAGGGTGACCAACAGTGAGATTAGTTGTGGAAACAGAAATGCTCTAAGGACATCATAGAACATCCTTTTCAATAATGCCATCTAGACACAATTGCTTAGGAAACCATTTCAGCAGATAATGACTGGTTTGTTATCACCCAGTGTCTACAAATTATGAATTACAAAGGGGCTGTTGTGTGCATCTCAACTCTGTCCCAGGAAATGTGTGCTTTCCATAACAGAGGCCATGGACAGGTTTGATGGAGATGGAAAATCACTATCTGAAAGTTACGTGCATGTACACCTCACCTGTGAAGGACAGCTGTGATACTATCTGCCGAGCACCCCTCTCCTTTCTAGTGGAAACTTCTTCCACTGCAACTATGTGTTTCCCCCTGGGAGCTGACATATTCTTCTATGACCACGCCCCTGTCACAGTTGATTGGTCCAGGGATGGGCACTTGACCCAAACAGGACCAGTCTGAGATTCTCCAAACTAGAACTTGGGAATAGTTCTTTCTAGAGGGGGTTGCTGAAAGATGAGAAACTTGGGCCCTGACAGAAGCCACGTTTATCCCTTTGTAAGGAAAGCCAGGCTGCAGTGAGCACACCTCAGGGCTCAATGCTGCAATGATATGGATCTGCACATTTGGCTCAAGGGACCACCTGAGTGCTTGCTGCAGCCAGCTCCAGGAGTGGGCATGTGGCTCTGCCCACAGCAGTTGGCTTCGAAGGAGCACATTACCTGGGGCAGGTTTTCCTTTTGGTACTCGGTGTACTCCCGTTTGTAACCTTTCCTGGGAAGAACTTTGGGCTTATGTATATTATACAAAGGAAGGAGATTTTACCTCCAGGACCATGTACCCTACTCAGTCCTGCCTTCTCGTGAGTGAATTACTGTGCAGCGGGGAAAAGAGCTCATGTGAAGAGAGACGCTTGATCACAGCCCAGCGCAGACAGGGACATTCCTCACAATAGAATAGTTGGACCTTTGGTTTTTAAGGAGGTTATCAAAATAATCAGACTTTGCTCTCACACATAACTCCTCAGAGAACCAGAGGAAAGCTATTTTCAAGGAGATCACTGATGGTTTGAAAGATATTTAAGGGAGAAGCATAAATTTCCCCACGATTTTAAAGGGAGGGCATTTCCTATGATTTTTCACATTGGAGCAACGTAGTCATAGAAAGCCTCTCTCCCTCTTCTATTTCTTTTCTGAATTCTAGGGCTTTCCTGTTAGTAGTGAGGGGAAGAGTGCAAAGTGTCCTTCCTTAAAATCCAGCTTCAGTGTTTCACGGAGTTGTTTGACAAATTTAAGCCCAGTGGTGAGGATGGCCACCTGTTTCTGCAGAAACCATCACAAAGCTTGGTTTTCACAGAACTCTATTCTGTCTCCGGAAAGGCCTGAGATGAATTATATGTTAGGAAAATGAACCTAGTAGACAGAGGAATGGGATCACAGGAATTGTTTGGGATTTATACTTTGGGGGGAAAATTTGATTTTAGATCCCACAAACCTGTCCCTTGAAGTTGATATTCCAGAATACTGAAGGCTGAGAAAGCACACTTGTTTAAACAGGAGGCCTGGATTGCCTTACGAACTACGTAACCTTAAAAACAAACAAACAAAAACATCCTTAGCAGAGTCCATTGAAATCTGAACTCGTCCATTAAGGAACTAAGCCACGATTACAGAAGGGCTTGTAATTAGACTAGAAGAATAGGGCCAGGCCAGGACCAGAAGAACCTAAAGCAAAAAGGGTTCCATGTCATTTTGAAAGGGAATATTACAAATTCAGCGTGCCTACGCATATCTTGATTTCTTAATTTGTACACTATAATTAATTGGGCATTTCTCTGTACCTCAGTTTCATCACTATAAAATAAGAAAAATAATAGTAGGGTTTCCGTGAGATTAAATGAGTTAATACAGAGAAGACATTGAAAACAGACCTGGCACATGGGAAAAGGTTCATTAAGTGTTTGTTATTTTCCAGGTGACTGTCACAGTGAGTGGACTGAGCATATAGTGGGTAGGAGAGTCCAAGGAAAGGACCTCAGCAGCAAGACGTGAGGCCTCCAAATTGGCTGTGAGCTATCGCCCTCGGCTGCCTGAGCCATAAGTGGGATATAGCCGCTGATGCTGCCTTTAAAGGCTTCTGTTAACATTCAATGAAATAAGAGCTATGAAAGCACTCTGAATCAGCAAGAATGCTACAGCTATAATAGCACTACTCTTGGCGAATAGCAATATTTAAGAGTATATAATGATTGGTATCATGTTATCCTACAGTAAGCCCAGAAAATGAATTTTAAAGTCCATCCACCTGTAGGTGCTTAACGGCAGAATAGTAGTTAAGCCTTTTATCCCCTGATAGGTTGAAAAAAGCCTGCCCTTTTGTAAGTTCTCATCAGCCCTTCTCACACTTGTTCCTTTCCTGGGGGTGTGGATTTGATTACAGCGAGTCTCAGGAAGTACCTGTAGGCACTACTCTGGGCCACTCTCTAGGGCCAACTATGAGGCCAGCTGCATGGCCTCCACCCTGGGGGTATGAGCTAAAATCTATTTTGAGCTCGGATTCCCCTCTACAATATGGTCTTGTAGAAAGGATTCCAGAGTTTTCTGTTACAGCGTGACTGTAACAGATTTTCAATTTTTATTAAAATTCCTACTTGTTCACACCTTAATTCCTTTTAGTCCCAACCAAATGTTTGAGGCCCTGGATGGAAACATCAGCCTGTATTACATGACAGTCTTAGAATATTCTCTGTGGCTATTCTTGTTCATAATGCTGAGTTTAATATCATGGTTTTATGCATATGAGTGTCAAATCCAAAGACAGAAAAATCCTGCACAGATATGGTGTCATTGACCACGGAGTTTTGATGCCTGGCTAAGGTGGTGTCTTTGTAAACTCCATGAATTGCTTCTAGGGAAATGAAAAGCACGGGAACAGAATTACTATTCCACCAACATGCAGCATTCCTAGGAAGAGTGCTTAATAGCTCCACCAGCTCTGGTAATGAAAGGAATGCGTTTGAAGCACTAGAGCACAGCCACACAGATGACTGGGTTCAAGTCCTGCTACATGCATGCTGCAATATACGCAACAATAAAAATAATTAATGGAGCATCTGACCTGCTGACCTCCAGATACCTACCACACCACCTCATCCCAGCTCCTCCACTGTGCCTCCCCTGCCACCCCTGGATGGCTCATTGGGATACAGCAAGCAAGAGGGCTTTACCCAGGCTTTGTTGATAAGGCTGAACCAGAGGGGAGATTTCCCCAATCCTTCCGACCTGCGCTTGGGCAAATGAATGAGCTGCCTGTGTCACTAACATATTCCAGGTCATGCGCACACACAAACATTATTATATCTTGAAATTACTTTTAAATTACTGTCTTTTGGGTTTTAACCATTTTCCTAGAAATGTGGCTCAGCAAATCCTTACGTGGAGCAAGGATGGCACCCAGTGGCCAAAGTGTTTCATCTCAGATCTTGTTTTCTCACAGATTTTCCATTGCTTATCTCTTTGGAGACAATGAATTGCCATAAGATCTTTTTCTAAAGCCAGAGTTGAAACTCCAAATCACTTGATTATCCCTTAAAACTAAAGTGCACACACATACACTCCTTACACACACTCACACACACAAATTGAGGCAGTACACAGAGATTAATTCAGAATAATATCTTTTAAAAATCCTTAAAAATTTACCTTAAGAGTCTTATGTTAAAGTCATCATATTTCAGATTTGCAGATTACTGTCCATGATGTTCCTAATATCATGCATGACTATAGGAAATATTATACAAATATAAACCCGTCTCACATTCTTCATATCTTCCCCCAAACAGTCTCTAGTTTATGAGTTCTCACGCCTTAAACATAAGACTTTATCTCCTGACGAGTGCTTTATCATTAAACTGATGTTCGCAGTCTCATATCCTGGTTATCTTTCTTACAAGGTACTTGGCAGACCTGCAGAGCACAGGATAATAAAATGGGACTATTCTTTTTCCTTTGAGCTTTCCAGATGTCGAGAGATTACTATACAGCTAGATAGCCAATCGGACTGTAAGGAAGACAAGCAAGATGTCAGAATAATGGATCATATACCATCTTGCTAACAATGATGCAATATCTTCATAACGTTTGCTATTTCCAATTTCCTTAGGTTTCTAAGCATTCTGAAACCCCAGGGCAAGAAGTCACATGGATGGCACAACCACAAGACAAAAAGAAGTTTCTAATAAAATAGCATTATATATTGATTGTCCGAAGAGTACCATGAAAAGTCTCTTTTTAAATGTCTATGTTAAGTTCAGCTCGAAATTCTGTTTTTCTCAGACATCATCACCATTCATGCTTTTTTGGCCCCCAAACTGTCAAAATGCCATGAAGGTTCCAAGAATAATAGTTAAACAAATGACTTCAGGATAAAATTCCGTGATATTGCTTGCATTTTCCTATTCAGCCTCTTAAAGAGAAACATTGTTCTCAAGTCAAAACAAAACATTGGAGAGGAAAAATCAAAGCCAAATATGTGCATTTTTCTTGCCGGTTCTTTGGTTCTTGGTTGCCTCGTATGTAAAATGGAGCTAAAATAACTCTGCCCTCACCAAGAGTTTGGGAGACTCAAGTGAGATAATGGGTATGAAAATGTTTTTATATACTGCTAAGTCATATTACTTATGACATTATTATTATTATTTAAACATTTATAGGTAGAATTAGTGTATAGTTTTTATACTGATAAGATTAAGACTCTTGTCTTACCTAAAATAATCACTTACCTTCCTCACGAGGATTACTGTATTATATTACCCTTCAAATATAGCCGTGGTGGGCTTTGGGAATCACTTATAATATGTAATTAAATCAAGCTGAGCCAAGTCTTCCACCAAATACCCAAATTTTTAAATAGAGCTTAAATTTAAAGCTTTGAGTATTCACAAGTTATAAGGATCCCAAGATGTTTTGTCAACTTTATGTTGCTGTGTGTTTTACTTTCCCCTTCCCTCCCAGAGATAAATTTTATAGGCTCATAAAATTATAGCTTTTTATAGCTGGAAATGGCTTTGTTTTGCAGATGAGGAAACCCGGGGCCTAGAAACTTTAAATGAACCACGAGGTCTGGTGGCTGCTTTGTCAATTTACATGTTTGCTTTCTCTTGTCTTACTGTGTCCTACAAAGACTGCTGAAAGGGGCAGCTCTGGTGACTGAGACTGCAGAAAACCCTTAGTCAGACATTCTCTCCCAACTTCTTATTTCATATGGTGCCTTGGGACCTATAGAATCATGATTCATGCATGTTTTTAAGATTTTGGATGGATCCATTTCCAACTGAGGTAAACCATGCAGAACTACCACAGCAGTACATAATTTCAAAAATAGGTAGAAGGGAGAGAATACAGGGCCATACAAATAAAAGAATTAGAAAGGCATCTTAGAGATTCAAGAAAATAATAGTTTTTAAAAATTTAGCCAGCAGAGTGGTGGTAGCCAGATATACGAGTGAATAATCTTTATTTAATGTCAAGGAAATTGCTGAATCAACTAAAAATTAATGGCAAGGGGCTTTTGCCCACAGCAGGGAAGGAGAGATATTGTCAGTACTGAACACTCCAAACAGAATATCCTAAACAACAAAAAAAATCCCTTTATTTTCGTATAGTTTAGGCTTCATAGGAAACCTAGGAAACTAACAACCGAGAACTTAAAACAAGGGGTTGAGATGGAATTTGCAGACACTCCCACTGCCATAGTTTCCTGCTTTAAAATTCTACTCACATGTTGTAACTTCCTCTGTCATCAAAACTGCAAACAATTCAATGTATTTGGTCACTTGGTTGAAATTTCTCCAGCATCAAGGTGCCGGGTATGGCTTTAGGTGATATAAGGATTAGAAAAACGAGTAAGACAAGGATTCTCCCCGAAAAATGCTCCTAGTTTAACCAGGTGATTAGACAGGTGCACAAAGATTTATATTGCAAGGTAGACACTGATAAGTACAATGAAAAGAATGGCAATGAGCAGATCACTTTTGCCTGAAGGACAGTTAGAAGGACTTCATGGAGAGGGGGGCAATTGAGCAGGGTCAGATGGATTGTTAGGGCTTTAAATATGCAGAGATAGGGACAAAGATAGGGAAAGGCAGAGAATGGACAGAAAACTGCAAATTGAACTCGTGTGAAGGGTGGGTAACTGGCAGCACAGGAAACAGACTGGAAAAGTGAACTGGGGGTTAGAGTTCAGAACACTTTTAATGTCCAATTAAAGAATTCAAAATGATGGAATCAAGAGGCTTCTAGAAGATACCAAGCTTTGTGAGAAGGAAACTGGCACCAAGAGAAGAGCACTGGTGATCTGGCAGCTGTGTACGGGATGAATCCGAGAGCCAGTCGAGCAGAGGAGGCAGGGAGACCAGCTAGGAGAGCCCTGTGCAACAACTGTCTGCCTGAGATAGAACGAGCATCTGAACTAGTGATGACTGTGAGGAGGATGGGAGCATGAGAGACGTTCCAAAGTCAGAATGGAGGGGACAGCCTGTAGGGGTAAGCAGGTGCGAGGACCCAAAGATGACTGTGCAATTACATCCAACTGTGCATCTGGAGAAGAGTGTGAGGGAACATAACAGTCAGGAGTTTGCAGCTTCTATGTATACTGAAGGAAGAGCAGAGAACACCAACCATTATGATTGCGAAACCAAGCCTATATCACTGAGGTGAGCGGCTATCAGTTCTGTATTTCCCAATTCCATATCTACAGGTACAGAGGACTCCAACTAGAGGAAAACCAGAAAGAAGGAAGAGTGATATAGTCTCAGATTCCCTCGTGTTCTAGAAGGTTCTGACTCCTTTGGCCTTTCCCTTCACTGTTCAGGGGTCAGGGCTCTAACAGGACCACGCTATCACCCTTGTTCCTGTCTTCCCTGGACTTTCAGGACTCATCACTGCTTTGAAACCAAAAACGAACTGACTTTTATTTCGTTCTCTCAGGCTCAGACTCCCTGGACCTTCCAGTGTGACACTTAAGGAATGCAGTGAACCCGGCTGTGTTATTGTGTGCAAGCAAGAAGGTGGGAGAGAGCCTTCCAGGCCCATTCTTCCTCCCAGGGAAAGCAGATATTCATAGCGACCTTTTGGAGACAGTGTCCCTATTTTGTTTTCAAATGGAAGAAAGTGACAAATAGTGGCTATTTAAGTTGATCTGAGAGGAGGTCAGGGTCACCTCAGGATATATTTTGGCCAGGTGGGTCCTTGAAGAGCCCTCGACTCATAGCCGTTTAGTCCAGCTGTAGGAAAGGCCAGCCTGGACTTGTACCCCTGGGTGCCCTCACACCATCCCCCTCCCCAGTATTTTCAATACTCAAGAGTGACAAAGTACAACCATCTTTTTTCTGACATGGCATTTGATTAAGACACAATTCATAAAGAGAACCCCGTATGAACACGTGGACATTTGATCACAAAGCACTCCACATATTTATGGATGTGTCCTGAGCAGTGCTGGCCACCCGGCTCAGTCTGCTGCCTTGGGAGCAGAACATGCCCTTTAGGATGCTGATTCAGCTGTTCCTCCACAGTCAATTTCCTGCTGAAGGTTTAATAACTCCCTGATGATAAAAAAAATCTCGGGTATTAAACTCGGCATAAATACTATTTAAAGTCAAAACAGCCGCCTCAATTCAAGAGGCAGGGACAAGAGAGGAGACAGAATAGGTTAGGTGGAAATGATACCCAAATTCTGTTTATACTGCTGCGTGGTCATCTTTTAAACCACCTTAGAAATAAGCTGAGGTGAACTGGAAAGTCGTTGGTTGTTGAGATTTCCAAAGGCAGCATTTCAGGAAGGCTGTGAGGGCTGAGACTAGAGAAAAAAGAGAAAGTTCTTCTTCCTTCCCTGGCACTCTAAGATCCCGGGGTTACCCCCTGGGCTGTGGAGGTGCCTCTGTGGGAGCATTCGGCCTGCAGGAGAGGAGTTGGAAGGTGCTCCCTGCTGACTGCGGTGGGGAACATGAGATCCCCAAACCTCTGCCACACAGTGCCCTGCCCTACGGCTCCCCTCCTCAGCAGTCGCCGTATCCCCTGGGTTTGGGTAAATGCCACGGTGTTACCTCCTCTCTGCATAGTGCACTTTTTCTGCTACAAGAGACTGTAAGGATTGGGCTTTCCCACAGCTTTGGAAATACATACAGTTGGCAGGGTAGTGGCTGCTCTCTGTGCAATTAGAGAAATGTGCGCCCTCTGGAGGATCAGTTACTAAAGGGCATCCCATGCATTGGGCCAGCCAAGTGGGGCAAGTGCCGACTCCTGTCTCCTTGTGCAGGAGCCCTTGTGCAGGAGCCCTTGTGCAGGGCCTACGACAGACACGTTTACCAGCATAACCGCAAGGGAGGTTCTGAGGGCAGAAGCTTCTTATGATAACATTTGAATATTCTATGGATCAAACATAGCTCCTCAAACTTAATTACTTACAAAAAAAAAAAAAGCCTAGTGCATCACATCCCATCGGTCAGCCTGTCCCCTGCCATGCCTCTCACAGAGGAAGCTGTAAGATGCTACTTTTGAAATAGCCATTCTTATTTCGCTATGTAAAGGCCACAGGGAGTACTGTTCCTGGGTACTTTATTTTATTTACTTTACCAGGATATTAATTTGTGGCCCAGGCATTAACATTGAAAACTTGAAATATGCAAGAGGTAGTCCAAACCCAAACACCCAACATGAGTTATTGGTGTTTAATTACGGAGGCAGTTAAATAGTGCTGTAAACGAGTTCGTCTCTGATTGCAGCCATAACCCATGCAGTTTGGAACTGAAAGAAGGGATGATAGAAGGTAGGCAATATAACATGAGAACGTCCATGAGTTGATTTTAATTGGTAAACTGGCATATATAGTGATAACTCTTTGGTCTGTCCACCACATTAGAATTTAAGGAAAGTGCATAAAATTACAGGAGCATATAATTGGTGTACTAAACTCATTTTCTTATGTTATCACAGCTGGCATCTTCAGGTTATTAAAAGCCTTTAAACCAGTCATCTTCAAAGAGATCTAATTGTCAATATGGTCTTTATACATTATTCCTGTTAGCACAGAGCAGAAGAGATATAAACAGGCACTAAAATCTGCACAAATTTTCTGGGCACACCTTTCTTATTTCAAGTTCATGGAAGATCAGTAAATGTTAATGAGGATAAAAACCAGTCTTTAGATCCTGGTTTTACTCATTCAATGCACAAGGCAACCAACCCATAAAGGATAAATTATTAACATTATAACCTGAATAAGACTTTTAAAAAGAATTAGTTCATTAGTTCCAGGAAGTTCTGTGATCCTTTTGTGTATAGGTGGCCCTACAAAAAGTACTGTTTCCCAAGGTATAAATGATATATTAGAACCAAAAAAAAAAGCTTAGGTTCTGACATTCTTGGATGAGCAATTCTATGTTGTTTCCCCTACTTATTCTGGCTGGAAAATTCAGGGACATTTCTAGAAAGGTTTTCACACTCTAACCACCATTCTCCCATCCAACACCACACACCCCTCAAGGAGATTTTTCCAAACAGGAGAAATAGGGTTAACAGAACAAAACAAAACAAAAACAAAAACATCCTCTCCCTCTCCAATGGCATTCTAGAATAGGAAAAGAAATTCCAAAACACGGAGGGGTGTGAAATAGGAAGACAAGATATGAGGAAAGGTGAGGTGGTATCGGCCTAGCATTAATGATTATTAATAATGATTATTAAAGATTCACTACAGGTTTATTTTATATGAAATCTATGTTCCTTTAGGCCACACCACCTAGGAGTACAAGTGGTAGTGAATTGAAAGTAATTAATGGTACATATCACAATCTCCAATATTATAGGATCTCCCTCTCTCCTACTTATTTCTGGGAGTTCTCAGGGTATACCTTACTTGTCCTTAAGATGTGACCACTCAGCCTGCATTGATTCCTTCAGCCTCTGCTGGTCACACCAGTAGGAAGGTGCCCAGCCTCTGGTCCAGTGATGCTTCCCTCCATTGGGCTGCTGCTTTCTGTTGCGTGCTGTCGACACTCTGGAAGCCTTGTGCTCTCGGGGGCATGTAGTGCACTGAAACCAAACTAAAGTCCACGCTTTCTGTGTCCACTAATGTTCTTAGTTGAGAATGTGAGTCCATGGGAGGCTGGCGTGAGAGACAAATCCAAGGGCCAAACCCCATGCTGAACTTGGAATCATCCAGAAACTGAGGCCTGTGGTCTCACTTTCCATCAGAAAGAGTTCTTGACTCAGAAGCCCTCTTAGTCTCTCATGTAAACGAAACACATTGCACTGGTCTTCCAGACACGTCTGAATCCCGGATGCGGCGCAGCTTGGGTTGCAGCTGGAGTCTGACCGGTGTACGCACGTGTTTGACCTCCAGATCCTTTTCAGCCCTAGAGGATGGAATCGTTTTCTTCCCAAACTCTGGCTTCATCTCTGAATCTCTGATCACTATCCCGGTCCCAGCTGGGCATGACCCAATACATTGAGACTCAGCCATCCTTTAACTCATGAAATCCCATGAATAACTCTGATTCTAGATTTCCAATTACTGTACTTTTTAAAAAAATTATCTCTGCTAAAGAAACTATTGCAGGTAGCAAAGGTTACAATATAGCTGAATGTCAGCATGGTTTGTCTGCATATATTAGTCAAAACAAAGCATTTATTTACTGTTATTTAGCTACAATGTTAGGAAACTGCCGTTGCACACACTCTAGTGTGAAATTTCAGTATGTAAATACTTTTCGGTGTCTCTGTGCAGGATTATTTTAAGCCCACTACATTTTAATGTTATTGCTGCAGTTATAAGACATCAGCTACCAACTATGATAATGTTTTATACACTTTATATTTCAAGGAAAAAAGCCATTAGGTTAAAATTATCTACTATATCTCAATTACATTGTAATAAGATATTTGCTAATATCTTTCAGGATAAAATTGGGAATAAATCAGTTAAGTTAATAATCTTGATAATTTTAAGATGAAATAACCCTTTGTTCTCAAATTTAAATACTTTATATTTTTAGTATGTTTGTAAGCTAACAATAGAAAAACGTGGCAAATTCCAATACAACGGTGTTTTCTTCACTCTAAGCAAAGAATTAAAACTGAACATAGGGCAATACCTTCAGATTGTGGACAAGCTATTGGTTTTGGCCTGCTATAGCTCTGGGCATGGCCCATCAAATAGCCCTGCAGTCATATTTAGTCCGTTGTGAGCTTTGCCGTCTTTCTCCCTGCCTGCCCCTTCCTCCTTTTAGCCGTGATGATAATTATAACAACAGTAAAAGTAGCAAAATATTTATGGGAAGTAATTTTTATAAATAGGATTTCCAGCAAACTGAACTTTATTAGTTAAAGTAAAGAAGCTTTAAATATTTTTGGTGGAAATATTTATAACATATATATAAAATATAAAAATTATATATAACGCTGTTTTAACATTTTCTTAATGAATAATTGTTTTGAGTTATAGAACACTGATGGCTTTTGAATTTATTTAGTCATTCAGTCATTCATTCAACAAGTATTTCTTGAATGCTACTATGTTCCCAGAGCTGTAAAGGCAGTAGAGATAGAGCAGTGAACAAAACATGCGAAAAGCACAGCCCCGAGGGTGCTCAGATTCTAGCCCGTATGGATGACGTTCATCTCTACAACAAGCTGGCCCTGACTGCTGTGGTTTGGTTGTTCCGTCTCCTTCCTCTGCCATCAGCTGTCACCTCTTGCTGACACCATGTCTCTCCTTCTGAACCGGGTCACTATCGCAAGTCTTTTCCTAAGCGTCTCTCCAGGCCAATAAGAAACCACATCCAAGCAGCTCACTGTATGCCCACCACAGATGTGCTGCTCCCTGCCCTTCCGAGCAGTTCCCTCATCCCTACTCTGAGTTTGGGGTCTTCCCTGTTTCCTTTCTGTATTAGTGTGACTCAACTCTAATGATCTGATTCATTTATCAGGCCCAAAGGGCTCTGTGCCATTTTTCCTGGGATGACAAATGCATCTATGTGCAAATGAAACTCTTAGAAGAGTGGTCCTCATCAAGTGTTATTACATACAAATATTACAATACAAAACATTATCTTTCTTTTGGTCGTGGTAGCTTGCCTGACAATTCTCTGAACCTCCACAAAAACTTATAAAAGCAGACACCAAAACTTTCAACAGAGAGGAAAATCAGTTTCACCATGCTCCCATGTTTGACCATGGCTGGTTAGAAGTACAGGGAGAGGAGTAAGAAGTCTGAGCCGTCTTTAAGGGAATGGTGGTGACTAAGGTGAAAAGGAGTATCTAAGGCTCATTCACAGACTCATTAGATGTCGGAGCTGAAGCAGCAGTGAAGCATGGTGGTTAAGAACTCCAGTTCCAGGGCCTGATTGCCTGGCTATACCCCTTACAATCATTTGATCTTGGCCTGTCTACTCAACATCTCTGTACCTCAGTTTACTCATCTGTAAATAGCATGTACTTCACAGGATTACGAGACTGAAATGAACTAATACAGGTAAAGTGTTTTGTACTGTGCCTGGTCCATAATAAGCAGCACTTGGTAAATGTTAGCTATTATTATCCTAATCTCTTCACTTATTTATTTATTTGTTTTGTGAGGAGATCAGCCCTGTGCTAACATCTGCCAATCCTCCTCTTTTTTTCCTTTTTTGCTGAGGAAGACTGGCCCTGGGCTAACATCCGTGCCCATCTTCCTCCACTTTATATGGGACGCCACCACAGCATGGCTTGCCAAGCAATGCGTTGGTGTGCGCCCAGGATCTGAACTGGCGAACCCCGGGCTGCTGCGGCGGAGCGTGCCCACTTAACCGCTTGCGCCACTTGGCCGGCCCCTCTTCACTTATTTTTACAGATGAAAGTATAGGCCCTAAGATTCTTTTGTTGTTGTTTGGTTGGTTGGTTTTTGCTGAGGCAGATTCGCCCTGAGCTAACATCTGTTGCCAATCTTCCTCTTTGTTTTTTTTTTTTTTTGCTTAAGGAAGATTCGCCCTGAGCTGACATCTGTGCCAATCTTGCTCTATTTTGTATGTGGGGTGCCACCACAGCATGGCTGATTAGTGGTGTATGTCTGTACCTGGGATCCAAACCCGTGAACCTAGGCCACAGAAGCGGAGCACACGGAACTTAACCACTATGCCACGGGGCCGGCCCCTAACCCCTAAGATTTTAAATGAACAGTTAGAGATAAAACCAATGCCAAAACCAGGCCTTGATTCTCACTGTGTAAAATATTACACAGATTTTTTCCTGATATCCTGCTTACTTAACAAAGGGAAAGAAACAAATACTGAACCATTTAAACAATCATGAAGGGGCTATTCAGTTATTTAAACTCTATAACGGAAATATCCAAACACACCTTTGTCCAGTTCTATTCCCCCAACAGCCAGGGGGCAGGACTAATTCCACAGAGGCCAGAGAAGAAAGGTCAGAAAGCCACGGGAAGTTTAACTGTATGCACGAATAGGGCACCATTTGCTTCCTTACCTTAAACTTGTCAACTTCAGCTTTTGAACATGTCGCATGGTATGATAGCACCTGATGCGGGAGAAAAGGAAAAAAAACTTTAGTAACTAGACATGACTCTACTTTCTGAAATTCTCCTGGCTTAAAAACAAACTTTGCTGGCCGGCCCCGTGGCTTGGTGGTTAAGTGCGCGCGCTCCGCTGCTGGCGACCCGGGTTCGGATCCCGGGCGCGCACTGACGCGCTGCTTCTCCGGCCATGCTGAGGCCGCGTCCCACATACAGCAACTAGAAGGATGTGCAGCTATGACACACAACTATCTACTGGGGCTTTGGGGGGAAAAATAAATAAATAAAATCTTTAAAAAAAAAAAATAAATAAACTTTGCTCATGTATATCACCTTGACATAATAGTGGATTTTAATGCACAACAAGAAATTTCCAATAACAGTCTGTGACTCAGACTGTCATCTGTGCAATTACAGTGGAATCTATTATAATGCTGAACAGAACTACAGCCTGCATTAAAGGCTAAGTATTTTATACCAGGATGTTTTTATAGGTAGTTATTTTATCAAAGGGACATGATGTGGCTCAAGGCCACAGTTCCCAAAGGATGTGAATACTTATCCTGTGAAATGCTCTGGAACATAAATAAATAAAAAGGTGTTGTGTGTGTGTGTGCGTGCGTGTGTGTGTGTACCGTGGCAGACACTGTAGACTGCTGACTCAACTTCCATCTCTGGTCTATTCTCACTTCCCTGTTTTTATTATATAGGAAAGATTATATTGTCATGCTCAACTATCTGCAACGCTTTTTGTAACAGGATTATATTTCCCTGCCCTATTGACATCAGCCTTAGTATATGACTTGCTTTAGCCAGTGGAATGTGGGGGAAAGTGACAGACGCCATTTTTGAGCAGCGTCTTTAAGAGCCATCACTTGGTTCTGCCACCCCCCCTCCACCATGGGAAACGCATGGCCCTGAGAGGGGCTGCTCTCTCAGCCTGGGCCCCCAAATGAAGAAGATGCATTGAACAGAGCCACAGTCAACCCGCAGCTGATGACGTGTCACATGAGCGAGAAATCAACCTTTGTGGTTTATCACCACATCATAACTTACTGATAAGGGGCCGATCTTCCTCACTAAAAAAAAAAAAAAAAGTCAAAAAACCGATCCCTAGGCTCTCTAGGGGTCATGTGGGGTGGCCATGTGAGATTCCTCTGGTCAACGAAATATAAGTGGAGTGTTGAGGTTGCCTCTTTCCTTTCCTTTTTCTTCCTCCCTGGAAAACATTCATAAGGCCTGGAGGTGCAGCAAAATCTGCTGTCTATGAGGAGACAACCATGAGTATGAATGGCAGCTTGTTATGGATAGTAGAGCAGAAAGGGAAAAAGAAATGAGTGTGGCCCTGGACTGCCCTGCCCCAGACTTCTTGTTATGTGGGACAAGTAAACATACACTTGCTCAAGTCAGTACTGGTATGTTATAAGGCATATCTACATATATATGTACACACACACATAATGCAACATGTTATATATTTTATGCTACCAATCCCATTCTTTATCTATACAAATCCCCTAAAAATACATCTGGGAAATGCTAAATCCCTCTTCAACTACCATCCATAGAGAATCACAGTGCACATTTGGCTCTGAAAAGTAAAGTAACATGTTTTACCTTGTTAAACTCAGCATTTCCCAAATCTAATTAGCCACAGAATTTCCTTTTAGGTGATATATTAATCTAGTAACATTCCAAGCTAATAACCTATTGACTAAGAACTTTGAGAAATGCTGACCCAAGGTATGTATGTACCATCTGTGTGATAGAAGTCGGGCCACGATGGAGGCAGTGTCTCACAGTGGTTAGAACAGCCTCTAAAGCCAGACTTCCAGGGCGCCACTGCTTCCTAGCTGTGGGAGTTTCTGTGGACAAGTGTCTTAATCTCTTTGGGCCTCATTTGTAAAATGGTATAATGTTAATAATATACAGGCATCTCCTGCTTAACATCAGTAATCTATTCTTGAAAATATGAGATTCCACCTGAAAACACCAACAGAGAGCCTGTTTTCCATTATTTTTAATTGGAAAAAATTGTAATGCATTATAAGACCTGCAACCACTTTCTAAAACTTAACAAAAATGCAGTAAAATTCATATGTATGTATTAAACAAAAAATGTTAGATTATAAATTGCATTATGTTACTTTCTGATCATAAGCAACATAGTTCTTAACAAAAAGTTGCTTTATATGCAGTGGTATCTTCTCTTCCTGTAAACACTTTAATCACTCACTTCTTTTCCCATAGTTTTCTCAACACTTTTTTATCTTTGGGAGGGGACTCGTTGTCAATACTAAGCAAAAACAAGAGCTAAATATTAGTGGCATGGTGGTGACACGTTCAGGACAAGTTGCCTTTTTCAATGCCAGTAACAACTGAGATGCACACCCTCATTGTTCAATTCCTTGTGGTTCTCAAAGTGTCTACACATGATTTAGACGTTATTTAGACCAATGCTATCTGGAATGTAAATCAAAACATTTCCCACACCTCATTTTGTTTAAAAAAAATTATACAGAGTTTCAGGGACATAAATGTAATTTTTTCCTAATATAAACAAAGGCACAAAAATGTATTGAGAGATAAATATGTTCTATGAGGTTTGGTTATTAAAAACCAAGAGATTTTCTACTAGGAAAATTCTGCGGTGTGGGCCTGTACTTCACACAGTTCTTAGGAAGATTAATAAATACATGTCGAATATCTGGCACAAAAATAATCAGCTTATATTTATTGTATTAATATTCAATTACAATTCTACCATATAAATATTTGGCAGGGCATTATGTCATCATATTATTATCTTCATTGTCTCATAATTATTAACAGGTGTTTTACAACGCAAAAATAACCAAATTGGTTTTGTTCTTTTGGTTTGGTTTTACTATGGCAAACTTTAATTTGGCAGTAATCTTATTAAAATTTCTTATCACTTACAAGTCTTTTTGCACATTCAATCTTCAAAATTTATCTTTATTTACTTTAAAAAATATCCATAAAAACTCAAGCTGAAATTCTGCCACCAGGTGGTGCTTAGCCAGGCTTTTAGTATTTAAGGCATACTTTCTACTCCTCTTGTTTACATCAACTTTTCCCATTTCCTTTATTATTAAAAAAACAAATGATTAACTCCACTGAATTGAAGCTCTTTGAATCAGTGAAGCAGACCATCACTACAGATTAAGACTTTTTGTCCACTTAAAATACTCTTTTGTTTAGTTTGTTATTATTGACTTGTAGGTCTTTGTAATTTTAGATACAAGTCCTCTGTCAGATGTATATTTTGAAAATATAATCTCCCAGTCTTTGGCTTTTCTATTAATTTTCTTCTTTGTTTTGTTTTGTTTTTTAGTCGTGAAAGGATTCCCACCATCTAGTTAGTTAACACACCCATCACCTCACATATTTATCTTTTTTTTTGGTGAGAACATCTAAGTTTTACTCTCTTAGCAAATTGCAATTATATAATATAGTGTTATCAACTATAATCACCATATTTTACATTAGATCCTCAGACCTTATTCATCTTATAGCTGAAAGATTGTACCCTTTTATCAACCCAATTTTCTTTTAATGTATCTTTTAATGATCAAAAGTTTTCAATTTTGATCAAATGTAATTTGTCAATTTTGTTTACTGTTACTGTTTTGTGTGTCCTTTCTAAGAAATTTTGTCTACCCTAAAGCTGTAAATATATATTGTGCTGTCTTCTCAAAACTTTATACTTTTATCTTTTATGTTTAGGTCTATGATACGCCTGAAATTAAATTTGTGTATGATGTGAGATTAAGACTTTAATGAAATAAATGCCTTGGTTACTTTGTCATGATTCTTAAATTTTCCAGGGCTGTAACATGGAGCCAAATCCCTTTGGGAGTTCGTTCTCAGATTTTAAGTGTCTCTACTATTAATCTCTACTATTAATCTATTAAGTCCATAGGAATTTATTTATTCTATCTAATTTGACCAAATTAACAATAAGGAAGATTTGGGTTTTACCTTTTGAATCTTTTTGTTCTGAGAGTTCTAATTTCCCTTTGTAGAATCCTGAGAACCAGTAAACGGAGCAGAGGAGCAGCCTCACACAAGAATTTTTCAACCACCTGCTCCTGAGAGAGTACAGCCCCTTGTGGATGAGCAGGGAGGAATCATCAGCTAGTAAGAGTGCCTTGTTCCTGCAGGAGTAGGCCCTTTGGTAAACTGCAGTCTGGGAGGATGTAGTACTGTCCCTTCTAAGACAAACAGATCCTTGAGTCCTGCTACAGAATACTCTGATTTTCTCCTTCCAAGCAGTTTCTGCAGTTTGGTCCTAAAGGATTTCCTGGGATGTGTTCGGGAAGGTGGTGGTGTTTCCTTGCTCCCGTTTACTCTGAGGGTTTGCTTCACACAGAGGACAGCAGTGAGAACTCAGCAAAGTCTGTACCACTTTCATGTATATCGATGTGGCCATCAGGCCATTCTGACTACATATAAATACACAACAGTGAGTTTGCTTAGCTCCTAGCTTCTCATTGTTGCAAAACCTCTGATCAAATGTGATCACCTCACTATTTTCAACAGGCATCTACAAATGCTGTGGAGGACACACAGGACACTTCCTCATCACCTATGGTCACCAATCATGTCCCATTCACTCCTCGACCTGCATCAGTACCCCACTAAAACAGCTTGTGTCAAGGTTTCCAATTGCTTGCTGCCAAATCCATGGAGAGGTCTGCAACTGCCTTTCGCAGCAGTACTGACCCCAGGTTGTCACTCTTGTCTTTTTTGGAAAGTCTCCTCTCTGGGCTTTCATAATACCACACTATTTTGGTTTTCATCCTATTTTTGTTTGTTCTTTCTCTATTTTCTTTATTGGCCCCTCCTCCTCTACCTTAACTCTAAATGTAGAAGTTTGTGGGCTCAGTCTCTCCTTCAGTGATGTCACACACTCTCATGGCTTTATACATCATCTCTGTGGTGACAAATTCCAAATTTAGCCCTAACCTCTCCTTGAGCTTCAAAATCACATATCCAATTGCCTGCAACACTAACTTCCTACTTGGTCAACTCACTGGCATCTCAAACCTAACATGTCTAAACACACATGTTGATTTTCCCATAGATAGTAGGCAGAATGATGCTCCCTCTCCCTTTAAGATGTCCATATCCCTGGGGCTGGCCCGGTGGTGTAGTGGTTAAGTTTGCGAGCTCCGCTTTGCGGGCCCGGGGTTCGCAGGTTTGGATCCTGGGCGCGGACCGACACAACACTCATCAAGCCATGCTGTGGAGGCATCCCATATACAAAATAGAGGAAGATGGGCATAGACATTAGCTCAGGGCCAATCTTCCTCAGCAAAAAGAGGAAGAATGGCAACGGATGTTAGCTCATGGCCAAGGTGCCTCACAAAAAAAAAAGAAAAAAGAAAACAAAAGATGTCCACATCCCAGTCCCTGGAATCTGTGAATATGTTTATGTTACTTGCAAAAGAGAATTAAGGTTGCTGATGGAATTAAGGTTGCTAATCAGCTAATGTTGGGATGGGAAGATTATCTTGGATTATTTAAGTGGGTTTAACATAATCACAGAGCTCCTTATAAGTCAAAGAGGAAGGCGGGAGAGTCAGAGTCATAGTGATGAGATGTGAGAAAGACTTGACCCACCGTTGCTAACTCTGAAAATGGAAAAAGGCCACCAGCCAAGGAATGCAGGTAACCTCTAGAGACTGGAAAGGCAAGGAAACGGACTGTTCTCTAGAGCCTCCCCTAGAAGGAACGCAGTCCCATCCACACTCTACTTTTAGCCCAAGGAGACCCATTTCAGACTTCTGACCTCCAGAACTTTAAGATAATAAATGTGTTGTTTTAATCCTCTAAATTTGTGGTAATTTGTTACAGAAGCCATAGGAAACTAATGTCACAAATCTGTTTCTCTCCCAGTCTTCCCCAGCTCCACAAATGACACTCCATCCAATCAATTGTTTAAACCAGAAACCTGAGGGTTATCCTTGATTTTTCCCTCCCTCTTTCCCTCACATTGAATCCATCAGACAAACATGTCATTTCCACGCCTATATTTTGACTCTTTCTACTACTGTTATCACGACCCGGGTCCAGTCCACCATTCTTTCCCACTTGGGCTCCAGCAATACCTCTCCACTTCTAACATCAGCCAGAGTAATATTTAAGAAATATAAATCATATCTTGCCATTCCCCAGCTGAAAACTCATCAGTGGCTTCCCATTACATTTAGAATAACATCTATATCCCAACAATGACCTGACACGTCCTGCACCATCTGGCCCTTGGCGCCCTCTTAAACTGCCCTGCATGCTGTGCACTCTCTCTTCTACATACTCCAGCCACACTCACCTCCTTTTGGTCTTTCTATACACCAAGCTCTTTTCTACCTTAGAGCCTTCCTCTCCCTCATCACCTGGTTCGTATTTTCATCCTTCTGAAATTAGGTTTAATATCAGTTCTTCGATGAGGTTTTCCCCTACCACCTTGAGAAACCACCTCATTCACCATTATTTTCTGAGTTAACAGACTGTTCCTTCACACCACTTGTCACAGTTGGAGTTAGTTGTTAGCTGGTTCATCACCTGCCTCCCCCACTAAACTGTAAGCACCATGAAGGCAAGGATCAGATCTGGTTTTGGTCACCAAAGTATATCCTGTCCCTAGGAGTATACCTGATACTTAATATGGACTCAGTAAATATTTTACAAATCAAGGAATAAAAAATAAAATGATCTTAAAAGAAAAGAACTTCTCCATTTCCCATATGCTTCACTGCTTGTATTATAAGTGGCCTTAATTGATGCCTTTTCCTCAATGAATTCATAATATGTCTTAGAGCATAAACTGAGCAGTGTAGGTAAGGTTGCCAGATTTAGCAAATAAAAATATAGGACATCCAATTAAATTTGAATTTCAGGTCAACAATATTTTCAATATCTGGGATATACTTATACCAAAAATATTATTTGTTGTTGATCTGAAATTCAAATTTAACTGAGTGTCTTGTTTCTTTACCTCTCTCCAAATTAAGAAAGCTGGAAACAAATATGGAAAACTTTAAGCCACATCACAAAATATTCATATTCCTTCCCCCACCCTCACCCCACAACATCTCCCAGTGACTTCTTCTCCACAGTATTTTATCTGGCAAACCAACAAATGCCTCGAGTCTGAAATATTTTCAGCAATGCCAAATAACCTCATTAATCTAAGATCTGTGATGAATCTGTGGATGCCATTGAAGGAAATATGACAAAAGTAATTCCTGATTACTTTTAGCACAGCAAATACTCAAAAGAGAATCATTTTATATATATATATATATTACATACACAAGAGTAATGATATATCACCATATGGCACAGCTAATGACTAGAAATCAGGCAAATTTCTATAGTTGAGAATAAAACTTAACAAATTAAAGAATTACATTTTTAAACTACTACTGTCAAGCCCTCTTGGATAAATTAAAGCTTCCTCCATGATTCCAGGCTATATTAATTTTATAAGAATTCCCTAAGCTGTATATTTCATAGGAAGGATCTAGGTATACCATCCATTTTTGAGTAATAATATCTTTGATCGAGTAAAAAAGCTTTAATTGAATGCATCATAACAGTTTTGAAGAAAGAAGGATCTGCAAATCTTAATTATATAAATATTTTCTCTATGAGGAACACTGTTAGGTTAGGAGAGTTTAGTCGTAACATACACATTTGTAAATTTTTTTGACAACGAAATAAAATTTGTATAAAGCTTACATACGAAAGTAAACAGTTGATCCACAGAACACTTGACAAACATTAAACTTTCACAAGAAAATTTCTATCCCAAGAAGATTTATCTTTTGTGTCTGTATTAATTTAGAAAATATTTTAAAGTAAAAACTAGCGACTGAGTTTTGTTGGTGAGCTCTAACTTAAGATATCTTTATATTGCCAACAGTAAATCACTACTGGCAAAACACTACCAACTTCAATTAACTTTCGGATTGAATTTGCTACTAGCAAAACAAAAAAAAGCAAGATAAAGCAATTATCACACCCATGAAGGACAGAGTAAAAAAGTCATGTTTTTGTGTCATTTCCACAGCGAGAAAAGACAGTTGACTATATTTCAAAAGAAAAACAATGAGTGGCGCTGCAAAATAGGACTGCTGTATCAAGCCTTGTCCTCGGCCACAGGCGGTCAAGGCCAGAGCCAAATGCTTCTCTTGCAATCCCAGGAACTGCCACTGGGTAGCTGAGGGCAAATCTCTCACATCAGTAGTTTTGAATATTAATTTATTGTGGTTCTGGACAGCCATTTGCTCCTGAAATGAGAAATGGACCATTACAGATACTGGCTGAAAGGAGCAGAAACTTAAAGAACCACTTAACAGGGAGGAGGAATGCAGACCTCGCTGAGGACGCAGACTGGCCGTCGTGGGCAAAAAAGAGCTGTGTGAATATTTACTGATATGTTTATGGCTCTGGTTGCAAAGTGGCACTTGGAAACTAAGCTGATAATCATAGTTAAGTTAAGCTGATCTGAAGTAAAATCCCAAACAATTTATATTGATGAGCTCCAAAGGAAGAAAGAAGCTTTGCTGTCAGCAGTAGGCCTCCAGCCAAGAATGGTGACAAAATACAAGGAATGAAAAGCCAATTTACTTGGAATGACCTGACAGAAGTGCCATCTAACTGAGTGAAGAACCTACTCCAGAATTTCTTAACAAGATGATGACAGGCGTCCAAGATATCACTACTGAACAAATGTGTAGAAACTGAGAAATCATCAGTTCCTGCTGTCAAATATTTAAGAAACTGTCTGCTGTGTAATGGAATGAAATGTTCAAAAAGGTACTTCAGATAACTATGTCTGCTGTGTGATCTGTTATCACGACCTTCAGAATATATATGTTATAAAAAATATTTTTAAAAATCTAAAAAGGACTCAAAATTTTTGAATTTAAAGAAGAATAGAAGATATCTGCTGAATCGGGGGTAATAAATAAAATAACCAATCGTTGGGGTGACTTCAAGATCATCTGCTTTTCAACTACTAAATGCAGGAAAGAAGGGCCACGCTTGTAGTTCATATCAACATATATTTATTATATGTAAGCCATTGTGATAGACATTTTGGGCTTCTTTTTCCCATCCTGGCAAATGAATGTTATTTGAGGCCTCAGTATTATTTGACTGCCAGCAGTTGTGTGAAGCACTGTGCTGAAAACGAGGAGCTCAGCAGGGGGCGTGCTGTGACTGACTAATGGCATCTTCCACTGGCACTGGGAGAGAAGAGAGGGGGCATGTGCGCCACGTATTTGCAACCACTGGAAACATCAGAATACAAGACATGACCCTCTGGAGCAAACACATTCATTCCAGGACCCTATTGACGCGAGAGATACAAAGATGCATTTTGAGAAAATCATAGATGTCTAAATTTAAATGTTTAGGGATATACCTAAAACATAGATGTAATTTTGATTTCCAATTCCATTTTGTATTACGTGAAATTTGTACTGGCAATAAACCTATTAGCTCTGTAGCCAGCCTCTGGTCCTCTGTGATATAAGAAACAGTGATTTTCTCAGGGAAGAGGCTAAAAGTCCTCCACTTGACTAGCAGGACAAATTAGTAGAGGGTATAAGAAACTGCAGTTACAAGAAAGTACCAAGTCCTCACTGAGTCCATCTTATTGGGCGCTCAAAAGAGCCGTCTTGGTTTTGAAAAAACAGGCTTGCTGTTTATATGGAAACAGGAAGAAAATAAACGCGTCTACCAAATTGTGTTCGGGGGTTGTGAGTAAAAGGAGTTTTCCAAAGAGCTCAGTGTACTGAAATCTACCTTGACAACAATATCACCATATAGGAAGCTTAGACTTCGAGGTCAATGCGAGATCCGCCCATCTTGGCTGGATTCTCTTTTAACTAATCTTATTGACAGAATAGATATGCCATTTTTGCATTTGTTTCATTTAAAAGTATGGAGTTAACCTCCCCAGTGGTTTGAGAGAGCACTCAATTTAGGATGTAAGATGCATTCATTAATTATTCACCCAAAGCAAAGATTTAACCTAATCATTCTATGTCATTACCAGATTAAAATGTTAACATTGGTAATCATACTCCAAATTTCAATCTAATTTTGAAAAGCAAGCCCTTAAAATACTTTCATAATTACAATTACTACCTGTTAGCTAGGATATAATGACAACATTGGCATTCATTTGGTAGCTACCCAAACCGTCTTTCACCCTTTGCCCCTAAATTGCTAAACACTGGTACCTGTGCACTTGCCAGAGGATAACATATCTTGTATGATATAGATCCTCAAACTTAATAGATACTCTGCAACTACATCCAAATTATCTCTGGCAGATTAAGAAGGCCACATGTTCTTTGACACTCCTCCCATGAGAGGTGGAGTCTGTGTCCTTTCCCCTTGACTCTAGCTGGGGTTTGCCACTGCTTCACTAATAGCATAATAAGTAATAATAATGTTGTGCCAGTTGCACTGGGCCCAGGCCTTAAGTGACTGGAAGCTTCTATTTCCTGGCCCTTGAAACATTCTCTCTTGTAACCCTGAACTGCTATGTATAAGGTCTATTTACCCTGTGAGAAGCTCCAGTCACATGGAGAAGCCTGAAGGATGAAACACCAAGTGCAAGAAGAGAGAGGCCAACGAGCACCATGGAGCCACACATGTGAGTGAGTGAAGAAGCCATCTTGAAATGCATCCTCCAGCCCCAACCACCCAAGCTGATACCCTGTGGATCAGAGATGAACCTCCTATCCGAGCCCTTTTGGAATTCCTGACCCATAAGATCATGAGCAACATTGTTCTGTGTTTTAAGCCACTGAATTGTGGGATATTTGGTTAAGAAGCAATAAATAAACAAAACGACATCAGCCTTCAGCTGGGATTTGCCACCCTATGCCATCCACAGATTAATGTAATCCAGCTGTCAACTGAAGCTAGTCTTTCAAAATCTAGGTAAGATTGGCTTGAACCCCTAAAACCAAGAAATACTATGGAAATTCAAAGCCTTTTTCAAAATATCTGCAAATTCCTGGCAGGTTTATATTCTTATCTTGTCCTTCAAATTGCTATGTATTCTTGTGCTGTATCCATTATATAATCATTATGCAAAACTGTGAAATTGAAGCCAGGTACCTGAGGGTTATTGTAGATATTCAATAAGAACATGATTGCCTTTTGACCTTGTTATGAGTCTTGTCAATTTGCTGTTCTCTTGTTTAACCTGAGAGGTGACTCGGTCTTGGTCTCGAGGATTTGTGACCATTTTGCAGAAGAAAGAGAATGCCTTCAGGGAGGTGTGATTACCAGATGGCCGGCCCCCAGCAGCCAATTGCCCAGAGGCTTATTGAGAGTGACTCCTTTGTTTCTCTAGAGCTCCTCCTGCCAAGCCTCTTAGCTCTGTAAAACCCCCCTGCTTTTGCTCTGGTTAAGGCAGATTTGAGCGAACCCATGCTCCCTCCTTCTCATCTTGGCCAACTCAAATGGGGTCTTTCTCCATCTCCAAGCACTGACGTCTCGGTGTCTGGCTTGCTGCACATCGGGCACACAAACTTGAGATTAAGAGGTTACCTATCAAAATCCAACTCCCTTTTCAATTTTCACAAAAACATCCACTCACATCAAGTGCTCATGAGGAAGGTTTTCTTTTTTTGTTCTTTCCTCCCTCCTTCCCCTCGTTTGTTCCTTTTTTCCTCCTCCTCTCTCTCCCTCCTTCCCTCTTTCCTTCTTTCTTTCTCTTTCTCTTCCTCTTCCTCCTTCTCTCTCCCCTTCTCTCCTATCACTTTTTCTTTCTTTCTGAAAAACAAATGATGGGGGTTTGCCTGGTGGCGTAGTGGTTAAGTTCAGCCCACTCCACTTCAGCAGCCAGGGTTCACTGGTTTGGATCCTGGGTGTGGACCTACACCAGTCATCAAGCCATGCTGTGGCAGCAACCCACATACAATATAGAGGAGGACTGTTACATCATTTCAAATAAAATGTCAGCCTCACCGTTCTCAAAAGTCCTCTTAGTCCTTCCACCACTGGGGCATTTCACTGACCATTAACCTCTTAAGTCTCAGCCTCTCTTCGTTTTTCTGGCTTCTCTCCAATGTAATATTTCCTTTTACCTTTTCTCTTTTCTCCCTCCATTTCAAATGTAAAATAACAAAATTCTCTCCCTTTCTCATACAGAATGGTTTTCCATATCCTCTGGTTGCTGGAGGCAGTCAAAATCAATTCTCTCATACCTTTACTATCCCAAGTGTGCTTGTCAAGGATTTTCCCATAAAATTCTGGTTCCTATTATTAGATAATATTTCACCCACCCGGTTATACTACAGAAGTTCTCATATGCATCTTAAGTCATTCGTTAGCTCAGTGGTTCTCAAAATTCAGCATGTATCTGAACACACATAGCTGGGCCCTGCCTCCAGAGTTCCTGGTTCAGCAGGTCTGGGGAGGGGCCCGAGAATTTACATTTCTAACAAGTTCCCAGGTGACACTGATGCTGCTGGTCTGAGGACCACACTGTGAGAACCACTTGTCTAAATTCCATCCATGGATTCCAGGTTAAAAATGTCTGGATTAGAGTGGAGGTTACTGGTTGGATGTTGGAGTGAACAGAGAGGAAAGAGACAAAGTTTGTCTGGATCATCTTCCAAATTCCAGTATGATTGGAATAGCTTCTTTTTTTTTTTTTTTTTTAAAGATTTTATTTATTTATTTTTCCCCCCAAAGCCCCAGTAGATAGTTGTGTGTCATAGCTGCACATCCTTCTAGTTGCTGTATGTGGGACGCGGCCTCAGCATGGCCGGAGAAGCAGCGCGCCGGTGCGAGCCCGGGATCCGAACCCGGGTCGCCAGCAGTGGAGCGCGCTCACTTAACCACCAAGCCACGGGGCCGGCCCAGGAATAGCTTCTTTTAAGAGAGTTAGAAATGTTTTCTTAGCTTTATTTTGCTAATTACACTTTTCTTTTCATTTCTTAATTGTGTTGAAAATGGAAATGCAAAAATGTTGTGAAATTAGTTTCAGTGAATACCAGTTTAGAACCTTTGGCTTATGACAGCAATTTGGTCAAGATCCTGTTTAAAATCATGTCATCACATAAGTCAAGTCTATGACATTTCTGAGCACAGAAATCAGAATTCATCCCCTGAAGTGCCACTGATTTGTAGCATGACCTCATTCTCTCTCCATCTAAAGGGGTCAGCAGTAGTACTTGATTTTGCTTATGTGGATTAATTGCTTTATGGATTATCTACAGCAATTCTTAAGGCAGACTGTTTCTTTTCATTTGTGAAGTTTTGTTTTCTTAACTTGTCAACATTGGGAGGCAGTGTAGCTTGGCAATTGAGCATAAGGGCTTTGGACTCAGACTGCCTGAGCTCATAAGCCTGGCTCCACTAGTCCTGTAACTTTGGCCAAACTACTTAACCTATTTGAGTCTCAATTTCCTCATTAGTAAAAAGCAGAAAATATCCGCATTTTCCACTCACATTTCACTGGCCAGAGCTAGTCCTGTAGTTCCATTTAACTTTAAGGGAGTGAAAAGTGTAACCCTACCATGGGCTCAGAAGGGAAAAAGTCAAAAATATTTGGTGATGAGCTCTAATAATTACCACAATGGATTAGGCAATCAAATAGCAAGGTGTGTTACAATTGTGTTTGAAATGAGAGCAAATGAGTCCAATGTATGAACTCTAGTATATGAATTTTATGGTGTTTATTCAACTTTTGCTTATTTCTCAATTATCTTCCATGTTTCAAAGAGTTGTGTTTGGTAGGCAGGATCTCCAAATAAGTGGGATTATAGTATATGCTTATTAAATATTATTTATATTTAATATATAATATATGTAGTATATGCTCATTAAGTATTGTTGATTTAACTAAACACATTGTGAAACCTATAGAAGAAAATAATTATAAGTGAAGGATTCTGATTGGCTTATTTCTGTTACATAACTTTCAAAAACTGTTTAGTTACTAATTTCTTTTTTTTTAAAATAATTTTATTTATTTATTTTTTTCCCCCAAAGCCCCAGTAGATAGTTGTATGTCATAGTTGCATATCCTTCTAGTTGCTGTATGTGGGGCTCGGCCTCAGCATGGCCGGAGAAGTGGTGCGTCAGTGCACGCCCGGGATCTGAACCTGGGCCGCCAGCAGCGGAGTGCATGCACTTAGCCACTAAGCCATGGGGCCGGCCTGCTTAGTTACTAATTTCAATCATTTCAATGTCCTTGCGGGTGAAAGAAGCTGCCTGTTTGTTTTGAAAAAGTTGTATGTGGTAACAATTCTCCTAATTTTTTAAAATTTTTAGTAGTCTCTCATAAAAGATCTCAGCCATAAACACTTAAATTAAAAAGGCTTTTTTGATTAATTCTTAGTGTGATTCGACATGACTCTATACATATGCATATTGGACTATAATTTATAACTATTTCAAAACAAATGTTCCTTTCCTACAATTGCATTACTTGCCACATTATGTTTTAAAGTGAGGCTGTTTTTCTTAATCGTGTAGCTTATTAAATGTATTAATGTTTCACAAATGCTTTTCTAATGAACTCCTTGCTTACTTCTTTTTCTTGTTTGTTAACACGAACAGAGAGAACATAGCATTCTTTTGGACTAATTGAGCAACTTGGATTGGTTATTGCTATTTCTAAAACAACGATAATATGTGCCAACAGTTTTCTAAATCTATAATTTATATATCTGGAACTATTGATAGCTTTTCACTTAATGCCATACTTCTAAGTAGCCCATTACTGAATATTTATATATTTTTATTTTGTATACCTCTCCCCTCAAGGCTTTTGCATAATCAACAAGGTTGATCTACCATGGTTGATGATTTGAGAGAGAGATACATTGCTTATTTGCATTGGTTACGCAGGAACACTATAGAGAATTTTATGTTTGAAGTAGCATGGTTTTGCTGCGAGCTGTCCCTGGAGTGAAAAGAGTAAGGAGAGACCAGGCCTGGTTTGGGCCACTGTCAAACTGACTGGGGCCACAGGGGTGACTGGTTGCCATGGAGGAAAAGGAAGTCCAATGAAGAAATAGCTATTGAGGACTTAATTTGTGCCAAGCACTGTGCACATGATCCCTGTCTTAACAGAACTTCTGTTTCAGCAGTAGGGACATACACTAAACAGGCAAACATATGCATTGAAATAATTGCTACAAAGTCAACTAGCAAAATGTTGAAAGAGGTTATGGGGGTGGGCGGAGTGTGGGGAGGTGGCAGGAAAGGTGGTTAGAGATGGCCTCTCTGAGATGGTACTTAAGCTGAGACCTGGAAAATAAAAAAGAAATAGCCAGGTCAAGGGGTATAGGGAAGGTATTTTGGGCAGAAGGTGAAGTTGCCTCGAAGTGATGTAAGGGCAATGTGAGTGAGGCAGGGCAGACCTAAGATGAGGCGGGAGCACTGGGCAGAGGCCAGGCCACCCAGGGCCTTGTAGGCCAATAGAGGATTTTATTACAGTCAATAGGAAGACACTGAGGGGTTTTAGGCGAAAGACTGACATGATCTGGTTAGCTTTCCAATATACTGTGACCTCGGAAGCCACTTATGTACTCCTCCTCGATTATATCCCCCCAGAGGTGACCACCACTCCGACTTTTGAGGCATTCATTCCATTGCTATATGAGGTAGTTTTGCCTGCTCTTGAACTTACATAAACGTATCCCCATTACATGTAGAATATGAGCCCGGTTGCTTTGTGGAGGATGAATTGAAGATGAGCAAGAGTGGTTGTGGGAGAGAGAATGGTGGCTGGGCTAGGATGGTAGAAGTGGAGACCAAGATCTGTAGAGACAATGCACAGGGATCTGGAAAAAAGAGCCCCACCCAGAGAGAAAAGGACCAGAACCTCAGAGGTGCTCATCCTTTGTCTTCGTCTTTGTGATGTTTAGACACCTGTATTGCTTGAGACCCTGGCAACCCGAGTTCCTGGCCTAGGCCCCATGCTTTGAAGAGCTCCATTCTGGCCCTCTCGGGCTGTGGCCCAACCCCCTGGGGAGAAAAGTCCATGGACCCCTGGGGATATGTCCAACCAGACTATGTCCCAGGTTCCTGGGATCACCCAGACTAAGTTCCATGTACCCCAGAATTCCCCCTGGTACCCCACATGCCCCAAGCCCACTGCCAGGACCTGCATGAGCCTCTTCCTCAGCTTTGGCCTCCTCTGGGTGCACTTCTGGTTGGAGGCTGTTTGTGAGGCTGTGGACAGAGCCTGGAATGTGCAGGCTGGGAGGTTCACATACATGTACAAACCCAGCACAGTGTGGAGTGAGGAGTGAGGAGAAAGGAGGCAGGTAGTTCCAATCTCTTTGAATCTGTTTATAGGCTTGGTTCCAGCTAGTTGGATCCTGGGTCTGATTTACGACCTTTTGAAAGCAGCATCCCCTTCCTGCCCCCAGTGTTAAAGCACTGTCAAGATACTGGGCAGCCAGATACTGAATAAGATACTGAATGAAGGCCAGTTTCTTACTTAGTCCCTATAAACCTGGGTTTCACAGGCCAGTGTTTCACCAGAGAAGCGGGCAGGCTCAGGCATGGCTGCTCCACTGTGGAATGCTGTTGTTCTCTTTCTCACACTGTGGAGTAATCGACCTGAGCCAAGTGACTTAGACTCAGCATTTGCTTCCAACAGGACTGACTTAAGGATTGAGTTGTCGGAGCGCAGCATAGGCCCAGGCTATTACTCCTAGAATCGGCACGGTAGAACCAGAGGCATTAGGGCTGCAAGGAACAGTTTCCTTACTCATAAGTTAGTAATTTCCAGTGAAGTAAAAGAGGAGGAGGAGGCCAATACATTTCCAGGGGTATTTGAGCTGTTAAATCAACTGGCTCTTCTTCATTATTTGTCTCCTAATCACCGTCATCTCTTTCTCATGAACCAGAAACATGGCCCCCTGGTGTAGAAAACAGGCCCTTTACTTTGGGTCTCCTCCCACTTCCATCACGGCCATCCAAGGGCTCCAGTGGTAAATACAGTCCTGCAGTTGACAGGACATTTCCCAAAGACACCTTGTATCACAGTTTGCACAACATGGCCCCTTGAAACAGAGAGACCTGAGCTTGAATCCTGGCTCTCCTTCTGGCTGTGCAACACAAGCCACAAAAACAATCTTAGCAAGTTTCCAAGCCTTTCTGAGCCCCAGTTTGCTCATTTGTCAAACGGCAATAATATTGTCTACTCCATACTATTTGGGTGAAGGTTAAATGAGATATATATTTGATGAAGGTTAAATTATATATTTATATATATAAATATATAATTTAATGTAATGCCTGACACATGATAAACGTTTAATACATGTAGCGTTTTAAAAAGTACCAAAGAATAACATAACAAAATAAGGAAGAATAAGAATGTAAATTAATGAAAGAAAAAAATTTAGACAAATAAGTCAGAACAAGTTACCATGGGAACTAAGCTAAGTTACTCCAAATGTCCTGCTGTGTTTGGGAACTCTTGTCCAGGATCCCGAAGCACATTCCTTAGACCATGGCAGTGGTGGTAAATCATCTGAGGGTGGATTTGATTTTGGAAAACTACCGAATATCATTTAACAGGAAATAAAACGAAAATGTGGTCAACTTTTTATTAAAAACAAAGTGTGACTGCGAAGTACTGAGATTAATTTTCTCTCAATAGCTGCCAGAATGATCCCTCTAAAATGTCAAACTGATCATGTTCCTCTCCTGCTGAAAACCCTTCAATGATCCTTCACCACCTTTAGAATTAAGTTCTAATTCCTTCCAGCAGCACAAGCGTCCTTGGTGAGCTGGCCCCTGCTACGTCTCCAGCCTCATGCCCTGCCTCTCCCCCGTGTGCCCTTCACTCTAGCTGTGCTGAGATGCCCTGGACAGCATGCCACCTCATCCCTCCCTGCTTCTGCCCACAACCTCCTTCTGCCTACAATGCTCCTGCCACTTGTCTTTCAAAACTGTAGAGCTCACGGACACCTGTCACTCAGAAGTTACCTTCTCTACAAAGTAGTAATGACTTAACTTTCTGACTTAGATGCCCCTCCTCCAAGCTTCTCAACCTTGTACCTACCTCTCTTCTGGAACTCATCACCCTGTATGGCAGTCATGCCTTCAGTTGTCTCTATCCTCTACTAGACTGAAATTACTTAAAGTATTGTACTATGGCTTATGAAATTTACATGATGTCTACTCCATGTTGGCGAGGGTTAAGTAAGCTCTTGGCTCATAGTAGGTGATCCATTCTTTACATAAATGATTATTTATTTCTTACAAACTACACAGTTTCCATTAAAGTGTTTTAGAAATATTTAAGTGATGACAGGATTATTTGAAGAAGTGTATAGACTCCCCAGTTGACTATTTTTGCTACTCGTTCATATCCATATGTTCTTTGTTGTTAAGAAATTACCTTACTGGATTCTGGTATAAAATGACATTTGATATATAAAGTAGTAGTGGATTATAACCCAAAGTATAAAATAAATATCCATGGATCTATACTGAGATAAATAAATAATCGAATAAATAAATACATAGGTAGAAGAGACAAATATCCTGTATAGAGGAATTCTAGATAATTTATGTAGCTACTTCTGCCTCAAGGAGGTTGAGCATAACTCCCCACTCCTTAGGTGTGGCTGCACATAACACTTCCTTCCAAAGAGTACAGTATGGGAAGTTGGAGGGAGAGTAACTTTACAGTGGGGAGACCTGACCAACACTACCGCAGCCAGGTGATTAAGGTAGCACCAACAGTGATAAGCGACATTGCAAGTATGTACCATTGATATGATGTGGTGAAAATGACACTTCACCTTTGTGGTCTTCCTCCCCAAACCCATAATCTCAGTCTAATCATAAGGAAAACATCAGACAAATCCCAGTAGAGGGACATTCTACAAAATACTTGACCAGTATTCCTCAAAACTGTCAAGATCATCAAAAAAAAAAAAAGCCTAAAAAAACTCAGCTAAGAGGAGCCTAAGGAGACATGATAACTAAATGTAATAGTGCATTCTGGATGGAATCCTGGAACAGAAAAAGGATATAAGTAAAGACTACGGGAATCTGAAGAAAATATGGACTTTAGTTAATAACAATGTAGAAATATTAGTTCATTAACTATAAAAAATGCATCACACTAATGTAAGATGTTAATAATTGGGGAAACTGGGTGCAATGTATATGGGAACTCTCTGTACTATCTTTCCAATTTTTCTGTAAATCTAAAACTGTTATAAAAATAGTTTATTTAAAAAAATCTGGTTGATTCTCAATCTTGGTTCTCCCACTTTCCACAAAATACCTAAATAAAAACCCAGAAACTGTCACTGAAACTGATAAACGACTACTAGATTCTGGGAAGAATTTTCACCAACTGTAAGGCAGATACAGCTGGATTGAGAAAAATAACTGGCGGCTTAATCATATCTCATCCCCTGAGATAAAGCAGTTCCTCTGACCTGAAAGACAACAGAGGGCATTGTTCCTAAAGCAGTCCCTCTGGTCTGAAAGAAGATGGACAGGACGGCATTATTCCTTTCTCTACTGTCAGGGCTCTCACTCAGAGACCCAGGATCTGTACTAACCATAAAATTAGTCAGTTGACCTTCACTGAATGGCAGCTGTTTTTGCAGTATCAGCCATCATCTTGGCAGACAGTGTCACTGTAAATAAAGCACTGTATGATGGGAGGGATGTTATAATATAAATAACAATTAGTACTGACATTTTATGAGCACTGTGCTAAAGACTTTACTTGCATTATTTCATTTCTTCCTCATAACAATCCCACAAGGTTGGGAAGTAAGAAAAATGAAGCACAGAGAAGTTAAATGACTGGCCGAGAAATACACAGATAGAAAGTGGCAGAACTAGAATTAAAATCCTAACAGTCTAATTGTAAAGCCTACACTTTTAACCATTTCACTGTACTTCATAAAAAAAAACCCTACCAACAGTGTATGCTGAGGATTGAGTTCTCATTGTACTTTAATTGCGATCTTTATTTGTACTTTACTATACTTGATTCACTCAACAAATATTTTTTGCACGTCTACTGTGTGTCAGGTCTGGTGCTGGCACTGGACACACAATGGTGAAGCAGACACATAGACACATTCTTACACACAAGAGACCCAGAGTCCGCTAGATTGGAGGAAGAGTATACCATTTCAGCCCAGCAGAACCACAGAGATCTGTGCCTACGTACTGGATACTGAGAATCACCCTGGGAACTAAGTACATAAGTTTGCTCCCCTTTTGTATAACAGAGAGGATTCAATAGTATGCAGTGGACAGTGAGAGAGGCTCAAGGCCAATCATGCCAGTTTGGTAGTAAACACTGAAGTCCAAGGGGAAGGGAGCATCATCCTGAAAATTCAAAGACAATGTACCTCTGATAATCATTTCACGCATGGGCCATTTTTTGTCCGACTAGATTACTCCTAGTGACCCTGTGCACAGCAGGGCAGAACCCTCCCCAGTCTTTTTGCGCCATCCTCTCACCTTCCAGCGCTATATCAGGCAATGCTCTGCTGCTATTTATAGGGTTTTCATGGCCAATTTTTCTGGAAGTGGGTGACCAGGTCCTTCTTCCTAGTCTGTCTTAGTCTGGAAGTTCTGCTGAAAGCTGTCCACTATGGGTGACCCTGCTGGTATTTAAAATACTGGTGGCATAGCTTTCAGTATCACAGCAACATGCAGCTGCCACAGTATGACAACCAGTATGATTTAGTTCCCTAACCTGGAAACGAACCCGTGCCGTGGCAGCGAGAGAGTTGAATATTAACTACTAGACCATCAGGGTTGGCTTTCAGAAATCTTATGCTTAGTGCCTGCAATAAGACACAAGAAGAAAGAGCCTCATTGAAACTAGAGCAGAAAACCATATAGGTAAAATAGGTTTGGATGAAATTTTAAAAACAAGCAAACAAGCAAAAGAATGAGATAGCAAAGCTCAATTGTTACTTTCTTGAGGAGGGCTCTCCTGGGTGTATCCACAATAGCCCCCTATTTCCATTTCACTCTTTATTAAAATATGCTGTTTTGTTTTCCTTATGATACATCATCATGAATTTATCTTGCTAATTTATTTGTTTACTTATCTACTGCCTGTCTTTTCCCACTAAAATATAGGGTCTATGACAATATGAATATTATTTGTTTGTTCATTGCTGAATCCTCAGTACCTAGAACAATGTCTACCACAAAGTAGAAGCTCAACAATTATTTATTCAGTGATTGAATACGTAGCCAACAACATGCAAATGGAGACGAGTTAACATATGAGAAAATATCAAGGGAACCCAAATTATAATAGCAGAATTTAAACCCCCATTGGAGTAAATAAAGATATTTTTTAAAGTACAAGAGCTCAGGATCAACAAATCAATGGAAAAAAATAGGCCAGAAATGGACGGACACTTATACAGTCATTTGTTTTTCAAAAAGGTGCCAAAGTTATCCAGTGAAGAAAGAACTGTTCAATAAATGGTACATATAATAAAATGAATCTCAACTGCTACCATATACAAAAATGATTGAGATGGATCATAGAGCTAAATGTAAAACTAAAACCATAAAGTTTTTTTATGAAATCATAGGAGAATATATTCTTGATTTGTGGGCAGGCAAAACTTTCTTAAATCACAGAAAGCAAACTTTAAAATTAAAAGAAAGGACAAATTAGACTTCACCCAAAACTAAAAACATCTGCTCATCAAAACACACCGTTAAGAAAATGAATAAGCAAGATGCAGATTTGGAGAAAATATTCACAATATATATATCTGACCAAAGACTGGTATCTAGGAGATATACAGAACTCTGACCACTCAATAATAAAAAGACAAGTAATCCAATTAAGAGTGGGCAAAAAATTTGGACAGTTCACAAAAGATACACAAATGGTAACTAAGCACATGAAAAAGTGTACAATATTATTAGTCATCAGGGAAATGAAAATTAAAACCACAATAAAATACCATTACATACTTAACAAAATGGCTAAAATCCAAAACGATGACGGCAACAAATATCGGAGAGACTGTGAAGAAACTAAAACTTTCGTAGTTATTTGGTAGGAAAGTACAATGGTACAATCAAATTGGAAAAAAAAATATCTGGCAGTTTCTTATAAAACTAAATATATACTGACCTTTTGACTCAGTAATTCTAATACTAGGTATTAGCTCAAGAGAAACAAAAGCATATGTTCACAAAAATAGTTGTACAGAAATGTTCACAGCATCTGTATTCGTATGGCCCCCAGCTGGAAACAGCCAATGTGTTGATCAATAGGAAAGTGGATAAACAAGCAGAATGTGGTATAATCCCACAATGGAATACTAATCAGCAATTAAAAGGAACAGACATATGTACCCAACATGGATGACTCTCAAATGCATTATGCTGGTTGGAAGAAGCCTTACACAAAAGAGTACATATTGTATAATTTAATTTATATGAAATTCTAGAATGAGTAAAAGTAATCTATGGTGGAAAAATCAGAACAGTGGTGGTCTCTAGGTGTGGTGGTGGGTATCTCTGGGCAGCGGTATGCGGGAACTTTCTGAGGTTATGATATATCAAGATATATTTCTTATCGAGAAATAACAAAATTGTTTTATTTTTTTTATAATTTTATTTATTTATTTATTTTTCCCCCAAAGCCCCAGTAGATAGTTGTATGTTGTAGTTGCACAGCCTTCTAGTTGCTGTATGTGGGACGCGGCCTCAGCATGGCCGGAGAGGCAGTGCGTCGGTGCGTGCCCAGGATCCGAACCCGGGCCCAAAATTGTTGTTTTAAACTAATAAGTTTTGAGGGGTATTGATAGGCAAGATTAGATTACCAAAACAAAATTATAAATATAGTTATATTAATACTGAAAATATAAGTAGTGCTTCTTGAAAAAGTAACTGCATTGTGTAAATGTAACAATTTACTAATGACAATGTAATTAAAATCCTATAACACATGAACAAAAGCTACAAAACTGTGGGTAAGCACATACTCAATTCATTTTCTTACAGTCAGGAGTTAAAAGATACTGGTTCATTTTTGTCTTTATTAATTACAGAAATATTGATTGAAGAATGCTTTTGTAAAAAAAGCATGATAAATAAGTTCCACTTGGAGTAAAAAAATCAAGCAAAATACATCCATGTAGTAAAACTCAGAAAAAGCAAAACATAAGAAAGTAAAAACTCAGAAAGAATAAGATAACACATGTAAAACCAAATCCTTCACTAAAAACAAAGATTCTCAGATTGAATTAAAAAATTAAATTCAGATGTATGTAGTTTACAAGAAATATGCCTAAAATAAAATGACCCAGAAGTAATAAAAATAAAAGGATGAGTAAGGAAATATCAGTTTAAATGTTTATCTTTTAGAGAGGACTTACTTGAAGCCCCAGTGGAGGTTATGCCCTCTGTTAGATCTATTTCACGTTCTAAGCTTTGTAAGGACAGGGACCAGCTCTGTTTTGCTCACCATATCTCCAGTGCCCAGCACAGTGCTTAGAACATAAGAAATATTCACTGAATGAATGTATTCTAAAAAATAAAATAAGTAAAATAAAAGAGAAGTACAGATGACAACACTAATTTCAAACTAAGTAGATTTTAAGGTAAAAAGAAATCAAATAAATGTGAGTAATTTTAAATCTGTAAAAGAAATAATTCTCAGTTGTAAACCTGTTTTTGCAAATAATGTGAATCAAAAATGTATAAAGCAAGAAAAATTAACAATTCAAAGACAGATTGACAATGACAGACTAAAAGATGTTCAACTCGCTTCCTGACAAAATACCATGAAATTACAAAAAAAAGTTAATATATCCATATCAACAGTGAAAAGTAAAAAGAATTGGTCAGAGGTCTCCACTTCCAGATAGGATGAAGAAGATCTTAAAAGATTGTCACTACCTTTGTAAGAACAAGAAAAAAGAAATAAAATAAAATTCATACTTCATTTTAAAGTGTCAGAGAGTGAGTGGTAGACACAGGGAAATTCCAGTAAACTAAATTCCAGTCTGGAGAAGTCTTTTCTAGATGACCAAAGAACAGTGACTGCTTTCATACCTGAAACCAATTACTTAAAGTGGGGGAAGGACCAGCCTACCATCAGCAGAGTCACTGTGGAAAGGAAGAAAACTAGCCAAGTTGTTAATGCCAGTGTGGGTTGGCATGACATCCTGGTATCTGGAAGAGCCACAAATGCAAAAATAAAGCTCTCAGCTTGAAATTTCTCCCTGTGAGAAGTTTGCTGTGAAAGGAGCGGTGAGTGTAGAGCTGGAAAACAGAAATCTTATATTCTTGCACGTCAATTAGATGGTAGGCCCTGCTGGAGTTGAATCTAGAAGTGAACTGAAATGAACTCAAGCTGCAACTCAAACTCCTTCTAGCTCAAATCCTGATTGTGACCAGTCACTCAGTTCAGCCTGGGTAGTTGGGGTTGGGTTGAAGGGCAAAGGGAGATCTCTATCATCTCTTTTGAAACCAGAAATGAACAGAAACTAATGAAAGTTCTAGCCTATCTCCACCTAAGCACTACAGATGGTCAAATTTGAATGATCAGCCCTTCATTCTAGCTGCCTGGCATAAAAAAATGACATATCCTCTCTATGAAAAACAGAATACAACAAAAAATATTATTTGGTTCACACAGTATCTGGTAAAAATATTATCTACTTCTGTCCCTCTATATAAGATGTTTGCTATGCAATAAATATATATGAAAACATGCAAAGAAACAGAAAAATGCGACCCACAATCAAGAGAAGAAACAATCAATAGGGGCAGACTCACAGATGCCCCTGATGTTAGAATTAAAGACCAAGAATTAAAATAACTTGTGAAGAATTGTATGTTAAAAATGTAGAGGAAGGGGCCAGCTGGGTGGCGTAGCAGTTAAGTTCGCATGTTCCACTTCAGTGGCCTGGGGTTTGCTGATTCGGATCCTGGGCACGGACCTACTCACTACTCATCAAGCCAGACTGAGGCGGCATCTCACATAGAAGAACTAGAGGGGCCTACAACTAGGATATACAACTATGTACTAGGGGCTTTGAGGAGAAAAAAAAAGGAGGAAGATTGGCAACAGATGTTAGCTCAGGGCAAATCTTCCTAAAAAAAAAAGTGCTTCAGTTCTGGGAAAAAAAAAAGCAATTAAAAAAATGTAGAGGAAAAGTTAGATATCATAACAGTTGGGAAGCTTCAGCAGAGAAATGAAAGCTTAAAAAAGAACCAAGTCAAAATGTCTAGAACTGAAACATACAATATTAATACAACATAATACAATAGAATATCAGAAATGGATGGACTTGATAGAAGACTAGACAGAGGAAAGAATCAGCAAACTCTGAGAAAGTTCAATAGACAATCCCTAAACTAAAGTATGAAGAAAAAAACAACAAAAGAGTGTCAGAGACCTGTGGGCCAATATCACAAGATTCAACATATATGTAACTGGGCCCAGAGAGAAAGCATATGGAAAAATAAATATCTGAAGAGATATTAACCAAATATTTTCTGAAATTAACGAAAGTTATCTACCCTTTGATCCAAGAAACTCAGTGAACCCCAAGCAAAATAAATACATAGAAAAACACGTCTAGGCACATCATAGTCAAATGACTAAAAGGGAGGAAAGAAAGAAAAAATTGTCATCCCAAATGATAAGGTGGTTAGCTCTAAGCAGTAGGTTATCACTGATTTTGATTTCTTCTAAATAATTTTTACATCTTCTTTAACAATAATACACTGCTTTTATAACTTAAAAACATCAAAAAAAGAACAAGTAAGAAAAAATAATACTATCAGATATGGGTCATACTTAGTATAGAAAAATCACAAGAAAACAATTTGACTAATCTTTATCCTCATATCAGATATCTAAATGATTAGTACTGCTTTTCTACTAGTCTGTAAAATATTTATATCTGAATATCAACTAACACAACTGAGATTTTAAGTGCCAATAGCCCTTTTATAAAGAGATTAAAAGGAACAATTGCATCTGTTGGAGACAGATTAGGAAACATTAATGGAAGAGATGAAATTGAGAGTTGTTAGAAGGTACTTTAAACAAAAGGAAAAAAGGCCCAGAGTGGGAATCTCAGGATATCTTTGAGAAACACAAACTAACAGAGATTTTTTTCCTAGAGGAAGGAAATGAGAGCTAAGGTAAAAAAGAAGATTGCTGTCAATAGTGGAGAATCTTGAAAGCTCTAATTTGCAGGCAATGGGGAGCCACTGGTTTTAGAGCAGAGAAGAAATATGACCAGTACTATTATTTTCCTAAATTGTACTTTAGGAAAATAAATCTGTACATTGTGTGTACTACGGGTGGGGAAAAGAAGAAACTAGAGGCAGGATTATCAGTTTGAGTAAGTAGCATTAATAGAGGGAAGAGGAAATAAAGACCTGAACCATGGAGATGGCAATGAAAACGGAGGTACTGCAGGAACAAAATTGACTGGGCCTGGCAAGTGGCTGGATGTGGAAAGCTAGGGAGAGAGGAAGTTAGAGACAATCCACTGGGAATAAAAACATCATATCAATATTTATTAATAATATATATATATTTATTTTTTAGTGGACATTGTAATCGTTAGATATGGTAACTCTGAACTTTTGGAGGTACAGACAAGAACTAAGAGTTAGTTGGGAACAAAAGTCTGAAGCTTCAAAGAGAGAGAAAGAGTGAACTAGGAACACATATTGGGGATCATCTGGTTGGACATGGCAGTTGAAGCCATATGAGTAGCTGAAATTGCTTAGGGAAAGAGTATAGAGAGAAAATAGGAGCGAATAGGTCAGACAACTCAACTTTAAAGAATATTCAGAAGAAGGGTCAATAGAGGAGATTAAAAATGAAAGGCCAGAGAAGAACCTCTGAGGTATAGAGTCACATAAGCCAGGGGAGGATGTAGTAGAAAACATGGAAAGTGGGGAAATTTCTAGAACTATGACTGATTTGCTTCCAAACAAAAAGATTTTTAAAAATACCTTTGTGACTATAATCATCTATAGCAGACATTATTGAGACAAAAGAAATGAAAACATATATACTTCTTCATTGTTAGCTCAAGGAAATGTCCCACATAGCCAGCTGCCTGGAGTTTGTAAAATTCATTTACAAAATTATAAACTGGGGGGCCGGCCCAGTGGTGCAAGTGGTTAAGTGCTCGCACTCCACTGCGGCGGCCCGGGCTTCACTGGTTCGGATCCCGGGCGCGCACCGATGCACCGCTTGGAAAGCCATGCTGTGGCGGCATCCCATATAAAGTGGAGGAAGATAGGCACGGATGTTAGCCTATGGACAGTCTTCCTCAACAAAAAGAGGAGGATTGGCAGATGTTAGCTCAGGGCTGATATTCCGCACACACACGCACAAAAATTATAAACTTGCAATCACAGTTTTCATAGATATTGCACAAGACTATGTCCTAAATTTGCAAAATCAAGTGCTTAAGAAGCTATTATAAAGTCACAAAACGCTTCAGATACCAACTAAGTATATAATTAGGTATGAAATTAGGTTCATTCAAAAATAAAAAAATAACATAAATAAGCAAATATTTATTGAGCACTTATTATGTGTCAGGTACTATTCTAGGCACTAGAATAGAAATTGTTTCTCCTTTTACTAAAGAAAATGGAATATATTACAGATATGTGTAAAATTCTAGTAAATGTCCTGATGAGTAGTGTAATACTAAAATTGCTCCCCTGCTCTTTGTTTTTAAGGTTCGTCTACCTTTGCTCTGCATCCTGGTCTCTCCTATGGCTATAAAATAAACCGGTTATTTACAGGCTAATTACCATAGTGGACTGGTTATTTTCTGTCCTGTGGTAGGAGGAAATAGTCAACAGCACGAAAAGATAAGAGAGGTTAAGGACTGAGAATGAGGACTGAGCATAGGTGTTCACTGATAATCCTCTAGATGACTCCTCAAAAGAGGTGAGAATGGAAGCTATTAGAAGGGTCAAAGAATGAATGGGTATACAAAGCAGGGAGGAGATAGCACCCTTTAGTCCCACCTCATTTCCTCTATTGTCTTCAACCTAATTCAACAAATAAAGGAAGTACTAATATCCAACACTGTGTTTGCCTTTTGTGAAAGAAAGATTTGGGGAAATTATCTCACAAATAGGTCACTCTATACAAATGATTCCCAACTTGCACTGTGCATCAGAATCACCAGGAGAACTTGTTATAAATGCATATACTCAGTCCCTACATCCAGAGATTCTGATTCAATTGGTCTAGAAAAGGGCCCAGGAATTAATATTTTTTAAAAGCTTGCTTGCTGATTCTAATACCCCAAAAGCCCGATCAGCATGTCATTGTTAGACTTTTCTTTGGGCAACAAAAAGTAGCAAGTGAAAAGTTGAAGCCCATACTATCCACTTAGTTGGTCTTGACTCTGCTATCCAAAGAAGAAGTTCAAGAAAGTTGGCATGATTATTCTCTTAGGGTCTTTTAAAATGCTGTAATTATTTGATCATAATTTATATACCAGCTCAATAAGAGCCTGAAATTTTCACAGACAACAGCTTCCAAAGTGTTTTTTGTTTATTTGTTGTTGTTGTTGTTTTTAAGGTAATTTAAGATGCAGTAGTAGCTACCATGAGGAACTAATTACCACATAACCACTTCAGGGAAGTAGTTCAGGGAAAGTGGGTTTCCTTTTTCTCCTTTCTCCAAAAGAAGTGTTTACATAATCCAACATGTCTTCAGTAAAGAAGAATTTACAAATGGGAACAATTCCATTTCTGCTAATGTGTCACTAGATCATGGTCTGATAGTAATTTGGTCTGGAAAAAATCATTTTGTTAGATAACAGAATGTTTAAAGAGGACTCTTTCTGTCTGAGCTTACAACTGAGAACAACAGGTATTACATTCTAACTGGAGGTGCTAGGCCATCTAGGCCTTCTATGCAGGAACTGGAAAAAGGATGTCCCAAACTAGTTCTTCTACCTCCAAGCTAAGGTGCTCATCGCCCAACTCTGCATTGTGTAAGAAAAGGGTAACAGTTCATCAGGGAGCTCAATATTGAAGATTTTTTAGGTAGGGTTTTTGCGAGTTCCTTCCAGAAAACCACTTGAAAAACCTAATATGTATTTCTCCAATGTGTGGTGTGGGAACCAGAAACTGGTACCTGATTCATGCCTAAAAATTCTAAAGGTGAGTGGGCAGAAGAGGGCTACTTTGAGGAGAAAAGAGCTGCAATCCAATGGTTGAAGACATGTGACTTTTCCCATGGACCAAATGGACCCATGAAGGATAACCAGACTTAAAAGGACTCTGACCACGGGAGCAACCCAAGTGTCCACTGATGAATAAATGGGTAAACAACATATGGTATATATTTATAAGGAATATCAGTCAGCCTTAAAAAGAAAAAAAGGAAGTTCTGACACATGCTACAACATGGATAAACCTTGAAGACATGATAAGTGAAATAAGTCAGTCACAAAAGGACACATTCTGTATGATTCCACTTGTATATGAGGTATCTAGAGGAGTCAAATTCATAGACATAAAGTGGAACAGTGGTTGCCAAGGGCTGGAAGGTGGAATGAGGAGTTAGTGTTTAACGGTCACAGAGTTTCAGTTTGGGAAGATGAAGTTCTGGAGATGGATGATGGTGATGACTGCACCACAATGTGAATGCACTTAATGCCACTGAATTGTACACTTAAAAATGGTAAATTTTGTGTTGTGTTTATTTTACTACAATAAACAAAAGAGAAAAACAAAAACAGATCTTGACAAAGAGGACTTCCTGAAGGAATGAGATCACCCCTACAGAGGAAGGGTCTGTATGGGCCACTGAAAACCAGACTGAGTAGAGATTGTAACCTGTCAGTCAGGAGAGACAAACCCACATTAGGCTCTGCAAGGGGAGTTCTCTCAAGAATTTATGAAAGCAATTCACTATAAAAAGAGAATGTTGGTGTCTGACACAGATGCCCTTGAAACCAGTTTAGGACAGCACCAGTCATGTAAGGCTTTGCCCTTCCTCCCTCTTGCTCCCTGAGCCTGTCTTGGGGGAGGGGATGAAGTGATCAAGAGTCAAGAAGCCCACTGTGACCCTTCCCTGACCATAGGTTTCCAATCCCTGGGAAGGGGAGGAGCTCAGAGACCATTTAACACCTGAGTGTGTCAGAAGAGTCATGGAATCTACCAGAGTTCATCCAGGAGTGGGGAAGATTGATTCAACAGAGTAGGTTTAAAGGGAGAGGGGTGAGAAAGAATGAAGTAGCATTCTCCTGGCATCCTATGAGTCTAGCTCTTTCAATCGCCCAGTTAGAGAAAATTCTCTCCTTGGTGCTTAGAAGATTCCTCACAAGAAAATCATCTCTTTCGCTTCTCTCCTTCTTCCTTACCTTCATGAAGCCCGGTTGGCACCTTAATCATCATCTAAGGAAATACCCCAGGGGACACGGTATCTGGGAAGAGATCCCCCCCAAATAAATAAATAAAAACAATTTTGTACTCATGGCCTATCAGGAGGAAAGAGAATACAGAGTTGAGGCTATGCAAGTCTGTGGCCAGCAAGACTGACACTCAAGTGACTGCTGGCTCCTCCACCATAGCCCAAGCTCTTCCTTTTTGGAATGTTGACATGGCCAACCAAAACAATTATTTCTGGCTGCATGCATTAATTTATTCAATACACTTTTATTGAGTACCATTATATATAAAGCACTGAAAGGAATAAAAGATAGGTAAGATATGATCACACACTCTAATGCACATGTTCTAGCAGAGGAAAACATATAGACTCACAATTAACTATAATACAGGTCAAAGAGAGGAACAAATAACCATGGGATTAGAGGCTTTATAGAGAAGATTACATTTAAATTGAGCTTTGAATGATGGGACCATTTTGAGGGGAGATGGAATAATTGGAACAGAGAATAACTAAAGTGGAGAGGATGTTGGAGTAAAGATCAGAGGGCAGAGAAGCAGGCGGCTGATTTGCAGACTCTGATGTAGTTGACTTTGTAAGTAGCATAGAATATTCTGAGAACAGAAATAAGAGCCAGGGGTGGGAAGATAGTTTGGTATGAGATTTCCAAGGGCCCTAAAGGCTAGGAAGTTTGTAGTTTGATAGTTAATGGGGGAGTAATTTAAGGTCTATAAGTGGGTGAGTGATGCAATCTAAAATATGGTTTAGGAAGAACAAACAGAAGGCTATTACAATTGCTCAGTCAAGAGCTAACGATGCCCTTAAGTAGGATGGTTGCTGTGGCAATTGGAAAGGAGGAAATGGATGGGAGAGGCCTTTGGGAGGTAGAATAAATGGGGCTTGGCTCCTGATTGCATATACCCTTTCCACACCCTCTGTTTGATCCTCATTCCTTCCCTCTTCTGATTATAAAGGTGTATTATGTGTCCCTTAATAGAATGACTTATATTTCCTGGAAAATTCCTCATCAGTATTAGGTAAGGCTTCATTTGTAATACCTGTGAAAGATATCCCAAAGGACAATTCTTGATGTTCAAAATGAAGAAGTAATATTCTACCTCGACATTCGTATTTTATTTTCTCTGTATTCTGTACTTTCAGGAAGGTTTCCCCCTTCTATCTTAGGATCTTTACTCTCAAAAAATGTAAGCACACATTAGTATATTTCTCATGAGGCTCTTGGCTGCTCATGCAGAATGGAAATCAGGATCATAAAATTAAAGTTATTAAAAATGTTAGTAAATTCCTCTCTTTGTTCCATTATTTAGCTTTAAGAGCATTTCCACTTTCTAAGAACCTTAGAGTATTAATTTTATATATTTAGGAAAAAGGATTTTAACAACAGAATTATATAACTAAATTATGAGAAATTAGGAAAAGCAATCATCAAAATAATTGTGTACTCATGGACTTTTTATAATTCAATTGTTAAACAAAACCCTGATAATGTATTAGTGACTTCATTTTTTAAAGGCCAGAAAAGTGGAAAATATTTTGTTATGTGTCTATTTTTCACCATTTGTGGATTAAGCTAAAATCAGCTGAAGTTGCCAGTATGTGGCAACAGGGAGGGGCAAGTCTTTTGGGGAAGGCTTTGCTCTTGAAGCTGCTTAGCTTTTGAAGACCTGCATGGCTGTGTTTGACATGGGAAATTTTGTATTTCCATGCCCTGGACGTTTCTGCAGAAACATATAGCGTAACACAGGCCACAGACAACAGGCATGTGGGTGAGCAGTAGTGAGCAGTAGCAGGCTGGAGTACAGCAGCTGTGGTTGCAATGCTGCTTGGATGCTCAATAGTATAACACAGGGTATGTCAAGGAACTAGAAAATGGGGGATCTGTTTTCAGCTCAAACTTCTAGCAGGAAATAATCTTTCCGATAAAAGGGGTAAAAAATTATGCGTTCTCCCCAGCCCCTCAACCAGCACAGTTTTACAGCAAATCTTGAGCTGAGCAGACAGAACTCAGCACAGATTAAGGACGACAAGTGCTCTGGCTAATAAACACCTAACTTTTATTAAGTGGTAACCGTAACTAAACACTGTCTCTAAACACTGTCCCTGAATTATTTTATTTAACTGTTAAAACACTTTTTTTTATCATACCCATTTAACACATGAAAAAACTGAGATTGAGAGGTCAAGTAGCTCGTCGTAGATCAACAGCTACCGAACCAGGACTCACTCCTAACTAGACTGATCAGACTAATACCAAAGAAGAGGCTTTAAATCTTCTCCTACACTGACTTTTGCTTGGATGAAGCCAGCAGCCTCCTTCTGCAAGGGAATATTGATACAAAGCAAGGCCCGCATTTCAAGTGTACTTTCAGTGAGCTCTGAACATTTTGGCGAGCATTTGTGAGGATTAGCCTTCCCAGAGAATTTACCTAGAGAATATTTACTTCCAGAGAATGCACCAAGGGGGTGTTTTCATTTAAAATGCCTGGGGAAAGGATTTTTAAAAGACAGAAGAGAATGTTGGGCTGTCTCTCAAGAGTCTCGTAAACACGCAGGAGGAAATGTATTCCCACTACCTCTCCAGGCCATGAACTATGCGTGCTCCCTTTCTGGGGAGGGAAAGGCTTCCAGGGTGGTTATTGTCACTGGGGGCTGTGGGATGGATTATTTCCCTTTACTTTTGCTGCCAACTAAAAAAAAGACACTGCAGTAAGATTACGGGAATGAGAAAGCTACATTTAGACATAGATCTTCTTGGGCAAGATCAGGTAGGGTAAAAACTGAAGAGAATAAGCAAAAATGAGACAACGCAAGAAGAGGAACCCGGCCAGACCTGAGTGGGGAATATTCCTTTAGCCACAATGGAAGAAGGGGAGAGGGTTGTCTCAGGTCCTTGGGAAGGAGGGATGGAGATGAAGAAGGATAGCACAGCATGTGGTTCTGCCCTGCTGGCTAGCTTCCCAGCCCCTTCTCTAGGCTCTCTTACTATTATTATTACCATTATTTTCCCTTTAAACAAATTTGCTGCATCATTTATATTCCTATAAAGTACTTTATATCCTTTACTGGTCTAGGCTGGTTATAAATACATAGATATTAATACATACTTTTAATATAAATATTTACATAAATATTACATTATTCATATTAATGTATAATATTTATAAATACATAAATTTAAAATATATATATTTGTTCAGAAGTTAATGTATACTGTAGTATATGTAGATCTCATTCCAGAATTTGGGCTTAGTAGTTCTCAACAAATCATTTCTTGTCTTCATAAAATCCTAAGATAAGAAACCTTTCCAGATATTCTTGCAGATGGATTCCTGGGCTGGAGAGTGGGGTGGATGCCCTCCGATCATTAGAGTCAAGAATTTGGCATCTGGTGGGATAGGGGCTGAGTGGAGGTGGGAGGGACAAAAGCAAGATGGCAACACCAGTATTCTGACTGGCAATCGCACTTTTGACTCTGGCACAAAACAAAGCACACAGAACACACAAGTCCACCCATATAGGTTAACTTCTGAAAGGATGAGATTGTCACAAGGCTCCGAGTCGGGCTGCATATTTGGGGGTGTTAGCAATAATTTTTGTGTGTAAGGACAGAAAGTATCTGAGTTATACAAACAAGAGAGTGTTCACTATGAACCCAAATGAGCAACACATGGGTGAGGAGACTATGGCTATATTAGCACTTTCTAGGTAATGGGAACTATGGCTCCTTGTGTGTGTTGGGGGGGGATTAGGAAGTGGTGCGAGGGAGAGTGCTGCCTTTCATTGGTAAATGGGCATTCATGCTTCAACCAAGTTATTCCAGCCGCTTCTCAACAGGATGAAGATCCACTAGGAGGTAGGTGAGGAGTGAGAATATAGGTACATAAGAGATGTTCTGCGTGTGTGACTTATATTATGACAATAGAAAGCAGGGTTTAGGTGGGGCTAGTGTTTAGTGTGTCCTTCTTTTTATAGTTGCAGAAACTAAGAAACAATGGGTGAGGCAACTCTGTGGAGATCAAACTTTGAAGATAGTGAAGGAGTCATGACAACATTTGCTGTTCCAAATTCATGTCCTTTGCTCTTTCCCACAATCTATGGTGATTTCTTAGTAATAAGTATACTACTGCAAGTAATAATATAGTGAGTATGGTTATTACTATAATTTTATTGACTGTGTATTCAAATCTTCTCATGCATCATCTCATTTAATTCTCACAATTGAGGTAGGTGACAGAGCCAAGATTTGAAAATAGTTCTGCACACAGACCTCAGTGCTCTAGTAGTGATTCTTATCGGTTGTTGGATGTTTACAGTTCACCTATTTATTAATTCATCCTATAGATATTGTTTTTCTTCCTCACTATAAAGATGTTACACGTAAACAAAGCAGGACTATCTCAGAGGGAGAGCAAAAAAAATCTCTTCCTTCTGTTCTTTCCTTCCTCCTTTTTTCCCTCTCCCCCCTCCATCCCTCCATCCAAAAACCATTCAATAAATACTTCCTCTGTGCTAAGCACTCTGCTAGGCACTGGGAATAAGATTACAAAAAAGATAAAAATCCCTGTGCTTTTAGAGTTCGCTATCTAGCTAAGAGAATAAAAGTATATAGACAGATAGCTATAATTGTACATCTTTTGAACCCCAAATCAGGGTACTGCAGGTACCATTGACTTGCCTACTTATCCTCTCTCTGTTTTCCTCCTCTACCAATATCTCCCCTGGTACACAGAATATTTTGAAATTGTGCGTGTATTATATCATACTGTTCTATATAATGTTATATATTATGTGATATATAGCGTCATATATATTGACATTTTATCTGCCCTACTTAATAAGTATTTCATAGATAAAAACAAAATCTTTGATAATAGCTACAGAGCAGAAGTTGGGGGAAAAAAAACAGGTCTTGGGTCAAACCAAGCTGGGATTTGGGGGAGATAAGAGCTGTCCTTTTAGAACTTAGTGGGTCTGAGGGGACATGCGGTTTAGGTATGGGAAGCAGGTGGGAGTTCTCGGTGGCATGTGTGCGTATGGGGGTGGGGAGTGGGATGACAGGAGCAGCTTTTCCCATCTGGGTCATATGTCTTCATAGTGAGGTTTTCTCCTATGGTAAGAAAAGTTGTGAGTTTCCAGAATATCTATACATATTCAATATAAGTTCATCATACATTTAAAATCCTGACAAATTATTTTTACATCATTGCTTTTAATAAACCAAATATTTAAAATCTATATCTAACTGTACAACATTATGAATGAGCTTCAAGGAATCTGTGAACTCCCTAAAATTATATTCAAAATTGTGTGCATTTTTCTAGAGAGGGTCTCTAGTTTTCATCAAATTCAAACCCATGACTCAAAAGTGATTAAGACAATGAATAGATAATTAAAATTTGAGAATTAAGTCCCATAACAAGGACTTTTTTCTCTAGTAAAATTATGGCTTTTTAGCATACCATTCTGACATAAATACTGTACTTACATCAAGAGCCACAGACTGCTTGGCCCAGGACTTCTTCACTTGATCGTACATAATTGTGTTGTTGATGCCAAGGCCACAAAAGATGACAAAAGCCTAGGAAAGAGAAAGCCCACTAATTAAAAATTGCAATAACTCATTGGCATAATCTAATACAAAAGCAGGCAGTCATCAGGGATGGGTCTGAAAATATAATTTTATTGTACATAGAGGTAGACCTTGGGGAAATATACGTGTTAAAATTCTTAATTACTATTGTCATGTAACAACTTTATTGCTCACATGGTACATGTGCAAAAGTTATTAATTCAATGTCAGTGTGAAGAAATGACTGTATATGTTTAAAAATATACTTACAGTCTGTTTAAATGTGTTCTTAATTTATTGAGACTGTGGACTGATTTTAGTAATTCCATTCCATTTAACCAAAAACAACCTCTTTTAGTAGCTAGGCTATAAAATATTTTGGTGAAGAAACTAAGTGAGTGTACTCTTAAGGTAAATGTTAAGGGGAAGGAAGAGAGATTTAGAACCAGTTAATAAGGAAGCTGAGAGGTATTCTCTACTAGAGAAAAATAATCATGGGGTTTTCATGCTGGCTGCTGGTACAAAGTCTACGGGGAAGACTGTTCAAGGCTAACCTCTCCAGCCAGAGGGCAGACTGGAGTAAACGGAAGCTCGTAAACATAAGAAAGGTGACGGCCGTACATCTAGCAGAGCTGCTAGAAGTCTCACCACTGGCTCTGAGCACGAGCAAGTAAGACAAGAATAAGACAATTAATACTTTGGAGAGAAGAGGAGGCGATTCAATTCTGTCATAAAATTAGGACAAAAGTAATCAATGGTCACAAAATAATCTAATTAGTGAAAAATAGAATCAAATTTTACCTAAGCATTGATATATTCTTTAAATCTTCCTTTAAATTCTGTCACACCTTTTAAGTATAATGATAATTGATTAACAATTATTTATCCTTACAAATTTGGGCAAGCTGCAATCAGGAGAATACTGGTGATTCAGCTATAACCCTTGGTTCACAAATTTACTTTCTTACCTCAAAAAGCCGTTGATCTGCGTCATCAAAAGGTTTCCCGTCAAGTCTGTTTAACACTTGAGCCACGCCTGTGGGAAGAGTTCGGGATATGTGGTCATTTTCAGCACTGGACACTGTGTTACTACAATACAGTAAGCCCCAGCTGACTCCGTGCCAACTTTAAGTAATTCAGACACTCAGTTTAATCTCTGGTTTCTCTAGCACCTGCTGTCTCCAGGAGAGCAGATATGAGATATACAGTCACGCAGTCTGTCTCCAAGGCTGTGATACCCAGACTAGGTTCTACCAGGCATCAATCTGATTCCCTGAAAGTGGTTTTCAAGATGACTGTGCACAATAACTCTGATATATCTGACATATAAACACACAATATACATATACATGCAATTATATATATAACTGAGTATATATAACTGTATGTATATGTATATACATATATACATATTTCAATTCCATGAAGCACAATGGCTGAGTGAGGCGGTACGGTATAATGATTAAGAACATAGGCTTTGGAGTCAGACTTGTCTCAGTTCAAATTTCAACTCCACCTCAGCTGTTACCGTGAGCAAGTTACCTGGCTTTTTTAACACTGAAATTCCCCATCTGTAAAATGGGGATTTAAATCCTAACTATCTCAAAATGTTATGAAGATTAAATGAAATAATGTTTGAATATTTGTAAAGCATATTGCTCCACACTGAGCAAACATTCAAGAAATGTGAGGAATTATGATACAATTACCCTTCAAAGCAAGTTTAGTTCTGTTGCCTGCTACCAATAGGGTACATATAGTTCTAACAAAAGTAATTTACACGTGCTTCCTCTTTCCAAAGTTCATTTCCAGCATTATACCAGAAGTTTGGGGGCATGACTATCACAACACACAACTCCAACCAGAAAAACTGAACAGTCTTGAAAACAATTCCCCTGTGTCCCCATTTAGTACCAACAAAAAAAATAGCTGTAATTCTAAAGCATGCTTGTATTTTTAAAAACACCTAATTTCCCACCAGGGAGTTAAGTCATCATATGCTGGAAGACATATATAATGAAATGCAAATCTTTTAGCATGTAACAGGAAAACTACAGTCTTCATTTTGAAAGAATAGCAGATGTTTACTGTTAGGAATGAAATGTAGGACTGTATGTGAGACTGCCATTGGACGTTGATAGATAACACATGATGTTTCTTATGGACTTTCTCTTCTCTTTAAACTCAGATATACTTAAAACTCTATATATGATGTAATTCAGTGCTTTGTACTAGAGACTCAAATTCCCAAATCCTAGAATATTCTTTATGTTCAATAATGTACCAATGTTTTTCTGCAAATTAAGCAAACTGATGAAAAAAATTTGTGTTAGAATTCAAGTTGACAACATTTACAGAATATTAAATCCTTTGGTAAGTAGCGGTGTCTTAGAGTTTAACAGGCAATCTTAGGGGAAAGCAAAGAGAGGCAAATACATGCATTAGTTACCAAATGCATCAGTTACCTAATGTCTCTTAGGAAAAAAACACATCTTCATTGTGTTTCAATAATTTTAATGAACGCCTCCATCCTTCACAACTTCTTTACTTTAACCACTGACCTCTTCTTGCCTAGACTTCTTTCTTAGGGTTGATATTTTCCTGACTGAGTTTTTGAAGGGAGGGAAAGGAGCAGGGAGGGAGGGAAAAATTGGAAGCTGCTTTGGCCCACAATTCCCTTACTCTGGGGAAAGTGTAACTATTTCAGAACCATCCAGGCAGAAAGATGTATGTTCAGTATATGTCTAATAATGCATGTTCCTTCTTCCTTTGCTTTTACTCCATGTGTAAAAGCATAGATACAAACATATAGATGTAGTGGAAAAATTTGCACTAGGAGTTACAAATGCCCGAGTTTTAATTCTGACTCACTCTGTGACCTTATTCAAGTTTTTGCTCTCTCTCTCTCTCTCTCTCTCTCCCTGCCTCAATTTCCACAAGGTAAGAGGAGCTCTGTTAGTTGATTGATTTCTTAGATCCCCTCCAACTTCAAAATTATTGGTTCTTATTTAAAAGAAAAAATATCTGTTCATTGTTCTGATTAATGTTGATTCATCAGGAGTCTGCACTTCTGAGATTATACAAGAGTAGAAACATAGGTTGATGAGTCATGGACATAAAGAGGGAACACATGAAAAAGATATGGATGCATTTTAAAGTAAATTTATATTTCTCTATAAAAGAAGTTGACCTGTTTAGGTGATGTCTTACCAATTATTTGGTGGTTGCTATTCCAAATAGGGACGCAGAGAACAGATCTTATGTGAAAACCAGATATCTGGTCAGCCTAGGATATAAGAAAGTAGTTAATTAAAATTAAATATTATCTACCCACTTCTGACTTATAGCTTACCACTCTTCATAACAGATGTTTTGAAATAACTTTTAAAAAGACACATTATCATCTAATTTTTAAACTTAGGATAAGTTTTAAGTGCATACACTCACCTTTCTCTTTTAATTTTAAAATATCACAATGAACATCCCAAGGAAATCAAGCCCTAACCAAATATGAATCAACCAAAACACCCCACACCAGCACTACCTCCCCCAATTTCTGCAGCCACAGAGAGCTGGATGTAAAACTATCTTGATCACAATCACACTACCAAACAAGAATTCTGGCAACTGTTTCTGCTCTGAGTATTTAAAGGATTTTAATTAAAACAGTGGTCAATATTTCTTTTTGATTGGGCACATCTGTTAGTAAAAATGTTGGAGCCTATAATGCTGCCATACGTATATTTGCTTTTAATACTCTATATTTTTAATGTTATTAATGTATTATGTATGTTGTAAAATCATACACAAAAAATTGAAGTTGCAAAAGATAAGATAAATGTAGAGGTTCCAAGATCTTCTTTCTGTACCCTAACGTATTGACAGGAAATGACGTATTTAAAATATGAAGACATAGTTATCAGCATCAAACAAATATCATTCAATAACAAGCTCCACTTAATATTAAAACCAATGTTCCATATTTGAACTGTTAGATAGGAGCTACTAAAGACTGAAAGGGTGCTGTGGGTTAATACGACCTTGATTTCTAGTGAGAAAGGTCAACCTGTCATCCCAATACTATAGGAGAAAAAACAAGATATCAAGGTTTCAGATCATGGTTATTGAGATAAAAAAAGTTTTTATATTTTTAAACATTCATTGTAGAAATTAAGAGCTCTATATCTTAACAATTTGAAATTGGAAGTTAATTTACACATCTAAATTTTACATTTGGATTTTTTTTTTTTTTGGGTTTTCCTCTGAGAAATTAATTTTCCAGATGTCTTCTACTCTTGATACTAATATGTTACTTTCTTTTTTTTAGTACATTTTTTATCTTGTTCAAAATATCTTTTCCTACTCCTAGCTCATGAAGATATTCTCCTATTGTTTTTTCTAGATCTTTATTGTTTTAACTTTTACATTTAGATTTTCAATCCAACTGAAAATGATTTTCAAGTATAGTGTGAACTGAGAGTCAAGATTCTTTTTTTTTTTTCTTTTTGTGGATATCCAATTGACCCAGACCCATTTTGGGGAAAAAAAAATACCTCTCCCATCACTCAGCAGTTCCACTTTTTACATTAATCAAGTATCCACACATGTGTGGAGCTGTTTCTGGACTTTCTATTCTACTTCACTGATCTATGTGTCTACCCTTATGTCAATACCACACTGCCTTAAATACTAAAGTCTTATAATAAGTCTTGGTATCTGGTAGTATAAATCCTCCAACTTTGTCCCTCTTCTTTAAGATTGTCTTGACTATTTTTGGCCCTTGGTGTGTCCATAGTAATTTTAGAATCAACTTGAAGTTTACACACACACACACATTGTTGAGATTTTTATTGGGATTCTTTTGAATCTATCGATCAATTTGGGAGAGAACTGGCATCTTTACAAAACTGAGTCTTTCAATCCATAAGCATCCCTCTATTTAAGTTTCTTAAAATTTCTCTAAGCAAAGTTTTACAGTTTTCTATGCAGAAATCTTATACATAATTTGTTATATTTGTACCTGATGTTTTAAAAGTTCCTGTTATTGTAAATGGTGTTACTTTTAATTTTCTAATGTTTTTAATTGATATATAGAAATATAATTGATTTTTGTATATTGAACTTGCATCCATCAATCTTGCTAAATTCAATTATTAGCTTTAATATTTTATCTGTAGTGCTTTGGGTTTTCTAGGCACATCATCACATTATCTTACTCTTCAATTCTATACTTTTTAATCATGCGATTTTAGATCATATGATACTTTTTCTTTTTTAGTTTGTTAATAGGGTGAATTATATCATTTGATTTTTGAGAATTCCAGATTCAAAACCAAACCAAACCAAAAACACTGGTTTTTGATGAATAAACCATTTATCCAGTGCACTCTTCCAACATATATTTATTTGCCACCTTCTATGCTCCAGACACATCGCTGAGTGTTGAGGATATAAAAATGAATTCGAACAGTTACTACCCTTGAGGAGCTCATAGTCTAATAAAGATAGAAATAGTTAATGAAAAATAAGTGTCCAAGTAAAGAATGTTCAAAACACTATAGAAAAGCCAGCAACTGACTGTCTAGAGAAATCAGGAGCAGCTTTAGATCTTTAACAGTGGGTCTTCAAAGATGATGATGACAATCACAATGATAAGCTAACATTTACTGGATGTTCACTCCATGTCAGGCTCCTTGTTCAGCACTTTCCCATGCATTACCTCTTATACTTATCAAAACAACCCTATGAGGTAGGTACTATTAACACCCTCCCTTATCCGATAAGACTTAGAGATTAATTGCCTTTGAAGCAGAGAGACTAGTTCCAAGGAAGCCAGACAATAACAAACACATCCATTAAAGTTATCTTCCAAAAGAACAAAGTGGTTTTCTCCTCTCCCTAAGGATAAAGTCTGAATCACAGCAATGCTAGGGAGCACGAAGAGAAGGAGGTTGATTTTAGAGTGGTCTGGGAGGTATAATCTACAGCCTTGGGCCAGCCAGAGCAGCACTAGAGTGGTTGGGTCTGTTTTGTCTTGCTGAGGGTCATACACAATTGTCAGTGGTCCTGAACCAGCCCTGAGCAGTAGGCACAATGGCCTTTGCCAACTCTGGGACAACTGTAGCCCCTCTCTAACCTCTCGTAGGAAATCTGAAGCAGCTGAGGGAGGAGGTCAGAGTGCAAGAAGAAAGGGAACATGCAGTGAGTGAGGGAAACAAGGAGAGAGACAGCTTGAGAGGCTGGTAGTGAGAAAAACAAACCTGCCAGTGAAATAAAAGAGAATTTTGTTTACCAAAAATTGTTGTAGTTTTCCAGAAGAATTTTTTATTTTGGGGAGGTGGAAGTATGTGTTCTCCTATCCCCACTGAGGTAACATTGAGTGAGGGTGGAGAGTTCCTTGAGGTGGGCGACCCAGGAAGTTTGAGGGAACTGATACCGAGTTCCAGTTCACACACATTACAATTGAGAGATGGCAACGAGAGAGGAGGAGGAGCTGGAGATACTAATCCCGGAGTCATCAGGCTCTGGTGTTAACTGAGTGGGTAAAATCACCACAGCAGAACTTGTCCAAGAAAAAGACAAAAAGAACGAAAAATTGAACCTGAGGGGACACAATATTTAGGGAAAGAAGAAGAAGGTGGGGTCACTGACAGGGAGGGAAAAGAACTCCAAAGCTCATACTCTTAACCTAAAGGCTTCACAGCATTTCTAACGTGTGAATACACTGCTACAATCTTTCTGGAAATAGATTTATTGATGTGTATCCAGAGTCTAAACAGTATAAATACCCTTTGACTTGTCAATTTCATGTCTAGGAATTTATCCTATGGTAATTATCATTGCTATGCACAAAAGTTTACACATAAAGGCGTGAACCATAGCATTATTTATGATAATGATATATTAGAAATAACCTGAATATTCAACTGAAGGGAGTTGGTTAAGTAAATAATTGCACATCCATACAATGGAATATTATCCATCTAATTAAAATCATGCTATACAAGAATACTTATTAACATGGAAAATTTTAATATATTAAGTGATAATAGTGTGGGTGTCTGTGGGTATACAAACACATACTATATACATTAGAAAATCCTCGAAAAATTATAACCACAGTGGCTCCCTTTGAATTATTTGCCTATGGGAGTTTTTGTTTGTTTCTTTACTTTTTAAATAGACTTTATTTTTAGAACAGTTTTAGGTTCACAGCAAAATGAGTGCAAGTACAGAGAGTTCCCATATATGCCCTGCTTGAACACATGCACATTCACATCCCTTACTATCAACATCACTCCCAGAGTGTCACATTTGTTACAAGTGATGAACCCACACTGACGTATCATTATCACCCAAAGTCCATAGCTTAAATTAGGGTTCACTCTTGATGCTGTACGTTCTATGAGTTTTGACAACTGTGTAATGACATGCATCCACCATTATAGTATCATACAGAGTAGTTTCACTGCTCTAAAAGTCCCCTGTGCTCCACCTATTCATCCCTCCATCTTTGCTTACCTCTGGCAACCACTGATCCTTTTCTCCCCCAGCCTTATTGAAGTACAATTGACAAAATTCTAACATATTTAAAGTGCACAACATGATGATTTGTTATATGTAGACATCGTGAAAGAATTCTGCCTATGGTAGTTTTTAAATTATTGTTTCTGTTTTCTTAATCTTAGATAATGAATTACTTGTACACAAGGGAAAAAGTTATTTTCTAAATAGAACTAAAGGGGAACAATTGTGTCAAATCTTGCAGAATGGTCAAATAGGATAAGCCCTGAAAATGGGTTATTGAGTTTAGTAACACACAAGGCTAACAGAAGGCAAAGACAGTCAAGGGAAGAAGAGATGGGATCAGGAACAGAAGTCAAGTGGTTAGTTCTGGAAGAGAGGAAGGCCACACTGAGAGATAGCAGAGCTGCATCAATCCAGAACTTGAGTCTTGCATGGGCTGAGCACAAGAGGAGAGGAGAGGCAATAGAGAATGTTGAGAGTGTCTTTAAATCATTCCCACTGTGGCTGAGGGAAGGTAGTGAAGCTAGCACTAACTGGCTATGAGAATAGGGAAGAGGAGTCATGATGATTAGCACGCTTGATGAGCCCAACAAGACGGGAGGAGGGAGAAGGAAAGATGGTAGAGTATGATGAGAGTAAATTTTCCCATTTTAAGATCAGTAAGGAAATCCCCTAGTTGTCTCTTTGTGGCAATAGCTATTGTTTCTGGAAAGTAAAACTAATCCGGGCTAGTTTATATGACCGTATGAAACAGCAAGGCCCGGGAGCATATATCATCTTCTGCAGGGGCTGAAGGAGAAGGAGAAGGAGAAGGGAGATGAAGCTCATCATAGAAGCTCAAGACCTCTGAAGAAGGAATCTCAAACAGGGATAAAGAGGAATAATAAAGTATGAAGGAAAGAATCATCTCTGTTCATCAGATAACCCAAGACTCCAAATTGTATCAGTCAATAGAGCTCAAAAATAACTATCAGTTTCTCCACCCCAACCAAGTCACCAAAACTCTCCATGCCTCAATTTTGTCATCAGCATTTACCTCCTGCACGCCAAAATGTTAGCATTGGTTATCACCAGATTTTGACATTATAGAAGATTTTCATCTATTCTTCTTTGTGCTTTTGCTTATTTTCCAAGTTATTTCACAAGAATATGAGTGTGAAAGGATTTCAAAATTTGTAAGGTATTTTACAAATGTAAATAGTATTAATATTGAAAGGCATATCTGCCCCAAAACATCTACTCCATTGTTCCACGGGGGCCCTGCTCAGTAATTCTCAATTTAAAATTCACATCGAGTCCCAAATGTTAGATCACATGAGACTAAGCAGCCTTTCTAGGAGGCTACAGTTAAAATAAATGTATTATCTGGAAGTGCCAAGTTCTTTCCAGTTAAAGATCTGTCCGCTTAAAATTTATACCTAGTCTCTGTTCTCATTGGGTCTTTCCAGTTAGTGGATCTAATTAAAGATGGTTTATCTCTTGGAGCCATCAAAACATACTTGTCATATTTTCCAGACTCTCAAAGGCAGTCAAAGGTAATGTTAAATGAATTGGTGATGATGTAACACTATTCATTAATGTGCAATGTGTTTCCTCTCCCTAGAAAGATATGTGCAACTTTAACAATAATCTAAAGCAATACTTTATCCCCTAAATGCCAATCTACCAGTGAAAATTCCGGTACTAAGGACAAGCCCAGGGAGATGTTCTGAGTCAGTCTCTTGGTATCCTTGAAATAATAGAGAGGTAGGTTCTTTTTGCCTACCTTACCTAAACACTGCCTACAAATTATTTCTTAAACTCGTGATAAAAGCACAAAAAAATAACTGACCTTTGGGCTGAGAACTGAGGCATTGTCTCCACCACTTATGCAGCAAAGTCTGTTCGACTCTTAGAACCATGGGACCTCGATTTGTCTTCGCTACCCACAGCTACTCCATTCTATATCTTATTCAAGTCTTAGTAATCCTCCTAACCTTCCTTGCCCTCCTGGTCACCTGGAAATCTTATATCCACTATCCAATCTTTCCTATCAAACCCTCCTCTTGTGAAAGAATCTCAAAGTGGCCTCCACTAAGTATCAGCAACTGAGAGATTACCAGTAGCAAATGCATCTCAGCAGATCCACAGAGCTCTATCTCTTAATGGTTTCAATTTTGCACATTTCCCTTTGTAAAAGGAGTATAACTGATAGACCAGAGGCGTTACAGAGACTAGACAATGAACTGTCCTGCCAGGCTCGCTCTCAGCATCCCAGATCGCGAAAGTGCTTCGCTATGAAAATCTGACAGGCGAAATGGGCTTTAATGCTCTAAGCCAAAGAATTTTAGAGCCTGGAGTGCCATTATCCTTAAGTGCTACATTGCAAGGATAAGAACTATTAAGTTGTCTATAACAGGTTTTAACAAAAAAAACTCAGAGAAAGAACTTCATATAGAAGAACTGCTTGGGATTGAAGAGTGACAGACTTAGGATCATGACACTTTAGATTTAAATGTGTAACTCCAGGCATCGACCACCCATGGAAGGGGAGATCTGGGTGCTGATGGATTTCCCACCACTCCTGAATTTGTAACAAATACAGAGACTACCAAACCATCTGTGCATAAGCCCTGCCCTACTTTTTAGTTATTTTCTGCCATTCCCCTTGCTGAACCTTTCATATTTAAATGTTGGGTCCAATTGTTCATTCCTGTTGCAGGCAGAAAACAAACGCTGCATGTAACGGCTCTGAAAATTCTCTCCATAACTATACAAATGGAAGGAAATATTAAATTAAGCAATAGAATATTATACCTTATATTGACCAAATAATGGCTTGTCATGCATTAGTGTATTTGTTTTAAGGCGTTCTTTTGAATCTAGCATGAAAAGAAGGGCAGAAAGCTTCACAGATGATGTACTAGAGTGCAAGTAATTATTGGGTGTTGAATTCATAAGCACAATGCCAACTAAAAGCAAGGCCAGAATAACTGTTCCATGGAAGGTAATTGTAAATAGAGTATGCACTTCAAGAAGCCACCTGATCCAACAGCAGGTCATCTGCAAATGCAGTTTATGTACATGCTGTTGGGACAGTCTCACACAAAGATCTTAGTTAGACTAAAAGCCAAGCAATGCTCCATGCTGGCAAGGGCAACAGAAAATAATCCATCTGAATTCCCCAGAGACACAGCAAGGCAAGCTAATTTACTTAGATCCTGCATTATTTCAAATCTGGTTTGAGTAACAGTATGTAGCTTTTGGAGGGCTCACAATAGCCCGGTAAAGTATAATTTCACATAAGATATAAAGGGTCTAAAACTTTAAAATACTTTTATAACTTTGCCTGATTATAAAAACCATATAAACACTTGTGAAATTTTTAAGTAAAAATAAAATCAAAAGCTCTAATCTTGCCATCTCTAGAGATGGCAAGCATTAACAGTTTGGTATAAGCTCTTCCTGATCTTTTTCCTACAAATACATAATATGTTCATACATCAATTTATAATATATTCAACAATATATAATATATGCATAAATAACATAGACAGTATACTCAACAATACTGAACAATATTCAACAATAATTCTGTTATGTACTAAACGTTGTTTTAGTTGTTGGGGATACATCAGTGAACACAACCGACAAAATCCTCACCTTCATTGAGCTTACATTCTAGTGAGAGAAGACAGAAGGTAAACAATACAAAAAAGACATAAATAAATTATATGTTAGAAGGTGTTAGGAATTATGGAGAAAAAATAGACCAGGATAAAAGGAATTAGGAATACTAAGGTGCCAGGCTTTTCTAACAGGTAACATTTGAATAATGACTTTAAAGAGGTGAGGATTTGAGCCACGCACATATTGAGTTAAGAGTATTTCAGCTGAGGGAGTAGCCAGCACAGAGGCCCTGAGGTAGGTGTGTGAGTGGCATGGTCTAGGAATAACAAGGAGACCAATGTGGCTGGAGAAGTATGAGTGAAGGCTGAGGGTAGATAACAAGGTGCCAGATTGTGTAGGGCATTGTAAGCCTCTGAAAGAATTGTGAATTTGGCTTTTACTCTAGTGAAATTAGGAGACTTTGAAGAGTTTGTGAGCAGAGTTGTGATATGATATAACTTAAAATTTAACAGCCTCCGGCTCTTATATTGAGAACAGAGTGTAGAGGGGAAGAGTGAAAGCAGAAAGATAGATTAAGAGGCTACGGCCATGAAATAGTCCAGAGATGATGCTGGTGTGGACCTGGGTGGTAGCAGTTGAGTGGTGAGAAGTGGTCAGATTCTGGATAAATTTTGCAAGTAGAGACAACTGGACGTCCTCATGAGTTAGATGTGCAACATGAGAGAATCATGCCTATAAAATTTTTGGCATAAGCATCAGAAAGGACTGAGTTGCCCTAACAGAGATAGGAAAATAGAGAGAGGGGCAGGCTGGGGAGAAAAAAAGATTGTGAGCTCTGTTTTGGTCATGTTAAGTTTGCGGTGTCTATTAGAAAAATATGTGTATATATATGTGTGTACATCCACATATATTATTCTATACATACTTTTATACATTATTCTAAACATATTTCTCTGTGGCTTGCTTGTTTTCTTGTGAACATGTTTCCAGATCAGAACAGAAAGAACAGAACAGAAAGATTGTCTCATGGGATAGAGATATTTTGTGTGGATTCAATTTTAGTTTTTATTATAGTGTGGTAGCCAGAATTCTAAAGATGGTCTCTAAGATTTCCATCTGCCCACCCTCTACTTTGTACAAGCCTGGTATAATCCCCTCCCCTTGAGTGTGGGCAGGACCTGTAAATATGATCGGATCGGCACTTCCTTGATTAGGTTACGTTATACGGCAAAGGTGATGGGATAGCCACTCCTGTGATTATGTCAGCCACTCCTGACATTATGTAAGCCTCTGTCATAGTCAGCTGAAATGAGATTCTCCTGTTGGCTTTGAAGAGGAAGCTGCCATGTTGTGAGAGGGCCATATAGCTAGTACTTGAGGGCAATCTCTAGGAGCTGAGAGAGACCTTTGGTCAGTAGCCAGTAAGAAAATGGGAGCCTCAGTCTACACTACAAGAAACTCAATTCTACCAATAACTTGAATGAGCTTTGAAAAGAATGCCAAGATCCAAATGAGAATGACACCTGTCCAACACGTAGATTTCAGCCTTGTGAGGCCCTGAGCAGAGAAGCCAGCTACGCCACACCCAGACTTCTGACCTGCAGAAGCTGTGAGATAACAAATGGGTGTTTGTCTCAAGCTGCTGAATTTGTGGTGATTTGTTATATAGCAATAGGAACTTAATGTTCATGGTATTCCTGTCAACGCCTTCAGGAGCCACGCACGGACACCCCCTTCCCAAGGAGCAAATGACCGACAAAACTACAAAACCCACTAACATGATAACCCATGAACATGAGTGTTTCTTGAGCCTCTATAAATAAATATAATCAGTTATGTTTAGTAGATCTTTTCCATCTTCCATCCTTTTCAAGGATTACAGAGTCTTGTAACAGAATAAACATATAGTGATCTTCATAAGGTTGCAGAATTTAAAGCTCAGAAATTTAGTTCTGGCTCTGTGTCTATCTTATACAACAATTCTCATAATTTTCCACCCATAAACCAAGGAGTTTGGCCTTAAAACCATGCATGCTATCAGGCCCAGCAGGCACCACTTCTAAGAGTCAACTCGAACAGGCAGACAGAAGGCGAGTAATCGCTGTGGCTCGCCTGCTAAGTTGCTCTGTTCACCACAAGGAGGGAACTCCATTAAATATTTAACACAATCACAACGAGAACACCCAGCAGGTGGACAACTATGATTACTTGCCCCATAGCCCTCGCAGCAAGTGCCTGACAGCACCCGGGATGAGGTTTACATCACTTTAAAGACATCCCTTTGTAGCTTCTATCAAAAGGAAGACCAACAGTTTCAAAAGGGAGATTTCAAAATAAGGATCATTCTCTTGCCGCATGTATTCGGGCAGAGTTTCTGAGGACTTCCCAGAAGTTGTTACAAGGCAGCAAAGACACAGAAATTGGAAATCTAGTTTCTACTTTAACTGTACAGCTAAAGCAAAGCGTGAGAGAATAAATTCTCTCTTATTAGCAGAAAATAGCCACTGGCATTACGAATCCCCAAACTGACAAGCTTCCCATGTTAGTTCAAACTGGAGAAGAAACTACCAATGCACACAAGAGGATGTATTGGGGTGGGCATCCACAGTTAGAGATCTGAAGAATCCACAAGATAGTCCATGAGGCGAGTCTTTCCTAAGTTGCCGCTGAACAATTTCATTCATGGAGTAGGGAACACCTCCCTACCCACTGCAACTGATCAGGAATATCTGTTTGGGCCTAAGATGAGCAAAAACTAGACTTCTATTGTATTAAGCCACAGAGATTTTGGAGTTTATCTACTGCCTTAACTGATACAGTTATTTGAATGTAGGCAGCAGAGCCATGTTTGAAATATATCAGTGTAACTGGCTTTTAGCTATATGTTTTAAGGATTGGTGGGTTGCTTGGGCCTGGGCAGTGTAGCCAGCCCCTGAAATTTGATCATCCTTAATGCACCTAGATAATCTCACTCCTCGATGTCTGGATGCTCTTCTAAAGAGCCAGGTCTGCATATTGCTGGCCCCTATAGGGGAGGATATGGTGATCATCTCCCCAGGGCAGCCCAGGACCACAGGACGTGCATCCAGCCTTCACCACCTTTGCAGCTAACACCTGTTATTGTTCCTCCTCTGACTAGAAAGGAAAGACCTGGCTTTCTTGAAGACCTACAGATTATCAGATTATTGTCACCTTCCCTTCTTTATTGTCAACAAACAATCACCCTTAACTCCCCTCTTTGGCTAGAGATTTTCCTCTTCTTTCCTGACTGTGGCTCTAGAGGAAGCCAACATTGAAGTTGGCTTGTCCGTAATCAAGATCTGTTGGTCCGCAGCTCTGTGTAAAGGCCCCTTCATTTAGAGAAAAGGACCTGAATCTAGCACCCACCCCCTGTCCCTGGAACTAAAAAAACTAGTCGTCAATCAGATTAATATCTTCACCTGACATTTATACAGGATTGCACGGTATACAAAATATTTATATAGAATTTTACATGTTACAATACGTATGTAAGTAGTATACTCAGCTGGTGAGTGGAGCAGACACGACAAAAAGGTAGGTCTGCTGGCCAAAAATTCATGTGCCTGCGTGGAGAGAGGAAAGACAGAGTGGTGACTCTATTGCCCAGGCAGCCCCTCCGCAGCTGGTCCTCCCAAGTGGCCACTCAGAAAGAGAGAATTAAATTAGAAATCAGAAGGTACAGAATCTGTTCCATACCATGCCTTGAGGAAGCGGTGTGGCCTTAGGCAAGTCACTTCAGCTCTTCAAGTCTCTGTTTCCTCACCTGTAAATTAAAGAAATCTCTAATATTTCTATTTACTGAAAGTTGATGTGTCTATAGTATGAAACCCTAGAATAAGGTCGATTACTTTTCAGTGTTCTATCCCAGGTCACTACATTGCCTGATGAATTGGGGTCCTTCTTTGTGTTCGGTAAAGAGAATTCAGGTTGCCAGAATTAGCCACTAAACCATTGAGAAATTTAGGATAGATATTAGAGTTTAGCATAATTGTGTTTCTGTCAAATTTACAACCATTATGTAGACTTATGTTGAGAAAATCTGTAGGAAAAATAGGAAATGCTTTGAAAAGGATTCCCCATGCTATCTCCCTGCAAATTAACACTCTTGCTAACCAGCCTCAAACTATTCAAGGAAGTCAGTGAGTGTAGAGAACAAAAAAGCAAGCAATTTTCCCAGTGGAGATAACTATTGGAGATAATTCATCAATCCCAGGTTTTAAAAAATTGTTTCCTTATATACTACCACTGATAAATAACTACTCAGTTATGACTACTGGGAAAAATTATGAACCCACGTGCCAGACGCAAGAAGAGAGGACTCAAACCTTTGCGGGAAGACAACACAGTTCTAAAAGGTGCCCTCGTCTCTAGGATGATTCTAGAATTAGTTTTAGTAAAAGGATGAAGCAATTCCATTTTGTCAGGGTACTTTTTTATCTTGAGGAAAATACTTAATACATTCATGAAAAATATTATCTGAAATGGCTGTCTTTATCTTATGATCTACACCATCTTACATCAGCCTTTGCAGGAAGAAGGTTCAAGCCTCTTAGCCTCTTGTGGGAGCGCTGTTTCATTCATTATTAACATAAACAGCTGACACCTGTCACTGAGGCAAAATATACTTGAGAAGGGAGGAAGCCTAAACAGAGAAATAATTTTGCTTTTCCTGTGTGATACATCCCACACACACACACATAACCCAACATACACACACAATTGTAGGACATATCTACTAAATGCCTGTAGGTAGGCAGAGCTCTCTCTCTCACCTCCATCTGCATTGGTTAATTCCTTTCCAATTTTTCCCCCCCAGCATGAGAAGGGAAATGTAAAGTAACTTTAAATTCCGGTACCATGCAAAGAGAACATGTAAAAATCATGGTATAATACATCTTCAGATTTGCATTTAAAATCTGGCATTAGCTGTGGCAGACTGAGAGCATTTTAGGTGGAAGGCCAAGACGGAATGATGGTCTAGGTACACGCTTTATTTTATCATAGGGGAGAACGTGATCTCACAAATAGTCACTGCTTAACTTTCCACAGTTTACTGTCTGCAGACATCATTGCTTCTAACTATCAGATAAGGGCATGAAATTTTTTATGCCAAATCCCGCAGAAATAACTGTTGCATTTTTGCTCGAGAGTCCATATTCTTCTTTTTATAGATCAGTGGGGCAGGCTGCCTTACTGGCATGGACTGTAAGTGTGGAGAAAAATGTAAAATGGCTGTATCACTAATCAGGAAGAGATGTGGTAAGAGCCTGCCTGTAGACATGAGGATACAGTATATTCAAGCTCACTATATTGTATTAGCAAGAAGTATTCTTGAGATGTTAATTTTCATAAGAAACAAAGAGCAATGATTGGATGAGAATTTTTCGTTCCCTGATAAAGGTGAAGAGGCCTGCAGCCTATGACCCAGCATGTCATTCTCCTAGGTATAGACGCTACAGAAACTCTTGCACGTGTGCACTTAGAGACATGGACTAGAATGTCCTTGGCAGTTATGTATGTAACAGCAAAACTCTGAATCCAAATGCCCATCAACACTACAGTGGGTAAATAAAGTGAGGTTTATTCATACAATGGAATACTTTGCAGCAGTGAAAATAAATGAATGAATTATAAATTCATGTGACTCAAGAACATACGTTGAAAGAAAAAGCAAGCCACAGAAGAATATATACAGTATAATTCAATTTATATAAAGTTCAGAGATATGCAAAATATAACAATATATTGGGCAGAGATTCAAACATATGTGATGAAACTATATAGAGAAGCAAAAGAATGTTAAGTTCAAATTATGCTAGTGGTTACCTCTGTGGTGGAAATAAATCAGATGGGATTAGAGAACATCAATATAAGGATTCAAAAGTCATGATCACATTCTTTTTCTTAAACTGGGTGGTGGGTATTCACTGTATCATGTTTGTTATACCTTTATATATGTCTTGTGAACCAACTTTTAAAAATGGTGTAATTTGTTGATTCTTTTTGCTTCCCCAGAATTTGACTTCATGGCCCAAAGCTAAGAGCAGAATAACAGCGATCCATACCAAATTTAGTGCTATAATTTGTGGTAGGAATCAATCACTATCCCTCAACATCTAATCTAATATGCTGACTGTGTAACAATGAATTAGCAATTAATGATTTTTCTGCATAGCAAGTCTTTCAGTTTGTTCAGCTATTATTGATGTTAATTATAGAATACTGAGAGCATGTCTTCATAAAATTGTGGGTATAGAAATCTGTTGTTCAGTATTCTCTCTCTAAAATCAAGGAGAAAAGAAACATAGCAAAAGGCAAAACTTCATAAAATCAGTCCTAACCTGCTTGCAATGCTAATGTATATAAATATTGACATCCATAAATCATTTCCACTCTGCCAGTCACAGAACCAAGGTTGTGGTGTTCTTCCTTACAGGAGAAGAACTAAAGAAGCTTTGGACTGTGTACTTTCCCATGGAAGGTAACTCAAAGTTCAGAAGTCACGTATCAGAACTGAGGAGAGCTAGCAGGTGGTCAGCACTGAGATAGCTAAGGTAACATGCTGGAGAGATGCCCCAGCCAGACTGGGAGTTCAGGAAAGTATTTCCAGGGTAGGAGCAACTCAGCCAGACACTCAAGAATGACGAGAAAATACACAGAGGACGTAGCCTGGGGGAAGAGAGTTCCAGGCAGCTACAGAGAAGTGGTGGGTTTGGGGAATTTAAAATTTCCCTGCAGAGATTTGCAAAGATGATCCGACTGAAGTTCTAAATTAGACTTAGATTCCAGCCTCCCGACCGTCGTTGTGTCCCATTCCAGACACTGGAGATGGTACAGGGCAGGATTAAGAGTAAGGGCTGGGAGTCTGAGACAATCCTTGTCTATCTCCAGAGTCAAAGACCAACCCTCAATTTTTGTAAAATGGGGATGATGACGCCTACCTCTTAGTGTTGCACAGATTAGATGTTCCGTTCTGGTTACTAATCTATCTTCTGCTCTGTAGCCAGTGTGATCTTTCTAAAATACAACTCCTGCTTCTCCCCCATTTAAAACTCAGCTACCGGTTCTCCATGGCCCACGATAAATACTCAAATCTCTTAACATGGCTTTCAAAGTCTTTCAGCGAACCGTCCCCTGTGTCCCCCTCCACCCTCATTAACTCACCTCAGTTCCCCAGCCCGCCCTGCTTTTTCAGCTTTCCCTGAACACACGTCTCCTCACCCTTCTTCCCCTCAAACTCCTGTACTCTTCAGATCATAGCCTGGCAATCTAGAATAGGACACTTGTAATGTATTGAACACACACACATACAGAACTTTGATAAGTTCATGTGAATTTATCTGGATGATATTCTATACTACCTTAGAATTTTAACTACTGCAAGTCAGAATCTATATTGTTTTAATATATTCTGCGTATCAGCACAATGTGCCTATATTACTAACGTTAAACAATAATACCAACCAATTTACTGTTTCTTGGGAGCAATTTTTAAAAATATAGTAGTTGTTCTAACTTCTATAAGGGAAATAACCATGTTATATACACATTTTTATTATTAAATATTTCATGGTTTAATATAAATGATAAATATAAAATAAGTTTAATATAAAATGTACATGGGTACATTTAATACATGAGTACATGTATATGGGTACATTTACTATAAAGTGTACCCAATCATAAAACAGCCTCAGACTAATACATAATAAATAGCCATTTTGCCACAAATCAGAGTAGAGATAGGAAGTTTTCCTGTCAACAGTGGGCAATGCTAAAAATCAGATCACAGGGGAAAGATGCAAAAGAATTGCCAGTAAACTTAAGGGTCGTTGTCAATCTGTATGATGTCCCTTTTTTGCTTCAACCAGCAAGCCATCAATAGTGTGACAATTGAACCATAGGACTGCAACCAGAGGACTCCTCTTACCTCAGCATCAAAGCGAGGATCCTGGTAGGCATCACTGATGTTCACTGGAAGGCCAGTAGAAGCCACCAGCTCGGCGATGCTGTTATTTATTAGCCAGTCAGAGTATGATGATTTCTCCATGCTTTCTTTGAAGCTATCAGAAAACCATGGCAGGAAGTAAGAAAAAAGAGAAACATAAGTTGGCTTGAAAGCAAACCCTGTAAAACTACACTCATAGCAAGATTGTCTATCCTCACTAAGAAGGGATAAGTGACTTTATTTACAAAATAATGGCGAGGTAATTATCAGTAGCTACTTCAAAAAGACTTACCTGCTATAATATCAAATAATCAAATCCATAGGTATAAATGATAGGTTCTCTATGATCCAGAGAGCAACTCTAGGTTGTATTTAGGCCCCAGAGCAGGCAGACATAAAGTAGAAAATCAGGTAATGACCAAAATTGACGATAGGAGGCCAACACAGAAGCATAATAAATTCCACTGACATCCCCCACCCACCCGCCTTAAGTGAGTAGACTAGATGTTTGGTACCAGGAAAGATTAAATCCAAGAGTGGGGAAAAATCAGGAAATAAATTGAGAATTTACAAAATTTTAAATGTAGCAAAAGAGCACATCTAGACTACAGGTAATCTTAGTAATTACGTAACAATTTTTGCAGTCTCAGAGTATGTTTCTTGACAAAAACACAATTCCAACTTGCAAAATCTCACTGGAAAGACCGTTTTAACTCTACTGACCCCTAACATTAATAATTTAAATTATATCCATATTCAATTTGAACGGGGAATTTTATGCTAAATGATTTTGTGAACTTTCTCCTGTATCATTTTCACTACAAACATCAAATTTATAGAAATGCTATAAGTATTAGTAAGATTCCCCACTCCTTCCCTCCCTTCCATCTTTTCTTCCCCAGGTACACATTGAGCACTGCACAAATGCAAAATTGAGTAATGTTCAAATTAGCATTATCAAGGAAAATTTTCATGGAGGATGTTAGATTTGTGGCTTGACGGGTAATAACCGAAATTACGTGAATGAATACAAGTATACTAGGGTAATATCTTCCAAACTACATTCCGTGGAACCCTGGGTTCCATGAGATGTTAAAGAGCATACTACAGCAAGAAGAATAATACCTCTATCGACTTTCTAATCTAAATTGCATTATATGTAAGAAAAACACTAAACACTGTACATAGTCATTGTTATTAGGCAATAATATGCCTGTATGGAATTTGTGCCATACTGAGAATGCTAAGAACTGGCATGGAGAGGCCACCAGATGCATGACTGAGTGGGAAGCACAGGCATTATTTGCCATCATTAATATATTTCATCTGTAATGATTGCTGGTTTGTGTCTAATAAGCTCAACATATATTTATGATGTTATTCATCCCTTATTGTTTATTAAACATTACTAATACATAAACTTATTCTCTATGGATCTCGGGCTGAAAAATGGAAGTTTTAATAAAAAGCTGAGGCTTGTAGTTCTCATACGGTGCCTAAATCAAAGGAAAAAGACTGAAGACTTCAAAGATATGATGAAGCCTTTATTTTCTAAAACAAAGGAACATCAACAAAGTCCACGTTTTATTTTCTCTTTGCTATATTGTACCTGTGAGAAGTGAAACTTTATGTTGTGCTGCAATGAAAGCAAAATATAGGAAGAACCATGATAATGCACCTGATATGAGGGTCCAACTTAATGAAGTCATCTCTAAGTTTATAAAAGGGTGTGACTGAGCTGACCATTTCTTCAGGGATTAATTGATCTGTCAATTCCTTTTGTGCTGTCGGTGTACTTTATTCCACACTACAATTTTTCTTAAGTTCTGTGATAAAATAGTGTGGAATGTGCCGACCTAGCGTGTGGTGGGAGGAAGAGCTGCAGGGGAACCCTGGGGATGAGTCTGGGGAGGAACCTGAGAAGGAAACATTTGGGAGAGGGGCAGGCAGGGAGGGACTAAGGAAGGAATCAGTTTTATTAACAATTGTCAAAAATATTTAAGCTAGATCTTTTAGGATGGGCAAGAGTTCAGCAAGGAGAGACTGGAGGGGTGAGGAGGAAAGCACTGATGGAAGAGGGAACAGCAGGAGCAAAAGACACAAACGAAACAGAGTACAAGGGTGTGTTCTTGGAACTTGGAGTAATCCCCATTGATGGGAGCACAGGATACACACTGTGGGGAATAAAACTGAAAAGGGGGCAGGGTGTAAAGACGAAGACTTTGACCAAGGAGCTGAGACCTTAGTTATAGGCAATGGGGAGCTGATTAAGAGTATTGAGCAGGGAAATGACATGAGTTGAGCTGTGATTTTAGGAAGCTTAATCCAGGGACAATGAGCAAGGAGAACTGGCTAAGAGAGACTGAAGGTGGGGAGAGGTCCTGGTAGACCAGTGAAGTCACGCAGGCGGAGGTGACGATGCCAGCCCCTCAAGAGGAACTGCAGAAGATTCCCCAGGCCTTCGTGGGCAGACAGCAGTGGCTTACATTTTGTTCCTGTGTGCCTCGCACTATTAGCAGAAGGGAGTTGTTTTGAAGAGTTGGGAGATGGGGAAAGATAGATATTCTGTGAGTCTGGAACCCGTTATCCATTGTTGAAAATCCAGGACCAGAACTCATATCGAGTCTTCAGCACTGAAAATACTAATACAGAGTTGAGATCATCTTAGGATAATAAAATGGATGAGATCACTCAGAGAAAGAATATATAGGGAAATCCATATTTAGGGGAAGAAGGAGAAGAAAGACAGTAATAAAGGGGGCAAAATAAAGAGAAGAAAGAAAAAAGACAAAACAAATTTATCATCACCCATGGTGGGCCAAGGGCCAAGCCAGATGCTTTACCTAATTTGTTTTGTCCTCACATAACTTCTATGAGATGGGTATGATTCTCTATATTTTACAGCTCAGAAAACTGAGGCTCAGAGATGCTAATTAACTTTCCCGAGTGGAGATAGGACTTTCAGCTAAAATGTGACTCCAAAGCCCCAAATTAGTCATTATTCTGCTGCCTCTCTGGGAAGGAGTCAGTGGGTAGAAGCAGAGCAAGAACATAGGTTCTCAGCTAAAGAAAAGAAGGGACGGCCAGTCAACCTCATAGAGAGTTTCAGGAAGATTCTGCGGATAATAAACACTTCAGTCTGAGACTGCAGTCAAGGAGGGGGGAGGAAAAAACATTGAGTTTGATAATCCAGAGCTTTAGGTCTCTCCTTACAGAATTCCCAGTGAAGATGATGATGGAAACACTTACTGATCAGGGGCTCCAGAAACACTCATTCTAAATCTAAAACATGCTTAGAATCTGGTCTAGTTCAGGCTGCGTATATACTGAAATCACTCTAGGGTTGTTGAACAATGTAAGAGGATAGACTATGTGCAAGGCACTGTACACAGGCGCTGTTGAGGTGGTTTCTAGAAAGTATAAGCCATGGTCTCTGCCCTCATGGAGCTTGCCATCTAGTTGGAGAGATGACAAATAAACACACTGAAATTTAAACAATGCACAGTTTAAATGCCTAGTTCAAATTTCAAAGGAAAAATTTGTCGTATGGCTGTATTGACCAGTTGCCAAGTCAATTGTACAAATCATGAATGCAGAAGAATTCCAGGGAGAGAGAAACCATTTCAGGGGCTGTAATCTAGCTAAGGCCTCAGAGAGGAGCTGAGATTTGAACTGACCTATAGCAGCAATAGTGCAAACAGATTTTCTGAAAACGACCTCTCCCTTTCTTCGGTTTAACGTTGCACAGGTACATAAATTAAGGCCCAGGGTGACAGAATGCCCAGAGAGACAGTCAGGAAGGTCGATTTGTCACTCTTAGTATTTGAATCACATTCTGGCTTTTGTACCAGTTTAATCTTCCAAATCCTACTATTCTACTGTAATGCAGAATCACGACGCTGAGTTAGAGCTTTCAAACCCTTGCCTCTTTTCTTAAAAAAAAAAAAAAAGGTAATTTTGTTTTATGATTAAGACCATAGATTTTGGAGCCAGACATAACTGATTCAAATGCCTATTTTGACACTTCCTACAAAGTGATCTCAGGCAAGTTATTTACACTTCATCTATAAAATGGGTATAATATTACTACTTAGACAGTTATTGTACAGAATAAGCTAATAATTTATGCAAGTCCTTGGCATATTATCAAGCCCATAGTAAACATTTTTTAAAATTACTAACTTTTTAACAATGTCAAAAGTAAATTCTGCATGTGACAGAATCTCTTTGTACATTTCAGCAATGTGGTGTTGTGAATTTAATCACAGAGGAAAGGGCCCAAATTATTTGTGCTTCTTGAAGGACACATCTGGCTTAAAGGATCAGTTCTTTCATTAAGGTGGGTCAACTCCCTCTGATTTATGAGGGCCCTTTTACTCTGCGTGGTTACCTCCCTTTGGATTGATTATTATTGGAACAGAATATGGTAAGATGATGGACACAGCCACGTACAGTTGTGCAGGTTTTGCCCTGCAGAGGGGTGCCCTATAAAAGAGATGAACAGGGGCTGAAATCTAGCCTAGTTACACACATTGGCTTGGAGCTGCATCCATCTAAAGAGAGCACCTTTTTCTAATTCTCACAGAGACCCTGTATGGGCTGACAATGGCCCTGCTTCAATCTCTTCTTTAACACATCTGACAAATGGGCATCTAATATCAAATTGAATGCCTTCAGTGACAGAGAACTCATTACCTAGCAAAATACTCCATTCCATTCTGTAGCAGCTCAATATGCTTTCTAATCACTATCATCCTTTGCTCCCAGTCCTATGGTTTGTAGCCACAGAGCATGAATCTATTTACCTAACAGTCCTTGAAATATCTGACAATAAATTAACTTGTTCCCCATAGTCTTCCACCTAAAATCATTCTTTTCCAACATATCTCCAATTCCTTCAGCTACTCTTCTTGTGGCCTGCCTTCCTTATTCTCACCATCCCAGTCTTAGATGTGCGCCTGCTGGTTAATAGTCCTCTTGAGTATGAAAGCCAGTCCAGAACAGGACTGAGCAGGGGGCCCTGAGCAGGATGAAGGTGGGATGACCACCTCCTTTATTCCAGATCCTTTTCCCACCAACAAAAGTCAGGATTGATAGTTCTTAATGGATCTTAATTTTTTATAGGTTTTTAGAATTAATATCTAAAGTTGAATTAACCAATTTCCTAGAGCCCAAAAAGTCACACAAGAGATATCAAAGGCCAAAACATCCAACACTAAGATTTCCAGTTTGGGCTGGAACCAAGATAAGGAGCATCTCTGCAGTTTGGAAACACATCTATAATTTGATTACTCTGCAGCTTGTGAGTACAAATGAGATTATGTCAGCTCAGTGGATCTTAGCTGCCATGTGCATAATTGCAAAATCACAGATACCTCCAAGTCCTCTCCCCACCCCTCGTCAAGCTCACTGCTTGGAAGGAGGCTGGACACTGGCTCCCAGAGGACCAAAGCTTCATGGAATAAGGGAAGAATACTCTCTCCCAAGCTCTGCCTAGTATTTTGGTCCCTAGGTCCTAACGCCATATTACTTGTGTCTACATCGTCACAAGTTTCCTCATTAAACAACCCCTTTAGCTTCTGCTCATACCCCTCTTTGTACAGGCAGAGGATAGGGCTGGGCTGACCATCCATGTACAGATGGGCTCCTGTGTGTCAACTCTTTCTTTCAGCAAAAAGAAAAAGACTCTTATGAATCATCTCATGCAAGCGGATGTCTGGCAGGAGTGCTGGGTACGTGTGTATGTTGGCAAGACACAACGCACAACAATGCATAATACAGAGAAGATAAAGGGCTTAGAATTCTTGACAACATTCATTTGTTGTTGAAAACTAAAGGTTGGTTGAGAAACCATTCAAATGTTTCCCAAGGTTTTTTTTTAAACAAATCAACTTATTGTCCATATTTAACAGCGTTTCACATTCAAGACATAACACTATTTTGACCTTGCTGTGGGGATGTTCCAAAAAATTCTAACTTAAAGAAAAAAAACAACACAGCAGACAAAAAAAAATAAAAGTCTGAGAAAAGTAAAATAATATTATGGACACTTAAACTTCACTGAAACTTCCTTAAAAAGTAAAAATTAACTATTTAATAGCTTGTTTTAACTCTTTAAAAAGCAGACCTCCCTAAGATCAAGATTTGTTTAAAATAACAAGTGAATTGTAAACAAATCTTTTAGCTTGTTATTTTCTCAGAACCAGGTGCATGGAAAGTTGTAGGTTTTTAAGTGAGTTTCCTGCAGAGCTGCAGGGCAGATTCTTCTTCCTCAGTGGTGTCTTGCTTCCAGTGTAAGACTCACACTGACTTCAAAGAGAGCTTCATGAGCTCAAATATATTGACCATGGAGGGATAAAAGAAAATTGCTCTATTACAGAAAACACTTAATTCCTGAAATGAGGCTGTCCCTGAAGTGAGGGCCAGTGAGGTAAATATAAACCTCAGGGTTGACAAGTTGCAGAGTAGTGTAGCAGAGAAATCGATACAAGTAAAGCAAAACAAAACAAAATAAAATACCCAGGACAAGTAACTTCACCATCTTCAATTGTCTGAGAAGCCTATCTTAGCTAAAGGTTCAAACACAGAAAACTGTATGAAAATAAACTTAAGACTATTTTTTAGAATTAATTCTCAAAACAAGTCTCTAAATTAGAAGACAAAATATCTGAATAAAATAATGTTAATCATTAGACTGTGTCTGTTTTGATGTTTTTGTTCACTAGAGACTCCCAAGACTTCACTCTTTCAAGAATGACCATTGGTTGGGCCCCTACTAAGTGCTGGATAGTAGTAGGGTGAATCTTGCATGAATTGATCAGTAAGGGTCTTTTCCTTTTTGCTGAAAGGAGGTGGCACATAGGAACCCATCTGTATGTGGATGGTCAGCTCAGCTCTGCCGCTGTCTATACAGAGAGGAGTATGGGCAGAAGCTAGAGAGGCCACACCTTCAGGGAGCTCACAAACAATGACAATGGATTGTGATAAACACCCTAATATAAGGATGTACAAGAAACTATGGGAACAGGGAAAAGAAGGGTCAGTTCTTTTTTGGTTGGAAATTTTATTTGGGGAACCACTTCACAAAGGAAGTTGGTCCAAACTGGTCTTTGTAGGATAAGTAAGAGTTCTTCTGGCAGAGAAAGAAGATAAAAACAATTCAGACAAAACCACAGCATGAGTAAAGCTTTAGAATTTCGAGGTTTTCTGTATTGATATGATAAATAGTAGAGCTAAAATTTAGGATACATGGTGGAAGAGGCCAACCAATATATGATGTGATTCCATGCACATACTTTATAACCACAACCACATATATACTGATGATTCCCGCATCTGTATCAGCAGCACTTGTGTCCTGAGTTCCCTACGCATATATACAAACACTTTCTGGACACTTCCTCCTGGTTATCACCATGCACCTCAAATTCAACATTTTCAAGACTGAACTAACACGCTCTCTTTGATGTGATAACAATCATTAATGAAAACTGTGACCCTTAACTAAAAATATATCACTGGGTTAAGAACAGAAGTTTCAACATAGACACACCATCTATTTTCTCATTGTCAAGTAATGATTGTCAACTGCTCTTCTGACAGCTTGAGTGTTATACGGTGGGGGTAGGATTCAGAGAGCCGAAGAGTCAGGAACTCAAAGAACTCTTTAGGATAGATACTTCTTTTCTATGCTTTGCAAACAAAAACTGATTTTTGATCTACAGGTTGCGCCTGGTACTGTTTGCCATTTGCTTCATTGACTAGAGATCACTCTGAACTTTGGTTCACAAAGAGAAACACCATTCCTTACTTTTTATTCTCAAGTAAGCCCGTCTATCCCTGGGCCCTTCCTGAAGGCCTCGAGCTGTGCAACATTATTTGAAGTTGTCTTTCAATTAGGAGATTAAGAAACTAAGTCAATACCAGTGGGACTCAAAGCTAGGACCCCAGCAGGAGAGTCTCAACCACCTGGGAGTGGGAGGTTGATAATCTCCCACTGGCTTCAGTATATCTTTGAAGGTTACCAAACAAGTCTTTTAGTCATAAAAAGTAATGGGAGAGAGTGTAATTAGCAAGCAGAACCAGGCTGCCAGTTCTTTCACTGTGGAATATGCACTAAATTGCAGAAGTTCCTGAAGCTTATCATGATCTGTTAATGGACTTGCCTTTAAGGTCTTGTCTGAGGACACTTCATTACATTCTTATTTCTCTCATTTTAAGCATTCTGTGCCATCAGAAATTAAGACATGACAACCAAAGAACACATTTTCTATCCTTCATTTCCTCAAGTTGTCCAATTAGAATGAGATTTATCACCCTAAGGAGTGGGTGTCACTTGGGGAAGAGTCTTGTGACTCTCAGATGGGTGTCAGATGGCACTGTGCGAGTGGCTGGTATCTACAGTTTAGCATTATATAGTGACAACTGGTTGGTTTCACAGCCAAGCAAATCTGGAGGGGGTTTTGTTATCTTATTCCAACATTTCCTAGCTGTGAGACTACAGATAAAATTTTAATAACTCTGATTCTTAGTTTCCATAATGGAAAATAAAGGAAATAAAATTCATTTTATAGGGCTGTTTTGAAGATACAATAATATACTGTTGAAGAATACATGGTACATAGAAAGCTCTCAATAAATATCAGTTTCTTATATCTCAAAGATTTTTCTTTTATTAAAAACTCTAAGGTGAGACACGCTCTGTTTAACTGCTTAACTCCTGGGAGGCAGTAGAGATGTTTTTGACTGTGGCATCCTTGTGAAATTTGGAGAGGTGCTGAAGAGAAAATGTGCTAGTTGGCATTGTTGATAATAGAGCACATAGTTAAAATTCTATCCTGCTAGATATTTCAAGTAGCCCCACCACATCTCTCTTTGGGGGATGCTGTGGCCACATCCATCCATCTGCTCTGGACTGAGAGCATGCCTTCCCAACAAGTTCTAGGCATCTACACAGCAAGAACGGAGAATTGGATCCAACGTGTTAAAATATTAACTAAAATATGTTAAATGAGAGACCTACAAAAGCAAGAGAGTCAAACATAAAAACCAATCGTTACGGCTTCTAAGTTGCCATAATTCTGTTTACTGCATAGCATCAATCAAAGGGACAGCTGACCTACATAGGTTACTTTATTATGTTTGATCTCAGTACTCATTCATGTGCCTTGTCATTCATGGAACATTTTTATAGCTTTCATTCTCCTCTGTGACAGTTTTACTAGAGTGGCAAGCCCAATGATCTGAAATAAATAGGGATAATGAGACGTTATGTCTTTCATTTGAGTCTTCATGTTCAAAGACAGGAAAAAGAAAAAATAGAAATAATGTATATTTAAGAGGTGAAGGTTAGATGCTTGGGAAATATGTTTCCTTGAGTTTCTTAAGATTTTGGAAGATATAAAACTTCATTACAAATATTTCCTCTCCTTCGTTGATGTTTACTTCTTATAACTACATCATGCAAAGGGGGCATGGACACATACACCACTAGTGCAATGGAGGGTATTTATTAAATAGGGTTATTTGGTGAGAAAAACATGCAAACCCATGGTTCCCTAAGAGGTGTGCTTAGGTTAGGCATTAAGTGTTTCAGTGGAAACATCCCAACCTCATAATATACTCTGTATATTTTTAGGGAAAGGAGGCAGGAAATATCTAGGTGACTGTAACAATGGAGCTCCTTGGTAAAGAAATGGCCTTGGTACCAAGATGGAGCCTCAGAGTTCAGTCTCTGGTACCAGTCTTGTCTTCCAACGAGCTAACGCAGCCTGCTGGGCCACCTCCTTGATAAACAACTGACAGGGGGTAGAAATGAGCCTCCAGGGCCATCTGGATTTCTTGTTCTTCAATTAACAACATTAAATATTGGCATAATGAGGTTTAGCAGCCCTGAATGTGCTAGACAATAGACAGTCAAAAAGAATGTCCTAAGGTTCTTGTTTAAAGGAAGCTACATAGCAACACAAATCTTGCTTATGTTTGAAGCTGACTGGTGGGGGTGGTGATGGTGTTGTTTTAATTTTTAATGATTTAAAGATTTTCTTTATTTCCTTGAAATCAGAATAGGTATTTATTTATATAAAACACCCCTCACATGCTTTCTAGCAGAGACACAGTAGCAGAAAGAAGATCCACGAAGAAAAAAGTAGAAGAAAGAGAATATATTCATGACATACTGCAGAAATATTCTGCCTTACATGAGTGTGTAAGTTTGTCTAACATTCCCTATTACTCTAGATAATAGAGAAATTAAAAAGAAGGTAAAAAGAAGAGGCAAGAACTTCCAACTTGCAGAGTAAGGACTACTGAAAATTTGTTCCTAAAATTTGTTTGTTATTTGTAATGAATAAATAAAAGCAGTGAGAACACTAGTAAAAACTGTCAAAATCAACTTTTTGAGAACTCTGGAAATAAAGGGAAAGGTTTGTAAAAATCAAAGGAGTGTTTATTCAAGAAAAACAGTTGAATCTCTATAAGGACAGCAAGTTTTGCGGTGTTTTAACTTACATTATTCCCATCTCCCTCTCCCCAGCTCTGGGATAACTGTGAGAACCAACAGCCTCATAATTATGTTAACTGTGAAAACCAGCAGCCTAGCAGTCACTGGCAGAGAAAGAACAGATTTGAAGCTCCCCAAAAGCCCTATCCCCAGAGAACTGTCATTATTTGACCTGTTTGGCAGCTCCATGGAAACCTCCACTCACAGAGCTCATCTTTATTTGATTTGACTTGGAGCTTGCTCATCAAGAGCAGCCTTCACCCCTGGGGCATTAGTGGGAAAAAACCAGCAACAATTGTTTAACATTGCAACTACCTTAGGCAGGGATAACAGCTGCAGCTAACAAGAAGCTGACCAGAAAACTTAAAAGGAGAAGTGTGGGAATGAGATATTCCCAGAGGGCTTTGAAAAGCTGTGACATATTCCTGGAAATCTAGAGGGGCATGCACACTTGTAGAGTTGTACATATGCCCAGGAAAGACCCGAGAAGGCTCTAATATCTCACCTCTGGCTGATTTTGAAGCTCTGTGCAAGCAGAAAGTGATAGCTAAGTAAACTTCATGTCAGAGAATTGAAGATATTTCCCCCACGCACACAGATCCCCTCAGCAAGGCTGGAAGACTTACTGGTTCAAAGCTTTTAAGGAAATCTCTATCCAGTATTAGCTGACAACTAAGCTAACCAAGCAGGGAATTCAGTTGCCACACACTACAAAGAATAGTTGAGACATACGAAGAAACAGGAAAAAAAGCAGTGAATACACTTTTTTCCCCATACACAGGGAAAAGAAGCAGTCAATAGAAAATGTCCCTGAGTAAGTTCAGATGTTGGACTTACTAGACAAAGACTTTAAATAAGCTATGATAACCATATGTTCAAAGTACTAAAGGTAATCATATCTAAAGAACTAAAAGAAAATATGAAAACAACATCCCACCAAATATAGAACATAAGTAAAGATATGGAAATTGTAAAAAAGAACCACATAGAAGTTCTGGAATTGAAAAGTACAATAACTGAAATGAAAAATTCACTAAGAGGGTTCAATAGTAGGTTTGAGAAGCCAGAAGAAAGAATCACTAAACTTGAAGATGCGTAAACTGAGAATATCTTGTCCAAGGAACAGAAAGAAACAAGCGGAAGGAAAATGAATAGAGTCTCAAGGACATATGAACATGTGCATGAAGGGAGTCTCAGAAACAGAGGAGAGAGGACAAGGGGCAGAAAGAATATTTTAAGAAATAATGGTTGAAAACTTCCCATATTTGATTAAAATAAACATTAATCTATACATTCAAGAAGCTCAACAAACTCCAAGTAGGATAAACTTGAGGAGCTCCACATGATGATCAAACTGTTGAGAGCCAATGACAAAGAGAGAATCTTGAAAGCAACAAAAGAGACATGACTCATCATGTACAAGTGATCTTCAATAAGATCAACAACTCCATGATTAGAAGCCGTAAAGGCCAGAAGGCAATTGAATGACATATTCAAAGTGCTCAAAGAAAAAGACTGTCAACCAAGAATTATATATCCAGCAAAATTATACTTCAAAAAATGAAGAAGAGATTAAGACATTCTGAGATAAATAAAAACTGAGAAAACTCATTGTCAGTGGACCTGCCTTACAAGAAATACTAAAGGGAGAACTTCAGGCTGAAGTGGAAGGGTACAAGAGAGTAATTTGAATCCACATGAAGAAATAAAGAGCACTGATAAAGATAACTCTATAGGTAAACATAAAAGACAGTATAAATGCATTTTATGTTTGTAGCTCTTTTTTCTCTCCTATCTCATTTAAAAGACAACTGCATAATGCAACAATTGTAAAGCTGTGTTGATGGGCGTTTAGTGTAAAAAGATGTAATTTGTAAGACAACTATAACACAAATGAGGGGAAAGGGAACAGAACCACATAGGAGCAAAGTTTTTGTATACTATAGAAATTAAGTTGGTATTAATCCAAATTAGATTGTTACAAATTAAGATGTTAATTGTAATCTCCAAAGTAATCACTAACTAAATCATTGAAAAAAATATATAGTAAAAGAAATGACATGACAATTAAAATGGTACATTAGAAAATATCTGTTTAACAAAAAGGAAGGCAGTAGTGGAGGAATAGAGGGACAAAAAGACATAAGACATATATAAAACAACAAAAAGACAGATGTAAATCCTACTTTATAAGTAATTACATGAAATATAAATGGATTAAACACTCCAATCAAAAGGCAGAAATTGGCAGAACGGATAAAATAACATGATCCAACTATATGTTGTCTATAAGAGACACACTTTAGGTTGAAAGACACAAGTGGGTTAAAAGTAAAAAGATGAAAATATATACACCATGAAAACAGTAACCAAAAGAGAGTTGGAGTGGCTAGATTAATATCAGACAAAATAGACTTTAAGAAAAGAACAATTATATAGACAAAGAAGGATATTTTATAATGGTAAAAGGATCAAAGCATCAATAAAATATAACATTATAAACATATTGCACCTAACAACAGAACCTCAAAATATACGAAGCAAAAACTGAGAGAATTTAAGTGAGAAATAGGTAATTCAACAGTAATGGTTAGAGTCTTCAACATTCTACTTTCAATAACAGATAAAACAACTACACAGAATATGAATAAGGAAGTAAAAGACTTGAACAACACTATAAACCAATTAGACCTAATAGACATCTATAGAACATTCCACTCAGCAACAGAAGAATAGACATTCTTCTCAAGCATGCATGGAGCATTCTCTATGACCACATATTAGGCCATAAAACAAGTTTCAGTAAATCTAAAAGATTGATATCATAAAAAGTATTTTCCAACTACAATGGAATAAAATTAGAAATGAATAAGAACTTAGAATAAGTTTGGGAAATTCATAAATATTTAGAAATAAAACAACACACTCCTAAAGAACCAATGAGTCAAAGAAGAAATCACAGAAATTAGAAAATATTTTGAGATGAGTGAAAACAAAACACAGTATACCAAAACACCCTAGATGCAGCTAAAGCAGTGCTTAGGAGGAAATTTATAGCTCTAAATGCCTGTATTAAAAAAGAAAAACGATCTCAAATCAATAACCTCACTTTTCACCTCAAGACACTAGAAAAAGAAGAGCAAACTAAACCTAAAGCAAGCAGAAGGAAGGACATAGTAAAGATTAGAGGAGGAGTAAACAAACTAGAGAAGAGAAAAACAATAGAGAAAATCGACAAAAACAAAAGTTGGTTCTTTGAAAAGATCAACAAAATGATAAATCTTTAGCTAGGCTTAACAAGAAAAAAAGAGAGAAGACTCAAATCACTAAGATCAAGAATGTAAGAGAGGGCATTATTATTAACTTTACAGAAATAAGATCATATGGAAATACTATGAATAATTGTATGACAACAAATTATATAACCTAGATGAAAGGGACAAATTTCTTGAAAGACACAAATTATTGAAACACACTCCAGAAGAATTAGAAAATCTAAATAGATCTATAAAAAGTAAATAAGTTGAATTAATAAATAAAAATTTTTTAAAAGCTCAGGACTAGATGGCTTGACTGTTGAATTGTGCCAAATGTTTAAAGAAGAATCTTTAAACTCCAAGCCTTCATTTCCAAAACATAGGAGGGAACACTTCCCAACTAGTTCTATGAGAGCAGTATCACCCTAACACCACAACCAGATAAAGATAACACAAGAAAACTACGGACCAATCTCCCTTATGAATATAGACGCAAAAATTCTCAACAAAATACCAATAAACATAATCGAGCAATATATAAAAAGATTATACACCATGACCAAGTAGAGTTTATCCCAAGGATTCAATACTGGTTTAACATCCAAAAATCGATCAATGCAATACACCATATTAATAGAACAAAGGACAAAAATCACGTAATCATCTCAATAGGCACAGAACAAGCATTTTACAAGATCCAATACTCTTTAATGACAAAAACTCTCAACAAACTAGGAATAGAAGGGAATTTAAACTGATAAAAGGCATTTATGAAAAATCCACAGCTAACATCATACTTAATGGTGAAACACTGAAAACTTTCCCTGTACAATCAGGAATGAGACAAGGAAGTACACTCTTGCCATTTCTACGTAGCAGTGTACTGGAGGTTCTAGCTAGGGCAACTAGGCAAAAAAAAGAGACAAAAAAGCATCCAGATTGGAAAGAAGTAAAACTATATCTATTTGCATATGACATGATCTTGCGTACAGAAAATTCTGATGAATACACACACACACACGAAAAGATTAGAGATAATAAATGAGTTCAACAGGGTTAGAGGATATAATATCAGTATACAAAAATCAGTTATATTTCTACACATTCATTGAACAATCCAAAAATGAAATGAAGAAAATAATTTCATTTACAGTAGCATCAAAAAGAATAAAATATTAGGAATAGATTTAACGAAAGAAGTACAAAACTTTCACACTGAAAACTACACAACATTCTTGAAAGAAATTAAAGACCTAAATAAATGGAAAGACATCCATATAAATTAATTAGAATATTATCAAGATCACAATACTCCCCAACTTTATTGATAGATTCAATGCAATCCCTATCAAAATCTCAGCTTCCAGTTTTGCAGAGTTTGAAAAACTGATCCTAAAATTAATATGGAAATGCAAGAGATCAAGAATAGCTAAAACAATCTTGAAAAAGAACAAAGCTTGAATAAGCTGTAGCTTATTTCAAAGCTACAGTAATCAGGACAGTGTGGTACTCATGCAAGGATAGACATATAGATCAATGAACTAGAATTGAGAGACCAGAAATAAACACATACATCTATGGTCAACCGATGTCCCACAGGGGTGCCAAGAAAATTCAGTGGGGAAAGAATAGTCTTTTCAACAAATGGTGCTTGGACAACTGGATATACACATGCAAAAGCATGAAATTGAACATCTGCCTCACATCTTATACAAAAAGTAAACTGAAAGTGGATCAAAGACTTAAATGTAAAAGCTAAAACCATTACACTCTTAGAAGAAAAGAGGCAAAAATCTTCATGATCTTTGATTAAGCAATGGTTTCTTCGATATGACACCAAAAGCACAGGTAACAAAAATATATATATATAAATTTGACTTCATCAAAAATAAAAACTTGCAGTTCAAAAGACATTATCAAGAAAGTAAGAAGACAACTCATAGAATGGGAAGGAATATGTGCAAATCAAAATATAATAAGGGACTTGTATCCATAGTATATAAAGAACTCTTACAGCTCAACAATAAAAAGATAAGTAACATAACGTAAAAAGGCAAAAGATTTAAATAGATATTTCTCAAATAAGATATACATTCTGCCAATATGCACACGAAAAAGTGCTCAACATCGTTGGCCATTAGAGAAACGCAAATCAAAACCACAAAGAGGTACCATTTCACACCCACTAGAATGGACATAATAAAAAATAAAAAGGGAGAAAAATAAGTGTTGATGAGGATCTGGAGAAATTGGAACCCTCATACTTTCCCAGTGGGCATGTAAAACGGTGTAGCCACAGTGGAAAACAGTCTGGCAGCTACTCCAAAAGTCAAACATGGAGTTATGATATGACCCAGCAATTCTACTCTTAGGTCTATACCCAAAAGAACTGAAAACATATGTCCATCTAAAAACTTGTACATGAATGTTCATAGTAGCATTATTCTTAGTAGCCAAAAAGTGGAAACAACATCATCAATTGATGAATGGATAAATAAAATGTGGTATATCCATACAATATAACATTATTCAGCCACAAAAAGGAATGAAGGAAAAAAGTACGTGGATGAACAGTGAAAATATGCTAAGTGAAAGAAGTTAAACACGAAAGCCTGCGCGTATTGTGTGATTCTATTTATATGAAATGTCCAAAACAGGCAAATTTATAGAAACAGAAAGTAGAGGAGTAATTGCCAGGGCGTTGGAGGAGGAGGGAGTGGGGAGTGACTGCTAATGGGTACAGAGCTTCTTTTTGGGGTGATAAAAACATTCTGGAAACATACAGTGCTATAGTTGCATAATCTTATGAATACACTAAAAACCACCAAATTTTACACTTTAAAAAGATGATTTTTCTGGTATGTGAATTGTATCTCAAAAAATTTGTAAAAAGTAAGAATAACTGGGACAAAGATGACAATTAAGCTGCCAAGTGAGAATTACAAAAAAAAAATTTTTGGATAGTTAACTAAATCGAGTAATATTTATTGAGTCTCTCACCAAGTGTAGTGGCCATGGAGATGCCCCATTCCTATCTCCTTTTAAGAGAACCTGCAGCAGGAAGCACAGCTGATTGACTACCTCCATCTCCGCGCCTTTGAGTCCAAGATTTCTCCCAGCTGTCCCCTGCCCATGACTGAGCGTGCAAGGTAAGAACTGGGCCATTCCTATGGATGCGAGATTCCTCCAATGCGCAACTTCTGCTCAGGACTCCCCATCGGCCTGGCAGAGATTTTCTCCAAACCACACTGCTATCTAAGAATATTCCTTCCTTTCCTCTCTCCTTTCACAAAGCATTGCAGTGGAAGTTTCTCCCTGCCTACTCCTCGTCTTGCCTTTTTTATCCTTCACAGCCATTTGCCCTAAAAATCTTTTAAAATTTAAAAACTTTTAAAATTCAGTTTAATCTTGGCATACGCTTCTTGGAAGACAAGAAGTGACCCACTAAGGTATATTTAAGAATGACTCTAGTACAAGACTTAAAGACTGTGGCTGAAAGGCCCTGGTACGACTGAATGTGTCTGCTCTATACACTACTCCACATGTTCCCAGAATTCCAAAATCAGATTACGCAACACATTTCATTCACGTGTACTAAACAGTTGTATAAAAAACTTATACAAACAAACCACTCCCCACGGTGCCTAATTTGAAGCACAACATGTATTTGAGTGACGAAGTTCTGGAATGCTTGGAAAATATCAGTTTCACACAACCACTGTATTTAAAAATAACCAATATAGGAATTGATTGAAGCCATACAAGTCTAAAGCAGTGCTTTTCAAACTGTGGGTCACAACAAAACAGTGAATCATGAAATCAGTCTGTGGGTAAGGACAGCAGGTTTTTGTTTGCTTTTTTTTAAAGAATAAAATACACCAGAATATACATACATAGTAAGGTAAGTATAGTTTCACGCAACTTGTTTTAGACATGTATGTGTGCATTTGTGTGTATATTTATACGCATAACTAGGTTTGGATATAAAATGTATTTTTTGCTGTAGTTTGCAATCAAAAAAAGTTGAAAGTCACGATCTAAGGGATACTCAATGAAGTTGGCACAGTTAGGATTCATGGTAAAGACATTTAGCAACATTCTTTAAGGTAGGAGCAGAATTTCTGATTCCCAAAAGCCTCATCAGGGTTGCATGCTTCTGGGTGGTAAAGTCCAAGTGAGGGTGAGTCACATCACACTTTCTGGAAGCATGAGCCCAGAATCATATTCACAATCTGGATAGGTGCTGGAGATCACCTCACCTGGGCCAGGTACATCTCAGTATTACAAAATGTATGATATGATTGTAGGGTATAATCACAGTAAATCGTGAATAAACAAAATCCTCCCTCATCATACATAGTCTCTCCGGGCTAATACAATCTAGTCCAAGTTTGTGTCTGAATGTATCATTGCTGTTGAACAAGAACAAAGGATGGGTACCCAGCTATAGAGCTCATCCTGTAGTTTTGTCTCATAGTCACATCTCGTGGATGTCAGCTCCCCTTTAAAAAAAATGGCCAGATTTGGGCCATGAGGGCTGGAAGCCTAAAGGAAAGAGTTACAGAGAAGTGAGGAATGGTTGTAAATCACTGCTGGAAGGAGTAATTTGTTTGTAAAACTAGATTCCATGCAGAATTGTAAAGGAAAAGAAAAAAATCAATAAGGCATTGAAACATAAGTTTCAGCATTCTAGCCTAAAAAATCCAATGCAGTAAACTAATGTTGAGAAGAATCACAGGGCTGTCCAAGCTTAAAACTGAAAAAAACCCTCAGGGTCTTCTAGGTGCTTCTCAAAGCTGAGATATATGTACCTCAGAGGTAGATGTAGATGAGTTAAGGGGTAGAAAAGTCACAGGAAAAACAAAGTGTGGTAGGATCACATTATTTCATTGACTCTACAATACCATTGACAGTAACAATAACAGCTGCACTGCTATTTTTGAACCACTAAAAAAGAGAAAAAATGCTACTATGAGGTGATGTGTTCCTATCACTTAAAATATTTTACTCTTATTTAAAAATGTCTTTTAGATTACACAAATTTTATCATATACCATTCCTGAAGGAAAATTTAAACTATATAAGTATACATAAAAAGGAAAAATTATAAGCAAAATAAATTGACTAAGACATTTCTAAAATTCTTTCCAGTGTCACTCTTCTGAATCATTTTTCAATACAGAGTCTAATGTTCACAGATATTATCCTCTGAGGCATCAGGATATCGAGAAGACAGAATTTCTTAGAAGAAATCATCCACTACTATCTCCAGGACTCTCTTCCAAGCTGCCAATGCCCTCCTGCAAGTTTTAATGCTGGCATTCTATTGAACTTAGTAGGAGGTGTCACTGGAAGGTTTTTAGATAACAAACAGACTCATATTCCTCCCTCAAGTGGTCCTTGGTTCGTGGACAGAAATTTTAAGGAGTTGCTGTCGTCCCGTCATGCCACCAGCAACATGTCTAAAAACTGTGTCAAAGGGGGGACGGTGAAAGGGGTGAAGGGGCACATGTGTATGGTGATGGATAAAAACTAGACTAGTGGTGGTGAACACGATGCTATCTATACAGAAATTGAAATATAATAATGTACACCTGAAATTTACACGATGTTAAAAGCCAATATGACCTCAATAAAAATAAATAAATAAAAACAAAAAAACTGTGTCAAGACTTGGAATGCTATGCAGGGCTCCTGGTCATCTGCTCCATGTGGCTGAACATCACTCATTCATCAGCTCAGCTGTCATTCATCCGTGCCTGCACACACACGCGAGGGCACACAATAACTTCAATTGAGTTCAATGTCATTCTCATATAAGATTGCATTCAAACTCACACACTAATAGTGCATTAGTTTCCTGTCTCCGCATAACAAATTACTACAAAATTAGCAGCTTAAAACAATACTGATTTATCATCTCACAATTCTCGGAGTCAGAAGTTTGTCATGGTGTGACTAGATTTGCTGCTCAGGGTCTCACAAGACCAAAATCAAGGTGTTGACAGGGCTGCATTACCTTCTGGGGGTTGTGGGGAAGAATCAAGCTTATTCAGGTTGCTGAAAGAATTCAACTCCTTGCAGTTGTAGGACTCTCTATTTGTGGCCCCCTCTATACTTAAGCCAGCAATATGTGTCCAATCCTGCGAGTGCTTCTAATCTCTTTGACCTCCCCCTTCTCTGACTTCCTTTTCTGTCCTCAACTGGGAGAAAGCTCTGTATTTAAGGGCTCATGTGATTACATTGGGCCCACCTACATAATCTAGAATAATCTCTCTATTTTAACATCAATTGATTAATAAACTTAATTACATCTTCAAAGTCTTTTGGCCATGTAATGTAACATATTCATGGATATGACAACAGAGGGTGAAGGTCGTGTGGGCCAAAATTCTGCCTACCACACTTAGTTTGATTTTGTTGTTTAAAATTAAATATGGTTGCAAGTTTTAACCAGCTGATGTTACACATGGCACCATGTTGAAATGCTACATTTTGTAATCTGTGTTCTTGATGTTGATCATTTTAGCACCCTTGGCATTGACAGGCAAGTCAAAAGACCCTGGGATCTTCTCAGCATTTCCTATCTGACTAAATTCGTAGTTTCCTTTTTTCCTCAACTAAATCACCTGTCACTAAAAGTTAAGCAGCTTCCAATACACTGGAAGTTTTTGACAAATTAATCTTCCACACCTTAATAACAGTCCTGCATTATGCATGAATTTGGTTATACCAGCCTCTTATTGTTTTGAAATTTCTTTCATTTATTGTGAGAGATTTGGCAATTTCTCCTGTCTTCAGTTGCATCATTGGGCATGTGGTAGGTGATCCTTTTATATGTATTTTAATATCAAAACATAGCACAGCTTCATCTACTTGTGAGTTTCTCCCTTGGTTGTTACTTTGCAAGAACATATAGACTTGTGGCCCGTTTTTCAACAATGAATATTTTTACCACTAGTATCAAATTAGACTCTACTTCTTGTTTCTATGTGTTTCTGCAAAACAATAACTTTACATTCCATGCCAGATCATAGTAAATCTTGTTGAAGACATATTAAACAGCATCTAAACTCACTTAAGACCTTGGTCTTAATAGAGCGAGCATAAGATGGCCAAGAGAATTTCTTCCAGGCATAAGCGTGCAGGAAGGCAGGCAGTATTGCCAACAGAGCTGCTCTCAGACTAAAAGCTCAACACTTAGTAACCTACAAATGTGTGCAAGTTACTTTACCTCTCTGAGCCTCAGGTTACTCATTTGTAAAATGAGGACAATTACGTGTAACTCATCGGGCGTTTGTGAGATAATCTAAGACAACATAAGTCTGACAGATACTAGAGCGTCAATAAGTTAATTCTCTTTTCCTAATTAAGTAAGAAATCACTATAATGCACGGGAGTGGATTCACAAAATCTGAGCTTCCTAGAACATTGCTGCTGTAAGAGACATTTAGTAGACATTATCTATTTTATCTTCCTCATTTAATAACTGAGTGTATTAGTCTCTTAGGGGTGCCCTAACAAATTACTACAAACTTGGTGGCTTACAACAGAAATTATTCTCTCACAATTCTGGAGGCCAGAAGACCAAAATCAAGGTATCAGCAGGGCCATACTCCCTTCCAAAAGCTCTAGCGGAGAATGTGTCCTTGCCTTTTGCAGCTTCTGGTGGCTCCTCATGTTCCTGGGCTTGTAGATACATTACTCCAATCTCTACCTCTGTCTTCACATGGTCTTCTCTTCTGTGTCTCTGTGTGTCCTCTCCTCTTCTTATGAGGACACTAGTCATTGGATTTACTGACCACTCTATATCCAGCATGATTTCATCTCAAGATCCTTAACTATTTATATCTGCAAAGACCCTATTTCCAAATAAGGTCTCATTCTGAGGTTCATGAACATAAATTTTGAGGGGACACTATTCAACCCACTACACTGAGGAAACAGGTTTGACTGAAATATCATTTAAAGTAGAACAAATTTCTACCTTAAATATTTCTATTTGAATCTTAACAGATCTCGTATGGGGCTGGCCCAGTGACATAGTGGTTAAGTTCACGTGCTCTGCTTCAGCGGCCAGGGGTTCGCAGGTTCGGATCCCGGGCACAGACAGACCCATGCACTGCCATGCTGTGGCAGGCGTCCTACATATAAAGAAGAGGAAGATGGGCACGGATGTTAGCCCAGGGCCAATCTTCCTCAGCAAAAAGCAGAGGATTGGCAACAGATGTTAACTCAGGGCTAATCTTCCTCACCAAAAATAAATCCCAAATCTCTTATTTTTTCTATATCTCCTAACATGTGGCATGTAAAAACAATTTTTTGGATTTGTGAGGTAAGAGTCACTTTGAGTGACTGCATAGAGAAGCCTTTGGATTAGACATCAGAGATCTAGTAGCAACTGAAGATAGCAAACCAAAGGTCAAAGAGGGTGTAATAATTTAAAATTGAGCACAACATACAGTTCATACAAATCCTTTAGCTGCCCCACCCTGGGAATTTTCACTGGCCATGTTTCCACAAGTTTCAGCCTCTACCCATGTTGCTCAGCCCTCTTGATCCTCGAAGACTTTGCTCGCCTCTCCTCACTCCTTCACTTTTTCCCGAATTCTCTTCTTAGACTCCTCTTAAATTCAAATCCCTGTATTAGTTTCCTATTGCCACTGTAACACATTACCACAAACTTAGTGGCTTTAAACAGCACAAAGTTATTATCTTACAATTCTCTAGTGGAAAACCCATTTCCTTGCCTTTTCCAGTTCCTAGAAGCTGCTCACATTCTGTAGCTTATGGCCCCATTCCTCCATCTTCAAAGCCACCAATGGCAGGTCGAGTCTTTCTCAAACTGCATCACTCTGACCTCTGCTTCTGTCGTCACATCTCCTCCATTCATAACGGCCCTTATGATTACATTGGACTCACTCAGATAATCCAGGATAAACTCTCCATCTCTAGATTCTTAATGAGAGCTGCAAAGTTGTGTAACATTCACAATTTCTATGGAGTAGGACCTGGATATCTTTGGTGGGGGAACATTATTCTGCCTACCATACGCCCTCATCTTTTCAAACAGAACATTCTAGCTCTCACCCTTCAGGCTGACCTGCACACTCAAAGGCTCTTTAAACAAAGGGTCTTGCCCTTTAGCTGCTCTGAGATTTCTAGCTTCCCCTCCCTTTTCCAGCCATAACAAATGAAAAATACAGTATAAAGACTAAGTTTTTTTTAAAAAAGATTGCTTCCTACTGAAATAAATTTGTCCCCTCAACGCCCATATTACCAGAAGGCTGAAGTGGTTACAGAGCTTGGGTTTTAAATAACAATATTTCTACTATACTCCATTAAATGATTATGTGAAAAATTCCCTTTTAGTCAATTGTTACCTTCTAGAAAGTATACACATTTGGCATATTTGTTTTACACCTTAAGTAGAAGAGCTGAGAAAGTACAATTTCCAAAGCATCCATATTCATACGTAGGAGATACATCAAAAAAATCTGGTCAAAAATATTTTAAACTATATAAAAATTTCTGACTATTAAGATTTCCATAAATGTCCTTTTCCATTTCTAAGTATATACGATCATTCAAACTACCTGTTTCCATTGAGGACAGAAAAGAGGTTTGTTAAAGGTTGAATAGAGAACCAAGAAAGTTTATTCAGGTTAATTCATTGAATATTCTTAAATTAGGCTTCTTAGGAAAGGTCCTAAAGTGAGATCTGAGGAGGAGGCGAGTTGAATGGATCACAAAGATCCTAAGTTAAAAAAAAAGCCAGTATCGGCAGCACAAGATTATTGCAAATAATCAATGCATTAACAGTGTTATATTCTGAAAAAGAGAGGTACATTCTCTTTCTAATCTGTTCTGATTCTGGAAATAACTGGAAAATGATCTTCCAATCTTGGAAACACTACTTTAAGAAGGACTCTGGCAAGCTAGGACACACCCAGGGGAGAATAAAAAGAGTGATGAAGAGTCTGGGGACCATGAAACATGAAAAAAGTCTAAGAATAGTAGCTGCTGGCCTAGAAAAGGGAAAGACAGTGTATCCGTGGCAGTCTTCCAGTATCAAATCATTGCCATGCGGTGAGGTAGTAGATTTAAGACCTTGGTGGCTTTAGTTCGCCATTCCTCTAGTCCTTCTTCACACTACTGTCCAGATGATTTTTCAAGACACAAATCTGAATATGTCACTACCTGTCATTAATCCCCTGTGAGCAAGCTGGCATGTAGCTAGTCTAAGAGGGTTTAAGCATCTCAGAAGGACCTGACAGGACCTTCACCCCAATCAGATGGCATTCTGGGCAGCTGGATGCCCTCAGGAGGAGTTAAGGGCCATCACCATCAATTATAATGACCCTTGTGACAACAGCTCACAGCCCTCCTTTAATCGCAGGATTAAAGACCCTGAAACATGCCATGTTCACTCTCTCACCTCTATGCCTCTGTTGACAATGTTTCCTCTCCCTGGAAGGTAATTGTATCACTAACTTCCCATCATCCTACAGGACCTACTGAAGCCTTACCACCTCTGAAAGCTTTCCGAGGATCACTTTTCATTTCTTCCCAGATGAGTTGGGTGTCCCTCTCTGTATTAAGATATCACCTTGTACAAACCTTTTATAGAAAGTATTGAATTGCTTTGCAGCCATTAATTTACTTGATAGCAGGACATATGAGCCCAAAGTGAGACAGATTTGTACATGAGGGGGCATTTATTTGCACGAGTTGATGTACATGAAGGGAAAGGGACTATGTGGAGTAGGTTTTGAGCATTTGAGCCTGGTGCCTGAGCTGGAAGAAAGGTGGGGAAATGAAGAGAACAACTTTGTGGCTGACCCTCAATCTGAAGTCTGGTTCCCAAGCCTGGCCCCATGGACTGAGATCCCTATGGAGAAGGAAGGGCTACAGACGAAAGCTTTAGGAACCAAAAATCTTGTGAAAAACAGGGCACATGCAGGGCTGTTTAGGGGGCCAGACAACAGACTTTAACATCTTGTAGGGAAAGTGAACCTTCTTCCCACTTCTGCACAAATTACCCAGCCTTGCTCAGGTTTGGAAAGGCCACCAGTGCATCTGAGACAGTGCCTAGGGAGCTGTGGCATAGCACTGACGAGGAGTCCAGCTGTGCCCAGAGGAATTCTGGAGTGGGCAAGGAAGCCCATGCCTGGCAGATGCTACTCTGCCACGTCTAGAGGGAGAGGCTTTAGGGGTGAGCACTCGGAAGAAATGATGAGTCAGCAAAAAAATGGTTTTTTTTTTTTGTTGTTGTTGTTGTTGTTTTTAAAAAATTTTGGGGACTCCCAGAACTACTTTAATAGTGGCTTTTACAAGGGGTTGGGGGCCTTACACTACAAGGGAGAAATGACCAAGCAACCGAGTATAAATTATCATTGTTAATGGGACTCTATTTATAGCCATGGTCTGGAGGCCTGGTGAAATCTGGTTATGGTTACATTATATTCTTAACCTACTTCTTCCTCTGTTTATTGGCCTTGAGATCCTTGAGGGCAGAGATTGATGATTTTTAAAAAACCTCTGTAGCCTCATTATCTGTCAGAGTACCCAGCACAGAGCAGGTACTGAATATGGCTATTGAATGAAGGAATAAAGTTAATCGAGGAATAATTATCTCCAATGGACAAATTTAGAACAAATGGTGAAAGTTACAGGAATGTAATTCAACACAAAACGCATTTCTAACAATTAGAACTCCCTCTCAGTGGACGAAGCCCATCACAACACAGTGAGAATCTTATCACTTGTCAGGGATATCCCAGAGGAGGTACACACCCTATGGAGAGAGAGGGATCAAATAATTTCCAACTCTCAAATTGCTTAATATAATTACATAGAGACCAAGAGGAGACTGGTCATGACAAAAGAGTTAGCCACGTAAGGCAATAAGCAGAAATGATTAGTCAGTAACAAAACTGGTTTTTAAAAAAAGTCTTCCAGGACTGTCTATGAAAATCAGCAAGCCTTAAACCAGAGTTCATCAGAATTGAAATAGTACCCTGAGACATTGTTGCATGAAGCCATAGACATTACCTTCAAAAACTATCCTATCATAACTCTGAATGATTTCAGAGGACTAAGGTATCTAATGGACATTTTCTACAGTGAAGATGTTAAGTGATGAAAGGTTAAACGAAAGATTTATGTGTTGAGAACAGGCTGTGATTTGTAGACTCATAGTCTGTCTCAGTGTCTCTTCCATGGCCACTGGCGAAGTAAATGCTAGAGCCACTTGTCTTTATTCTTTTAACTTACAATAAGTGGCTGAAGGATCCCACATCTACAAGAGGAAAATTACTAGACAATGCAGGAAAGCTCTTCTGAGATAAATGAACACTCTACATTAATTAAAAGGCCACAACTAGATGATGGAGAGTGCTATCTCATAAAGTCAAACTTCAAAGGCACTTTTCAAATGTCTCTTTAAAGAAAACCTGACCTTTCTTTCTTTCTCTCTTTCTTTCTTTATTATCAGAAAGTTTGCCAAGGGCAGTCTGGGCCTTGGGTCATTTCGTTTTGACATGGAAGTTCTTTCAGCATTAAAAACAATCAAAAGACCAGAAATATTTAACTCTGCTGTGACCATGAGGACACATTCAGCAGTATTAAAAAAAAACAATGTTGAAGCATCAGGATTTCAAAGGTTGTGTTTTAATAATTCCATAAAGCTTTTCCCCCTCACATATGAGAGAGATGACTTATATGAGGCCATGACTAGCTAAAAGAGTAAGCATGAATAGATATTTTTTAAGGTATTTCATGTTATTTTACATGAAAGTTCTAGAAAAATTGTTGAGTACACCACTAGTAACTCTCTGTGTTTAAATACTTGTGTTAGATGTAGATTAGCTGATGTTAGATGTGGATGTGGACATAAATATATTTTCATGAAAATAAAAACTGTTTACAAAAGGTCTTTTTTCCCATTTTAAGGTATAATTTACAGAAAATAAAATTTACCCATTTTAGGGTACAGTTCTCCAAGTTTTGACAAATACAGTTGTATAACCACCACCACAAGCAAGAAACAGAACAGTTCCATCACTACCCAAAATTCCCCTGGAACTGTTGGTAATAAACCCATCTTTCCAGCTCCAGCCCCTGGCAACTACTGATTGGCTTTATGCTCCTGTAATTTTACCTTTTTCACAATGCCCTATAAATGAAATTATACAATATGCAGCAAAGGCCACTTTTAAACTTCACGCACTTGATAAAAAGTGAAGTAACTAAATACAGTGCTCATTTTAATTTATTGATTTCTATTTCCTGAGCTTAAAGGCAATAATAGATACATAAAATCAAATTCCCCTTGAATATTACATCTTGAAACAGGTGTTACCCAGGAAGCCTTTTGAATATATAGATCTTTAGGACTTCACTTTCGATGTATTGAATCAAAAATTACTCAGTGTGGGTCCTAAGAATTTAGTCTTTACCAGGTCCTCCAAGCTTGATTCTGACTGATCAGCTAGATTTGGGAAACATCAACCCAAGAGATATTCACTATATGAGATCAACTACCAGATTGTAAGCTACGTGTGGTGATGGGATCAAAGTTCAGAGATTGGGAGAGTCCTACCTAGGTGATCTTGCCTTACTGGCTGCAGGACCTCGAACAAGTCACTTAAAGTCGCTGAACCTTGGTTTTCTCCTCTGTCGTGCAGGGGTAACGATGCCTACCTCATAGGATTATTTTGGGGACTAAATGCATATGTAGCATTTAGAATAGTGTCTGGCACACTTAGCACTCAATGAATGGAAGCTGCTTATCTTGCTGTCATTGGTATCAGTATTATCATCATTATCATCATCATGCTGTCCTAACTAAGCATCTTACTTCTCTTTCTCCATATTTCTGCGTTTTGGTCCATTTCACTATGTTTTAGCCCTTCCTCTAGAGGCGATCAAAGTAGAGAACCCATTTTATTAACAGCTCAACTATTATTCAGGGCAGTGCAAAGCTAACAGAAATTCACTGATTGTCCGCATCCCTCACTTTTACCTTGTTATAGTCTCAAAGATAACAACAGAGACAAAAAGTGAATTTACTGAGAACTCTCACTCATTTTCCCAAGGAGATATTATTGGCCAAACATAAGCAAACAAAAGGGAGAAAGAGAAATAAAGGGCCAGAATAAAGAAGAAAATTAGGCTGTCTGTGTAGTCAGAAATATCTAAAAATTGACTTCATTCATTAGTAGTTTTAGATGTATATACATGTATTTTTAAGCTATAGTTTTTATTTAAGCCATGAAATACAGAAGAGTGATATGTGGCTGTACCTGCTAATATAAAGAAAGAACAACTCAGGTGGAGAGAGGGCGAGAGCGGTAAAGGGGCACATACGTATGGTGATGGGTAAAAACTAGACTATTGGAGGTAAACACGATGCAGTCTATACAGAAGCTGAAATATAATAATGTACACCTGAACTTTACACAATGTTATAAACCAATATGACCTCAATAAAATAATTAAAAAAAAAAAAAGAAAGAAAGAACAACTCCTATCCTCAAAGAATTATGCAACGCTGCCAACACCAAGGGCTGAAGACAAGGATCGAAAGACAAAGCTGAAACTCACAAGCCCTACCTGTTCTCAGCATCGCCACTGCACTTTGGGGACATCAATTCAAAGGATTTAGTAAATTTCACCACCTGCCGCACAGAAAGACAATAAATCCAAGTCAATTAACGCTTTCTCACAGTTTAAAATAATGCAATAAACATTTTTCATCTTTATAATGACCATTACGATAATTGAAGATTAAAGAGAGATTTTAAGTGGAAAAATCCCAAGAGACAGAAGAAGAAAATTCTGTACTACATTTTGTATTTTACTTTTTACATGGCATACATTGCCAAAGTTGTAACGCATTTTACTAAATATGTATATATTTTTACAATGAAGTGTGTACTACCTTGTGGTGGTCAGGCAAAGGGACATCTCATTGGAATACAACTTTTTCACTGTCCTTTAACAACCCAATCACCATTCATGGAGAATCAAGTAGAGACAAAAGACTCCTCAAGAAGGATGTCCTCCACCAACCCCAGGCTCCCAAAGTTACCTTCCCTGGATTATCATTGTTCTCAAGTGAACCTTTTGCTGCCACTCCCTGAAGGGTAGAGAGGAGGAAGCCACCTTCTTCAAAGATCATCCCTGGTGTGGACACTTCCTCTCTCACCTGTCCAGTGAAACCAGCACACCCAGCGCAAGAGCCTGATCAAGATTTATTATGTTGAAAGGGAATTTATGGGGATGGAAAATGTTAAGGTAGTTTTTCTTATTATTAGCTACTATGGACTTCTTACTATAAACCAGGCCCTACATCAGAACCTAATTTCTTTATTACAACTCTGTAAAGTAGGGATTTTTATCCTCAGTATATAAGTGAGGAAACTAACCCATACTTTTTAAGAAACTCACTCAGTTTTATATAAATGGGGCAACTGGGATTAAAGCAAGTCTGCATGACTCAAGAGTACCAGTTCTTTCAACAACACTAAAAATGTTGAGTGGGAAAGGCACTATTTTTGGCCCTCTTTTGACAAGATATACCAGATGAAAGAAAAATGAGTCCCTTATACTGAAAGGAGTCATCTGAATGTCACTGGATGCTTCCAAGGTTGACATTTAGATTTGCCTTAGCCAGATGCAGTCATGCTTCAAAGGCCTTTTAAATTAACCACTTACAAGGAATTGATGGGCACCTTAGAAAATGATTTGGAAACTGGGAATAGATTAAATATTAAAACAACTTTATCAGTGAGGTAATGAACCCAAACTAAGAAAATGCAACATTAGGAAAGAGATAAAAGAAAAGAAAAGCCCATCACAAGGAAAATTGCGTGTGACTAGCTGAATGCAGGGCAATGGCAGTAGCTCATCTGCAAGGAATTACCCTTGACAACTATAGAATATATTCCATTTCATATTCTAATGTGAACTAAGTCTCTACAAAATCACTTATTGTGGCAAATTTTATTTTCCAAAGATGGCCACAACAGTATCTCCTATCACACATTCTTCTCTACAATATGATCCTGCCACCCTCCTACCAAGTGGTAGGGTCAATGTTCCCTCCCCTTGAATCTAGGTGAGCTTCTGACCACTTCACCCAAGAGAGTATACAGAAGAGATGCTATGTGCCTTCTGAGGTTGTCATATAAGGCAATGCAGCTCTGCCTCATCTGATGGAATACTTGTGCCTGGAGGCTTGAGCCACCATGTCAGGAGTCCAATCACCCTAAGGCTGCCACGCTGAAAGGTAGCCAAACCATATAGAGAGGCCACATGTAGGTGCTCTGGTCAGCAGCTCTAGTCTTTAAGCCATCCCAGCCCAGGTGCCAGACATATGAGCAAACAAACTTTCAGATAATTCCAGTTCCCAGCCATTAAGTCATCCCTGATCCTCATGTTTTTCCAACTGTGGCCCCAGATATTCTGGAAAGAGGGAAGACATCCTTGCTATACCCTCTCCAAATTCTTGACCCACAGGATCTGTGAGCATAATAATATGGTTGGCTTAAGCCTCTAAATTTTGGGTTTATTTGTCACACAGCAAAAGTAACTGGAACACTTATCCTAATTGAGGAGTTAAACAGAACCCAATCACTTAGAAACCTTGATCCAGCTGCAATATTCTTGGGTTTCACCAGGCCATCAAGCCACAAAGAGACTATTTGCTGTCACCAAATAATAAATCCCTTAAACTATATCCTAATAATTCTTAAAGTTAAAACAATAATAGGATAAAAAGTAGAAGCATTTCATTTATGTTTGCAGAATGGGAAATTGTCACAGATTTTAAAAGAGGCAGTTAGTCCTATATCTCTGCTTTGATCTCTCCTCATTTGTGATTTCTTTCCATATTTGGTTAGATGACAGTAAATTCTTCTCCTATTTTATCATGTTTTAGGCTGTTGCTATGGACTGCATGTTTGTGTCCCCCCAAAACTCATATGTTGAAACCCTAATCCCCAATGTGATGGTATTTGGAGACGGTAATTGAGAGGTAATTGGGTCATGAGAGTGAAGTCTATAAGGGGATTAGTGTTTCTCTAAGAAGAGACAGAGAGAGCTTGCTTCTTCTCATCTCTGCTATGTGGGGCTACAAGGAGAAGACAGCCATCTGCAAAGGAGAAAGAGTGCCCTCACCAGACACTGGATCTCACGGTGCCCTGATCTTGGACTTCCTAGACTCTAGAACTGTGAGAGATACACGTTTACTGTTTAAGACACTCAGACTATGATAGCAGCCCGAACTAAGACAACTATATCCTAACATTTTACTGCAAATCTGTATGAGGAATTTTGTACACATTATGACCAATCTTTTATGTATGTATCAATGCTTACAACATCCTGGCAAGGTAGATATTATTATCCCCATTTTATTAAAGGGAAATTAAAGTTTAGAGGGGTTAAGTGTTTCCTGGAAACTATACAAGCAATACATTGCAGAATTGGGCTTTGAACCATATTGGTCTGATTCCACAGCCTCCAGTTTCCCCACTGCTTTCCTAAGCATGAGCTTATGAGTGGTATTGCACAGGCAAATTATTTAGACATGACTCCTTCAAAGTGAGACTAGTTAGATAAACTCTGCCTTTATTTATTAATGCTACAAATATTTATTGAGTACATACTATATTCCTGAATTTGAATAAATATAAACTAAAAGTAACTTGAAGTAAAACACTTGGCTTGATATAAAACTAATCAAATCACCAATAAACTACTAATTGTTTCTGCATTTGGAAATCAAGAAAGATATACCTTTTAATTTCCTTACCTGATAGATGAGATTAAACTCTCCAATATTACGAGGAATACTTCACTTGGCTTGCTTTTTACTATTGATTAGAATACTTTACAACGCTGAAAGGATAGATGTTAATTTCTGAAAAACTGATAGCAACGCAAATTGGGTTGTAAATGGGGGAGTGAGTCCCCCCGTGGGGTCTTTAAGGACGACTCGAACACGGGCAGAGACATTACACTCAGAAAGGCATGTGAAATTAAAGGATTTATTATACTCACAGGTCCTAGAGAGCGGGCATGGCATGCCTCGAGGGCCACATAAAGTCACCCAAAGCCCAAAGTTTGGCCACTGTAGACAGGGTGAGAGCAGAGCAAGCACCCGTGGGTAAGGGCCATGAATCGAGGCTCAGAGGCCGGGTAGTTTGTGGCACTTGGGAAGCATTCTCGGGTAATATGAATATAACGAGTCAAAACGGAAAGGACGGAAGGGGTAAAATGGGGAAGTCGTGGTGAGGCTTATCATTTGAATACACACGTTGAGGATGAGTACCCAGAAATGGGCAACAACTAGGTGAAAGTTACCATCTCCAAGTACCAGTACAAGCAGGACAAGTGCCTGCACTCAGAGAGCCATGCAGGCACCAAAGAACAGCTTGACATTACACAACTGATTCTTGTCCTATAGCAATGCAAATGAATTTTATCCAAGAAGAAATGCAAGTGATTTCTGTGCAGTAGAAAAGATAAGCCCATAGTCACAATTTTATTGTACTAGATGACAGTAACCATTTTTTAATCTAACCTAGTAATCTTACTAACCTAGTAAAATCTGTCAGTATTCTTTCAGTGCGTGTTTTAGAACTGACTTATCACCTCGCTGGTTTCTCTCCTTAATGAATTAAATAAATCTTTGATATATGCTTGCTTTAGATTTGTGCAAGGGTCAGGTTTTTAACTTTCTGAAAACTGTTCTTTGACACAACAAGTACGTACTGAGTGTCAGTATGTGTGAAGAAGCACAGTCGGCACTGGGGTGACACGTGTGAAAGTAACAGAGAAAAAATCCCCACATGCATGGAGCTTACTTTAGGGTAGGGAGCGTAATTTGCTCTGGCTCCTCAAAACTAGTGCTCCCTGGAATAATAGTGAACTTCTGCTTTCCACACCTTACGAAAACAAACCTGGGAAATGTCCAGAGATTAAAAGAGAATAAAGATCTTTAAAAAAAATTTTTTTTAAAGCTGCTGAGGGATAACGGCTTACAAGAAATGGAATAGAAAATTCTGGAATTTTAAAGGTATAAAACTTATAGAATCTAGAATCACAAGGAGAATAGATAAGATAAACAAGGACCTCTTGAAATGTCAGAATGTTTGAACTCTTGAAATGCGAAAGAGGAACTATTAAAGCTACCGAAAGGAAGAAACACTTTTTTCTAGTTAGAACTTTTTATTCCAACATAAATCATATGCTGAAAAGAAAAACAGGGCCAAACATTTTGTTTTATTTGTTTTATTTTCTAAATTCATGTTTAATGAATAAAGGGAAAGTCAAGGATTATGCATCTTTCAACTTTAGCACTCCATATCATGGCAAGAACTAGTTGTGTCCTCCAATAAACCAGCCCATGGTGTCCTGATCAAAGTCAGACACTGGATTCACAAACCATGGTGTTGACCTTGTGCATAGTAAAGAATTAGCCTTACCCAAAGAAAGGTCTGGCCTTGCCCTTGGCTCCTGGGAGGTAACGTCTAAGCCCCTGAAACATCCAGCCTTGATAAATGTGTCTTTGTTTACCTGGGCGCCCTGGGCCAGCCAGACAGTAACTATGTAATTTAGAGTAGCAGCTTTGAGCCACACCAACAATGTGATTTAGGAAGGGCTTTGGGTTACATGCTATCTGTTGACCTGTGGAGAGACTGGAGACTGAGGCCGACAATGGGGGTGGCCAAGCCACAAAAAGACGCTAGATGCCAAGGCTTGGGTGACCTTCCCTGGTTGGCAATACTTCATGCATATTGTCCCATATTGTTGCTGGGAGAAGTGAAGGCTATCCATGACTCCACGGAGAGAGGACAACTGGAAGCTCCACTTTTGGAACCCTCCTGGACTCTGCCCAGGGGTTCATCCTTTGGCTGACTTTAATCTGTATCCTTTCCTATAATAAACCATAATCATGAGTGTAACAGCTTTCAGTGAGTTCTGTGAGCTCTTCTAGCAAATTATTGAGGCTAAGGGTGGTCTTGGGAACCCCTAAATTTGTAATTGGTGGCAGAAGTGAGGGTGGTATTGTAGACTATGTTCCCTAACTTCGCATCTTGTATGATAATTATTAGGTTCCTGTGTCTTTAGAAGAAAAATGAGGATAATACTAATGTTGTCTGGTTTTTGGCTAAATATTGATAATCCAGTGTGTATCAAGTACTGGATAGCATAAACAGCTACCAAAGAAATAGTGAATAAGGTCTCTAACCTTTAAGGAATTAATATTTTAAAGGAGAAAAAATTTAAACTTAAGGATAAGGAAAAATTTCTTGATAAGTAGATGTGATTCCTACTAAATCACATTACTAAACCCAAGAAATTATAAAATCTATTAAATTTTTTCTTTTACCTTGGCTGTTGGGAAGCTCAGAGCAAAGCTTTAGGTTTGAAGTTTTATCTTTTTGTAGCATAATTTGGTTTTGTGTTTGTTGATTTGGTTTGTTTTGATTACAACATCTACATTCTCTTTCTTCCTTTTTACTTGAAATTTTGCCTTTCATTCTATTATGTGTTTGGCACATAAAAAGCACTCAGAAAATATCTGTTCACTATGATTTTTTGTATTTTTGCTGAAGGGTATCTTAAATGCTTTTGGTAATTAATTGAGTGAAAGTATAAACAAAGAGGAAATGTTCTTACATACTTGAAAAAATGTATAAATGTGTATAAAAATACTTCTACACATGCAATAACATAAATTTGCTTATGTAAAACTAATTACAGTTGAACCAAGCCATTATGAGCTATTAAATTTTATAAAAGAGTATTTTCCAGAAGTATGGGAAGGGAATATGGAATGCTGGGTAGGAGAAATAGAACATTTAAGGGCCTACAAGCTGATAGCAAATGATATAAGAAAAAAAGAGAAGCAAGCTTGAGTCCTATCAAGACAGTGATAAAATATAAACAGAGTAATGAAACAGTGAAGACAAACCCACTACTGATTATAAGCCAGATAAGATAAAGGAAGTGGTGAAACATCAGCCTTGATTCCATAAGGTGTATAAAGTTAGCCTGGTTCCAGTTCATCTAACTACGAAGGGCTTCAAATCCACTGTAGAATGAATCTAAGATTGTCACAGAAATCCTAGTCTGAACCTGTATTCAGGAACCCGGGGCTGCTGGTGGAATCCCCTTACAGATTCTCTGAATTTAGGGCAATCGGAGATTAGGCTCAGAATCAAATTAAGTCTCAAAGTCACCAGAATATTGGGCCCTACGGCAACATACACATAGGCCTTGATGAAGACAGCAAGATGAACAGCAGAGAAGTAATACAGTTCTGGAGACGTGGACTGATCTGTCTGCCTCCCATTCCTCTAGAGCAGGGGTGGGCAAAGGACAGTCTGTGGGCCAAATCTGGCCCACCAACTGTTTTTATAAATAAAGTTTTATTTTAACAGAGCCTCGTCATTAATTTAAATACTGCCTATGGCTACTTTCTGCTATAACAGTAGAGTTGAGTAGTTATAACAGAGACCATATGGGCCACAGAGCCTAAAATATTTACTAGCTGGCCCTTTATAGAAAAAGTTTGCTGAGTCCTGGTCTAGAGCCATATCCGGACCAGGTCAACTAGTTATTTTCTGCTAAACAGTTAATGGCTGATGATAGATTAATGTATTAATATTCTCATGTAATTTATCTATAATTCAGAAAGGGGATTCCTGGAGGCAGAATTGTCTCATCTGAAACAACACTGTAATGATAGAAATTTTAGGCGCCAAGGCAAGTGGTGGGGGATATACTTGAGAACACGCATATGTCCCACTTGGCATGGGACCATCTGACTTTAATTAAGCCTGCTGTGCTGGGACAATTATTAAAAGTGCCCCCTTCATACTTGAAAGTATCTTTGTTTGAAAAACAAAACTCTAAGCAGGCATGCTTCAAACGATTTATATTTTTTAAAAGAATTAATAAAAATATAATGCATTCAAGTAGAAAATTATTTATAGTCAAATGCCTGGGTTAAAAAATGAAACAGCAAAAACAGCTAAAATATTTTGATACAATTTAATGGGATATATAGTGTCATTGTGGAGATTATGACCAATTAAAAAAAAAAGACAAAAGCATAAATAAAAGAGAATAAAATTCATGCTTTATTCTTGACTTGGATCAATTGTATGGTTCTTAGTTTTATTAATTCTTTAAATTCAATTCTGATTTTATTATAGATGTACTAAATGAGCATAGATTAAATAAATAAATATACACACTCACAAACATTAGTAAAAAAGAATCTTATAAGAGAAATATCAGAGTGTTATAGGTCAATGAAACTGAACAAGTGGTTCCAAGCTCCTGTGGCTGTTGCTCAGGCCGGTTATCGCAGCCTGGGGAAGGCAGTACACGTGCCACAAGGAAGTAAACAAAATATCCCCAAACATCTCTGCCTGTTCTCTGGAAAAGCTCCATGGACAGAAGTCTTTCTGATTTGGATGTTTATCAAGCACTAGTTGGTCTGGTTTTTCTGTTTTTTTTTTTTTTTTCGATTTAAAAACAACTTAAAATATACGAACTATGCTCAAATAGATATTTCTGCCACCAAAAAGAAAATAGGAATGATCTACTCAGTAATCACCATTTTATTTCTTTGGAATTTCTTTAATCCCTATTTTTCAGTAAAAGGCCTGCTCTATAGGGCAAAGCAATGAATTAAATGATGGTTCACTGCCATCATTCTTGATAAATTTCTCGCTTATGCTGAGGAGTAATTTACTCTAATCATTTATTCACTCAATCAACATTTATCAAATACTTAGTGTACCAGACACTGTATAGGGTCTGGGAATACCAAGGAGCATAAATCATGTCCTGTCCTTGAGGATCTCAGAACATAGTACAGAGGGGGAAACAGTTCACAGACTATAATTTTACCACAATGTATGTTCAAAATGCTACAAGTGCATTGAGCAGGGTGCTGAAGAAGTCTCTGCGTGAGCTATGTCCTAAAGGGTGAGCAGGCAGAGTTTTTGTAGAAAACAGAGAGAACACTCAAAAGGGTTTAACTGAACCTAATTCAGTAAATGGACTAATTACAGATGTGTGGCCAGGATTAAAATGAAACCAATAAGGAATGGTGAGGCACCCAGGGACTAGCAACTTTGGAAAGCAGTTAACACCCCGAGGTCTGAGGGGACACACGAGAGAGCGAGGGAGGGAAGGAGGCATGGAGGAAAGGAGGGAGTGATGTTATTGGTTCCCTGGAGGAGCTGGAACTGTGGAGAGGGACCTTGGAAGATTTCAGCCACTTTTACAACTGGCAGAGAAAGAACAAGAGGAGTAACTTCCCCCAACTTCTCTCTCCTCCAGTCCTTAAATCTTCTGCTGATCTCTCGGTTTGTAAAACTCAACTGGAAGCCAGAGGACAAGAAAGCCCAAGTAGCGCAGTACACAGAGATCAGCTTTCAAGGGCACTGAGCTAAAGAGAGAAAGATCAACAACAGGTGACGGGGGAGGGTGTTGCAGGGAATAGTCAGTACAGAGTTGACAATATTGAACTTCAACCAAAAAACAGTTACGATAAAGAAATCCCCCTACCATTTTGTCTTCCTAAATTGGCTAATCTTGAAGAACCACCTTGTCGTGGTATATTCCAAAATAAGACCCATCTCTATCCTTCCTCATGACTCCCGTAAGATGCACAAATGATACAGATAACAACTCCCTCATCTATGTGCTTCTGTAAAACCCCAAGTACCCTTCCTTTTCTTTGAGAAGTTCCTCGTTAATGAATGTTTACCCTATTGCAATAGCCCGGGTGAAATTATCTCCTTAATTGTCTGGTACATTTTGTCTTTCACAGGAACTACATGAGCAAAGATACATAGGCAAATACAGGTTTAGTCTGACCATGGGGAGGAGGGGCAGAGGAGGAAGAAAGGGCTATACAGAGCGAGACTGAGGACCAGAGAGGAAAATCAAAAGTTAAGTTGGGAGTAGAGGTGATGGACCTTGAATTCTGGGCAGTTTGAACTTTATTGTGCAGGCAAACAAACAGTTATCAAATGATTTGAAGCATGAGAGAGGTAGATGCATGTTTTAGAAAGATAACTTGAAGCAGTATTAAGAACTGATGGAAAAGAAGAGTTCCTTGTTTGCAAGCAAAAAAATGAGTCAGGAGGAAAACATCCAGGTGAGACATTAGCAGAGAGTACAGACAGTGGTAGAGGGAATGGGATTGAGGGCCTAGAAATGATGTTTCAACGTAAAAGCAACTGAACTTGGAGACAATTGCATATAGTTGGTAAGAAAGACTTAGAAACTACTCTGTGGTTTTTAGCTTGAGTTGCTTATCACACGATGATGACTCTACTAACTGAAATAGGAAATCTCAGAAGTGGTGAAGATTTAGGGCAGGATGTGGCGGAGATGGGCAGCAGAGATTGAAGTTCCATAGTTGATTTTATATATATATCTACTATATATATATATTATATATTTATATATCATTTATATGTATATATATGTGTGTGTGTAGCCAGTCCTGGTGGTCTAGTGGTTAAGATTCAACACTCTCACCACTGTGGCCTGGGTTCATTTCCCAGTTAGGGAACCACATCACCCATCTGTCGGCTGTCATACTGTGGCAGGTGTGTGTTGCTGTGATGCTGAAGGCTATGCCACTGGTATTTCAAATACCAGCAGGGTCACCCATGGTGGACAGCTTTCAGTGGAGCTTCCAGACTAAGACAGACTAGGAAGAAGGACCTGGTCACTCATTTCTGAAAAAACTGGCCATGAAAACCCTTTGAATAGCAGTGGAACATTGTCTGATATAGCACCAGAAGGTGAGAGGATGGCGCAAAAAGACCGGGCAGGGTTCTGCTCTGCTGTACATAGGGTCACTAGGAGTCGGAATTGACAGCACTAACAACAACAACAAATATGTGTATGTATATATACATATATTTAACATATGTGTATATATATATGTATATATACATATGTATATGTATATATGTATATATACATATATTTAACATATATAAATGATTCATGATGTGAGTTGAGTCAATACATTGACACATAATTATTAATAAAGTGAGTGGAGTTAATACATACAAATATATAATATATTAATGATAAATGATGTGAGTATAGTCATATGTATATATACACAGATATATATAATAATGATTGTTTGGATAATCATCAGAGATTTTTAGATACCTTCCATCTTGTACTTTAGAAAAAGCACTTGGAACAAAAATCAAACAGAATTTAAGTTGGCTTCCTTCCAGGGAAAATGAAAGTTAAAGAAAGATGGGGAAATGGAAAGAAAGTGAAATGGAAAGAAAAGCCTGAAGCGACTTTTACTATCCATTTAGGATGGAGTGGACTAAATTATAGGCTGTTCCAGAACAATTAGATGATGATTACCCCCATCTCTTCCTCTCAGGAAGAGTGCTGGATTCAGGAAGACCATCTAGTTCAATGGCTTAGTTGTATGCGTATCTATATAAGAACCAAGAAATTAAGAAACACATTAGAAAACAAGTGTAGCTTGTGCTTCATGGTTTAGAAAATGAACTCCAGAAACTAGCTTCATATTTACAAACTCAGCTATAAAGTACTTCATGGAGTTTTGGGCAACAAAATAACTTCCAGCCATCAGGATGATCCATGAAAGGAGAACTCTTGTATAAAACACTAGTGCTGAGACAGTGCCTTAGGACATAAGATTAAAATGTTTACATTTGTTTTCCTTGACTAGGCACAAAAGGAAATAGTAGAGATAATAGTGAGTACATGAGCTAGAAAAGATCTAAGAGAAGTGATAGGAATTGCTTAGACGGGTTCATGGAATGGAATAACATTAAGCAGAGAATATTCAGTTCAAAGGACTAAATATTTCCTAATGTTGACAGCAGCTATGGAACAATCTTTTTATTTTTTCAGTCTAGTGGAAAATACCATTGACAAAGTCACTTGAAATTGATTGACTGAAACACTTAAGAGAGGCAAGAGAGGGTAAAATATTAATTTTGGCAGGAGAGAGGGCTAGAAAGGCATTCCTCAGTTCTATTTTTGGCATCCACTGAGTAAACTGATCAGTGTACACCTGACTGCCCAGTTTAAATTCATGAATGCCATTTCTAAACACTGAGTTAAGAGCTTGATGAATCAAAGCTTCTACAACTAGATTTAAAAATTTTTTTTGCCCTCTTTCCCTCAAATGTAGAGAGGCCAGGCAAAATCATACATCTGCAATAACCAGCTTTTTAAAATATTTAAATCACAAAAAAAATAAGTTTTTGTTTCCAGGAATGATTCTAATAAAATAGAGAAAAACAAAAGGTATTTTTGGAGGAAGAAAACTTTGAGCAGATTTTTTTCCTGAAATGATACTCTTTTTTTCTGATTGCAAAAAGTAGTGTATGGAATGCAGTAGAGATGGTGCTATAAGTTCATGCTTTCTCACATCTGTTCTCTTCCAAAAACAGAGCAAAGATTAATAAAATACAGAAAGAGAAAACTAGAAAGACATCTAGAGGTTAAAAGAGAGAAAAAAGAGAAGGAATGAGGAGCAGAGGGGAGAGGGAAAGAAAAAGATCTGTAAAGGCACAAGCCTGAAGATGGAGGCCTACTGTACTCCAAGTCCAGAAATAGGCAGGCAGCAGTAGTTGGAATTTCAGCTTCTACTGGGGTTTGGGGACTAAAAGTGGCCACTTGAGACAAGTGACCTAGCTTCACCCCCAGAAAGTGAACCAAGCTGCTTCTGGCTTAGTGTCATATTACCACACAGCAGGATACCCAAGCCACCAATATAAGACCTGGATCTTGACAAAGGGCCAAGGAACTGTGCAAATTATTAGACAGGAAGGGAAGAGTACAGAGAGAATAAAAGAAAACTATGGCACAAACAAACAAAAGCACTCATCAAAATGAGCTCCAATCCCAAATTCAAAAACCCATAAACAATTAAGATTAATACAGATAATACAGACAACTAAATCAACAATCTACAGAATTGGACAAGAAGATATTGATAAATCTCATTTATGCTGAAGATTTGAACACACATATCAGAGAATGATAGGTGAAGAATAGAGAGAACATAAATGATTTGAACATCACCTCATTCTTTTTTTTTTTTAATTTTTTGTTTATTGCGGTAACGTTGGTTTATAACATTGTAAAAATTTCAGGTGTACATCATTGTACTTCTATTTCTGCATGGACTACATCATGTTCACCACCAAAATACTAATTACAACCCATCACCACACACATGTACCGAATTATCCCTTTCACCCTCCTCCCTCCCCCCTTCCCCTCTGGTAACCACCAATCCAATCTCTGTCCCTATGTGTTTGTTTATTGTTGTTATTATCTACTACTTAATGAAGGAAATCATACGGTATTTGACCTTCTCCCTCTGACTTATTTCACTTTGCATTATACCCTCAATGTCCATCCATGTTGTCACAAATGGCTGGATTTCGCTGCTTTCTTATGGCNGAGTAGTATTCCATTGTGTATATATACCACATCTTCTTTATCCATTCGTCCCTTGATGGGCACTTAGGTTGCTTCCAAGTCTTGGCTATCGTGAATAAGGCTGCAATGAACACAGGGGTGCATGTACCTTTACAAATTGGTGTTTTCAAGTTCTTTGGATAAATACCCAGCAGTGGAATAGCTGGATCATATGGTAGTTCTATCGTTGATTTTTTGAGGAATCTCCATACTGTTTTCCATAGTGGCTGCACCAGTTTGCACTCCCACCAGCAGTGTATGAGAGTTCCCTTCTCTCCACATCCTCTCCAAAACATGTTGTTTCCTGTCTTGTTAATTATAGCCATTCTGACGGGCGTGAGGTGATATCTCATTGTAGTTTTGATTTGCATTTCCCTGATAGTTAATGATTTTGAACATCTTTTCATGTGTCTGTTGGCCATCTGTATATCTTCTTTGGAGAAATGTCTGTTCAGGTCTTTTGCCCATTTTTTAATTGGGTTGGTAGTTTTTTTGTTGTTGAGATGCATGAGTTCTTTATATATTTTGGAGATTAAGCCCTTATCAGATGTATGGTTTGCAAATATCTTCTCCCAACTGTTAGGTTGTCTTTTCATTTTGTTGATGGTTTCCTTTGCTGTGCAGAAGCTTTTTAGTTTGATGTAGTCCCATTTGTTTATTTTTTCTATTGTTTCTCTTGCCCGGTCAGATGTGGTGTTTGAAAAGATGTTGCTAAGACCGATGTCGAAGAGCGTACTGCCTATGTTTTCTTCTAGAACTTTCACAGTTTCAGGTCTTACATTCAAGTCTTTAATCCATTTGGAGTTAATTTTTGTGTATGGTGTAAGGTAAGGGTCTACTTTCATTTTTTGCATATGGCTATCCAGTTTTCCCAACACCATTTGTTGAAGAGACTTTCTTTTCCCCAATCTATGTTCTTGGCTCCTTTGTCAAAGATTAGCTGTCCATAGATGTGTGGGTTTATTTCGGGGCTTTCGATCTATTCCATTGATCTGTGTGTCTGTTTTTGTGCCAGTACCATGCTGTTTTGGTTACTATAGCTTTGTAGTATATTTTGAAATCAGGGAGTGTGATACCTCCAGCTTTGTTCTTTTTTCTCAGGATTTCTTTAGCTATTCGGGGTCTTCTGCTGTTCCATATAAATTTTAGGATTCTTTGTTCTATTTCTGTGAAAAATGTTGTTGGAACTTTGATAGGGATTGCATTGAATCTATAGATGGCTTTAGGAAGTATGGACATCTTAACTATGTTAATTCTTCCAATCCAAGAGCACGGAATATCTTTCCATTTCTTTGTGTCTTCTTCAATTTCTTTCAGAAATGTTTTATAGTTTTCGGTATACAGCTCTTTCACCTCTTTGGTTAAGTTTATTCCTAGGTATTTTATTCTTTTTGTTGCAATTGTAAATGGGATGGTATTCTTAATTTCTCTTTCTGCTACTTCGTTGTTGGTGTACAGAAATGCAACTGATTTTTGTATGTTGATTTTGTATCCTGCAACTTTACCATATTCGTTTATTACTTCTAAAAGTTTTCTGGTGGATTCTTTAAGGTTTTCTATATATAAAATCATGTCATCTGCAAATAGTGACAGTTTCACTTCTTCCTTTCCAATTTGGATCCCTTTTATTTCTTTCTCTTGCCTGATTGCTCTGGCTAGGACTTCCAATACTATGTTAAATAGGAGTGGTGACAGTGGGCATCCTTGTCTGGTTCCTGTTCTTAGAGGGATAGCTTTCAGTTTTTCACCATTGAGGATGATATTAGCTGTGGGTTTCTCATATATGGTCTTTATTATGTTGAGATACTTTCCTTCTATACCCATTTTATTCAGAGTTTTTATCATAAATGGATGCTGGATCTTGTCAAATGCTTTCTCTGCGTCTATTGAGATGATCATGTGATTTTTGTTCTTCATTTTATTAATGTGGTGTATTACGTTGATTGATTTGCGAATGTTAAACCATCCCTGCATACCTGGAATAAATCCCACTTGATCATGGTGTATAATCTTTTTAACGTATTGTTGTATGCGATTTGCTAGTATTTTGTTGAGGATTTTCGCATCGATGTTCATCAGTGATATTGGCCTGTAATTTTCTTTTTTTGTGTTGTCCTTGTCTGGTTTTGGTATCAGGGTAATGTCAGCTTCGTAGAATGAGTTAGGGAGCTTCCCCCTCTCCTCAATTTTTTGGAAGAGTTTGAGAAGGATAGGTATTAAGTCTTCTTTGAATGTTTGGTATAATTCACCAGGGAAGCCGTCTGGTCCTGGACTTTTATTTTTGGGGAGGTTTTTGATTACTGTTTCGATCTCCTTACTGGTGATTGGTCTATTCAAATTCTCTATTTCTTCTTGATCCAGTTTTGGAAGGTTGTATGATTCTAAGAATTTATCCATTTCTTCCAGATTGTCGAATTGGTTGGCATATAGTTTTTCATAGTATTCTCTTATAATCTTTTGTATTTCTGAGGTGTCTGTTGTAATTTCTCCTCTTTCATTTCTGATTTTACTTATTTGTGCCTTCTCTCTTTTTTTCTTGGTGAGTCTAGCTAAAGGTTTGTCAATTTTGTTGGTCTTTTCAAAGAACCAGCTCTTGGTTTTATTAATTTTTTCTATTGTTTTTTTGGTTTCTATTTCTTTTATTTCTGCTCTGATTTTTATTATTTCCCTTCTTCTACTGATTTTGGGCTTTGTTTGTTCTTCTTTTTCCAGTTCCTTTAGGTGCATTGTTAGATTGTTTATTTGAGATTTTTCTTGTTTGTTGAGATAGGCCTGTATCGCTATAAACTTCCCTCTTAGAACCGCTTTTGCTGTATCCCATAAATTCTGGCATGACGTATTTTCATTTTCATTTGTCTCCAGGTATTTTTGATTTCTTCTTTGATTTCTTCGTTAACCCAGTCGTTGTTCAGTAGCATTTTGTTTAATCTCCATGTATTTGTGGCTTTTCTGATTTTCTTCCTATAGTTGATTTCTAGTTTCATACCGTTGTGGTCAGAAAAGATGCTTGGTATTATTTCAATCTTCTTAAATTTATGGAGACTTGTTTTGTGGCCTAATATGTGATCAATCCTGGAGAACGTTCCATGTGCATTTGAAAAGAACGTGTATTCTTCGGTTTTTGGATGGAATGCTCTGTATATATCTACTAGGTCCATCTGTTCTAGTGTGTCGTTTAAGGCCAATGTTTCCTTATTGATCTTCTGTTTGGATGATCTATCCATTGGTGTAAGTGGAGTGTTAAAGTCCCGTACTATTATTGTGTTACTGTCTATTTCTGTTTTTATGTCTGTTAATAATTGCTTTATATATTTAGGTGCACCTACATTGGGTGCGTAGATATTTACAAGTGTTATATCCTCTTGTTGGATTGTTCCCTTGATCATTATGTAATGCCCTTCTTTGTCTCTTTTTACAGTTTTTGTTTTAAAGTCTATTTTGTCTGATATGAGTACTGCTACCCCAGCTTTCTTTTCATTGCCATTTGCGTGGAGTATCTTTTTCCATCCCTTCACTTTCAGTTTGTGAGTGTCTTTAGGTCTGAAGTGTGTCTCTTGTATGCAGCATATATATGGGTCTTGTTTTTTTATCCAGTCAGCCACCCTATGCCTTTTAATTGGAGCATTTAGTCCATTGACATTTAAAGTAGCTATTGATAAGTATGTACTTACTGCCATTTTTTAACTTTTTTTTTTTTTCCTCAGTGTTTTAGTAGTCCTTCTCTGTTCCTTTCTTCTTCTATACAGAATTGATGGTCACTTTAGTTTGACCTCTGTCTGAAACCTGTACTCTTTAACTACCCTCCTCCCTCCTTTTATGTTTTTGATATCATATCTAACCTCTTTTTTGTGCATTTGTGTCCATTACGTTCTAATCGTGGAAATAGATAATTTTTCCTATTTGTGGTCTTTTCTTTCCCCCTTAAATCAGTCCCTTTAACATTTCTTGTAACACTGGTTTCTTGGTGACAAACTCCTTTAATTTTTGCTTATCTGGGAAAATTTTGATCTCTCCTTCCATTTTGAACGATAACCTTGCTGGGTAGAGTATTCTTGGCTGTAAGTTTTTTCCTTTTAGCACTTTAAATATATCGTGCCATTCTCTTCTAGCCTGTAAGGTTTCTGCTGAGAAGTCAGCTGATAGCCTTATGGGGTTTCCTTTGTATGTAACTTGACATTCTCTTGCGGCTTTTAGGATTCTCTCTTTATCTTTAATTCTGGACATTTTGATTATGATGTGTCTTGGTGTGGGCCTCTTTGGGTTTATCTTGTTTGGGGCTCTCTGTGCCTCCTGTACCTGGATGTCTGTTTCCTTCCTTAGGTTAGGGAAGTTTTCATCTATTATTTCTTGAAATAAATTCTCTGCCCCTTGTCTCGCTCTTCTCCTTCGGGGACACCTATAACACGGATGTTAGTGCGCTTGATGTTGTCCCAGAGGTCCCTTAGACTGTCCTCACTCTTTTTAATTCTTTTCTCTTTTACCTGTTCACCTTGGGTAATTTCTTCTAGTTTTTCTTCTAGCTCACAGATCCGTTCTTCTGTATCCTCTACTCTGCTTTTGAGTCCCTCTAATGAATTTTTCATTTCCAGTATTGTATTCTTCATTTCTGATTGGTTCTTTTTTATATCTTCCATTTCTTTGTTGACATTCTCACTGAGTTCATCTATTCTTCTCCCCAGATCAGTGAGCATCCATAACACTCTTAGTTTGAACTCTCTGTCGGGTAGATTGCTCATTTCTGTTTCACTTAGTTCCTTTTCTGGGGTTTTGTCCTGTTCCCTTACTTGGAATGTATTCTTTTGCCTCCTCATTTTGTCTCTTTCCCTGTGCTTGTGTCTACGTATTAGGTAGGTCAGCTACGTCTCCTGCTCTTGGATAGGTGACCTTATGTAAGTGATGCCTTAGGAGGCTTCCAGTATGCTTCCCTCAGTTCTCAATGTTCCAGGGGTGGCCCCTATGTGGGCTACGTGTGTCCTTCTATTGTGGCCTGTTAGCTCTCCCTATAGGCGCCCAGGGAGGCTGAGTTATGCTCCTGGCCAGCTGTTGTAATGCTCAGCTGCTTGTAGTTGTTGTGGGCCCTTCAGTCTCTTTATCAGGTGTGGGGATCCCCAGCACAGTTGGCTGTAAGTTCTAATACCACATTTGTGTTGCAGTATTTCTTTTAAGTGAGTAGGCCCCCAGTGTGGCAGGTTGTTAGGCTCAGGGCCTTACAATTGCTGTAAACCTCTAGCCTATTAGGTCTCTTGTCAGCTCTCTGAGGATTGCAGCTGGGTGGGGCTGCCCTCAGGCACAGGAGCACCCAATTGTTTCAGGCTTTGGAAGGTGGGGCAAACCTCCTATGTGGGTCTTTGAGAAGCACAAGTCTGCAGCTGACAAGCCCTGTTGCCCACAGGTCCACACACACAGTCAACACAGTCCTGCCCCGTGTGAGCGCCCCGACCTCCCCAAGCGGACCCAGTCTCTCCAAGGCGGGAGCCCCACACACTCCGCCACCACCCCACACTCTCCACCTGCTCCTTGTGCACACCCTGCCCAGCTCAAGTCAGCTCAGTTGCCAGGCTGCAGAGCATCCAGTCACCAATCTATGCAGGCCCACACGTTGCCTGAGGGCTTGTTGTTGGGTGGGGCCAGTCTCTAGGGTGGGCTGCCTGCCCTGGCTGAGCTGGATTAAATCGCTGCTCTAGCAGGTGGCGCAGACCCTGGGCTAGCAGGTCTCAGGGAGAACTCCAATGGTGTCTGTGTCAGCACGCTCACACCAGGCCACAACAATGGCCGCCGCCAATGTCCCAGTCCCTGGAGAGGTCTCACCCCTCACCGAGATGCACTCAGGGCCTATTAGGTGAGTCTCTTGTCACCGAAGCACTGTGCACCTTTCTTTCTGGTGATTTTAGGATGCTTTCTGGAATGGGTGAGTTTGTGCGTGGGCCCTTTAAGAGCCAGTGTTAGTTTCTTTGTGAACCGGGTTTTCTGGGGGTGCTACTCAATGCTTTAGTAGTAGCAAAGTCAGATATTATGCCACTGGTGTCGATTGTGCTGGGTCCACAAAATGCCCACAGCGGGGGCGCTCCCGGCTCAGGGCCCCGCGCCTCCAGGGAGGCTGCGTACCTGTGCGCTGCTCCCGGCGGCCGTGAAGCTGGCGGCTTGTGAAGGCGGCGTTTTTCCTCTCCGGAAGGGAGTCTCTGCTTCTTCTACCCCAGTTAGGATTGTCCGTTGTTGCAGGAGTTCCTCTCATCCAGTTTTCAGTTCTGTCTCAGGGGTAATTTTTCCACGGGTAGTTGTAAATTGGCTGTGTCCACGGGAGGAGGTGAGTTCAGAGTCTGCCTACGCCGCCATCTTGACTCCGCCCCCCCATCACCTCATTCTTAACTAATAGGTCTTGAGGGAAAGTCAGCTGGAAAAACCCCCTTTGAAAAAGACTTTCCTCCTTGAGAAAAAGAAAGGTATGTGAAAAGAAGTTTCTCTTTTTTCTTCTCCTGGGACACTGTTATACGATGACGTGTTGCCTGGAGCTTCGCCAGTCTCCTGGACCATGAGGGTGAAAGCCAGCCAGTGAAGGCCGACCACTGAGACAAACACAGGGACGTGGACAGAGCCTGGGTTCTCGATTCCATCACCTGGCTGCTGCCCCGTCCCTAGAACTACTACCTGCAGACTTCTTGTTGTAAGATACAGATGTTCATATTGTCTAAGCCCTTTTCCCTTGTCTATCCTATTACTTGCAGAAATCCCCCAAACTGATTGATAAATTAAGCAATTTAAAGCAAAAGCTATACAAGTTTTCATGCAACTTGATAAGCTGCTCTTAAAATTTATATGAAAGCAACAGGCCAAGAATAAGTAAGCCAATTTTAAAGGACAACAACACTGAGGACTTGTCCTATCAGATATCAAAGTGTACTATAAATTATAAAAAAAAGAGAGTGTGATATTGGTGCAGAAATAGACAAATAGACTAGTGGAACAAAATTGTGGGCTCAGAAACAGACCTAGGTATATGTGGAAACTTGATATAATATAGAAGCAGCATTACAGAGTGGGGGGAAAACGAGATGATTGGTTATACATATATAGCTTTACACTATACACAAAAAATAAATTCTAGATGGATATAAAAGACCATAAGTACCAGATGGGTTAAAGAAGGTATAGGAGAACGTCATTATAACACAAAGATAGATAAAGATTTTTTCAACAAAACCTTTAAAGTACAAATGAAAGGAAGATTAATAAATTTGACACATTAAAATTAAAATATTCCACATAACCAAGATACCTGTTGGGACAGGCACGGCCCTGAGTCCACAGTCTTTGCTGCATGTGCCAAGAATGCAAGGCCCTGCTCGCTCGCTCTCTCTCTCTGCTTCGTTTCTCAGGATTGTGTTCTCAGTGAGCAAACTTGAGAGATGAGGTAACATCTCTCCCCAGATAAACAGCAGGCTTGATACCACTCAATGTAAAATGGATAGATTCTCCAAGCACAGTGTTCCCTTCTGTAATGCAACCCATTGCATGCGCAGTCATCTGTTGCTCTTCAGGACTTGGGGGACGTGGGGAGCCAGCACCATTGTTATGGTTTATAACATAAGGTCTACATTTGTTTCTATAAGTATATGCCCCACTGTTTTTTAGCCTTAGTTCTACATTTAAATGCATCCAATACTCCACACTAGTCTTATTTATCATGTCTTCTCCATTGCATGCTTGGCTTGATTTCAACCTCTCATATTTTTCAGGAAGGATCTCTTGGAATCATATTTCCTGCACTCTTCTTTGCATATTTAAAATGTCTTATATAATTGAATTTGGCTGGATTTTAAATGGTAGGGTCACATTTTCTCTCCCTGAGTACTTTAACACTATATTGTCTCCTTGCATTAGAGTACTATAAGCAAGTCTAACACCAGAAGGAATTTTCCTCTAACAGGTGACTTGATTTTGTCTAAATGCCCTTAGAATTTTCATTATCTTTGAAGTCCATTAACACTGAATGTGTTTCAGTGCGAAGCAATCAGTATCAACTTTTCCCAAAATGATGTGTTCTTTCAGTCTGTAAATGCAAGTTTGCCTTTATTTCAGTAAAATCTCCTAGTGTTATAATCTTAAATTTTTTTTTTCCAGTTGCATTTGTCATGTTCTCTTCAGAGACACCAATTATCCTTACTTTGGACTTCCTTTATTCTGACTGCATTTTTGTCATTCTCTCTTATCTTTTTCCACTGTATTATTTTCCATTTCATTTTCAATTTTATTCTTTATGGCCCTGAAGGTATTTTAGAAGTGTCTTTTCTTCTTTTTTGATGTTTTTAATGTAATATTCATTTCTGTATGGTTACATATTTTTCTTCTACTTCCTTCCAAGCTCTGCCAGCTCAGTTTTCTGGTCCTTTTACTGCTTATCATTTATTCCTTGAGTCCTTGTATCTCTTCTTTGAACACTTTTATTTTTCCTGAGAGATCATATTATCTAATTTCATTTCATGGAAAACTAGTAGCAATTTTTCTGGTGTGTGTTCTTCATCTGGCTTTTGTTTTCACATTCCTTTCCTCCTTTTTTCTTATGGTATCTTTGCATTAGCCCCTTGCTGGTGGACTTTGGTTATGTGCTCATCTTTAAGTGAATAATGGGTGTTGGGGGGTGATATCAGGGGAATGATTTAGGGTGACTGTGCTTGAATTTCCATTTATTGTCTTAGAGCATTTTCTCACCAACACTCTCCTCTGGGTAGCAATTTCTGCTCCCGCCTAGCAGGAGCCTCCCTTGCACTGTAAAGTCCCATATGACATATTTTCATGTGATGAAAGCCTTTAATTCTCCTCAGCTGACCAAGATTAGCAGCTGCAGGGTGACTTGCCACTCACATTGTCATATATCCTGACACATTGACAGTCTTGTTTCCAAGATGGCTTGTCTAGAAGTTTCCCTGTTCCACCTCACCTCTCCTGCCACTCTATGGCAGCAAGGAAGACTCCAGAAACATCCCTGAGCCTGCCCAGGCATCCACCCTTACTCCTCCAAGCAAGTGTGCACGACTTGTCTTGGTGAACACTGTACTCTGTCCAAGATGGCTGGATGCAGGAAATCTCGCTCAGCCTTTTACTTCATCCCACCCACTTTTCACTGCATTTGCAGTTTCCCCACATTATGTGGGCTGTGGGTGGGGTAAAGATTGGAAGCATAGGGATACGAATGTTTCTTCTTTTGTGGATTACAGAATTTTATTTCTTGTCCTTGATGTTTTCAGATTGGCCCTTAATTGCTAAAAGGTAAAATAAATCCATTTAGCAAATTCTCTCCCCTGACACCCTGACTTTCAAGCTCAGTCTCTTGCTAGGGGGTCCAGTATCTGCCCTTTCCTTCCGTGAGATGATAAATTAATGACTCTGCCTGGGAAGGGAAGATGTGTGGAAACATGACTCAAAGGGCGAGATTTTAAACTCAATTTAATAGTTGTGAAAATATGATCCCATTTATTTACCCATATTTTGATTTAAATGGTTCCCTTTTATATTTGATTTTTCTTCTTTATTATTTACTTTACAATATACCAAGGATATTTTTCCTATAAATATATATATACATATAGTTATTTTAAAGGACTACATAGAATTTCATTATATCAAACTTCCTTCTGTTGATATTAGGATTATTTACATTTTCATTATTATATATACAGCAATAAAGATTCTTACATACTCATTTTGCTCTCTTCCTCATCTCTTTCATTATGCTAAATTTTAAGAGGAGGAATTGCTGTGCAAAGGCTATGTCCTTTTAAAACTGAAATATATTTTACTAAACATACATCCATAAAGGTTACCTCAATTTAAATTTCCATCATCAGTAATGAGAATGTCCATATTCTCATACTGACACTCATACTGGTTGTTATAATTCTTTTATTTTTGTTTTTTGTTTTTTGGGGGTTTTTTGAGGAAGATTAGCCCTGAGCTAACATCCATTGCCAATTCTCCTCTTTTGGTTGAGCAAGACTGGCCCTGGGCTAACATCCGTGCCCATCTTCCTCTACTTTATATGGGATGCCACCACAGGATGGCTTGACAAGTGGTGCGTTGGTCTGTGCCCGGGATCCAAATCTGAGAACCCCTGGCCACTGAAGGGGAGCGCGCGAACTTAATCGCTACGCCACCAGGCCGGCCACTATAATTCTTTTAAATCTTTACCAATCTGATGGCTGGAAAATCATGGAGGTGTTTTAATGTGCTTATATTCTCTTAGGAATTGCATGAATGTTTTAGAAATACTTCACCCATCCAATGACTATAAAACAATATTCACCAGTATTTTTGTATTCCTTTTTTTAAACATTAAATCTTTGATCCATATGAAATTTATATTGACTTTACAGAAACAAGGCAAAAAAGTGGGCAGCCCATCTTTCAATGTCTTAAGGGGACAAAGGCCACACAAGGATTATCTAGGACAGAGATCTGCAAACTACTGCCTGCAAGCCAAATCTGGGCCGCCACCTGTTTTTGTAAATAAAGTTTTATTAGAGCATAGCCATGCTCATTCTTTATGTATTGTCTATGACTGCTGTCATGCTACAATGACAGAGTTGGGTAGCTGTGACAGGGACTGGATGATTTGCAAAGCCTAAAATATTTACTATCTGGAAATTTACAGAAAAAGTTTGCCAATCCCTGATCTAAGGAATGTACTTAGTCTCATTCATTGGTTACTACTGATTAAAGACTCCAGACTTAGTAAAGTTACATGTTAATTTGTAGCTTTTTCTCTGTTAGGGATACAAGTAATTTCTATCCCAGGGAAAAGATAACTTCGAAGGTTACACTTTATGGCCTTGTTTTGTCTCTAACTGAGAAATCTTATCCCGATATTGCCTATAAATACTTAACTTCTCAAATGCTCTTTGGACTGGTTTAACATCTTATTGGTTCCCTCATAAATTACTGAGTTACAAACAATCTTTGACATACATTTATTTTATATTTACCTAAGAGTCACGATTTTGTCTTTTAGAAAATTATATTTTAACAAGTATGAGGTAGGAATCCAGATTTTTGTGTTCTTTTTTTCTAGATTGCTAGCTGCTTGTTTCCAGAACATTTGTAGAACAATCCATCCATCTCCTCATCTATCTAATTTCATATGCTTCCTTTGTCACATATGTGTATTGGATATAAGATGATTGACTACTTAGAGAATATAATTTGCATATTGCTTATAAATTTCAAAGGCCACAGACACAGCTGTACAAAAAGTCACTTATATTATTTTTCTAAATAGGCAAACCTCTTCTTGAGCCCCAGTTCTGCCTGTTGATAGACGCAAAAGAGACGATTCTAGTTAAACTCAGCCACTTTAGGTTTTCTCAGTCATTTTGGATTTAAACTCATTTAATATTGACATTTTCATCAGGGTGACATGCAACTTTCTGGATTCTTTAGAGCAAAGGAGCTGATCTATGGTCATCCTCTCACCCAGGCTGGGTGAGGGGCCTTTGCTAAGAGCTGAGACAGCCTTGCTGGTCCTCAGCATAGTCATCCCTAACAGCACATATGCTTAAATATCCATGCCCCTATGGGTCTCCAGGCCTGGGTCACATCCTCTGTGCCTCCCTCATCCTGATAGTCTTCTTCAGGTCCCAGCCCTCCCTCTGTTAGCTTCTGTCAGGAAACAGGAAAACTGTATTTGCTTCTCATGCTCGTCTGGGGCTTCAGAAAAACTGTTGGGCGCTCACTGCCCCATAGCTCCCCCTGTGTTGCCACCTCTAGTCTCTTTCCTTGTCCTGGTGTCTGGGGGAACTTTCAAACCCCTCACCCCCACTACCACTACCACCACTATGTGGGGACTTGAGTCTCAGGGCAGGGTTAGGAAAGCTGAATACTCCACATTTACTATTCTCCTCTCTGACACTCCCACCTTAGTCTGGGCAATCCATGAGTGGGAGAGTCTAGAACTTCATCTATTTTCTTTCCAATCTATTGCTTTGGGCATAACTTTAGGCTCTGATTCCTCCAAGTCTTTAGGAAAGCCTGGCTGTTGCAAATGAAAAAGTCTTGGTTTTCAAGAATAACAATCTTGCTATACAATTTAAAAGCCCACTTTGGAACTCACAAGCTCAGAATTTAGCTATTTGTTTCTGTATTCTGTGTAATCCCTCCCATGAAGCAACATACCAGGCTGACTGTAATGTTGGGGAGAGGGGTGGGGGGTGGGGCTTCCCTTAATACCTTGATATCAATCTTTTTTCCTACAACTTTTGCTTTATGTTATGTAGATAACTATTGGCTACAACACATCTAAAACTGGAACTAGCACTCTGCATCAGAAAAGGCTCTTTGCTGTTCATCATGCATACCAGGGGCATCAAAGATGATTGGGAATGTCTAAGAAGCATCTGGCTAGTGATAAGTCTGCTGATAAGGAAAGAAAAGTCATAAGTAATAAGAGAAAGGTATACTTGAATTCTGGATTTGCTCAGTGATGTTGAGATCTTATACCTACTCCTTCATAATTATAAAAACATCTTTATTGTTGAAAAACTTTCAGTAAAAAAACCTTGTCATTTCAAGTCTGAAACTCTAGTCCTCCAACACACTTTTGTTTCTTATAAATAATTTTCTAAACTCTACAAGTAAGAGAACAGTCTTTACTAGTTTCCACATGTATTGGGGTCTTTGGACTCTATTCTGTTCAGCTGCTTATGAGGAACTAATCTCTAGTTTTATAACACATTTTAACAGCTTCACAGGCAAAACCTCATCCATTCTTCATCTTTGTGGCCTTTCTAACAAATTTTCTGGCTACTTATACATGTTTATTTTTCCATATGAACTTTTAGAAATTAAAAATCATGTTGTCAAGTTCCACCTTTGTTTTCTCATCTTTGGATAGAAATCTATCTAGGTCTGCTCTTTGTCAGTAAAATAAAATCAAATAGTATTTATAGGTGTTGCTTGGGTCCCCTCTCTGAAAATCATTCAAACCCCTCATTAAATCTAGATGACAAAGGTTTTTAATATCAATGCATCCGTGCAACATTCTGAGATGGGGAGGGGGGAAGTCCCAGCCAGAGAACTTTGTCTCTGGGTGATTTTCTGCTTGTTAAAACCACTGTGCTGGTGCCAGATTTTGGCAACTGGTGTCCTGTTCAGTCCAGCTTCTCCTCTTGTACGTGGTGTGACTGTATCTGGTTTCCATCCTGTAATTTCTATCTGACAATTAGGGTAGTGCACGGAACAGCAGCCCCTTTAAGTCTGAAGTTGTGAGAAACCTTTGGTGAGAAGTGTGTTTTAGGGACATATGGCACTGATGGGTTTTCTACATGGTAATGCCACATATATATACCCCCACTCCCACCCTCAACTGTCTCGCCACCTCCCCAGGCAGCAGCCTTGGCAAAAAACCTTCACAGCTTCTAAAACAATACTGAGCAGATTAGTTTCCTCTTTCTGCAAATAGTTCACTTTTACCCCCAGATCTTGCCGCTCTGAATTAGAGGAGTTCATTCTCACTTTGAGGGGGGAGGGGAGGGGTAAAGAGAAGAAATGATGGGAAGTGGCCCAGAAAGTTCTTCTCTGACCCCATCATTACAGTCTTAGAATGTTTAGTTGTGATACCAACACTTTTATGGCTTGTGCCACCTCCTCTAGATAATGGTTTTTGACCCCCTTCCAGACTTTATACCATGAAGCTATTACTGTCCCTTCTGTTCCCTCCAGCTCTGCCCCCACCTTCCATATCGACTTCTGTCATCTGTACTTTTTCATTTGATTTGCCAAAGAGCTAGACGACAGTATGAAAACTAGTCCATGTTAGCAGATTAGTGAGAATGACCACCCTAAACTGGTTTAAATTACCTTCATGTCCGCTTACAACTGAGCTAGCAAACAGTGAGTTTGTCCTTGCCCAGATTCCACCTGACCCCCCAGCCGCTTGCCCTCACAGGGACCCGGGAGGGGCTCAGGGAATCCTGGCAGCTGAAGCCCCAGCAGCCGCCCCTTCCTGCCTTTGCTTAGTGAGAGCCCACCACCCGCCAGGCACCAATGAGCACCCCCTTCCCATTCCTTCAGGGGCTTTAGGGTCAAGCGGTGGGGGAGACTCTAGCAAGTCACTCAGCTCTGAGCCTTATTTCCTCATCTGTACAATGAGGACCATAATACCTCATAAGGATGCAATGAGGATTAAATGAACTCAAGTGCTTCACAAAGTGTCCAGAAGCTCTCCATAGGTATGGGTGTGGGTGTGTGTGTGTGTGTTCTCCCAAGGTTTAGCTGAGTTTTACACAATCACAGTATAACTGCAAGGCTTTTGTTTGTTTCAACACCCGCTGAAATAGAAATAACCCCAAGTTCTGCTAAAATATGGGGAAATACTCCTAAACATTTTAAACACACACAGTTTTTTTTAACTTAATGTTGTAAGTTTTACAATACTTATTATTAAATCTCCAAAATTTACCCCAAGGTTCTTATTCTTTGAGGAAAACAAACCTAAAGGCAAAGACAATAACCTTTCCTAAGGAAAGTACAGTAAAATATCACTCTCCGAGGTATTAAAACAGCACTTAATTGCTACACAATTCCTGGTCTTTGAAGAGAGTTCACAACAAAGATATTAAATTGCTGCCGAGGGTTTAGACATTTAACTTTCAAGAAGTTAGATTGATGATGATCATTATTTTCAATATTGTTGTGTATTTACCCAGCAGATTTCCCCCAAGAGCCAGAGGGCTGAACAGAACCTGAAAGCCAGGGTGCGGCAGGCCTGAGGCCTTGAACTAGCCTTTCGGGTAAGAGAAACCCCTGCGGAAAGAGGAAAGGAGCCCCCTCGGCCTGTCTGGCATGCTCCGTGCAGGGGTCCACAGGTCCCGAGCAGCTGTAACGCAACCTGGAATCCGTGCTTCAGAAGCAGCAAGACAAACCTCGGCTGTAGAGCACAGCCCAGCTGAGGCCACTCTCTCCACTCAGCTCAGGTACAATCTGTCCAGGCTCCAAGAGCAAAGGGCACTGCTACTTCGGGCGTTCATTTGCTTCTTCCTCCCCATAAGAGGGCCGGGAGCATTTTCAGGACTGCAATCCATACCCATAGATGCTGAGGGCCCACCCCTGCTGGGTGAACACGACGGGAGACTGGCACCTGAACTTATCTTCTACTCAGCTCTGTGAGACTGGGCAAACCATTGAATCCTCACTTCCCTCAGCTATAAATACACTGGGCTGGGCAGATCTCTAAGGTCCCCATCAGCATAAGAGTCTATGTTTCCAAGGTGACAGAAAAACAAGGTTGAAAAGGAAATACATGTAAAGGAAATAAAAAACTTTAATTTCAAAAAAAGTCACCTCACGGTTTGAAGAAGCATGAAGAGAATGGTTCAAGTCACGATTTCACAAACTTATTATAAATAAACTAAACTTTATTCCATTAATGCAGTCTTCAACTCTACGTGACAGAAAAAAGATGACTTACTGGTGATTCAATGTCCTCCAGGAGTAAAACAGAACAGCGTTCACATTTCAACAGAGTTTGGGCCCGATGCATTATTTTCTTGACAATTTTCTCCAAGTCAGTCTGTTCTTCAAAGAGGTCATTAACCACCTCTAGCAAAGCCTAGGAAAGATGAAATGGATGTATTTAGGTGGATATAGGACTGAATAAAATGGTTTTTTTTTCCTCTCAAGATTGCGTTTAGTCTTTGCTATAATAAAATATAAATATTTTTATGTGGCTGATTTTTAAAGCGTTTATGATTGTTTTGACATATTTCCATCATTTTGTTTTATAACACAGTTTTCAACTGCAAAATACAACTTGAGAAGAGTGCCTGTCCACATAATCCCATATAAATCCCACATATAGGTATATGACTATATCCCATAAAGCTAATGACCACATGATCTCATATAGTCATTAGCGATAGGCTTTTTTCCCCTCCTACAGTAGTTTTTTCTGCCATGCGACTAGGTATAAAGCCAACATTCTTTAAATAACGTATACCTGATTTTCTCCAAAGCACATTTATTTCAGAAAATTACAAAGCAGCTCTTCCTCACCATAAAGAAAAAATAGCTTCGTGATCAAACTTGAGACTTATTTTCACTAACACACATCTCTCACAGAACTCTGAAAGAATTATAGTGGTGAATGCTAATTAAGTTTCAGAGCCTTCCAAAAAATATATAAAACCCCCATTAATCCCTCTACACAAGAAGTATTGCTGCATACCAATCTGTCCAGGCGAATATTTAAATACTATTATATATCTCAGAAAAGAAAACACTATTAAAATTTCTGTTAAAAGAACAGAATGAAAAGCACACAAATTAAAGGAAAAGAACCCTTAAATTCTAACTAGAAAACTGTGAACTCATTTAAAAATGAAATTGTAGTAACCTGTTATTTTATCCAGCTAAGTCAGCTTGTGATTTTTGCATTGAAATAATATTTATTTGGAATTTTTATTTACATGGCTGTTTCCAGAGATTTAAGAATAGTGGGTTATGTACACGTAGTAGATATTATGCTTCTATCAGAGAGCAATCAGAAAATTACACAGCCAGTGAATTGGCCAGAGGGTGCTTTACTCAGTAGAATTTAATAAGATGTGCACTCTCAAGTCTGATCCCTCACAAAAGCATCTCATTAGTTTTCATGGGTTTTCACGTCGATTCAGGTAGATGGTGTTGATCACCATCCCAGGGAGGTCACTAATTTTCAACTTGGGTAGGAATGAATTTGATTTGTCTTGAAACGATTTGAAACATGTCAAAATTTCTTCTCCGAGTCTATTCAGGTAGAAAAGCATTTGAATGAGTTAGAAGATCCATGAAATGAGTCTAGTTCACGGAACATCCAGAAGAGGACCAAATAGCCTTGGTAGCATTTTCTCTAAAGAGAACTTGTGAATATGGCTAAGGGCCATGGATAGCTCTACGATCCCAGAGCAAAGAGAAACACCAGGAGGTGAAAAAAGTTTGAAGTGTGTCCTGACAGTTTGGCATTTGGATAGCAAATCACTGAAAGAGGTCAATGTGCAATAATTTAACATTCAAATATAACATTAAAAACGAGGCAATTGTCTGGGTAATTACCAACAAAATTCCCTGTTGTTATAGGGGAAAACATTATTTCCTTAATCATCCACGCTATTTCTTCAGATGGATCATATTAACTGAACAATTATTTAACTTTTCAATTTGTTGTGACTGCATGGATAGGGCCTCTGGGACCCATATACGAGAACATTTATCTCAGAGGAAAAACTAATTGTGCCTTGAGTCTTGCACTGACAAATCACATTATAGTAATTTTATTGTTTCTAATTAAAAATTGCTGCTTTACTAACAAGTGATAAAAGTTTCACAAATAACAATGCAGACTAGCTCCAGAATGGGAGAAAAAGAGAAAAAAATCTAGGATGATATGTAATTTAAGAGACATTGGACGCCTGCCACACAGTTGAACACTCCCTGCTTCCTGATTTCACTTGCATTCGCCCCCCTCCTTCTTCTAGTGACCTTCTTTTGCTGCTGATCTCATCCTTGGACCTCTTCCCTTCTCTTATCCACACATTCTCCCTCAGATTAACACTAGTTTTAAATACCACCTATATGCTTATGGTTCCCAGATATTAATGTCGAGTCCTGACATCTTAAAACTTTAGACTTCCATATCCAACTGTTAACTTACTAGCTGTACCAGCCAAAAGTCATTTTCACTTGTTTCCCACATCAGTAAGCCTTGTATATTTCACCACTAATTTGGGGGGAATCTCTCACTTTTCACTGCCCTAGTCCCAACCATATTATTTCTTTTTCTTTTTTTCCAGCTTTATTGAGATAGAATTGACATATAACTTTGTGTGAGTTTAAGGTGCACAACATGATGATTTGATATACATATTGTGAAATGATTTCTAAAATAAGGTTAATTAATACATCCATCACTTCACATAATCACGTTTTTGTGGTGAGAACATTATTTACTCTCTTAGCAACTTTCGAGTATAAAATACAGTATTGCTAAGTATAGTCACCATGCTGAATATTAGATCCCCAGAACTTATTCATCTTATACTTTGAAGCTTGTATACTTTGACCAGTATCTCTCCATTTCCCCCACCCTCCAGCCCCTTGCCATGACCATCCTATTCTCTGTCTATGAGTTCTGCTTTTCATAGATCCAACATATAAGTGAAACCATACAGTATTTGTCTTTGTCTGACTTATTTCACTTAGCACAGTGCCCTCAAGGTCCATCCATGCTGTCACAAATGTCAGGATTTCCTTCTTTCTTATGGCTGAATAATGTTCTATCATATTTTTATACCACAATTTCTTTATCCATTAATCCATCGATGGACACTTAGGTTGTTTCCATGTCTTGGCTATTGTGAATGAACATAGGGGTACAGATAGCTCTTTGAAATAGTGGTCTCATTTCCTTCAGATATATACTCAGAAGTGGAATAGCTGGATCATACGGTAGTTCTATTTTTAATTTTTTGAGGAACCTCCATACTGTTTTCCATAGTGGCTGCACCAACTTACATTCCTATCAACAATACACAAGGGCTCCCTTTTCTCCACAACTTCACCAACACTGTTATCTCTTGTCTTTTTTCTAATAGCCATTCTAACAGGTGTGAGATGATCTCTCATTATGGTTTTGATTTGCATTTCCCTGATGATTAGTGATGTTGAGCATCTTCATATGTAGCTGTTGGCCATTTGTATGTCTTCTTTGGAAAAATGTCTATTCAGATCCTCTGCCCATTTTTTAATTGGATTATTTGTGTTTTTTGCTGTTGAATTGTATGAGTTTCTTATCTATTTTGGATACTAACCCCTTATTTGATATATATGGCTCGCAAATATTTTCTCCCATTCCATAGGTTGCTTCTTCACTTTGTTGATTGTTTCTTTTGTTGTGCAGTAGATTTTTAGTTTGATGTAGTCCCACTTGTTTATTTTTGCTTTTATTGCTTGTGCTTTTGTGTCAGATCCAAAAAATCATTGGAACACTTTCCTTATGTTTTCTTCTAAAAGTTTCAAAATTTCAGGTCTTACATTTAAGTCTTTAATTCATTTCAAGTTAATTTTTGTGAGTAGTATAAGATAGGGGTCCAATTTCATTCTTTTGCCTGTGAATGTACAGTTTTCACAACACTGTTTACTGAAAAACTATCTTTTCTCCATTGCGTATTCTTGGCTCCCTTGTCAAATATATGTTGACTATTTATGCCTGGGTGTACTTCTGGGCTCTTGATTCTATTCCTTTGATCTATATGTCTATTTTTAATGCCAGTACCATACTGTTTAGCCAGCCCTGGTGGTCTACTGGCTAAGATTCGACGCTCTCACTGCCATGGCCCGGGTTCATTTTCTGGTCAGGGAACTACATCACCCTTCTGTCAGTTGTCATACTGTGGCAGCTGCGTGTTGCTGTGATACTGAAAGCTATGTCGCCGGTATTTCTGATACCAGCAGGGTCACTCACAGTGGACAGGCTTCAGCGGAGTTTTCCAGACTAAGACAGACTAGGAAGGACTTGGCCACACACTTCAAAACAATTGTCCATGAAAACCCTATGAATAGCAGCAGAGCATTGTCTGATATAGCACCAGAAGATGAGAGGATGGTGCAAAAAGACCTGGTAGGGTTCTGCTCTTCTGTACACAGGGTCACAAGGAGTTGCTAACAATAACAAACCATGCTATTTTTATTACTATAGATTTGTAGTATAGTTTATGAAGTGTGATGCCTCTAGCTTTGTTTTTCTTTCTCAGGATTGTTTTGGCTATTCAAGATCTTTCCTCTCTGCTCTCTAGATATGGACCAAGTTTCTCTTGCCCCAGGGCCTTTGCACTTGATATTTCCACTGCCTGGAATGCTCTTCCCAGATCTTTGTGTGGCTTTGCTCCTTCATTTCATTCAGGATTCTGCTCAAATATCATCTCCTTATAGATACCTTCTTGATAACCATCTGAAATAAACATCCTCCCAAACTATCTTTCAGTGACCAGTCTCTATCCCTTTATCTCACTTCATTTTTCTACATAGTACTTATCACTACTTGATACTATATTATTTTTTATTTGTTTGCTTGTCTGTTATCTATTGTTCCCACTAGAACAGTAAGTTCTATGAGGGCAGGGACTTTGGACGAACAGTGTCTGAAGACCACCACACAATAAATATTTGTTGAATGAGTAAATGAATTGTGTCATATATGACAATGCAAAGATTAATAATACATCAAGCATCCCTTAAGGAGTTCAAATTGTAGTTGGAGAGGAGGGCCATCAATAAATTACATCAGTGTGGGGGCCGGCCCTGTGGCTTAGCGGTTAAGTTTGCACACTCCGCTACTGGTGGCCCGGGTTCAGATCCCTGGTGCGCACTGATGCAGCGCTTCTCCAGCCATGCTGAGTCTGCGTCCCACACACAGCAACTAGAAGGATGTGCAACTATGACATACAACTACCTACTGGGGCTTTGGGGAAAAAAAGGAGGAGGATTGGCAATAGATGTTAGCTCAGAGCCGGTCCCCCTCAGCAAAAAGAGGAGGATTAGCATGGATGTTAGCTCAGGGCTGATCTTCCTCACAAAAAAAAAAAAAATTACATCAGTGTGATAAGTTTCCACAATAGAACAATGGCAGTATATACAAGGCAAAACAATAAACAAAGAAGGAAAGATTGACTGGAAGACTGAGCTGGGTCCTGAAGGATATGCAAGGCAAAGGGCAGTGGGAGGAAAAAGGTGGAAAAGCAGAGGGAGAAACGTGGCTAACTGTATGAGAAAGTGAAACAAACAGTTTGTTTGCTGGAAATTGGGAACTATATTGCCGAAGTGTCAAATGAAGGGAGGATAATGCTAGGACATATGGCTTATGATGAAAACAGGATCCAAGTCAGAGAAAGGTATGGTATGCTATGGTAAAGAAGATGGATGTAGTAGTCAATTGTGTTCATCTGTTTACTGTGAAATATTCATAAATCATAATGTTAGCAAAGAAAATTTTTAATCAATTTGATTACCAGATTAACTGAAGGTTTCCAACCTTTTGGAACATCTTCTTGTCAAATATGTTTCTAAATTGTGACAGCAATTTCCTATATTTAAAAGTATAGTGAGCCTAATATAATTTACTCTCTAATAGTTTAGCTTTTTTTTTTTTTTTTGAGGAAGATTGGCCCTGAGCTAACAACTGTGCCAATCTTCCTCTATTTTGTATACGGGATGGCACCACAGCATGGTTTGATGAGCCATGTGTGGGTCCACACCCGGGATCTGAACCTGCGAACCCTAGGCCGCCAAAGCAGAGCACGTGAACTTAACCACTACACCACTGGGCCAGCCCCTAGTTTAGCATTTTTTTGAGCGTTGGTCTTTGTTTTTTTACTATTTAGCTCTATAACTAGTGAAGGTGTATGAGATCAACCCCTCTATGCATGTTTCTTTATAATCCTATAAAATAGTGTCTGCATTATTGTTCAGTTATCTTGTGATGCTCTTCCAGAAAACCTTTCAATTCAAAAACAAAATTCATGAGGTGGAGTGAAATCATTCCTAACTGCCTTGCTTCCTAAAGGAACTAAATTGTAAAAATATCACTAAATTGTGTTATTGTTTCAAAGCCATAAGTAAGTAAGAATATATCTGCTGCCTTACAGCATTGAGGTGAAATTAATTTCCTTTTTAAAAGAGGCTGGTACTATCTCCTCCAAACAACAGAGAATTTGTATCCACTTCCATTTGGGCTTATTGCTTAAAGGGGAACTTCAACCATAGACCTGAAGGATTAGACAAGTAAAAAGATTCCTGGACTATTCAAACAACCATAGACCTGAAGGATTAGACAAGTAAAAAGATTCCTGGACTATTCAAACATCATCTGTTGTTTTTAAAAGACATAATGACTCACAGACACTTTGACAGAGAGCTTTGAGGGTTGTCAGCAGTGTTTCTTTCTACTCACCCTGCTTCTTTCGTATTCTTTCCTTGAGGCAGCAAATAGCTGAGCATTAGATATGGCAATTCCACAAAATGGAAGATACATCTGCATGACCTGGGGGCAAAGAGAGGGTTAAGAACATTAAAATATCACTGAACCAAATTCCACATTTCCTGCACGTTCCTGATCGTAACATTTTCTCTTCAGCCGTAGAGACTGAGTATGGAGTTGTTGATACTAGTATCTTAACTTCAGAAGGGATACTTTTCAGAGTTAACTGTAAGACAGTCTCAATCAAGCTTGGACTAGGGATGGTCACATCTATGAAGACATAAAGTGAAGCAACAGACTATGATGGCGATGATACAGGAACCGTGTCTAAATCATCTTTGTATTCCTTCTTTGATCAATGAAAAATTAATAAATTCTGATATATCTAGAATTTAAGGTAAATGCTCACACTCACATTTGGAGGTAGGCAGGATACAAGTCAATTTCTTTGTACACATATGTCTGTAGCAAGGATCTCAGGTTGACCCTAGAACTCTGTCAGCTACAGATGTAAGTATGTCTGTTAGGATGGGCCCAGTGGGAACATAGGGGCCAGAGGGCCTAGTAGCCTCATACAAAAAAGCTCAAATTGTGCCCACTGCTCTGTTGACATAACTGGCCATGAATGCAAATTGGTGAGATGGTCCTACAGAAGTCTGTTTGAGGAAAGGCTGGGGATCTTTTGAGAGTGCTCCTCCTGATGCTGGCCCTGATATCAGTTCCCCTGCATTAAACCCAGCATATATGGGGTTAAAACCAAAAGCACTCATCCTCCTTCCCTGCTTCTCTAAAGTTGCTAATTACCGGTTCTTGAGGTTCGTTACAGGGAAACTGATATCCAGAGAATATCAAGAAGCTAAAGCTTCTCAAACCTCCTTGGCTCCCTGGTGCCAGAATCCGCCATCAACCACGGAGATGGTTGAAGGACGCCCATCTGCGATTCCCTTATCTTGCCATCCTCCTCCTTGCTAGCAGCCTCTCAAGGCCAAATGCAGGCTGGTGGGAAAGCGCAGACCAGCAAGGCCACAGGCTCCCCCTCCCTATAAGCAGCCACATTCCTCACAACCTTTAAAACACCTTGCCTCCCATTTTTCGGGGAGATGGGACAAATTTGAGAGCTCTTATCTCCCAGCTGACATCCCCCGAAATAAAAACTCTTTCCTTGCCATAAGCCTGGCATTCCAATTTTATTTGGCCCCTCTCGTGTGGCTGGTAAAGAACCTGGGTATGTATCTAGTAACAAAAGTACTTCAGGGCCGGCCCCGTGGCTTAGCGGTTAAGTGTGCGCGCTCCACTGCTGGCGGCCCAGGTTCGGATCCCGGGCGCGTACGGACACGCCGCTTCTCTGGCCATGCTGAGGCCGCATCCCACACGCAGCAACTAGAGGGATGTGCAGCTATGACATACAACTATCTACTGGGGCTTTGGGGGCAAAAATAAATAAATAAAGTACTTCAGAACGCTGTAGAAGCTAATGCCGTGATCTCACTCTCAAAAAAGAGAAACAGTGGGAATGGTATTAAGGAGAGGTACAGAATCAGTGAGTTGATTTTTACAGATCTTTTCAAGATAAACTCCTTCACTGAATTTGATTCAAAGTAAACTAATATCTAATGAGGACTTGCTATGTGCCAGACACTTTCACTTCATTTCTTCATTTGAATCGCACATCAACTCCTCAGGGAGGAATGTTATGTACATTTTAGAGATCAAGATACTCAGTAACTTGCCCAAACTCACACAGGAACTCAGGTCATCTAATTCTACAACTGATGATCATTCCCTACAACATGTTGCCTTCTAGAACGAGATGTTATTTCTGTCACCCTCTCTTTCCCCTTCTTTACTACTCCCCCTCATGCCTTAGGAAGTTTGTCCATAAGCCAGTATAAAGTTGTTGACATAAAGCTGCCAGATACTCTGCCAGAATTTCCCTGCCTTTAGCCAGAATGGGACCATTTTCAATATCACCTACACACACAGAAAGCACTTTCCTTGCAGTTTTCTGTTTTTTCTCTGCCATGGAGACAGTGACTATGGTGGAGGTGGAGGGGAGGAGGAGATATGAGTTATTTAGTTTAAATCTCCCTTCCTCCCTCCCTCCCTCCCTTTCTCCCTTACCTCCTTTCTTCCTTCCCTCCTCCCTTCTTCCTTCCTTCCTTCCCTCCTTCCGTTCTGCATTTATTTGCCTTCAGGGGCCAAGTCTAAGGGGGTTTATAGGTCAAGCAAATAGGAAGAAGAGAATGATCAAATGAACATGTGAAATGTTTTCTAATATATCATAGGCTTGCTTCAATTTATTTGTAAAACCCATATTTATTGAGCTCCAAGCACTGTGTATAATTAAAGACAATCTGAATTTTAAATCAGATGACCATTGTCCTTTATATGGCTGTTCTATGTGAAAGTGAACAAGTCATTTAACCTCTCTGAGACTATTTCCTTATCTGTAAAATGCCTGGTTTTACTGGTTAATCTTTCAGGTCCTTTTTACTTCTAATATTTGGTGATTCAAATAATTAGACACATTAGTGAGCTGCAATATTCTATTTGCTAGAGAAAACAAAGAATTCAATAAACATGCTCACATCTTATTAAAAAATAATCATCTATAATAGTAATTGATATTGACAAAAGTCCTTGGATATGATATTAAGCATTTTATATGTACTATATTGTTTGATCCTCACAACTATATATGTTATAGTATTCATTCCATTTTTCAGATGAGAAAACAGGCTTTATGAACTTATATCCAAAGTTTTGGGGAGATAATTCTCCATGGGTCCCTCACATTTCTGCACATCTTACAAACAAAGGCATTGGCTCTATTTTTCAAGGGTGTTGGTATAGTGAACAGCCTTGGAAAACAGATAGTGTCTTCTTCAAGAGCGAAGAGCAGAATTGTTTACTATGCAGTATAATTAAGATAATATCTCCTTCTGGGGTCGAGGTTAGGCAGCTTACGGTCATTAATAAAAGATTTGGGTTCCCCATATTTAAAGTTTCTCTCCTGTAACATATGCCCTGTATAATCTATATGATACTGTTACAAAAGATTTTTTCCCAAGTCAGAAGCACCTGTTCACATATCATTAAGACTATTGTGGGTTTTGTTCCGTTTGTCCTGTTGGTGTATATATATGAACTCCACAACATAGTTACTTAGTATTTGTAATTATAAGGTAAGAGCCCCAGGAACAATTACTAAAATTTATGTTAAATTTACTCCCTTTTTTACTGAGCCAGTTGCTATTGAGTTTATTTTCTCATTCCATTGATTCTTCCCTCTGCTACATTACATTTCCTTTATTTTAGTGATTAAACTAGAAATTTCATGAACATACTTAATAAAATCTAAATTTAACTTCTTTAGCCTCCTTCCAAATAAGACAAGGAGCTTGTAATACTTTAACACTACTTTCCTGGTATACATATTACTTTTGCTCTAGTTTATCCTGTTTTGTTACTGCAAATTGGACATTCTTATTATTATTAGCCAAGGCTTATTTAGATTTACCCACATGTTTACCAGTTTTTTCCTCTTCATTCCTTCCAGCATCTCCTTCCTTCCCTCTGGAATAATTTTCTTTCTTTTTGAAGACAATGCTTTAGAATATCCTTTAGCGTTGGTGGTAAATACTTTGTTTTTGTTTTGTATAAAAAGGTCTTTATTTTAAGATCAATATTAAAAGGTAATTTAGTTGGGTATACAATTCTAGGTTGATAGCTATTTTCTCTTTAATCACTGAAAAAAGGAAACGTAACGTAGCAGAGGGGAGAATCAATGGAAGGAGAAAATAGAAGATATCATTCTGCTATCATGTGCAGTTGACGCTGCTAAAAAGTCAGCTGTCAATCTAATTCCTTGTAGATCATCCATCTCTGTCTCTGGTTTCTTTTAGGATCTCTTTATGTCTTTAGTGGCCAATTTGTACTTTTCCAGCCTCAATCAAAGGCTTAATTGAATCGTATAGAACTCTAATATGTATATATTAACCAAAGATTACTGTGGATGGACACAGTATCATACCTTCATGACACATTGCAAACTGAGAGGGGATCTTTATCTACAAAAGGAATGATCTACCCTGTGTCATTCATTGCCACAACAATTCACCACTCTAGGGCCAGACTCAACTCCACCATGAATACCCACATTACAATATGACCTATAGAGTTTCTAAATAAACACGCAGGAGAAGCAGGCAAATACATTTTGAAAGGAAGAAGCTAAAGCAGTACAGAGATGGAAGATAATGAAAAGCAAAATATTTTTATATCTTTTTTTCAGTCCCAGTGCAACAGACGTCTTAAAAAAAAAAAAGATATACCGCTCTATTCTACTCTTTTTGAAGTCCCCCTCCTCCAAGAAAAAATGTTAATTTGGCCTTCACCATCCATCTAGTTTCTGAATGCCAAAAGGTCTAAAAAGCCTTAATGACTAAGAAGCTAATGAGTCTGCACACCCTTGTGCAGCACTTTTCAGCTTGAAAGCACTTGACGAATATTAGCTAATTAATCTTTACAACATCCCACTCAGAATGGGAGTTAAAGTGAAAACCATTAAACAGTGTGAAAAAGTCACTTTAGCCCTGGAAACTCATGAAAAGTATCACTAATAAGCATAAAATGTGAGCACCGAGACCTTCCGTCAATGTCCTAAAGAAAGACAGTAGGTACCAAGCTTTTTCAAACTTACAAACCACAGGGAAAGGCTATTAAAGCCCCATGGTCTGGTCTGGTCCAAGTGTACATCACTAAAGAACGCTGGAGGTCTACACTGGAGATTCTCAGCCAGGGTCCTGCAGCTTCCCCTTTATGGACCCCACTCCTGAAGGCAAAACAGCTTGGAGAGCCACGTGACTGTCAGCCAGATTAATGGGTGAGAGAAGGTTTTCCCACCATCGTGCTTCCACATCTCCTTCCTCTGTGCAGATCCTGAGATTTGCACTGTCAAGTGTCTCTGCCCTCAGGCGTTACCTCTAAGGCAAATCTTCACTGATTCCCGCCCCGCTGATTTGAAACTGGGGATGTTTTAAGATAGTTGTAATTCAAACACTAAATAAACTCTTCCAGTAGAGTAATTTGGAAAATAAGGTATCAAAACATGGAAGCAGTCACATTCTTTTCACATAATGACACATTTTCTACAACTTTTAGAAATCAAATATTAAAAATAGTAAAAAATGAGTTCAATGTTTTACAGAGACTCCAGAGGAAATTTTTGCTTCCAAAGATATAGTTTGGTTCACTGCCATTTTGTTTCTATGCAAATTCAGTAAAGACAGCAGGTTAAGTTTTTATTTCAAGAATCAGAATCATAAACGAATCTTGTCAGCTCACACCAATTACACACTCTTGGCTAAAGCACGCCTTTTTCTATCAGTGCTGTGCCCTCTTTGAGGAAAACAGTCTCCAACAAAATACACAGAGACATAAAGTACTAACTTTGTTTAAAAAAAGAACATTGGCATATGGAATAGCTGACCCAGTTACATACTTTTTGAAATTGTCCACTTTAAGAATTAACACTCTAAAGAGAATGTGGGAGGGGGGTTTCATTCACAAAAATGAGACACCAAGGTGGCAAATAAAGGATGAGGAAAAGCTCACTTTTCCTCCGCTTTCCCTTCTTAGAAAAGAGAGATGTAAATTCTGCCCAAGGTAACAAAGCTGGGATCCCAGGGGAATTGGAATGGGCACCCTCCCACTGTTCTCACTACTCTCCTTCAAGATAGCATTGGCTAAAACATCCCCAAAAGGCCAACCATATCCAAGGACAGACAGGCTGAGTCCAGTTCCTGGCAAGTACCCTTGCAGCATCAGTACCTACTCTCTTTGACTTTTTAGAGGCTCTGGTCTGCTGAGCACCTGAATCATGCAAGTACTTGTCATCTCTTCCAATAACCTTATTTCCATTTGTGCCCATCCCCCAGCCCTGAGACTTTAGAAAAATAACCCTCTTATGTCCAGAAGCAGCTCTAAATCCCCTCCCTCTTATTCACAGACACTCCACTGAAGGGAAAACCCAGAAAGAACCCGTTTCAGGAGGCATAGCTTCTCTAAGATAATTTGTATTGGTTTTTTTCTGATCATAAGATTTCAACAGAAAAAAAAAAGCACTCATATTTCTACCGCTCAAGGGTAACCACTGTTAACATTTTGGAGGCTATCATTCAAGTTTTCCTCTCTCTTACTCCCTTCACATAAACTCAAATAGGCTGATCCTATATGTAATATTTTGTTATCTGCTTTTTTCGCTTTGTATAACCAGCTGTCACTTATTATGACCAATTTCTAAGGATGCAAAATATCCCATTGTATAGGCCAGAAAAAGAAAGTTTATAGAGAAAGAAGATAGATCAGCGGTTGCTTGGGCTAGTGATGGTAATGAGATTAACTATAAATGGAATAAAGGATCTTACTGGGGTGTGTTCTAAAACTGATTTATGATGATGGTTGCACCACTTTTTTTTTTTCGTGAGGAAGATCATCCCTGAGCTAACAACCATGCCAATCTTCCTCTTTTTTGTGAGGAAGACCCGCCCTGAGCTAACATCTATTGCCAATCTTCTTCCCCCCCCGACCTTTTTCTCCCCAAAGCCCCAGTAGATAGTTGTATGTCATAGTTGCACATCCTTCTAGTTGCTGTATGTGGGACACGGCCTCAGCATGGCCGGACAAGCGGGGCATCCGTGCGCGCCGGGGATCTGAACCCGGGCTGCCAACAGTGGAGCATGCGCACTTAACTGCTAAGCCACGGGGCCGGCCCCCTCACCACTCTTAAAGTTACTAAAAATCACTAAATTGTTCTTTAAAACGAGTGCATTTTATGATACATATAATATACCTCAATATAGCTGTTAAAAATTATCATAAAAATCTCACTCATTGTATGGATTAATATAGTTTACTTAGTCAATCACCCACTGCTGGACATTTGGGTTTCTAACTTTAGATTAACAATACTGGGATTAAACATCCTTGTAATTAAATCTTTGCATATCCCACAATTATTTTCTTAGAATAAAGCCCTCATACTTTAACTTATTTGTTTACTGTAACACACATTTATGCAGCACTTCCTCTGTACCAGGCAATTTTCTAAATGCTTTAGATATATTAATTCATTGATGCATGTGTACACTTTTTACTAACTCCTAACAATACACAAATCTTTACTTTTCATTAAAAAAACAAACAGTATAGAAGTGCACACAGTAAAATAACCACAGATCTCCCCTCATTTCCTGTCCTGCTACTCAGTACCCTCCCAGGGAACAACCTCTGTGAGCATTTGCGGGTATTCTCCTGGACCTTCTTTATTAACTGCATACATACAATATATAGTTTTAGGGGTGTTTTTAAACATAAGCAGGATCATACTCTCATGTTCTACACCTTTTATGCTTGGCAATATATCTTGGAAATCTTTACATATTAATTCAAAGAGATCTACTTAATTCTCTTTAATCTCTGCTGAATATTCTAAGAGGGGAATGAACCCATTAACAGACGTTCACATTGTTTCCAATTTTTCTCTGTTACAAATAACACTGCCATGAACTGTCTTACAAGTATATCTTCGTGCACCTGGACAATACTTCTATTGGACAGATTCCTGGAAGTGAAATTTTGATTGCAGAATATGTGCATTAAAAGAAATCTTAACAGCTACTGCCAAATCATCCTCCAAAAAGGCTCTACCAATTTATACTCCCACTAGCTGTAATCAGAGTACTCATTTACCTCTACTCACACAACACTGGGTATTATTCTTTTTAAATTTTGTCTGACAGACTAAATCAGTACTAATTTTTGCATTAACTTACATTTACTTGATTACTAGTGATACTGATAATAATTTGTTGGTTATAATTTCCATAATTTGTTGGTTATCTCTGTTTTTTAATAGGGCCTATTTATGTCTTTTGCTTAATTTTTACTGGACACTCATCCATTTCTTACTGCCTTGTAAGCACTCTTTATATTCTACGAGTATTAACCATCTTCTATTTTTGCAAATCATGAATCTTACTTGATAATTAGCAATTGTCATCTGTTTGATACTGTCAAATAGGCCTACAAGCTATGATTGCTTTGTCTAAGATGAATAGATATCACGGTTGAGTAAACTTGGCCTACTCCCTCTCACTATGTGAAGAGCTTTCACAACAGTATCTCCCTATATAACTCTGTCAAGGTTATTTTTATAAGCAGGTTGACCTACATATCTCATCCTGCCCATTGGCTCCATCCATCTTTGTAACTCAGAGCTCCTGTAAGAAATCAGTTTGAGCTACTGTTTGATCCAGGCATTCTTAAGTTTTAGCTATTAAGATCATGATGATTTCCCCACTTACCAAGCACGGGTATAAATGCAGGAAGCCACACTACATGGTAATTTAGTCATGGTATCAACACTTCGATGCTAGAAAAATCTTATTATATCACAATCAACGTATGAACAGAAAAATTCTTTAGACTATTTTCTGATGAGTAATATATATGTTTTTCTTTAAATCTGAAACATATTCACACTATTTCCTCCTATTAATAGTAGGATCTTTCCTTTCACCATCTCATTTATCTAGCTCCTTCTTTTTTATAACTCCTGGTTCTTAAAGTAGTGGCTATTTCATGTAAATGGCATCACATAATACGTGGCCTTTTGTGTCTGGCTGGCTGCTTTCACCTAGCACAGTGTTTTCAAGGTTCATCCATGTTGTAGCACGTATCAGTACTTCTTTCCTCTTTTTAATCTGTTTAACAAAATTATTAGACTTTATTTTTAGAGTAGTTTTAGGTTTACAGAAAAGTTGAGTGGAAAGTACAGAGATTTCCCATATACCTTCTTCCCTCTCCCAACACAGTTTCCTCTATTATTAATATCTTACATTAGTTGTGGTACATTTGTTACAATTAATGAGCCAATATTGATACATTATTATTAACTAAAGTCCGTAGTCTACTTTAGGGTTCACTCTTTGTGCCACATATGCTATGGGTTTTGACAAATGTACAATAACACGTACCCACCATTACAGTGTCATACAGAATAGTTTCACTGACCTAAAAAGTCCCTGTGCTCTGTCTATTCATCCCTCCCTCCTTCCCAAACCCTTGGTAACCAGTGATTTTTTTTTACTGACTCCATACTTTTGCCTTTTCCAGAATGTCATGTAGTTGAAATCATACAGTATGCAGCCTTTTCAGATTGGCCTCTTTCACTTAGCAATATCCATTTAAGGTAACTTATGTCTTTTCACAGCTTGATAGCTCATTTCTTTTCATCACTGAACAATATTCCATTATATGGATGTGCCACAGTTCATCCATTCAACTATTGAAGGACGTCTTGGTTGCTTCCAAGTTTTGGCAATTATGAATGAAGCTGCTATAAACATCCATGCGCAGGTTTTTGTGTGGACATAAGTTTCCAATTCGTTTGGCTTAATACCTGAGAGTATGATTGCTGGATTGTATAGTAAGAGTATGTTTAGTTTTGTAAAAAACCGTGAAACTGTCGTCCAAAGTGGCTGTACCATTTTCCATTCTCATCATCAATGAATGGAAGTTCCTGTTGTTCTATATCCTCACCAGCATTTGATATTGTCAATGTTTTGGATTTTAACCACTCTAATGGGTGTGCCGTGATATCTCATTGTTGGTTTGATTTGCAGTTCCCTGATGACATATGATGTTGAGCATCTTTTCATATGTTTATTTGCCATTTGTGTATATCTTCCTTGGTGGGGTGTCTGTTCAGATCTTTTGCCCATTTTTTAATTGAGTTGTTTGTTTGCTTATTGTTGCATTTTAGGAGTTCTTTATATATTTTGCATACCAGACCTTTACCCAGATACATGTTTTGCAAAAATTTTCTCCCAGTCTGTGGCTTGTCTGTTTACTACATGTTATTTTTGTGTAAAGCTTAATAAGACTTTTTGTTTGTTTCTACTCTGATTTGAGAGAACATTAGGATTAATCAAAGATCTTAATATATTTCCCTATCTACTTTCAACTTAATCTCAATATCAGTCTATCCAGGGCCAAGGGAAAGGGCATGTTTTATCTGTGGAGGTAAGCCCTTTGCTGTGGTTTTTCATTTCTGTCTTTTCTGAGGGACCTTGGGGCTCTTCCTCTCTACCACTATCATTTCTGTCTCCTGTGTCTTGCTCCACCCCCTCCCTTCAAATGGGGATGTGTTTCCCTTCACTTGGTATTTCTGTTTCCATCTTCACTGTGCGACCTGCATCTGCTTACCTTCAGGTCCTCACTCCCTGTCATCTGGCCTACAATCTTCGGTCCACAGGAATGGCTCACTGGAAGATTGTCTGTGACCTCACAATCACAAGATCACAAAATCCATCAACTATTCTAAGTCCTCATCCTCTCTGAAGCTCTTAACACTTGATCACCAGCTAGATATTAAAACTCTGGCTTCCATGCACTATACACTCCTATTTCTCTTCTGGTGTTTTTGACACTCCCAGTCAAGATATATTTCCAGATTCAGTCTTTGGCCTTCTAACCTTCTCTTTCTACGTTCTCCCTCTAAGGATTCATTTATTCTCACAATATAAGAATCCTATAAAATAAGGTGGGTTGGCTATGCAAGAATTAAACTTCAAGTGGGGCTGGTCTTGTGGCCTAGTGGTTACATTTGGCATCCTCTGCTTCAGTGGCCCAGCTTTGGTTCCTGGGCACAGACCTACACCACTCATCAGCTATGCTGTGGTGGTGACCCACATACAAAACAGAGGGAGATTGGCACAGATGTTAGCTTAGGACGAATCTTCCTCAAGCAAAAAGAGGAAGATTGGCAACAGATGTTAGCTCAGGGTGAATCTTCCTCAGCAAAAAAAAAAGAAAAAGAGAGAGAGAGAGAATTAAACTTCAAGCAAAAGTCAGCTAGAAAAGACAACAAACTTGGTAGGACCAGATATTTAAGGCAGCCAAGAAACTTCATGCTTCTGCTTACGTGCTTCTCCTGCCTCACTCTTGAAGTCTGGTCCATCACCTCTGCCTCTGACTTCACTCTCCTGTGTCCCTAACCCCACTTCCTCTCAGCCACCCTCTGCTATCTTCCAGAGTCAGGTTTCAGAGTTTCACATCCTGACCCAACAACTTGAGCTCTGAAAAATATTTGCTTCCTCTGCGTCACAGTCTAATTTTAGCATTCCCAGTCCTAGATTGAACTCAACTCTGAATTGAGCCACATTAACTAAACAGGGGCCGAAGTCTCTTCCTTTCATCTCTGTCTTCAAAGTAACCTCTGGGATGATTCTCAAAGTTGGCTCTCTGGTCCTGACCTTTTCTGTCTACTCTAGTTCCACATCACCAGTTGCCTACAGGACATTTCAACTTGAAGGTCCATATACTACCTCAAACTCAGCATTCCAAAACATAATTTGTCCCTCAGTCCTCCTCTCCTCCTGAAGAAAGAGAGCTTCCTTCTCTAAAGTGCCCCATATGTGCCAGACAAACCAATAAAGATCAAATCACTCAGTTCCAAACCCTTGAAGCCATCTTTGATTGCTATCCATATATAGGCATAAGCAAGTCATATGAATTTAGCGGCTTTTGAAGCCTCCATCTCCATACACTTGAGCTTCTCGGCCCAGCACTGCTATCCCTCACCATCTCTGGATTATTTTAACAGGAGCCAAGACTATCTCATCCTTGCAATGTGCCAAGACTCACTAACCTTGGTTTTCCATCCGGAAAAGTCACAAATTTAAACATACTGACTGTTCGTCCCAATGTGCCCTGTCGTCATAATTAAAGAATGTAAGAAATAATATAAATGCTTTACACATATTAAAAACTAGGTTATTTTCAAACTACTTTTGTGTGAGCATTTTTATACCACATACAGTATTTTTTAAAATCTCATTAGAAGCTCATCAGAAAGTATTTCCAATATTTAAGACTATGGCTTGGTATTTTACAGATGCTTATGGAAGATATGTAATAATCTCAGGAAAAATAGTGAGGAAATATAAAAGTGCTATTCAGAGAAACACACAAGACTCAGAGGGGATTCTTCTACTTGTATATCTTTTTTCCATTTTCCAAAAATAATTCATCATCAAAATGCAACACTAATGACATGGATAATAAACCATACTATTTTTTTAATTTCCAGCAATATTCTCCAGTGGAGAAGCAACAGAGAAGGCAATGAAAAATATGCTTAGAGCATTAATATTTAATTAATGTAATAGGACCCTAAAATGAATATTATAAATGTAAAAGCCTTGATCAAATCCATAAGTTGTGTCTGTTCTACTAAAGCACAGAATTGGTACCTAGCAATTTCAGGACATTTTTAATGGACAACCTTGAAGACAGAGCGAGGTTAAAGTTTGGCCTAACAACAAACAGAACTTTGGGAAGGGTTAATCATTTATTACCAGAGTGGAGTATCAATCAAAGAGGCAAGAGGAAGCTTTCTATGTGGTTCATCAGTACTTTAGCAAGTTTCTCATTCTATATCTTAGAACAGTCTAGCTAACAAGCTGGGAAGCTACCTTCAAAGCCAAAACGCTTTACTGCCCAATCCACACTTTCCACTCTTCACCCAGACTCAGTCTGTCAGCAATATAGTTTCCTCACTTCCTTTCCCTGCTGTTTCTTTTCATAATTCAAATATTTATTTTAAGGGCTAAATTCCATACAGAGTAAGACAAAAAAAAAAAAATACAAACCTGAATAAAGCACAATAAAGGAATTAATAAAACTAAAAGCTGGGGGCCAGCCTGGTGGCTCAGTGGTTAAGTGCGTGCGCTCTTCTTCGGCTGCCCAGGGTTCGCAGGTTCAGATCCCGGGCGCGCACCGATGCACTGCTTGTCAAGCCATACTGTGGCGGCGTCCCATATAAAGTAGAGGAACATGGGCACAGATGTCAGCCCAGGGCCTATCTTCCTCAGCTAAAAGGAGGAGGATTGGCATCGGATGTTAGCTCAGGGCTGATCTCCTTCACCAAAAAAAAATAAATAAATAAAAGCTGAAAATAATAAATGGAAAAACAACCAGTAAAATTGATAAATTGTTCCAGAAGTAGTTCTTGTGGGGGAAAGCAATAAGATAAATAAATCACTAGCTAGTTTAATCAGAGGAGAAAACTCACAAATATACCAAAACAGAAGTGATAAAGAAAATATAACCACAGCTACAGAAAAAAAAAAATTAAAGAATTATAATAAACTTCTTTGTACAACCCTAGGATTATAAATTTGAAATTCTGATGGAAACTTGTGAATTTTAAAGAAAATATAAATTAACAAATGGAATCAAGAAAAATGAGGAAATCTGAGTAAAACAATCACCACAAAAATAATAGAGATGTAACAGAATCGTTCTCAGAAAAGGCGCCAGATCTAGATGGTTTCATAGGCAACTTCTTTCAAATCTTCAATAACAAGGTAACTCCTATGCTATTCAAACTATTTCAGAATCCAGATAAAGATAGAAAACTCTCATTTTTCAGACACAATAATCGTAATAGCATATCCTGACAAAAACAGCACAAAAATTAACCCTAGAAAATAAGTCCCATATGAAAACAGATGAGCAAGATCCTAAATAAAAATATTAGAAGAGTAAATACATATACATATTTGCATATTAGGAAATTGAATTTATGCAAATACAAAAAAAACAACGGAACAGGACCAAGAATTTCTATTCAAAATAAACTGATGGTTCAATGTTACAAAATCAATTATTACAAACTTTCATATTAGCCTGTAGAGGAAAAAAATATGATCACCTTAATATCTTAAAAAGTCATCTGATAAAATTCACTACCCATTAGCTATGAAATTTTTAAAGGATATTAAAAAGTATATTTTAAAGGATATTAAAGAAGATTTTTTAAAAAATTTTTTTGTGTGTGTGTGTGAGGAAGATCAGCCCTGAGCTAACATCCATGCCAATCCTCATCTTTTTGCTGAGGAAGACTGGCCCTGAGCTAACACCCGTGCTTATCTTCCTCCACTTTACGTGGGACGCCGCCACAGCATGGCCCAGGATCGAACCCGGGCTGCCAGCAGCAGAGCTCATGCACTACCCGCTATGCCTCGGGGCTGGCCCTAAAGAACATTTTTTAAAAGGAGAAACAGGCCATATTTCTAAGTGAAAGGACTCAATAGTAAAAACAGATCAATTATCCCCCCAAAGTAATCTATAAACTTTATTCTAGTGAAAATTGGAATGATACATTTAGAATTTGAAAAAAAAAAGCAATTCTAAAATTCAAATGGAATGAAAAATGTACAATAACCAACAATAAAAGAAACAAGAGAAATAAGAAGAAGTCAGTAAGGCTAGGATGATCAAAATAGAACAGTGCTGGAGACATAATAACCACACAACATAATGGAACAGAGGTCCAGAACCAGTTATACAACAAGCTAGTACGTGACAAAGGTGGCATTTCAAATTCATGAGAAAAGGATGGGTTAGTCAACAAATCATGTTAGGACAAATATTTCATCATTGGGAAAAAAAAAAAACCCTAAAAATTAGAAAATCTTTTTAAAAAGATCCCAGAGAGATTAAAGATAGAACTTTTAAAAAGATGATAAAAGTCATGGGGGCAATGTTGTAAATATTTATATAGACTTTAATTGTGAAAGTCCTTTCCAACCATAACATTAAATGTGGAAATTATCTGAGAGATTTTGAATACATTTGAAATCGAAAACATCTATGTCTCAAGATATAGAATAATATTAAAAGGCAAAAAAAACTGGGGAAAATGATTTGCAATATTTATGATAATTACGAATATTCTAAATCAGGAAAGAGCTCTCACAAATCAATCAGAAAAAAAAAACCTCATAAAAATGATCAAAAGATATAAATAGGCAATTCGCAAAAAAAGAAACACAACTAAAAATAAAAATGTTCAGTACACTAATTATCACAGAAATATAAATTAAAATAACAATGTTATCACATTTCTCCTATTGACAATATTGACAAATATTATAATTAAAACTAATCCCCAGAGCCACTAATAATGTGGGGAAACAGGCATTTCTTGAAGGAGACTAATTGGTATAGCATTCCTGAAGAACAGTTTTGCAAAATGCATCAAATGCCTTTAAAATGTACCGGCTCTTTGTCCTTACAATTCCATTCTTAGAAATTTATCGTAAGAAAATGATCAGACAGGTTTACTCAAATGTGCTCATGTCTTATCAGGGGCAAACTCAGTTTTGTAAGGCCTGAAACTTATACATACAAGAAGGGAACTCTTTAAAAAAAATTACAATATTATGAAAACAAAATTAGTTATAAAAATGAATACGCATTTAGAATGAGGAAAGAAATCATAATATTTTACAAATTTTTAAAAGTTGACAAATATTGCAAACATCACAACATCCAGAAAAATAGCATAATATTTATATTAATTTTCCTGAATTTTTGACAGCATGCTTTTTGATTGCCTCTGCATGTGATAACAGTTTTTAATATTACTGTTCCATAGACATACAGAAAAATAATTCAGTCTTCTCTAGCATGGTTGATCAAAATTTGTGTTATATTATTGATGGTTGAGACACATAATACGTACAACTACACCCAGAGACATATTTCCTGTTTGCAGCACCAGTACAGGTTTGTGTCCTACAAATGCAGGAATTCTGATAAATTATATTTTGCATAATTCCCACCTAACAGTAATAAAGAAAAGAAAGCATGGTGTGTATCATTGTATGTGCTGTGCTGCTGAGTACACTCCTGACAGGAGAGAACTTCTGCTGTGACTAGGCATCTATAAAAACCAAATTTTACACATCTGACGATTGGAAGAATTTTCCAGAGACTAGCTTCTGGCTCCACACATTTCAAACTTTGCTTCTCCTCCACCGACTGTACCTTCCAGGGCCACCAACTGTAGAATACAATCATATCGCAGTGCAACCTCCGGCCTCGAATCTTCATGTCAAGAGGGTGAGTGAGCTGGGTTAGTGGGTGAAAGAGTATTCAGGGAAGCCATTCTTATAACATAAGCCTAGCAACAACTTGACTCTACACAAAAGGTATTGAAGACCATATAAACATATCTTACTAAATTCAAACTAAATACATCCCCAACTTGACTTCTTCTCTAACTAGATCCCCAAAATGTCTGGGGGCCCCTCCAGTAACACTTGACAAGTGGGAAAGCATGACAGACAGGAAGTTGGAAGAGAAAAAGAAAGTTGTTCCAAGTGAATACCACTAAAATATCTTAAATTTGCTAACCTTACAAAACTTTGCTCCTTCTCATTTTCTTTTGCAGAACTTTTTTTCCATCTGAATGTTACTTGTTAGAGTTCCTCATGGCTTGATCCTGGGACTTCCTATCTCACTATCTTCTCTTCCTAGGAAATCTTATCTGCAACACTGGGTTAAATTATTATCTACATGCCTATGACCCTCAAATTTATATTTTTAACCCCAACTTCCCCTTTGAGCCCTAGATCCAACTACTTACTCAACATTTTGACTTAGATGTCTCAAAAGCACCTCAAATACCTTATCCAAGACAGAACTCACAATTGACCACCCTCAACAACTTATTTCTCTTTCAAGAGGAATGTGGTGTCTTAGTGAAGGCACCGCCTTTCAAATAACGGCTGAATCCAAAAGCCTGGGAACCATGCCTCATACCCAACACATCACCAAGTCCTGTCAATTTTACCTGCTAGTTATCTCTCAACACTGTCTGCTTTCCCTCATCATCACTTCCCACTCCCTCGCTTCCACCCTGACCCAAACTACCCTCATAGCTTTTCCATGGCTTCCTACTGCCTAGAGGACCTGACATTGAAAGTGCTTCACAATCTGACCCCAACATACTTTTCCAGACTCATCTTCCAGCACTCTTCTCTCTCCACATCCTTTATATCCCAGCCACAGTAGATTATTCATTCCTATGTATAATAAAGTTTTATACCTCTGTCTTCATTGAATATTCCATCATTCTAGAATGTTCTTTCCTACTCTGTCCATCTGTCAAGCTCAACTTATTTTCAAAGCCCAGCTCAAATATCATCTCAATGAAATCTTCCTGGACCTTTCCTTTTGTTGTACCATTTTCTCTCTGCCACTCTCTCCACTCTGCCAAACAAAAAAACTGGTGGTCTATCATGCTTTTATAGCTCATGTACATACCACTAATACACCCAGATAGACTGTGAATTGCTTGAGGGCAGAGACAATGGCTTACTCATCTTTGTGTCCTTCTGCCAGTTGGCACAGGGCCTGGGCACAATGCAAGGCAGGACCTCAATACATGTTTCCACGGCATATCTTCCAGACTCTTCCTGTTATAAGTGAACAAGATCCCAAATGGATCTGACATAAGCATAAAAAAGAAATTTATTTGTCCACATAATAAAAAATATGGGGTAGACCTAACTCGAGCACGTGCTGGATTAGAGCTTGAATGAGGTCATAAAATGCTGCCCCTACTCACCTCTTATCTCAGCTATCCTTCATGTGGGCATTAGTCTCAAACACCACAGTAGTTCTAGACTGTCACTCAAGGTGAAATTTCAGGAATGTAAGGAGAGCTTCTTTTCCATTACTGTTTGCACAAAGATGCTGGGTTAGGCCCTCAATAGTCCAAATTGGGTTCATGGTCATCACCGAACCAATCCCCGAGGTCAAAGAAAAGTCATGCTCTGATAGGCTAGAACTGAGCCATATGGCCACCATTGAGCTTGGGGGGGAAACAAAGACTAAGAAAGGAGGATAGGGTAATGATCTAGAGGAAAATCAAGACCCTACCACCAAGATGCTGGGTTTCCAAAATAATAAGTGTACGCAAGTATTTCAGAAGATTCTTGAGGAAAATTATTATTAACTTTCCTTTCATACAGAATTCTCAGTGTTACCTAACTTACTTGAAATTCTGTAAAAATCTGAAATCTATTCCTAAAAATATTCTTTTGTTCTTAAGAGCATTAGGTTGATGTTTCTGAACATTCAGCATTATACCTAGCACATAGTGGCTGCTCAAGCAGTATATGTTAAATAAGTAAAAGAATGACTTAATAAATGACATAGTCTGTAAAACAGTATCTAAAAGATTGTATATAAAATGTCATATAAATACGTATATTAACCAGGACAAGAAATACAGAGATCTGCTTTACCCTAAAGTGCAACTCACTGTTTAACAAGTGACCAAGCGGGACATGACTTGTGTTTGCTTAAAGAAAAAAACTGTAGATTTTCCCCAGCTCCTTTCTCTTTTCTTTTCCTTTAAAAGAAAAGTTCAGAATATGGGCTATTGCTTTAAATTCTTATCTTTGCTTTCTCAAATCAACTGTAATATGATCATGTATGAACCCAAATTATATTTTGAACTTACATCTATATATTCCAGCATCCACAACCATGATCAAATCAGAGCCTGGCTTAAGCTGACACTACAGAATGCTGACACCAAGTAGAGTTCTGCCTGAGCTAAAAGCAATAGTGCTATTTGTTTTGGTCTTAATGGGCAGAAATTTCTCTTACTATCTGTGGCAGACCTACTATACCAAGTAAGATTGATTTCATGACTGCTCTAATGCTTATCCATTGACCATGAGAGTTACACAAGGCTGTCAGCTCAAGTAATTTATAAGATTCAATGTCAAATCCATGAATAGAGAGTGAACTCCTTGATGCCAGAGTCAATATTTGATTCATTTCCCTCTCTCTGAAATAGGGCACAATATCTAACACAAAATTTTCTCAAGAAATAATTCTTGATTGATATAAGCACACATACACACACATATACACATGTCTTTATGGTTTAATGTTTCTTCACATTCTATCTGCCATTAAGCTTTCTTTCAGGCACAATCACTTACCCAGAGAGGATGTAGTGCTGGTCTTCTCATACACACACAGCACCCAGGAGGCTTAGGGGGCAGGGGTGCATTGGAGTGGGTGAAGGACCAACTTTTAGATTATACCAAGTTTTCTTGCTTTGAGAAAGAATAGGGGAGCAGCAAAAAGTCTCTCTAAATCTATATTAATTTACAAAGTTAGTAAAGGTAATAGAAACCAAAACAAACAAACAATTTCTATCACTGGAAGCGTTATTTGTGTGAATTATATGTTAGACTCAGCACTAATTTCATCTTGCCTACATATCCTATGCAGCCATTCCCAATAAATAGCTTCAAGCTAACTTCAGAAGTGTCTTTTTCATTTTCTAGGGGAAAATAAGAAAGCTTGATTATCACCTATACCTCTACTAAATATTTTCTAAAAGTTAAAAAGAGACTCAAACATTCTTTCCTTCTTGGCTTCATGATACTTTAGGGAAAAATTTGTAACAGATCTTCCTGTTAGAAACTCTCTTACTGTCTGAGAAGTAAATTGTATGTCTAAAAGAATCAATTTAAACCTTCACTAAGAGTGACATTTTGATTCACTGATGTATAACTCAATATCTCCACAGTGTTTGCATTATAATTCAGTGGATACAATCCCCAATAACCAAGCAGGAAGTTAAGGTACTTAGAGTGAGCAACTCTAGGCAGTAAAATATGGAGCCAACAAAATAGGCGATAGAGCAAGTTCCAGCTTTTGAGATTTGAGAAGTTTGATGGATGGGACTGGTTCTCAGAAATGTTCCAAAGGGGAATTGACCATTTCAAAGTATTCCATAACTATTTATTAATTTATTTAAGTCCACAATGTGGTAGGGACAATATCTTATTCATTATTTACCTGTTTTCCTTAGACTTTTTTTTCCCTCCACTCAGTCTACCTGTAATCACATATTTTTGGACCTATCTCCTTAGAAACCCTGAGCACACGAAGGACTGGAACATTCTGGTAATTTTTTATTCCAAGTCTGCAAGTCCTGATCGACTTTCACCTGCACCACCAGAAAAGTCTCTTCACGGGTCTCCCTGCCTCTAGTGTCTCTCCACTGAGGTCTACCCTACTGTTCGCCACCCTTTACTCTCCAGATCTGGTCATGTACTCTCCTGATTAAATGTCCTCAGTGGCTCCCTACTGCCACCAGATCAGGGCACTCTTGGCCCTTCACAGTCTGCCCCAACATATATTCTACTCTCTCCTACTGGCCCTCATACAACTGACCCCGACACACACCTATGAAATACAAAGCCAGACAATATCGCCTTTCCTTTTAACTATTAATCTTTAAAAGGCATTGCCATGACAGCTAATAGAACTTTTCAGGTCAGGCTTTGCATTTGAAATGTTTTCTGTTTCTTGGTTATTTACAATCATTTTAGAAAATTTTGCCTTAATGTATAACCTGCCACTTCTGATACTTAAGTCAAATTTGCAAATATTTCGTAAATATCCAATATTCAGCATTGATTTTGTTCAGTGGAAATGTGAAAAGGATGAAAATGTGTTTCTTAACTGTTAAAATTATAACGGGAAAAAATCCCTCGTCTTCCAGGGTACCAGACTGTTGGCTCACACGGTCAAAGGTGAAACTGCTCTACAGGCAGCTGGTGATAAAAGCATTGAGAGCCACATATTTAGACAAGAGAGTTCTAGAAAAACACACTTTCGTATTCTTATAAGTCCTTTGCTGATAACATATCAGGTTATTGGTAAAATAGGACAATAAAATAACCATTTCAGTATCTCAATATTTGCATAGTTTCTCTACCTTTGAAAGAGACATACCAATATTAACTGCTTTCCTAAAGTAAAGGAATATCTCAAAGCTCTGAAGTTATGATTTAAAATGCTACAATACCAGGTTCACTGTGGATTATTACAGTGGATTTTAAAAGAACATAAGAACTCTTACCATAGGATCCAGCAATCACACTCTTTGGAATTTCCCCAAATGAATTGACAATTTATGTCCACACAAAAACCTGCACACAGATGTTTATAGCAGCTTTATTCATAATTGCCAAAACTTGGAAGCAACCAGTGCATAAACAAACTGTGGTACATCCAGACAATGGAATGTTATTCAGTGATAAAAAGAAATGAGCTATCAAGCCATGAAAAGACATGGAGGAAGCTTAAATGCATATTACCAAAGCCAAAGATCAATCTGAAAAGGCTACCTACTGTATGATTCCAACTATATGACAATCTGAAAAAGGCAAAACTACGGAGACAGTAAAAAGATCAGTGGTTGTCAGGCATTGGGGGAGGGAGAGATGAATAGGTGGAGCACAGGGTATTTTTAGGCACTGAAACTATTCTGTATGATATCACAATAGTGGATACATGCCATTATTCATTTGTTAAAGCCCATAGAACATAAACACCAAAAGTGAAGCCTAATGTAAACTATGGACTCCGGGTGATTATAATGTGCCAATGCAGTTTTGGCGATTGTAATAAATGTACCATTCTGGTGCTAGATGTTGATGGTGGGGGATAATGCATGTGAGGGGACAGGGGTTTATGGGAACTCCTCGCACTTTCTGCTCAATTTTGCTGTGAACCTAAAACTGCTCTAAAAACTAAAGTTGGTTAATTTTTTTCCTAAAAGAACATAAGATAGAGGAAATACTATTTAGTAAATCTCATCTAATGAATACTTACAAAACTACATGACAATCACTTGACAGAATGTTTAAATATTTAATTTCTGTGACTCTAAGAATAAATTGTAGAAAATTATAATATAAGTTCAATATCTCCAGTCCCTGTATAAGTTCTGATCCTGACTGAAACTGAAGAATTAACTTTGTTCAATAAAACAGAATAGTCTAGAAATAATCTTGAAGCTATGTTTTCAATTTTTATGTTTCTCAAAATAAAGGCATTTGAGAACTTTGAAAACCTAAGCTGTGTTCCTTTCAGTCAATGCAGAGAGATGAATAGAAAGAAAAAAAAAATAGCTTACAACAAAATGAAATCTTTTTTTCTTCAGGAGACTTGCTGGAGTTTTCAGGGGAATCTGAGTGTTGGAGATGGGGAGAGTGAAGACTAAGGAGACCCAACTCCTCCCTGAAAGTGTCACTAGCCTGGGCTCTCTCACAGCCACCCGCCTTCTCCCTTCTCTCCCAAAGAGCAGTGTGTACCAGCCCACAGGGCCTCAGCTCCATAGCCTGCTTTCCTCTTCACTCCAAGAGGAATGCACACTCTGGGGTTTGGAGACCATATTTGGAGAGACCATTCTTTCGATCACTGAGAATCTCGATTTGCTGGGCAAAATGTTCAGGAACACTGATTAGAGGTCACTGAGATCAAAACTAAATGAATATTTAGTAAAATGCATTAATCTTGAGAAATGAAGACTACTCTACTTTAAATAACCTTGTCTTAAAATCATATTTCAAGACTGCATCAGTATTTTAAAGCCTGCTGGGATGAACTTGAAGCTTCATCTGTACAAGGACAAGACTCTTGTTTCAGTTCACAATTTCCGTGAGGTGGTTTCTGTGGTTTGCTTTCTCTTTCTTTTAACATTTGTACGCTTGACATATTCTTGGGTTTCTTTTACACTTAATCTCAATTAAATTACTTCAGGAGGTTGTGTATGGGTGAATGTCGGGGTGTGGGGAGGGGGACTTAATTTTGTAGTGGAGTAAATTCCCTTTAGAATTTATAAAGCTCCCCCCACCCCCAATCTCACATCAAACTCCCAGCACAGAAATCACAGTGCACAATGTTGCTTTTCTTCCAGCCTGCTCCTATGCAGGAATCTACAGACAGTAGTAAGATTTGCAAATAGGTAACTGATATTTGAGTAATAATCCCACTTTTGTACAAGTTATTTACTTAATAAACCAAAGTTCCAGGATAAATATGATTATAATAAACAAAATACACTCCTTGTCAAGGAATAGGAAAGAATCACCATTTACAAGTTTGATATAATAAACGTGGGCTGTTCACTTTGTCAGGATATGTGTGCGATTTGGCAGGTGATACTTTAGATTTCTCTTTGCTAAATTTGAGGCTTATTCTTTAAGGTTTAAATCGATCAATTAATTATATGCACTTCAACGGCTATTTTACAACATCATTACATATTTGTGTTGCTAGTCATAAAATGACTAGTGTTTCTGAAGCTAATTTTTTGGATAAATTTGAGAAGATATATTAGAGACAAACTGACTCTTTAAACAAGCTCTCAGTGCATGCAGTAGGCAGCCCATACATGCTTACAGAGTGACAGGCCTGCAGCCAAGCAGGTGGGCAATCTTGTATTAGCAGCTGCACACTGTCTACCTTGCAAGTAATCAACAGCAATACTCACTACCTGGGTGAGGGAGTAGTCAAAGAGCTAATAACAGATCAGGAAAGATACAAAATACAGTCTTGTGGGGCCAGCCCAGTGGTGTAGCGGTTAAGTTCATGTGTTCTGCTTTGGTGGCCTGGGATTTGCCGGTTTGGATCCTGGGCACGGACCTACTCACCGCTCATCAAGCCATGCTGAGGCGGCATCCCATACAGAAGAGATACAACTCTACAACTCTGATACACAGCTATGTACTGGGGCTTTGGGGAGAAAAAAAGAAAGAAAAAGAAGAAGATTGGCAACAGATGTTAGCGCAGGGCCAATCTTCCTCAAAAAAAAAAAAAAAAACAGTCTTGGCATGTGGCCCAGTGTCCGTCCTAGGGAGGTCCAGGTCAAGGGCAGAAGCAGTAATCAGAGCTAAAAGTGGAATATTGAAAAACTCTCAGGCTTTGGGGCCCAATCCTTCCTCTCCCTTGAAATGAGACACAAAGAAGAGTAGAAAGGATAGGAAATCTCATCCCACAGGCATTCATAGAGAAGCTAATACGTGCACATTGACTAATACAAGGCCCAGAGTCATTTTGGGAGCCCTGAATGAAACACAAATGTTGATCCCACTGATTACTTGACCTGAATCCCAAAGAGAGATCCATGAACTGACTGAGACTTTATAAGGATCCACAGAGGATTGCAGAGAGCTTGGAACCTTAACTGGTCTCTGAACCTTAACTGGAAAAGCCCTAGAACTTTCACATCAAGGAGAGTCCTGCACTGCAGCATCTCAGCCACACTCACCTTCCCTTGGGACTCATACTCAGTCACTCCTACACTTTGCACCATCAAGAATACTTTTTGTTATTTTTTCCCCTGATGGGTACCATCTTTTAAAATCTTCATCTTTCTCTAAATTTTCTATTATTAAATCATAATTTGTTTGTCATTTTTTTATTCATCAGAGACATTGATAAGAGCCAATCAGGCCTTCTGATAAGAGTATTGAAAAATTCCCACCAAAAGATATTAAAAACCTTGTTTTATTTAATCTGTGTAGACCTGTCCTGGCTAAGCATGTTGTCTCTGTTAGTCTTTTTTAATTATTTAAATTATTAATGGATCCCACCTTTTACTGACTACTTACCAACACCCCAACTCTTACCACCACTACTGCCTTCTTGGACTGCTAGGAGTCAAGAATCCATAGGCTGGGAATCACTAGACTAAAATAGCTACAGATTTGCTTAGGTCCAGAAAACCAGAGTAGTTGAGCTATAGTGAATGTCACTGTGAAGTATGATTTTACTGTGTTGACCTAAGTAAGAAATTTTCACGGTAATGCTTTTTGCTTTTGGTGTGAAGATTAATGACCTCAAATTGGCATCTTAGCCCATGGCAAGAGCAAGGTTGCATTTTGTTCAGAGGCATGAAACAACAAATAACAGGCAATATCCAAGAGACCACATGAATGGACTGCTCCTCCACTCCTTCCACACTCAAGGTGGAGCCCTTGCCTCATCCCTACCATGAGGGCATGTCCCAGGATCCTTGGCAGAAGCGGCAACCAGAAGCAGATCTATGAGGGGCCAGCTGCTCAGGGGCTTGCCAATGAAACGAGCTTGAGATTTGGAGCCAGAAGATCTGGGTTTGAGTCTTGGTCCAGACCATAACACCTACCAGAAACGTGACACTGAGTAAGACGATTCAAATAGGCCAAAGGAAGTAATAACAATAAGGATCTCAGCCCCACCTCCTTATCTCTAGAAGATGTCAGAAAGACCAAAATACCTAATCAGCCATCAACCTGCTCTGTTTGGTGTCTTGGAATGTAAAATCACTTGTCAACATACTTTGTCTCTTGCTTTACTTTCTCCTGACACGCTTTTGGGCAATTCAGTAATTTGTATAGATATCTACGTATTTATCTTAACCTACTGTCATAGGGAACCACAGGAAAAGATAGGTGGGATGTCATTTGATGAGTATTAGGTATCAATAGAGAGAAAAAAGGCAAGTGCCCATTTTACTAGGCAGTTTGAAGTTTGAAAAATATCAATGAGTCTCGAGCCATAATAAAGAATATTTTTTCCTATTTTTTCCCTTGCTATCCCAGAACATACAGCTAATGTTTTCTATGCTTGGTCTATTTTGAGCTTGGTTGTATTTCTGCATTTGTGTGACAATGTCAGAGTCACAGCCTGTCATTTCACATTTTGCTAGTGACATTTGGATCTATTTTTCATTTGGTTTCCAGAAAAAACTGTCACTCTGCTTCCGTGGTTTGAAGCCACGGACAGAAAACCTGTGCCCTTGGCGCAATTTAAGCAAAGCATCTGTAACTCCTTCCTTAATCACTTCTCCGCTGCTCACAGATCTCCCCAAATGGGCAGACGTGCTGTGAAGGACAGGGTCCTGAAGCTGCCCCACCTCAGATGCTCTACCAGGGATAGAGGGATATTGGAAAGTTGTCTTGGATTGGAAATTTATTTATTTATTCCCAGAGTTTTAAAGATTAAGGGATACTTTTACTAAATAGTTTTGTATTTTGAACACCCCTCTGCTAATCCTAGGAGCTGCAGTTATGTGAGAGTTTGGGCTGCTGGGGGGACTGTTAAGGTTAATTACTATGTCCCTGAAATATCTGTGAGGCATTGCTTTACACACCTCTACAGAGGAGAGCTGTGAATGCTTTCATCACACTCTAGCTGGAGTGACCAAACCCCACAGTTTACTTGGGAGATCTGGCTTATCTCCTGTTGACCCACTTCCTTTCAGTTGTGGAAGTGTCCAGATTTGGGTGATATAGATATGGTCACCCTACCTTTAATACACTTAGTTATATGTCAAGCCTGAGGGAGAAATGAAAGACAAACAATTGATTAAACACAGAAATTTACTAATGGAGTGAAAGCCTTATTGGCAAGAAGGTATGGATATTTTCTTGTGAAATCTACCTACGAAGATGATCTAAAGTTGCCTTCTATCTTTTCTTTCCAAAAAGCTGCAATGGGATGAGCAAGAACACTTTAAATTTGCCTTGAATCCCAAAGTGAAGAGAAGATCTTGTATACCCCAGACAGGAGGTAGAATTCTCTCTCACCCAATAGAAAGGGTGCTTCCAGGAAATAGAGTCTATAGATTTTGATTTCTGAAGAGAATCCAACCACCTAAAAGACATTGGCATAACCACTAGGTGCAATGAAAAATAGAAAAGTACATATATGAAGATGGGCAAAAATTACCAATTGTTAGTATTCATAACCTTTTTCTTTAGCCTGCAACCACAGGGGGAAATAGGAGAGAAGGAGTTACTAGGAGAGGCTGAAAAATTTAGAATGGAAAGAGAAAAAGTGACTATTAGGATAAAAAGGAAGGGGCCCAGAAAAGGAAGAGGAGGAGTGAAGAGTAACATGAGCTGAGTTTGGAGTTGTTGAATGTGCGGATTGTTTAGGGGAGAGCTTAGGATGCCTCCGAAAGCAGTTAACAGAAATCCAAGCTAAAAGTGCCTTTAAAAAAAGGGAAGACTTATCATCACTCATAGCAATTCCAAAACAAGAAGGCAGGGTTGGTGAATCCAGATCCCACAGTCTCTTCCAGGACTTCCATCCTTGTGCTCTGCCATCCATGTCAACTAAATGGTTTTGTCAACCAGCCGGCTCAGCCTGCTTCCCTCGTGTTTCAGCAGAAGCTGCTCCATCTCTTCCCATGTGTCATCTTTTAGTCATCAAGAAAAACTTCTCAGAAGATTCCCAGCAGATTATCTCACATCTCATTGCCTGGAATTGCATTTTATATACCCATGCTTAAACCATTCCCCTGCAAGGAAAATAGGACCACCATATGGCTTAGATCAACCATAACTCACCCTCTTGGGGCTCAGGATGAAGCTCCCCTCCCATGAAACCCCTGGTAGTGAGGTTTAGGGTGGATTGCTGACAGAAAGGAGGAAGAGGAATAATGAGTGTTTGGTATGTGTTATGGGCTGAATTGCACCCCTCTCCCCCAATTTATATGTTGAAGCCCTAATCCCCAGGGCTTCAGAATGTAATCATATTTGGTCTTTAAAAAGGTAATTAACATAAAATGAGGTTTTATGGGTGGGCTCTAATCCAACAACTGGTGTCCTTAGAAGAAGAGGAGATGAGGACACACACGTGTTCAGGAGGAAGACCATGGGAAGACACAGGGAGAAGATGGCCATTTACACAACGTGGAGAGCAACCTTAGAAGCAACAACCTTGCTGACCCCTGATCTTGGACTTCTAGCTTCCAGAATTGTGAGAAAATAAATTTCTGTGGTTTAAGCTACTCACTCTGTGTATTTTGTTTTGGCAGCCTGCGCTGACTAGTAACCGTATGTACCCAGGAACATCTGCAACAGGGGAAGAAATAAGAGCTGGGAAAGGATTTTTAAGATGTTTTGCTAATCTAGACATTGTTTATCAACAATTGCTAACATCATAAAAAGAGAAAGAACCAGACATTAGGTGCCTCCTGATGGAAGGATACAACACTATAACCAATAAAGCAATGTTGTCCCCCAAAATAAAAATTGAACCTGAATTTAACCAAGACACTAGACTACCAACTTACAAAAATAGAGAGAACAGAGGAACATGCTCGCCATGGTGCTGCAATCGGCAAAACCCATATTGTGGGAAACTTTATAGGACAAACATCCCTGGGTTGAGGGACTTTCCAGGACATGGGACTTTCAGTGCTAACATAGGGAAAGTCATGGGCGAAACAAGACAAGTTGGTCACCCTAGCCATCTCTTCAGCAAACAAACTGCAAGGGAAAAAAGAGATGGAGAGGGAACCTATACTTTAAAAATACTTACAGCATATCAGCCAATCATAATATGTATAGGGAACTAATGAACTGTTAAAAATTTCTATGAGGCAAATAAGTATTGTTAATTTTTCAGTGTGAAAATAGTATTGTTGTTATGTTTTTAAAAAGAATGAATCCTTCTCTTTTAGAGATATGTAACTGAAATATTTATAGATAAAATTGAATGCTGTTTGAAATTTGCTTCAGAATAACATGGGAGAAGGAGGAATGGGGGTGGGGGATGAAGCGGGATTGACCAACAGCAGATGGTTGTGAAACTGGGTGATGGGCTTATTATACTATTCTGTCTAATCTGTACAAGTCTGAAGTTTTCCATAACAGAAAAAGGTTTCTTTTGAAGATTTTATTCTATATATTAAGAATATACTCTCCAATGTAGTGTTTTCTTCAGAGACTGAATAAGAGTCTGAATTAACTGAAATCGTGTATTTGTTGTTGGGCTATGTTTCTTCAAAGGCATCTGGGCCGAAAGGAAACTCTGATTATGTCGGAATTATATTTTGAAAAGTCACATGAAATGAAAGTCAAGACAGAATGGGGTCCTGGGAATTTATGCTATTTTATTTATTCCAGAAAAGCTGAATAAAGGAGGTGACATTTCAGCAGCTGCTTGAATGAAGGATGCAAGTCCTATTTATAATCGTTTGCCTTCCTATTAGCCCGCTGTGCTCCTTGCTAATACCATTAGCAATTTCATTTAGGAAACAAACCTCCTGGTACAACAAAAGTTATTTTTTAAATTATGAGCAATTTTCTTTGCAAATAATAGTCACCAAGAAATTACTCCAAAGTGTGTTCTGCATGATATTAATAAGGGTCCTGGCAAATAAATTAAGGAATCACTGCATTAAACAGAATGCTGGGCAGTACTTTCCATACCTTGCACAGGTGAATATGCACTGTGAACCTCCAAGGACACAGCCTCTACCCTATAGAATCTAAACGGAATGGTGTTTCGTGACGCACATCTTGGGAAACACTGATTTATTTCCAAGTTTCTGTATTTCTTAATTAATCCAAGTCAAAGTTAGCTTGAAGTAACCATATTTCAGAGCAGACCAATCCGGACAAAATACTGGAAGGGAAGTATGTAGTCAAGATTAGCACCAGTCAAGGAGAAGTTTAGGCTCTTAATCTTCTCCGCAACTCCCAGGCTGAACTCCAGGTAATGAGAGCTCCTTTCTCACTTTCCTGCTAGCCCACGCCTGCTGCATGCCAGACACTGTGCTAAATGTTTTGAATAGATTCTCTCATTTAATCCTCAGGCTGACCCTCTGATCGAGGGTCACATTTTGACAGACTGGGAAGCTGTACACTGAAGACATCAAGCAGCTTGCCCTAAACTTTCCACCTAGTAAGCGGCAAAGCTGAGATTCTACCAGATCCAACCCCATGCTCTCCTCTAACACTCCTATCAGAGGATTCTCTCACCAGTTAAATTCCTAAGTCCCTCAAATTCCCCGTTTTCCTGACGCAAGCGTTTTATATCAGCAGGCAATCTTTCCTAGAACGTTTCATGTGTAGAAATCCAGAATTTTTTCAAAATACTGAGTGCTCTGTATCATAGTATGACTGCCCCACCTGACCATGGTCATTTAAAAAGCACTCTAAAGCACATTTTATTCTCTCTACAAAAAGATCTGGAATACAGAACACCTTGTTGGTCCAGCCAATGGGCTCCTGAACGACCTTTAACCGACCTGCTTACACCAGCTGCCCTCCTCCTGTCTTCTCCCACGGCTGCCATGATAATTTGGTGGGACAGGGACTGGGAGATGAGGACAAGTAACAAGTTCTACCTTAAGAATGGAGGCAGTTTGCCATAGTCAGCAGTCTGAAGGAGCAGGGGCAGGACTAGAGAGCTCTCTATCCTGAACTCTCAAACATTCCCCCCTGCAGCAGAAGCCCTGGGTAACTTTGTCTGTAGCCCCAATCCCAGAGGATATTTTAGGCACATAATTTATATACTCATGCAGCATAAATTGGCCTTAAGGATCATCTGGTCCATCTAGTCCAGATGAGCTCTGGGAAGTTCAGTGATGAAAGCAAGGCCACCATGGCTAACTGAACAGGACTCCATACTCCTAATCCAGTTCTTCTATAATGAGGGCCTTCCTTTCCTGTATTAATTACTTTCTACAAGAAATGTAATCTTTTCAAACATGTTCTTTTACTTTAGAATATAGCTTTGCAATATAATAGTTATGACACCAGGTATTGCAGCCAGACTGCTGAGGGCAGAAGCCGGGCTTCAACATGCCCTCACTCCGTGACCTTGGACAAATTTCTTAACCTCTCTGAGTCTCAGGTTCCTGGCCTACAAAATTGGGACAACGATAATAATAATAATAGTATCTATTTCATAGAGTTATTGTGAAAACAAAATAAGATTAACCATGTAAAGCATTTAGAACAGGGCCCAGCACCTAATAAGTGCCCACTAAATGTTAACTATTAAGTCCTTATTTATTTCAGTTTCAATACATTCAATACATTCGAGCCCTTTTTAAAAATTTTTTAAATTGTGCTAAAAAACACATAACGTAAAATTTACCATCTTAATCATTTTTAAGTGTACAGTTAAGTATATTCACTTTGTTGTGAAATAGATCTCCAGAATTTTTTCATCTTAAAAAACTGAAATTCTATACCCATTAAACAACTCCTCTTTTCCCCCTCCTCCCAGCCCCAGCAACCACCATTCTACTTTCAGTTTCGATGAATTTGATTACTCTAGATAACTTCATATAAGTGGAATCATACAGTATTTGTCTTCTTGTGACTGGTTTATTTCACTTTGCATAATGTCTTCAAGGTTCGTCCATGTTGTAGCATATGATAGGGTTTCCTTCCTTTTTTAAGGCTGAATAATATTCCATTATATGTATATACCACATTTTGTTTTCCATTCATCTATTGATGAACATTTGGGTTGCCCTTGGCCATTGTGAATAATGTTGCTATGAACATAAGTGTGCAAATATCTCTTAAAAGACTCTGCTTTCAATTCTTTTGGATATATACTCAGAGGTGGAATTGCTGGATCATATAGTAGTTCTATTTTTAATTTTTTGAGGAACTGCCATACTGTTTTCATAGTGGTTCCACCATTTTACAATCCCACCAACAGTGTACAAAGGTTCCAATTTCGCCACATCCTCACTAACACTTGCTATTTTCTCTTTTTTGACAGCAGCCATCCAAACAGATTTGAGGTGATATTTCATTGCGGTCTTGATGTGTATTTCTCTAATGTTGAGCATTTTTTCATATGCTTACTGGCCATTTGTATATCATATTCAGAGAAATGTCTATTCAAGTCCTTTGCTCATTTTTTAATCAGGTTATTTGTTTTTGTGTTGTTGAATTGTAGGCATTCATTACATATTCTGGATATTAACCCCTTATAAGATATATGATTTGCAAACATTTTCTCCCATTCTGTAGGTTGCCTTTTCACTCTATGGATTGTGTCCTTTGATGCACAGAAGTTTTTAAGTTTGATGTAGTCTCATTTATCTATTTTTGCTTTTGTTGCCTGTGCTTTTGGTGTCATATCCAAGAAATCATTGCCAAATCCAATGCCATGAAGCTTTTTCTCTATATTTCTTCTAGGAGTTTTATAGTTTGGGGTCTTACATTTAGATCTTTAATCCATTTTGAGTTAATTTTGGTATATGGTGTAAGATAAGGATCCAACTTCATTCTTTTGCACGTAGATATCCAGTTTTCCCAGCACCATTTGTCAAGGGAGCCATTTTTAAGCGGTCTCCTTTATACAGTCAGAAGTTAAGTTTATTTTTTATGTGTTTAGGGTATGCTGTCAGATGTTCTCAAGGAAATGCTCAGAGTATGCGACTTTGTCATTTCTGAGATTATCTGCATGATTTAGTCTAGACTCTAAAGGAAAGAAGACAGTATGGTAATCTAGAAACAGTCCATGAAGGATTAAAACAGACACTGGGCTCCATTTCTTCCTCACATCATCTAAACAGAGACAAAGGGGAGAGTGTTTTTACCTTAGAGCAGGAAAAATTTTGATTAGAAGCTATGGAAATTATACCCAAAAGAAAATTCTGTCACAAATGTGTAACTGGTAAAATTTTATGAAACAAATCTTTATGAAAGACAGCATGCCCTCTAACGAGATATTCAACAAGGCAGATGACCATACTGAGAATTCCTGTTTATGTGAATTTACTTTTCAAGGCTTTGCTCAAAAAACTAACATTTAAGTTATTTGAAATTCTTTGCTATGTCAAATACTGAGACAATAAAGTTTTGTTAGGTCTCTGCATTGCTTGACTTTTTATGCACACATGATCCCTTCTATAAATATATCTCCACTTTAAAAATCTCAATTTTAATTTTAAATTTAAAAGAAAAGCAACATATATTCATTACAAATTTGAAAAAAATATAAAACATAAATAAGTTAAACTCATCCACAAACCCTCCATTCAAAGATAACCATTCTTAACATTTTGTTTTCTTTCTTTCTAGTCAAATAGGTATACGGGTAGGTAGGTAGCTAGATACACGTATATGTGTATTACCTTTTTTTCTTACAAAGTTAGAATAATACAATTATATATGTGTGTATGTGTATGTGTACTACTTTTTTTACTTAACATATCATAAGCATCCTCTTCTATTATAAATTCTTTGAAAACATGGTTAATGTCTAAATTCGGATATATAATTTATATGGTTATTTTCTTACCATTGATCATCTAGGAAATTTCCAGTTTTTTCATTTTTTAAAACATTGTGATCTTTGAACGTTAATACCTGTTTGCATCCAATGTTATTGCCTTAAAGCAAAATCCTAGAAGTAGAATTTTTGGATCAGAAAATGGGGAAAATTTTAAGGATCTTGATATACCTTTGTCAAATTCTTTCCTAGAAAAATTACACTTGTTCCAATTTATACACACATACAGTGTGTAAAAGCTCCATTCCAACTTGCCTCCTCAAATTCTAGGTATAATTATTACTCTGAAATCCTTCTTAATTTAATAGATAGAAAATAGCATATATTGCTTAATTACTTTGATTTCTAGTAGTTGACCACTGTTTCATATGTATATTAGTCAACTAAATTCCTTTCCCTGTCAATTTTCTACTCATATTTTTACCTAGTCTCCTACTGATTTAAATTATTTTAAAAATTAATAATAAAACTTGCTTACCTATAAGACTGAGCCCTAATCTTTTCACACGTCATATAGAGATCTTTCCTTATCTCCTGCCACTTCTCACCATCCAAACTTTCTCACATATAGTTTATTTCCACCATACTACTCCCACCATACCGTTCTCACCATACTAAATTTCTTGCCATTATATGACAAGCTAGACTCTTTTACGACTCTTTGTCTTTGTTTATTCTATGCCGTCTATTTAGAATGCCATCCTCCCATTTTCCACTTGAGACCCCTACTTATCTTCCACGGATTAAATATCCCTTCCAGGAGTAGACCTCTGATATTTTTGCTTGACAGCATCTATTCCACCTTCTTACAATAGCGGCACCTTGATTTCCCTTTGGAAATTACCTTCCTCCATTGCACACAGCCTTGATGGCATTGTCAATCAAATTGTCCTGTCCTATCCTGTCCTAGCTAGGGAGTAGGCACTTGGCTCACACTGGGTCAATTCGGCTTTCTCTTGGGAATTTTGAGAGAAGCAGCACAGGAACAGAAAATATTTGCAATTGATTCATTCATCAGCAACTCCACTAGCTACTATCCGTTAGTTTCCTCTACTTAGATGTCCAGAACTCGCCAATTTAGGTCCCTTCTGAGGCCTGGTCCTCTAGCTCTCTCTCTCTTTTTTTGTATTCTGTCACCCATATCCTTCCAGTAAATTGTTCTCTGTCTTTTTTTCTCCTTTGGCTTCTTATCCTCAATTGGTTTCTGTTGCATGTAACTGAACAAATAAAATGGATAAATGATATTCCTCCTCCATGGAGCCTTCTCCGACTCTCAGAGATTTTTGCCATCTCTCTGTGGTCCCACCCCACTCCGTACATTGTGCTTACAACATTATATCACAGTTATTCATTTTCTATTTTCCCTCCTGTATGTGATTCCCTGGCAGGTGTTCATACTTTCCCTGGAATGCCTAGCACAGAACCTGGAACATTTTAGGCACTCATACACATGGGCTGAATTAGACTGATTCTTAAACCTTCACAACTCAAAGAGTCACTTGTTTTCCCCAAAGGAGGAAAAATATCTTGAATGTTTTTGGCAAATCTCCTTGATTATTTTAGCTTGACTTAAATTAAGAGCAAAGTCTATCAAAATGACTTTAACAAAATGGGTAGGTCATTCATGAACTCAGATGTAGGACCTCTTTTGCAAGTTAGAAAAGAAGAAAATATCAGAGAAAGGTCTGGGCTGTCACAAAACTGTAGCCTCCATCAGGAAAAAAAAAAAATTCTGATGCCAAAGCACATCAGAAAGAAGAGCAACTTTATCACACAGCCTCCTGTTGAGGTTCGTATAATTAAGCAATCCTATGTAAAGATTAAATGCATAAATATGACCTACATGCATTTTCCATTTCAAACAGAAAATCACTTTGTTTATATATATTTACTAGGAAACAACTAAGAAATCTCTTAGCTAGGAAGAGGTTAAGAAAAGTTAATATCACACAAGTTACATTATATCCTTTTGAATATTTATTCTCTCCAAGCTGAGTGAAGCATTAATACTAGGAAAATAATCAGTTCCAATTTTTTTCATTAATGTTGAGTACAAGCTGCTACTTCAAAAATACCTTCATCAGATTTGAATTATTCTGTAATTCCATTCCCCATTTCCCACCCCCCAAAATGATGTTGAAGCTAATTTATCATTCTCAGACATGCATTCTCATGATCTTGAAGGAAATAGTGATTAAACGAATCTTTGGTGAATCCATTCCAGAGGTGAACATGAGGTGAGCACAAGTCCCACTAATTCTCATGGAAATTCCCAAAAGAGTGAAAATATGAGTGCTCAGATTGCCAGGAATCTCCTTTAGAAAAGGAAAATACACAAATAAACTCTTAGGCTATTTTTCAGAGGACTGGCTGCAAAATTTAATAATGCTAGAAATGCTTGAAGTACAAAATGGAAAAATGTGAATATGTAATTCCACATCAATTTGTGAATGTGTCTTAGGGTAAAGCTTTATAAATGGGAACTTTGTGACAGGATTTTACTTCCTTTATTTGGTGAAAGGCATTACTAGTGACTGTGAATTACTTCCGGTCTATACGCTTTTTCCCGTTCTCTTTGTAATACTAAATCCTACAGATTCTTAAGTGTTCTTAGGTTTGCAAAATGTCAGAGACTGTTCATTTTATAACTACAGTATCAGCCAAGTATGCCTAAATGGGAGGAAAAAAAGTTTCTTACAATTAAATTATTTAGTTATAGCACAGTTACTAATTTCCATCATTTCTTACAGCATATCAAGTATCCTCCAAAAAGAGCCCAAGAGCGAGATCCCTTTCACATTTATGGTATTTGAAAAATAAAAATTGGGGAGCTTCTCTGAAAGGAACTGGCAATTAGAGCAGCAGATAAGAAACTGAAAGATTTGATAGCTCTTGGAATCAGACTTGAACAACTTTTTTGTACATCAGCATCCATTTGATAAAATGAAGGAAGATAGCACAGCAGGGCACGTATATAATGATATTCTAATAGACAAAGGGACTTCATTGTCCAGAGGAAACAGAATCAGTACCCCTTAGATAATGAAAGACACAAGATTCCCCAAGAAAGCCATTCTGGAATTTATCAAACACATTGCTCTGTGTGAATGGTTCTTAACCTGGCTACACTTTAAAATTACTCAAAAAGAACTAAAACAAACCAAAAAAATAAACAAAACCCAGTAAGCCTGGTCCTCACCCCAGTGGTTCTGAGATTCTGATTCAATTGCTCTAGTGTGGGATGATTCTAATATGCAGCCAGGGTTGAGATGTACTGTTTTAAGGAATCAAAATAATCAAAAAGATAGAGTTAAGGCACAAAACTCATATTATGGAGAAGCTTATCTTCTTTAATTATCCTAAAGCATGCAGGACCTATGGAAACTGAATAGACAATCTTCTCCTAACCTAAATAAATCAGAGCCAGTGGAGCAGAATTCAATTTTTGGGAACTAGAAAGCTGCTTCCAAAAATTCCTTGTCTCTGTAATCAACTCTCTGGTCAGTTTGATTCTTTTTATTAAAACAATAAAAAAAAGGCTTATTGGTATTTTCTCATAGACTTTTCCCAGATAAGGATAATAATTTTGTAATTAAAAGAGTTATCCTATTCCATCTTTCAAGGAAGAACATGGTATCTATGCTTTTGCAGTCTGGAATGGCTAACCTTTTTTTTTTGGCTTCATGAGAATTCAGTGAAAGTTGAGTATGCAAATGCACACATAATTTTACATAGAATTTCAGTGGGTTCGCAAACCACCACCTACAGCTTCCTCAGAGTCCACAGACCCCAACTTCAGAACTCCTGTTTTATGGACTCCTCCATGCGTTATCGGTCAGGAGCTGGAGAGAAGGAAAAGGAGGAAGGGCAGTAAATGAAGCAATTAGGACCTGGAAATTCCCAAAGTATGCTAGGACAACGCTTCTCAATTCATGTGCATAAGAATCGCCTGAGGATCTGTTAAACTCCAGGTTCTGATTCAGCAGATCTGTGGTGGGCCTGGGAGTCTTCATTTCTAACAAGCTGGTGCTCCATACATCAGATTTTGAGTAGCAAGGTGCTTGGATATGTCATCAACCTTACTGGCTTTTCCTAGCACCTAAGAACAGAAATGTACAATTATTTCCACCTTTCTTGAAAACCCAATATTGTATATAACATACGCTATTTCTCCCAACAAAAAAGGATAAAGAAGATAGCAAACTTAATTCTTTATTTTCAACGGTCTCAGAACTCCAATTGTTAGAACTGTTAAATTCAATAGTGTTTCTTTTCATGGAACCAAACATCATCAATTCAATGGAAGCAATTTTTTTAATCCTAAAAACAACAACAACAAAACAAAACAAAATGAAATACTTCCCCTGGGTGATGTTGCTCAGGAAGAAATGAAATTCCATTATGTAGTACAATGTGATTTTTAAACCATTTTTGTCTGGAAAAGAATTATACTCTAAACCAGTTGTAAACCTGAAACCAGCTTTTCTGAACCAGAAATAACACAGAGTCCATTCAGCTATGTGATTCTCCAGTTATTAGAGACAAGACTTGGAAACCCAACAAAGTCACACAGAAATGTGCCAGAGGCCTGGCTACTCACAGCCCACCCTGGGGTTTTAGTTCCAATAATTCTCTCTTTTAAAGGGTATTCTTTTTTTCTGACTATAAAAGTAATAAAAAAAATAAGCAAAAGTAATATATGTTATTATTTTAAAACTTGGAAAGTATTAAAAGATATAAAGAAAACAAAAATATCCATCATTCCAAAAATTTTATTGAGGACCATGTATGTTTTCCCTTCCTCTATTTTTGTCAATGCATTTTAAATACAATTAGAACCCTACAGTACATAAAGCATTGCAGCATGCTTTTCTCCACAATACCTGCAAGGATATAGCAGGGTTTGCTTAAAAGGCATTGAGAGAGGTGTTGGAGAAGAGGGAGAATGTCCCTCTTCCCTTTCCCTTAAGATTCTTATGGCTGGCCAAATAATTAAAAAGACAGGTTAGTAGGAGAAAATAAGACCAAGTTTAATAACATGTTTACATTGGAGAAACCAGGGAAACTGAGTTTCTCAACACAATGGCAGAGATTCTCGTCTTAAATACCATCTTCAGCTAAAGACAAATGAGGATTTTGGGGGTGGGGAGGGAGACGTAAATCACAGTAATCAAGCGTATGTAGACTTAAGGCCTTATCCTCCACACTGATAAGTTTCTAGTGAGGCCATTCCCCCTTCCCCCCAGCACAGAGATGGAGATACCTTTACAAATGGAGATTTCCCTTATAAATGTAAATGTTTGTCTGGCAACTCTTTGCAGGGCCACCTAGAGAATGTGGCCAGAGAGACAGAATTTTTGATAAGATGGGCTTGTTGGTGCCTTTCCTATTGTAACATCTATTTTACATTATATTACAGCCATCATATGATAGTAACTCCCTCCTGGAACAGGTCTTCTATGTTAAATTCTTTAGGCAGTTAGTGGGGGAGGTCAAATGTCCGTCAGAGAAAACAATCAACGTAAAGAGATATATTTCAGGGTGGCCAAATCTTGATCTCCCACAGAGGAGTGGAGGGGGGCAGCACAAGATCGCAAGAGCAACAGAAGCCCTTTGTGAATCTATTATCATTCTATCTTTACTTTAAATTTTTGTGCAACTTTACCTAATTGTAGAATAAGTATATTTTATTTTGGATGTGGAGAGAAAATTCAGACTAACAAATCTATATCTACAAAGGGAAATAAGATAAGGTTGAGAGGGGTAAATTATCCCCCTGTAATTTTAAAGAGGCAATCGTGGAAAATCATTCTTGCACATACTGGGAATAATTAATCTCCCACTTTTGATTTCTGCCTCATGATGAAGGTGGAAAGAACAGCTATCAAAGGAAAAATGCTGAAACCTCCAGTGTATGTCATCAGAATCAAGCCATAAGGAAAAGACATAGTTCCCTAAACTGAGCAATGTGCAGAGCTGGGCTCAGGAGAAACCAAATGTAGCAGTATTTTTTTTTTCTGTCTCTGTGTTTTTCCTGTCTCTCCATAAAATTTCATTCTAGAGTTAAATAGAGATTGATATAACAGTAAAGGCAAACAGAAAGAATCTGAGAGAAAAGCTAAAGGTTTCTCTCCTTAAATTCATTAAATAAAGGAGGAAAAAATACTGAATTTATAAACTGACTACTTGAACAAAATTTATTGAGCCCTATTATATTCCAGGCACTGTGCTAATTATTGGGAATAAGTGGTTCCCATGAAGATAAGGCTGCTGTTCTCATGTAGCTGACACTCCAGAGTGGGGGAGGCAGAAACAGACAATGAAGAAACAAACAAGGAAATGAATGCGATAATTTTCCTGCTATGAAAAAAAGAGTGATTTGGGGGTGGAGGAACTAATTTAGGAAAGGTTTCCCCATAGAAAGGGCATTTGAGTGACAAGAAGAAGCTGATCTGGGGACCAAGAGTTCCAAAAAGAGTGACGAGGAGGTGTAACAGCCCTAAGACTGGAATAAGCTTGGCATGTGCCAGGAACAGAAAGATCCCAGTGGCTGGAGAGTATTGAACATGGAGGGAAGCAGTAGGAGAAGAGTCTCAAAGGAAGAGTGGGCCCAGATTGTGTAGGACCCTGTAACCCAAGGCTCAGAATTTGGATAGAGTGAGAAGCCTGGGGGCAGGTGTTAACCAGAAAGGTGCCATGATCTGATATATATGTTTAAAAGATCTCTCTGGCTACTGTATGGGGAACAGATTGTTATAGAACATTAGTGGAATCATGAGGACCTGATAGGAGGCTGCCTCAATAGTCCAGGCAAGAAATGATTGTGGCTTGGATCATGACCAGGATAGTAGCTATAAAGATGGAGAGAAGGGAGAGATTGTGATATATTTTGAGCCAACAGGACTTGCTTATGGATTGATTAGATTTGAGCAGTGAGAAAAGTTTGGGTGCTGAATAATAACTGGGTGGATGGTGGAGTCATTATTGAAATAGGGAAGACTTGGGGGAAAACACTTGCAAGGAGGATCCAAAATTTGGTTTTGACCATATTAAATTTGATATAAGAATTATATATCCAAAAGTCAAATCAAGTAGCGACTTGGATTTAGGTAGTTAGGAGTAGAGATACAAGTTTACCAAATATTAGTGAGAAAGTCAGATATATATTTTATTTCTCTAAATTTTACTTGTAATGTCTTTAAGATTTTAGATATTAGGAATACTAGTCGATGTTTATAATTAGAATAAATCATTATAACATACTTTTAATAGAGTAATTGTAATTTTACTAGAGTAAATTTTAATAGAGTAATCTTAATTTTTTAATCTGTAATTTTAATAGAGTAATGTTTTTTTTCGCAGTAGTCAAGCCTTGATCCCAGCCAAACAGTGACGGCCTTGCTTATCTATATATCACAAAAGGTTTAATAATTATCCCAGCACCTTTTGGCAGGGGTGATGAGCAATCACTGTCATTACTGCTTTGATCTCTGGACCTCTTGGGGAAGTACTCCATTGCTTAGAATTTTTATTACCTTTTTCATCTTTATTTTAGAGTTTCAAAGTGTCATTAGAGGACAGATATAAAAAATAAATTAAAGCAAATTTCCTCTAGTTGAAGTAGAGATCAGGACCCAAAGTTCTCCTTCTCATCCACCATAAAGGACACAAAACAATTTGAAAATTGTTCCACTTTGATATCATCGTGGTACCAAGAAGTTGGAACTCATTTGGAATGAAGAAATTTCAACTGAATAGCAAAATTAGTAACGGTTTTCATTATTTACAAATATTCTTTTCCAGATTGAATTTCATTATAAACATTCTAATGTTTTTCATGTCATTTCATTTTTTTTTAAGCCAAATTTGTATTTAAACATACTTCAGAATAAACTTCGGAGAACTCCTAGGTTGCTGAAAATGCCCGGGCTGCCCCAAAGTAAAATCACATGAGAGAACTAAGGCAAATTATGTAAAAGGAACGTTAGATCTGCCGTAGCCACGCATAGTTGTCTAAAACAGAAAAGCTGCCAAGTCTACAAGAAAAAAAGGAAACAAACTACAACAATCGAATAACACGTTATTACAACTCTTTTTTGTGTACCACATAGCTATATATAGAGAAGATAGATGAGCCCCAAGCAAAACTATTGAAAGTTATCTTGGACTGCCCAGCATTCCATATTTTGAGGCCATTCTAGCCCTGCCCTAGACATCTCCCCTTTAAATGGATCCATATCCTAATGTTGCCTCTTGATTAGTTGGCCTTTCAGGCGACTAGTGGCTATAGAACCACAGTCAGTAGTAAAGGAGACATTAATACCAGATAGCAAATCCCTCAGTAATGACAACGCTGAGAATCTCATGCTGGGAGACATATATGTGATCCAGAAGGCTTTTCGGAACCTTCCTGACCATCCTTCCTGGATGCTGGCCCCAAGCGGAATAAAATGCTTCCTCTTCTAAACAGCAAGAAGAGCCCAGATTTCTCAGCATAACATTTAACGTCCTGTACCATCCTCCTCCTTCCAGCCCGCATTTTCAGCCTCTCCTCCCAACACCCCCTACGCAGACCCTCCACTCTAAACTCTCCCTGCCCCTTAATATAATGTGAATTCTGGCCTCCAGGTTCTTCTGTCACTGTTTGAACCTCATCCAACATGTCCTTCCTCCTCACTATCCAGTCTTAAGTCCTTCCTTCTCCACGGAGCCGCCGAGATCTTTCCTTTCTCTAGCAGTAGGCTGCATTGCTGACAATACATCTTGTTACAAAATCACTGTATGGCATTTTTCATCAGTCTCCCAAATCTCAGTATTCACATATCCCTTACTATTATTTTCCATATCCACGTGCTACCTGTTATGTTTTCATCTTTAATATTTTCTTAAAACCAACTCCCATATTTTAGCTTAAATACATTTAATTTTATAGGAAAGTTTAGATCATGACCATAATGAAAAGCTAATAACACTTTATATATAAATTGAAGGTAATTGTAAAACTATATACAATAAAAATATAACCATTAATATAAAAAATGTTTGTCCATGTCTACTACCTAAAATTATCTCACATACCACAATTTGGGAAATGCTACTTTATGTTGTTGTCTCATATTGCAATTTACATCTTATATCATGTAACTTTTTATGTGTTTATATCTATTTCCCCTAATAAATTTTCAGTTCCTAAAGGAGATCATATATTTTACTTTATATTTCCCAATCTTTTTAGCCCAATGCCTGGCACATGGTAGACGTGAAATAAATATGTGTTTAGTGAATAAATGATCACAAATACATCAACATACCCTAGTCACAGTTTGTAAATATACAATCAGTAAAATGAAGATACTCAATCCTTCAGTTAAACTTAACAAGGCCATTTAATTATATACTGACTTATATATATAGTGTACTATCTTGGATATAAAATATATTGTAAATAAAAAAAACTACGTTGCTGTTAGTAGTAACTTAGTGCTAACCACAGGAGATTCTGTATTTTAAAATTTTAAAGTGATAGCTCTAGATTTTATGAGAGTAATAAACAGAAATAGAGCCAAGGGTTAATTGATGTGCTTTGATTTAGACAAACCTAATAGATTAAAATCCAAGCATACTTCAAAGATAAATTAGGGTCAAATAACTTACATTGCAAAATAAATTTACAATAGGGGCCATTTAAATAGCAAATCCTTATAACATTTTAAATGTGGTTTGATTCCTATTTTAGGAACATATTTATTAGATAAGTGAAAGTGTGCTTTATCATAAAAATGAACACAAATAGAGGCAAGAGGAGAGAAAAGCTAAAAAAAAAATCACGGAAATTTTTAGATCTAAACTAAGTGGAGATTTAGTTAATATTGTATTCAATTTTTTTTTAAAGCAAGTTTTGAACTGTTACTTACCCAAAGTCAAAGTTTTAATTACAAAAAAAAGTTGCCTATAAGAATTTTTAAAACAAACTGAAGAGGGAAACTCTTTGGAGTGGTGGAAATTATTCCAGCTCCCTAAGCTCTGTGTTGGAAAAATAAATAAAATTTAACAGTCAATAAGCTTTCTGTATCTATGTCCTTTGATTATCTCAAACCCCCAGAAAAATAAGAAAGTAAAATCTACTGCTTCGAAATTATCAAATATTCTCCACTAAATTTGCAAGGGTCTCTGTTCAATTTCATCAGACATTCCCTGGCCACACCAGTATTTCTGCATCTTCAGGATGAGCTCTACATGGATTCTAGGGAAGCATCAACCAGAACGGTGCACAAGCATGTACCAGCATAACCCTGCATTGCACATGCCTACAAAATATATAACCATTCAGTGACCTCCCCTCCTACAATTAGAATCATGGAATGTCAGAGCAGAAACAGATCTTGAAAATCCTCTAGTACAGCTCCTTCAAATACGAAAAATGACCTCAAAAGAAGTTATTTTCCCAACTTTGAAAGCTGAGCTCAAGTCAAGTGAAGTTAATAGGCCCACTCAGGCCACAGTCCAGCTACCCAAGTAGCTACCCAAGCTCCCCTGATATTGTCCACCTACGAGGTAAGAGGGTAGGTCCAGAGAAATATCCAACTCACTCTTGCCCCGTTCTCTGCTCTTCTCTCAACATCTGTCTTCAGAAATACTACATCTGAAAATAGTTCTTACCTTAAAGCATAAATATAGGGCAACTTTCAAGAGAGTTATCTAGCCAGCCGCAAGTATAATTTAGGGAAAGGGCAGGGTGGTTGGTTGGGAACTGGAGCCTTTCTGTAACCCAAGCTTGAGATGTTTCCAAAGGCTCCATCATTCAGCCCTACCCTTTCAGACTGGGCTAGGTGCTGGGGAAGTACTCTGTGCTTTACCATGGTATTTTCTCCACTGAACTGTCATTTTTAGTGAGTGCCTTCTAGTGGGGAAGCTCTGTGTCTTCCTCTTCTCTATCTCCAGTATCCACCATGATGCCTGGTTATAGAAGATCCTCAATAAAGGCTTTTTGAATGAATGGATGAATGAATGAATGACTGGGTTCATTCTCAGTACCTGCCTCATAGGGTTGTTGTAAGTTTAAAGCACCTAGTACAGGGTCTGACAAATAGTAAGTGCTCAATAAACCTCAGCCTCTACAACCTAACCCCCACCTATCTTGATCCCAATCTACCCTCTCCTTAAACCACATACACCTCTAGCCCAGCACCTTTTCTGTATGTCTCTCAAACTAGACCAGTCACCTTCCCTGCCTCACTGGATGTTCTAGGTGCTGGGCTTTGTGCTAAGCAGTTTACCTGCACTATACCAGCTAATTCCCACAACAACCCTGGAAGGTAGATACTGTTATTATTGCCTTACTAGAAGTAAATTCCATGAGGGCCAAGATTTTTGCCTATTTTTTTCACCGTTACTTCCCAGATCCCTATAACAGGAGTTGGCATACAGCAGTTGGTCAATAAATATTTGTTGAATAATTGAATGAATGAATGAATGAATGAATATCTACTTTATGCGCGAGGAAATCGAGGCTGAAAGAGATCAAGCCATGTGCCCAAGGTCACACAGTTACCAAATAGTGAAGCCAGGATTCAAGCCACAGTCTGACTGATGCCAATGCCCGTGGTCTTAACCACTCTCCCACACCCTCTCAAATGAAAAAGGGGTGATTTAGTCAGACGAGGTGGTAATTTTGACTCATAACACATACACTTGGTACCACAGACTAAAAAGACAGAGAGATCATATTTATTCTGACCCTTAACTGTGAGAGATTATTTTGTCTCCTAAAAAATCAAGGCTTACTAATGTACACATTTACTTTTATGCCAACACCAATCAAGTTTTCCTGTTGTTCTCAAAATAATAAAATAATTCATTTAGGCAAACCTAGTTGAGAAGGCAAATATTTCTCTGATTTGGTAGATTTTCTTTGATTGACTTCTATTTAATAAGTATCATAGAATTATCCTAGGGAAGAAATTGTTTTTTCTATAGCAAACTGAAAAAGATTTAGAATTCTGGTGCTCTCCTAGTCAATGCTGACTGGTTGAAAAGGTAAAAAGAATTACTATATACAAAGCTAAATAAACTGAAGCTTAGAGATATAGGTGTTTCAAAAAACAAACGATTCAGGTGAAAATGCTCTATCTGTACACAGTCAAGCGTATGAACCAACTTCTCAGCTATCAAAGACTCTTTAGCGTTTGCATCATAGCCATAATTTCATTGTTAATTATGATACAGATTAAACATCCAGTGTTTCATGTGCACCACCTTGGGAAGCAGAGAGCAGGGAATAGATTTGTTACCTGTAATATACAATACTGAAACCTGAGGCTCCTATATGTGCAAAATCTCACGTAGAAAAAAGTTGTAAGCAAGCTCATTACTACAAACATTTATTATTATCAACAATCAGATCTTAGTGACTAAAAGAGTGGTTTGCAACTATTTATGTAAGTACCAATCTTGTAAATAGCTATTCTCCCCCGATGAATAACAATTCATGCTGGTGGGTGGTAGACAATGCTGATTTTGTTTTTTTAACTGGTTATTTTACTACTTTGTGTCTACTAGGGAAAATATGGATATTAAAAACACATATAACCATGCACACTAGTCACTCTTTAGCTTTTGTTTCCAAGTATATATTTCTGCCTATCTACTACACATCCGGCACTCTGGTGATTGCTGGAAATACAAAGTACAAAGATGAAAAAGATTTGGTCTCTTCTTTCATATTTATGTTTAGGAGAGAAGCTAATCATTATATTTCAATCCAGCAAACCTTTACTGAGTGGCATTATAGGGGAATTTTAATAAATGTTAGTGACTTTACCTGAATTCTGGGCTGAAGGAATTGAATAAGCAAAGATAAGGAGTTAGAAAGATACATTTTGGGTCCTGTAAACAGCAAGAATTCCAACGTGACTTAAATGTGAACAATGTATGGGCAACGTGTCTAGAAATGAGACTCCAAAAGTAGTTGAGACTCTTTGAAATGATTCATATACCATCTGTGAGACAATAGAAAATATACATATTGGTCTCTGCTCTGAGTTCCTGGCACAGAGCTCTTAAAACTCTTGTAATTTCCTAAATGATAAGAACACCAAGAGCATCTCCTGTTTTAATATTTATCTTTGACCCCGTCCCTGACACGGGGCTCCTAAAACACTTGTAAATTCCTAAATGATAAGAGCACTAGAAGCATCTTTTGTTCTAATGAGGGGACTCTGAGTGGGCTCCTGGATGGCTCCTGGATGGGGGCTGGTCACCAGAAAGACTAAGCCATGATTAGAAGCTTGGAATTTTCAGCACCCCCCCACACACACACACACTCCCCCTCCCTTCCGCCCACATCCTCCAGGAAGGGGAGAGGAGCTGGAAATAGAGTTAATAATTGATCATGGCTACATGAAGAAGCCTCCATAAAATCCCAAAAGTACAGGGGTCAGAACTTCCAGGGTGGTGAACACACCCATACAATGGGAGGGTGACACACCCCAGCTTCAAGGGGACAGAAACTCCTGTGCTCCAGACCCTCCCAGACTTCACTCTTTCACTCTACAGATCTCTTCATCTGACTGTTCATCTGTATCATTTGTCATACCCTTTAATAAACTTGTAAAGATAAGTAAGTGTTTCCTTGAGTTCTGTGAGCCACTCTGGCAAATGAATTGAATCTAAAGACGGGGTTTTTGGAATTTCTGATTTATAGTTTGTTGGTCAGAAGCAAAGGTGATAACCTGGGCTGGTAACTGACATCTGAAGTAGAGGCAGTGGGGGAGAGTCTTGCAGGACTGAGCCCTTAACCTATGGGATCTGACACTATCTCTGGGTAGATAATGTCAGAATTGAGTTACAGTGTAGGACACCCAGCTGGTGTTGCAGTGAATTGCTTGGTGGGGGAAAACTTCCACATATTTAGTGACCAGAAGTGCCAGAAATGAAGTGTCGTGTATGAGGAGTAAAGGAGACAAACGGAAGAAATACACAATAGGGAAGAACTGGGTTTTTTCCCTACATAGTAGGAAGGAAAAAACTGAGTTTTTCCCTTTGTATAGTCCTTCCTAAAGAGTTTGGATTTTACGGTGGAAGCAAAAGAGAGCTGTCAAAGACTTGACATGAGTGATATGGTCACATTAGGACTGTAAAAATATAACTCTAGCAACAGTACTCCGGAGAGAGAGGAAGAATCAAAAATATGGAAATACAGGGGCTGGCCCCGTGGCTTAGCTGTTAAGTGCGCGTGCTCCGCAACTCGATGCCCAGGTTCAGATCCAGGTGCGCACTGACGCACCACTTGTCCAGCCATGCTGAGGGGGCGTCCCACATACAGCAACTAGAAGGATGTGCAACTATGACATACAACTACCTACTGGGGCTTTGGAGAGAAAAAGGGAAAAAAAGGAGGAGGATTGGCAATAGATGTTAGCCCAGGGCCGGTCTTCCTCAGCAAAAAGAGGAGGATTGGCATGGATGTTAGCTCAGGGCTGATCTTCCTCACACACACAACAAAATATATATGGAAATACAAACTATCACTTTTAAAGGTTATCAATCCAAGAGTCTTTTGTAAGTAAAATTGATAGAATTTGACAACCAATTAGACATTGGACATGAGATTAAAGGGAGGAACGTCAAGAACTCTAGCCAGCTACCTGAAATAATGGTGATACCGTTGAGTAACACACAAAAGTCAAGAGGAAGACTAAAGTCAGGGCACCAGAGCAGAAATGCAGTGAGTTTGGTTTGGGATATGTAGCATTAGAGAAACCAGCAGAAGACCCAAGTAGAAATGACCTGTGGAACCTTGAGCTTCAGAAATGAAATAAACCTAGTAACCTACATTCAGTACAAGAGCGCGAGTTGAAGTCATATGCACTATTGAGACTCCCAAGAGACAGAGTGAAGAACAGAAGAGAGAGCAGAAGATAACAGCTTTGGAGATGCCACCACGAGACCAGGTAAAGGAAATGAGCCAGAGGAGGTACAACAGGGGATGCTGAAGCAGGCAGTGAACCAGAGCAGTGCAGTATGGAGTCACGGCAGGGGAGGCGTTTCAAGGAGGAGAGATGGTGAGCACTGGCAGCTGCTTCAGGGAGATTGAAAGGATGAATAAGAATACTTGATACTTAGGGGATCAGTACTTATTGATGCAAATGTTCTTAGTGTTGTTGGCTCAAATGGTCATCTGGGGAATATTCAGTCATGCACGAGTAATAAAGCTGTCAGAGGGATAAAAGGATTCTATAAGATTGAGAAGCTGAATAGCAAGAAAACCCGACTGCTTGGTAGGTGTCCATGCTCCAGCACACATTGCTGTATAGACAAACTGTCCATGAGTAAGGCCGTAGGCAACTCACAAAACAGCAGCTGTGCATGCTGAAGATTGAGCCGGCTATCTGATAACAATACAGAACAATACCATACAAAAGTAGTCAGCAACGCTCTACAGTATATTTCCTTTTACTTTTTCTTCTCAAGTTGTTTTCTTCTTTTTTCTAACACATTGTTTATAAAGTAGGGAGGAGAAGTCAGTAGTTTTACATATTTGGAGAGTAGAACTCCTAAAGGGTAAGTGACTTGTCCAGGGCCCCGCAGCTGGTTAATGGCTGTACTAGTGAGGCTGGGAAAGCTCAAAGTCACCAGCAATTATCCTGCCCTCTACTGATCTTTTCTGTTTTAGGAGGCTCTTCACAAAGCCATGAGCTTCAATCCTGCTACCTTCCCTGACTAAATTAAACTAAATTAAATGACTAAATTGAATGACTAAAATATGGATCTGCCCTGAGTTGAAGAATGTCAAATAGGGACACCCTTTGTTGATTGGGCATCAGCTATCTAGAAGACAAAAGGAGAAGGGGGAAGAGAGAGGAAAGAGGAAAGGGGAAAAAGGAAAAGAGACCAATATTTTAGAATGTCTCATTACTTATAGTCAACAGGATATTTTTCTTCCTACCTATTAGTAAAATGGCAGAAAAAGAATAATAATACCAGTCACTCAACTTATTCCAGAGCTTGTGGGTAACCCTCAGATAATTCAAAGAGAAAATTCTAGAAAACAGGAACCTCTAAGCAAGACAGAACAAAAAAAAGCAGTTATAAAAGAGGCAATATGACTATCAAGTGGTGATTTTCCATTGTGGACTGCTGAACAGACATAAGAACTGGAACTAAAACCATCTAGATGCCAATGAGATTCTCATATGAAAGCAACGTCACTTTTTTGCTTTTCTTCCTAACTTAGATGAAAGCAATACTAGCAGTAGCATGTAGAAGCTAAAGCCATCAAAACCAGGTTTCTATAATAGCTGATCAGAGCTACAAAGAGATTTAGGAATCTCAAGGTAAAAGAGGTAGGCAATGCCAAGGAAATGGAAAAGATCATTTTAAAGAAACATTTGTAGAGCAAGACTAAAAGAGGGTTATGTAAAGAATCCTGTTACTGAAGGATATGCAGAAAAAGAAGAGCCAAAGAAGAGATGGTCTGAGAGACATGAAGAGAATAGGGAGAGAAGGAGGTCTGAAAGATTCACAACAGTACCAATGACTGCTCTAGATCAAGACAGCCTGATGATTCAAACCACGACTTGGGATTTGGCAAGGAGGTAATACTCAACTGCAGTGAAAGCTTCAGTGAAGTGGTGAGGAGAGACCAAACAAACTAGAGCGAAGAATAAGTGGAAACGGATGGAGTGGCCACATCAGGGTAAAACCATCTTTTACGATGCTTGTCCCTGAAGGGAAAGCAGAAAGAGAAGTGAAAAGTTGAATCAAAAGAAGGATATTTTATAATGGAGGAGAAGGGAGTCAGAGGAGAAGAGAGAGTGAGAAAAACAAGGCTTCAGAAAAGGGGGCTGGGCAAAGGGTCCAGTGATGAGGAGGGGCTGGCCGTAGGCAGAAGGAAGGACATCTCTGGGATGGAGGCTAAGTAAGGACCAGTGTCCTAACAGGTCATTTTAGAGGTTGAAGCTCCTGCCAAATACTTTCTCTCTGACTGAGGAGCCAGTTATCAACTGGATGTGACTAAGGTAGAGGGTGGTAGGGGCCTTAAAGGGAAAAGAAAAGCTTTGGATCTGCTTCTGTGGGAAGAGAGAAGGTGGGCCTATTTAATAGTTCAAATGATAGTGGGAAAAGCTTCAACTAAGGTAATGACAGGATAGGGCTAGACCAGAGAAGGCAGTTTAGGAGGACAACTGTGAGGCAGAGCAGGCAGGCTCTGCCAGCCCATCGGATGTGTGTACTGTGATTCAGAACATGCAAGGATGGCTCTAAGGTGATGATTCTCAAAATGTGGATCGTGATCCACAAGACCGTTCAGTCTTGAACAGTGCATTTTTGTAAATGAAATAAAATAGAGTAAAAAATATCGGACTGCATTGCACATAGTAAGGGTAAATATTGTTTTGTGACTATTTCACTTATATATGTAAATGAGTGCTGGGTAGCTGAAAACCTGTCAATAAAGGGTGTCCCCACCTGACATTCTTGAACTCAGGTCAGATCTGTATTTTAGTCATTTAGTTTAGTTTTAATTTAGTTCAGTTTAGTCAGGCAATGTAGCAGGATTGAAGCCCATGCCTTTGTGAAGAGCTTCCTAGAACAGAAAGGATCAGTAGAGGGCAGGATAATTGCTGGTGACTTTGAGCTTTCCCAGCCTCACCAGCACAACCATTAACCAGCTGTGGGGCCCTGGGCAAGTCACTTACCCTTTGGGAGTTCTAATCTCCAAATATGTAAAACTACTGACTCCTCCCCTCTACTTACAAACAATGTGTTAGAGAAAAGAAAAAAACAATTTGAGAAGAAAAAGTAAAAGGAAATATATTGTCGAGAGTTGCTGACTACTTTTGTATGGTATTGTTCTGTATTGTTATCAGATAGCCGGCTCAATCTTCAGCATGCACAGCTGCTGTTTTGTGAGTTGCCTACGGCCTTGCTCATGGACAGTTTGTCTACACAGCGATGTGTGTTGGAGCACGGACACCTACTAAGCAGTCGGGTTTTCTTGCTGTTCAGTTTCTCAATCTTACAGAATCCAGTGACTTTTATCCCTCTGACAGCTTTGTTACTCATGCACAACTGGATATTCCCTAGATGACCACGTGATCCAACAACACTAAAAACATTTGCTTCAATAAATACTGACCCCTGGGGCCAGCCTAGTGGCGTAATGGTTAAGTTTGTGCGCTCTGCTTTGGCGGCCCAGTGTTCACAGGTTCAGATCCCTGGCGCGGACCTATGTACTGCTTATCAAGCCCTGCTGTGGCAGGCATCCCACATAAAAGAGAGGAAGATGGGCACAGAGGTTAGCCCAGTGCCAATCTTCCTCAGCAAAAAGAGGAGGCTTAGCAACAGATGTTAGCTCAGGGCTAGTCTTCCCCACCAAAATAAATAAATAAACAAATAAACAGACAAATAAATAAATAAATAAATACTGATCCCCTAAGTATCGAACATTCTTAGTCATCCTTTTAATCTTACTGAAGCAGCTGACAGGGCTGACCGTTCCTCCTGCTTGAAATTCCTCCTCTGGCTGCCATGTCCATGGATTGCAGTCAAAAACGTTTGAAACCTACTGCTTTCATGTGGAAGGTGACATCCTAAGACAAGATCAAGAATATCAGATAAGGAGAAGTTTTAGGGATTAACAATCAAGTATATCCTGAAATTCCTAATTCTCTCTTTGTATCTCTAATGAGCTAATAGAAATCTAATTTGATGGCTTTAGCTTTTATATCCTATGACTAATATAGAATCAACTGTTTTGTCTAACTGTTGGTCTAACCGTAATTCCTTTTTTAACTACATCAACCCATATCACTGTTATAAGTTAAATTAATTTCCTCGTTTTTTGGATCAGTGAGTGGAGTTAGACTGTAACATAGAAATAATTATTAATACTAAAAAAAGGCACTCATTCTTATAAAACAATTCTGCTCTCAGATTAGTTTTACCGATGGGATTAGTTTTACTGATGAAATTTTGCATTTTAAGTGTTAGCCCAGTTTTCATTATCTCTGATACCTACATGGTTAAATAAGGTTTATTTAGTCTTTTGACAAAGACATTGGTTGGATTTTTTTAAAGAAATTCTTTTGAAGCAGAAAATCGACTCAATGTAGATTTTTCACTCCGTTACACATATTAAACTACATTCATTTGGGTGATGGAAAGAGGCGGAAAGAAATGGAGAGGTGTGGGGAAGAGGTCAATAAGGTTATAAATTGCAAATTACAAAGAGACAAGAGAATATTACCAACCCTTTATTGTCAGAGAAATGAGTCTTACTCATGCCCTTGAAAACGGAAGGTAGGGTTGCCAGTGAAGGCCAAGAATAATTCTCCTCCAAATGGAGGCGAGTAGCTATAGATGAGACATGAAGGTGGTGTGAAAGTGACTGCAGCCCTAAACAATCCAGTGAGGAGAACCAGATCCCTAGACACACACACACACACACACACACACACACAGTAGAATCGAGAGTTAAACTGACCTGGGTTCAAATCCCAGCTCACTCAACTACTAACGATGATCTAGGACAAACCATTTAACCTCAGTAAGTTAGTATCCTCCTCTGTTAATAGACTTCTCAAGGTTGTTATTAGGTGTAAATAAGGCAATTTCTGTAAAGCGCTCATAGGGCAACGCAGTAAGTACTAGTTCAATATTAAGACTGCGTTAGTTTCCTAGGGCTACCATAACCAAGTACCACAAATTGAGCGGCTTAGAACAACAGAAATGTATTATCTCACAGTTCTGGAGGCTGGAAGTCTGAAATCAAGGTGTTTAAAGGGCCATAATCCCTCTGAAATCTCTAGGAGAAGGATCCTTCCTTTTCTGGAAGCCCCAGACATTCCTTGGCTTGCGGCAGCATCACTCCTATTTTCCCATGGCCTTCTCCCTGTGTCTCTTCACATAGTCTTTCCTCTGGGCATGTCTGTCTCTGTATCCGAATTTCCCCTTTTTATAAGGACACCAGTCATATTGGATGAGGGCCCCCCACCCTAATGATCTCATTTTAACTTGATTACCTCTATAAAGACCCTATTTCCAAATAAGGTCACATCCTGAGGTACTGAGAGTTAGGACTTCAACTTATCAAGGGGAACACAATTCAACTCAAAACAATTATCTACTAAAATATCTTGCTAGAGATATTTCGCAAGAGATAGGCTAGTAAATAAGGTACTTTAAAATTGCAGAATATCCTTCTCTAGTGATTCATTTTCTGTTTCTTTTTCTTTTTAATGGAAGAAATACTCGGTCTTTTTCATGTAATGACTTTGGCCTAAATTTAGTGAGTTTCCTGCTCTTAGCTGAATCTGGAATGAATGAGTATTGACTTCTCTGTCATCTTATTGTTTCTTGGTCTTGAGGAAAGAAAACTGCCATAGGCCTATGCAGCCAGGCCTGCAAAAGTATGAGCCACAGAAAAAGAGCATGTACCTCTACTCTGAGTTGTTTGTTAATCATGTAACAACCTCAATTTCCCTCATCATAGCAGGGAGAGAATGGCTCTTCAATGGAATTTAAATGAATGTAAATTACATGCTTATTAATCAAAATGAATTCTTTTCAGCCAATTTCTTTTTTTCTCCTTAAATGTTTTTAATGAGTAATGTGGACTTTTTGTTGTCCAGTTTTCTCTGCCATGACCCTGATTCTAACCCCACTTTCATCATGCAAAATAATACCCAAACACTACACATTCATTTCTACTTCTTTGTATGCTTTGCAAAATGGCATATATTTTTGCCAAAAACTGGAACGTGTTTTGAAGGTTTGAGCTCCTAATACTGCTGTCATGGGTACACCTATAAAAGGCTGTAAATTGGTTAACATAAGAAATAAAAATAGGAATATTTGAGGACAGCATGCAGGCCAGTAGGGCATATAACTCCTGTATTTTTATTCAGGGCTGTATTGATCCACACTCATTCAAATGCATCAATGACCTCCTCTAACAGCAACATGTGGCAGAGAAAAAAACGTTCATATGACAATGTGAGGGGAGGAGAAGAATGCAGATAGAAAGGAGGAATGAGTTAAGTATTTCACAATTTAACAAGATGAAATTTCAGGCACCAAATGTTTTTGCCCTCTAAAAAGTGCTAGCCAAATGTAACTTCTCGAAAGTCAAAAAAAAAAAAAAGACTCCGAGTGTAGACTTACCTCTCTTTTCACCATAGAAGTGATCATGAAAATGTAATTATACATCAAGCCTTCATAGAGCAAATCACATCTTCCCTTTGATTCCATTAAATAATTCAGAGATGATTTGTTTTAACTTTTAATTTGTCTTCAATGGTCGTCAGTTCTTGTTTTAACTATAGTTTGTCTTTACCTCAGTTTTCTCAAGTAGTTAGTGACCTGAAAACAAATAATTACATGCACTAGGGAGACAAAGAAAGTGCTATTTTCAGTTTTGGCCCCAGTTGAGGGCCTGCGGTCGTGCTAATGGGCAGCAGTAACAGATCAAGACCACAAGGTGGCGCTATAAGCAATGGGCTATTGGTGTTTAGTTTAATCCGCATCTACTCTAAAGACTGATCCAGTCTAAGTGGCTCTAAAGAAAACCGGAAAACTCTGAGACTGCAATGCAGAATGGAGTGAGTAAATATTACATAAATGGAAAGACAGTAGCTATAATCATTATGTAGAAAACACACTTCAGGTCTTTTACTACCCGTAAGAAGCCACTTTAAAGACCCCTACTATTTACCGTGATGAATTAGTTACTCGAAAAATAAAACATAAATCCATGAAGGTTTTGTTATTTTGGACTAAAGGAAACTCTTTCATATGTTCTGGATTCCTTAACCTTTTTCATTTTGAAATACACGGCACCAGTGAATTTACAGTTGAACCACAAGACAGAAAACTAAGAATTATTAGTTTACTAGTTATAGCCATAACATAAACAAGTGTAGTCATCAAGTCTGTGTAACCTGATTATTTCAGTCAACTAAGCAAGGCAACTGACATTGACAGCTTAGGAAAGTGACCTTCCAGATAAAGAATTCTGAAGCTGATGAGGGACAAAGCCAACTCCCAAAGTGGCACCAATTAATAAAACAAATTAGTAACATATCTTTTCTTTAATGCACTGGTACTCGTATTTCCTTCTATGAAATTCTCACTTCTTAGCAGCTATCAATCAATACCAAAATGACTCTCTCTTGCTATGCAATTGTTGGAGGTCTTGGGATTTATATAAAAATTTGATGTGCCAATTACCGAAAAAGATATTTGAGAGTGTCTTAATACTATGTCGATTTTAGATTGGCACTGAATGGAAGAGCTAAAACGATGCGTACCAAAAAGGTGTGAAGCTGCTTGCTCATCTAAACAGATTGTAACATTGGGGCAAAGGAAAAGTTAGATAGTCCACATATAAAAACCTAGAATTAATAATTTTCTCGTGAAATCAATAGCATATTGCTGAAGATATGTACGAATGGCATATGTACACATTTTAAAATTTAGATATAATCGATATTTATATATATTGCTCATATACTTTAAATTGAGCCAAATTGAGCAAAAGCAAACCCAAAAGGAACACAAATATAGGTTATACTAGTGCCACGTTGGAGCATTTTCAAATTATGGAGTTTTATTCTTTATGCTTTTATTCTTGATTCTACATTAATTTACACCTACTTATATTTTTCAGTCTCCAATTAAATCAAAAGCTCCTTGGACTCAGTAATGTATCTTCTAATTTTTAAGTCCCACAGTGACAATAATAATAATATAATAAAGGCTACCATTTGTTAAGTTCTTACTAGATGCTAGGTATTGTGATAAGTAGCTATCTTCTCACATTAACCTTGCCAAAAACTCCCATGAGATTAGTACTAATGCTCTCTTTGTTAATAAAGAGGAAACAAAGGTGTAGGTTAATTTGCCAAGTTTACAAACGAGTAGCAGAGCCAAGTTCTGAATCCAAGAATACCTTTTGCCAAAGCCCCGGGCTTGCCTTGCAGAGTGGAGGTAGAGGCATGGTGGTTAACGGCACATTGCCTTGAGGTCTATCTGGCTCCCAAGCTGCCTGGCTCTACGGTCTTGGCACGTTACTTGGCATTCCTCGTCCCAATTTAGTTGTTATTATACCACCCAGCAATTTATAAAGCAGAAATTCAAAAACTCTTCCTAAGAACCTTCCAACTTCTCTCAGGTACCTCCAAACTGCACAAAAAAGCCCTTTTGGGAAACATACTCCTGTTGCTCTAACAGACGAATAAATCAACAGGCATTGGACATAACTGAAATAAGATGTATTCTGATTTTCAGTACTGGTCCTCAGTGGCTTCTGATAGGTGACACTGTGCTGTGACTACTAGCATTTCAGGCTATTATAGTTAAAATAGTGCTTTCTTTCTTCAACAAATCTGCTGAAATGTCTACATGTCAAGCAGGGTTGGCAATTGAAATGAATAGTGTAGATGAATAGTACACCTTTTTGGGAAAATAATAATTTGGAGTATTGAATTTTAACACTACTGAACCTTATTGAAGGATTGTCACAGTTTACCTTCAGCTTCATTTCTTTTCATCTGTGTGCTGCTTTCATTTACCAAACATCCATAGCCTTCTGGGAGAACTGGGAAATCTGTGATTTGAGCTAAAATTACTTAAGGCAAGGAACACAGAAGCATAACAGAAGTTCCTATCATTTTCTGGTGACTCATTTAAACCAAAACAATCAGTAAGGCAGAATATTCTCTTCTCACTTTCAAAGGCATTTTGGGCATTCAGCTGCCATATTCAGAGAAATTCATTAATCTGTTAACCAGCAGCATAGGAGACAACACAATGTAGTAGAAAGAACTCTGACCTCAAGGTGAAGAAACATTGAGCTAATCCAAGCTCTGCCACTAACCAGATGTGTCTCGCTGGACAAGTCACTTCTCCTGTCTCCCTCAGTTTCCTTTTCTGTAAAATAAGAGGATTTCTGTGCTTGAAATTTAAAATTTTAAGAATTGGTGCAGTGCAAAGACAAAAATATTTATCTAGGTGGGATCCCAGGAGTTCTTAAAGTGCTACATAAAGAGCCAAAGTAATGTCCAGGTACTTCTTTTTGCTTCCTTGAAGTTTAGACATTATTAAATCTTTGACAAAAACTCTTTGATCTAGAACAAGTTTTCTCAAACAAGAGACTGCCAAACTATTTCAAGTAGCAGGGAAAATATAGCAAGGGAAAAAGAGACCCTAACTTTCAGAGTCCCTTTTTCTGTCCAAAACTAGGGTAAGATTAACCCCACCCTGTTGCGTGTGCAACTACAGACACGGAAAGGAATAGAAAATGACAGCACTGAACTATCATGTCCCTGGGGGTAAGAACACACCTGTTACCATCTTCCACATTGAGACATTTGGGAAAGTGGGGATTCCAGCTCCTACCATCAGGCGAAGACGTTCTTGACTCCCTTCCCCTCTCCTCAGCTGTGTCTTTCCTTCCTGCTGCAGCGTCAGCCTGGAGGAGCCACAGAACCGCACAGAGCAGAAGACAAGCAGAAGCATCTCCGGCAGCGGGAAAGATGATGCCTGATCATAGCCTTTCACAGCCCCTGTGGGCTTGCTCTGGCCACTACAGGCCATGCTTCATGAACGGGCTGTACATTCTGTGTTGTCTCTCTTCGACACAGCATGGAGAGTGATTAAGAAGCTGGTTCCAGTCCCAATTACACCACTTGTTGTGTGTCTTAGTCTCTGGGGCTGGGCTTCCTCTTCTTAAAAATAGGGATTGTAATACCTCACTAGATTATACTACCATTGCTGCTACAGCTGCAGCTAATAATGAAGAAAAAGACATGGAGGCCTGATATAATATGGAGACTTGAGACATCTCTGAGTTGTGGGCCCATATCTGAGAAATGTCTGGCAGCCTGGATTTGTCAGGAGTCTGCTTGCATGAGACACGGAGGAGCCTCCTGGGAAATAATTCCTCCTAAGGGAACAGAAGGGCAGGACGATAAGCTCAGCCCTGTGGCAGTGCCTCAACTGTCAGAGGGGAGGGAGTGATTAGTAGGATATCCTGTTTGTTGACAATTCATAATTGTAGCTGACCTGGCCTCCATACGCTTATGTTTGATTCCTAAAATAAAGAAAGATATGAGTAAAGTCTGCAAAGCTGGTTACATTCAGGGGATGAAAATTCTTCACTCCCAGGGTAACGGTGGTTTCCAACCACGATGGAGTATTCTGTAGGAGGCAGCCTAGCGGTAGCCATCTGAGGGACGTTGCCTTCATAAGGCTCAGAATGTTTAAGGAAAATAAAAAGACTTGTTTATGAGCACATGTCAACCATCACCCTGGGGCTTCCCAAACGGAAGGGCCTGAAGGGTTGAAGTATCAAGGGTGGCTGAGAGGTAGAAAAATATGATTTGTTACTACAGTAGAAGCTCTCTTAATAACCTCCACTTAAGCCACTTGTACAATAAAATGACGACTTCTGTAAAAAATACTGACACATCTGTGGCATGCTGCGAGAGTGTGGCTAGGAAACCAGTACTCCTGCAGATACTTCAGATTTTTTTTTTATTACATAAACCAAAAAAAAAAAAAAGGAAAAACATGAAAAGAGGAAAAGAATTGTTTTACTTTTTTCCAGGAAAATTAAGCTGAAATCCAGAGAGTTTGATAAAATTGTGTCATCAAAAAGAAAGACCTCTCAAGATAGATATGGGTAAAACAATTGTAAAATATTGGAGAAAAATCATAAAGGCCTAGAGGAATTCTAGATTTCTTCAGAAGCACCTTTTAACTCTAGCTCCATTTTAAATCAAACTAAATTATCAATCATAGATAATGCATTATGGGGTTGTTTATATAAGGAAAACAAAGTTAGTAGATCCACAAAGAAAACACTTGCCCAACAAGAAAAGATTGTCCAATGAATGTACATCTATATTTTTAATTAAAATATAATGTTTAAGATGTGTATGTAATATTTTGAAATAATTCACTATTTTAATAAATTTTGGGCTTAACTAAGCAATTATTAGTCCTGATCATATGAGATAAGAAGTCTTCTTCTATAGTACTGGGACCCTATTTTTGACCTAACCTAGTATAGTCGCATCTTCCAAGTTTCACAGAGTACACAATAACTTTAAAATAACATTTATTTTACTTAAAGAACTGTAGTTGGATAACTGCTTCAACTCTTGGAAATTAAAATGTTAACTTTGAAAATTGAATACAATATTTAGTGTCTAGTTTTTTCCAACAAACATTCCTGAAACTACATCCTTCTGGGTATTTTTGCAAACAGAGGCAGATTCACTCATTGATGTCTGCTTACACAGTAAAATTTCAAGGATTCCTTGAAGACCCTCTGTCCCCTAAATATACCCTCCACCAGCTTGTAGGTGTCTACAATGCTATAGTTGATATTATTTTCTTTATTGCTTTCTGAGAGCAGTTTTTCCTACAGTGAGAACTAAAGGCCAGAGAACCCTCTAACCCTCACAGGGGACAAGAGAGAAAAGGGCAAAGAGCAAAGGGCCTACGAATGTCAATTACATTCTCCCAGTTTCCTAATGTTCCCTAAAGCTTGATAAAATCAAATATTTTCCTAAGCATCCGACTACCATGGAACAACTTACAGAATCACTATTCTGAGGAACATCGCTAGTGAAATGTTTACTTTTTGAACCACATTTTCCTTATCTCTCAGTGGGGACAATGGTACATACCAAACCAGGTAGTCATGTAAAATAAAGATGCTACATACGAAGGTGTCTAATACAGTGAGCCACTCCATAAATGCTAGCTTCGTGTCCCTGCACGAGTCATTTTTTTCATCAGTAATAAATAGATATTTTATTAAACTGCTAGCTGAACAGAAAATCGACTGTTGTCTCTAGAATTATTTTGTTTGGAAACAAATATTCTACGTGTGACTATTTTATTAAAAAGATGGAGTCTACTATCTTCTTATGGAAATTTAGAAGAAATTTCTCTGTTGTGTTTTAATTTTTATCCTTTATTATATGTTTTTATTTTTTGCTTAATACTTTGTGTTATGCAAAAAGAACCAGGCAAATATTCTTTAACTAGCTCTTCAGTGGCTCTAGAACATTCCCTCAGAGAAGTCTTTCTCAAGTTAATGCTTTCTCCTCCGTTGTCACAGTCCATGCATTAAAAGCTGACCAGCTGTGTACAATTAAAGTCAGTGAGAAGAGTGACTACAAACATAATTTCTAGTGAGTTAAGCATGAGACGTCACTAGGTGACAACACTGCCACACCTCAAATCTTGTGAGGCAATGTTTTCTTGTTTCTTCAGAGTTTTGTGAGAATCTTCACTCTAAAACTAACTAATGAAAGCAAACCATGTCTGGAGCCATAAACAAAACATTCACTTTTAGCCTTCTAAGATTATTTCAGAAATTTGAGAATGTCATGCAAACAGAGCCTTTGGGAGTCACCTCTCAATGCCCCCATGGCTCCACCTGACCCTGTGGCTGCATCCACCCTGTGAAACTTCTCAAAGAAGGAGTTTGCTTCTTCTACGTAAAGGAGCACTTGCTGTCATCATCCACCCTGGAACTTCAGTGGTTTCCTTAAATTTAGTACTCTGAGGTGGCGAAAACAAAATTCATCTATTCTATTATTGCTTTCTAAACTCTGTAGATTTAAAGCAAATCCCTCTCTACCTTTGTATTTCCAGAGCTGGGCTGGCTTCCTGGGCATGTAACCTGTAAATTCACACAACACCCCATGCTTGGATGAGTCCTGAGCTTGGTTTAATGCTCTACTGTCACAGGCTTAAATTCTTAATAATTTTTGAAAAGGGGCCTGGCATTTTCATTTGGCACTGGGCCTTACAAATTATGTAGCCAGCCCTGCTACAGAGTCTGAATTGTCTAGGTCTATTCTCATGTGGAAGCTCATTTTCTCTTCATTGTCTGTGGCTTTGAGATTAAGGCTAGAATTAATGTTGGAAGTCAAAAGGAGAGCCAAGCTGAGGTTCACAGAGATCAGCTGTGGAAAATCTTTTCCTATGACAAATGTATGGGCAGCAAGAGACATACATTGAAATTAGGGCTTCTGAAACCTTCTTGAGGTCTTCTGTAGCCCCATTATTTTTCGCTTGCTCCAGACTAACCAGAGTCTTCCAGATGCACCAAGGTTAGTTTGTTATCTGTACATAAAAACGTATCCCTTCTGCTTGCAAAATTCCAGTATGATATCTCAGAGAGGACAGCAAAATAGGCTTGCTGCTGAACTCTGGTGAGCTCAGAGTCGGATTCAGTTGTTTTGCACAGCATCCTGTTAAGTGGTCCTCAATACCCATCATACAGTCTACAGCAATCAATAGGCTTAGTGCCTCTATTACATCAGAAAATACATAAGAATAACAACATGAGCAATTCACTCTGCTTCAAGAAAGATAAGCAATTCACCAGAGACGTGGAATGCTGTTTCCTAAAGCAGTATCAATTCTTGATGTGGTTATGAGGAAAAGCTATTTGTCACAGCACGGAATGAATGAAGTTCAGAGGAATACTCTGCCCTGGGCTAAATCTTCCTAACACACCCTGAGGCAAGCTACAAATAAGAAAGGAAATGAAGGCTCATTTCCTCTGTAAAGCAGAGGACGTTTTTCTGTGAATTCCCTTATGTACAAATTAGGGGTTTATGGCATTTACACTGTGGGGAAATGGATCCACTAACTGATCCACTGGGGCCAAAATCCTAATAATTATACTTAGGCACTGGTAAAGTTCTTCATTATAGTTGATAAATTTCTCCACTTTGAGAGAGAGAAGGTTTCCTGGTTGGCAGGTCACAAACTGTTTTGTTTCCTTGAATAGTGTTATTTGTCCTGTGCATTCTTGGTGAGTCATTGCCCCTGGTCTGAAATTCCTTTGACCTTAGACTTAGGAGTATCTATCTAAATACCAGGAGTCCACTGGAATCCTCCAGCTCCACCCCATGCCAGAAAGACAGGGTGGGTCAACGACACATTATGGTCAAGCCTGAATGTAGTCAGAGATTACCATCATATCCCAGCAGCTGGAGGTCCTTATATTTCCCCAAATCTGCATTGCAGAGCAGACAGACAAACAAAAACGTTTGAGAATTCTCAGCTCATCACCTCGTCTGCCCAGGAGACTTTTATTCAGGTCCCAATGTTTCCTATCAGTTGTCTCAAATCCTTTAAGGAACAAGATGAAGAAGGAGGGAGGGAAGCAGGAGAGAGAGAGAGAGAGAATTGACTGTGTGGCATTTTGATCCAACCTAAAATCCAACCTAAAATATACGCTACTGCAGTTTTAGCATATATATATATATCTCAAATAAAAAATAAGCAAAAACTGACGTTCTTTCTCTGGTGAATCTCACCCTAGTACCAATGAAGATAGGTGGGGATAGGAGTGAAGTTAACCTAGTACAAACTACACATGGTTAGTAACCATGCCCTCATCTCAAAAGGAACCATGAATTATTCCAATCAAATAGCTGCTTAGTCAATGAGAATTCACTTGTATCTTGAATTTTCTGCATCTCAGATGTTGCAATTCCACCTTTAATGTCACAATAGTGACACTCACTTTTGCCTTTTAAATAATGTGGTTGATCAATAACAGAACTTATAATTTTTACCTTAAAAGTTTATAGCAGTAATTTTCAGAGTTACGAGTTCCTGGGGAGATAGTTTGAAAAACTCTTTAAAATGTAATATAGTTTTATATTTGGAAATGGAAATAGATGTTCTGTTTCCATAAAACAAACCACAGAAGGTCTCATCAGACAGCATCTTCTTGGCCAGTCAAGATACGGCTCTTGTAGATTCTTAGGAGGGCATGAGTTTTTAAATGCTGCAAAACATCTATCCAAAGGAAGAGCATGATTTTCTTCCTGTAAGTTTTCTGAGTTTCCTTCTTACTTGGGTATGTATTAGAGAGGGTGGGAAGGACATTTGGGCCATAATAAAATCTCCTATTCTCAGCTTCAGACCGCACAGAAGACCCTAACTAAAGTCCTAACCCTTCTCTAAATAACACACAACACTTATAGTAAAACTCGTTTATAATAATTTGCTTGGGGGTGTATCTGATAACCTCTTGGAGGCTTCCCCATTATAATACTAAACAATATTTCACTGTTTTTCTAATTCTAAAATAATATGCCTGACATAATCTTGTTAAAAATAATATGAGAAAAGCTATAGATCAATCTCATTTATCAAGTGCTAACTGAACCCAACAATATATCAAAATAATAATACACTACCAAACAGGATTCATCCTAGAAGCAAAAGCAATACAAACCCAAAGTTAACAAGTTTCCAAACAGCACATAAATTAATAAAGTGGAAAGTAAAAATTGCCCAGAATTAGGATGGAGGTTAAGGTTGGAACAAGATTCCAGGGTATCTGCTGGCTTTAATTCTGCCAAAATTCCTGCATCAAAAACACTTGAATCAAAATGTTCTATGCAGACAGATGATAAAGAGAAGTTATTAAAATATTCCCATCATTCATATCATTTGCCTCTTCAATGAACATCTGCCTCCTACTTACTCTTAACCCACTTCCATCAACATTTCTATTTCATATAGTTCTTAAGAGTACATTCCATATAGAGCTTTATTCCAATGATTCATTTTATTCTTAAGTACATTGTGTTACCTATCAAAAATCAATGATCACCAGTAGATAGTTAAATAATTCTAGCACTCTTTTAAGGTTCTTTAACCAAGCAGGCTACTGAGTTACACAACAAATTTTGAAGATTCCTCAGTTTGACATAACATAACCTTGATCTATCCAAACATCAGCTTAAGAGGGTCAGAACTATGCCAGCCTAGAATCTGGCACCCTAGCATTCTGATGTGATTCCAGCATGACTAGTTTGTCACAGAACATGACAATATTTACTTTACTTCAATATTGGCTAGAGAACAGAGAGTCTTTTTTTATCTTTTCATTCTCAACTCTCGTAGCTGAAATATATAGATGATTCTCCACAAAGCCTTTTTACTGTGGAAGCAGGAACATTGTAGGTTCCAACACCTGTGAGAAGACAGGCAAGGAAGCACTTGGGAGACACATTATACCACTGACATACTAATTGCTCCTCACACTCCTCAACCAGGATTTTCCTACCCGTAAAATGGTGCTGTGTGGTGTTGTCCACTAAAGAACCTCAGAGTTGAATGGGTCCACCCCTGCTGTCTGACCCTTTGCCAATAGGCAATCAAACATGTGCAAGGTATAGAGTAAGGTCCAGAAATGCTGGAGTTTGAAGACACAGATTCAACTCTCAGCTCTGTCGTTTTCTAATTGCGTAACCTGGATCAAATCATTTAAAATCTCTGAACCTCTTTTTGTTTTTCAGCTGTAAAATGAGAGTTTTAACAAAACAATTTCTGAGGTATCTTTGCTTTCTATGATTTTCATACATTCAGAGCAGATTGTTCTTAATTTTCCATGAGGATTTATGGGTAAGATTTTCATGTTGCCTTTATCTCTTTAACGAATTCATTGTGCATCAGACGTGAAGTACTCTGATTTCATTGTTATGATCTTCCCTTCCCTACTGATCAGTTAGCTGTATATTCTGACATATTCAATGGCATCATTTCTACAATTAACCCAATGGATACTCTTTGCTTTGAGCTCTCCTTTTTCTAAGTAATGGGAATAGTCAACGCACTGTTTGCAAAAAATGACAAGCCAGGAAGGAGAGGGAAGAATACTGACCTCCCAATTCCACTGTTAACTTCTTGCTAGACAAGACAGACTGCAGTTACCTCACCTATCATAAAAAATTTAACAATTGTCTTACTTATCTCATAAGCATATTGACAGAATCATATGAGTTAATAAATGTGTGAATGTGCACCTGTAAACTTTGATGTTATTATCATGAGTGACGTTTCCAATAGCTTCTAAGATAGTAAATGTAACGAACTGTATATCTGGTATGTATTCTACCACCTTCCAGCTGACTATCTTTCTAAATATAGCACCAGACCCACAGGTCTATCTGTTGGATGAGCTCCTGGCCTTTAGAGCCCATAACAAGTGCAGTACAAACACTCTACATCATTGAACCATGAAGAGCAGAGAGTATTTTTCCAAAGTATTTTTCTGGGAATAATTATGAAGGATCATCTTCCAGGTGAATGGCTGTGACCTTGTACTTCCACCACAAATAGAACAGTGTTTTGTATACTGGTCCTAGTGAAGATGTAATTTCAAGAAGGAGAATGACTTATTATTCTGTGCACAGCAGGAGGAACAATAACCTTTGCTTAACCCAATGATCTGTGCATAATCTTCCCCCTGGCAACAATTTGAAGACAAGAAAAGAAGAAGTTTGGTTTCCAGTTTTCTTTTACTTAAGAAATCCAAGCTGCAGACCAGACATTTGCCATAATTTGTACAGTTTTGCTGTTTTTATCTGTAAGGGTCTTGAAAGCATAAAACAATTGAAAGATCCATGGCAACAAGCCACAAGCATCAAGATCAAATCTTAAAACAATGGACATCTGGATCCATAGCAAAACGAATTTATTTTCAGTCTCAAAGAGATGATTATTCCTGTCACCCTGTCTCAGAGGTTAAAAGAATAAGAACAGCAAAACCCCCATCCTGTCTCATGATTATCCTAATCATGAAGATATCATGTCAAACTACCGAGTTGAGATTTTAAAATAAACTTAGAGTCAAACATTGAAAAGGAGAAATGGTCACTTAAAGATTCATCAAGGACTGTGATTCTCTGTCTTCATGACAGGGGAGAATAATTCAAGGCTTATTTTGAAGTCTTATCCTGCATTTGGAAACAGAAAGTTGGACAAAATACCTAGAACAAATTTCAATTATATTAAACCACAAGTACTATTGAGAAATAATGTCAAGTAAAATTGATGTCAGTATTAAATCGTTCACAAAATTAATCAGAAACACTTTTTTTTTTAAGAGACAGAAAGAAAACAGATATGGATAGGTTTTTGGAAACAAAGTATACCAAAAAAACCAAGCACTGAAGATGAAATTAAGACTTCCCAGATGTTATGGTGGACACAATTACTTAGTGTTACTAAACACTGGGTGGCATCCTTAAAGAAAATGTATTGATTTCCCAGTCACTTATTATATGCTATAGACAGCAATTCTTCCAAAACACCAAACACACTTTTCAGACAAACAAAGCATGTTTTGGCCTTCTGATGGTGTCAATTAATTCTAGTGAGGAATCATTTTAAATTCTCTCCAGCGAGAGAGTTTCATTATTGCATTTTAGTTTCATTTAAACCCCCTTTCAAAAACTGTGTCTAATAGACCTTCAGAGCATCTCTGGGCAGCTCTAACTTACATAACCTCATTTTTCAAAACTGTTCATTACTTTCTCCCCCTCTTAACATGCTCTCACTCCAGCTCAGGGCCTCCCTGCGGGGACTTTGCTGCCTGGTTTGGTAATATAGTAGCGCCTACCTTTGAGACTCTTTCTCATTTCTAAATGGAGTGTGCAGAATATGAAGGGGGTGGGGGCAATGCTCCTTAATGTTTTTGATTGGCAATGGAATCAGAATCTGCCAGTGAAAATAGCCTACAATCATATCTAGCCAGGATATTATCCAGGGCACATGTGGGAGAAATAAAAGGAAATAATGGAAAATGACAAAAAGAAATGGTTTCATTTCTACCTCCAATACAGAAAAGAAGAAAAAGAAAAAATAAATATCCAAGTATATTTTAAAAATCAATATATTGTTAAAAATAAAAATTACAAAGCATGCTACAAAGTCATTTTATATTCTATTTGAAATTCTCCAACAAGGAATATAATATAGCTTCATTTAAGCAGCATACTCATAATTTTGCTAAACATGGAAAAAAACTCTCTAAGTAGGCTGCAGGGTAATTTACACTGGAACACCTTACTTCTCTGCTCAGTGAAATTGAACACCATTTGCAAATTATGACTTGAAGTACAGCTTCTTAAAGCAAAAGAAAGCTACAGTTAGACAGATCCTCACCTCCTTTTCATCCTCAGGAGGAAAAAAAATACATTAAAACCCATAAATTTAAAATGTTTAGTTAATTGTCAATGAAAACACAAAACAATAATAAAAGAAAAATATTAAATTATCTACTTTATAGTTGTATGTGTTCAAAGTCATCAATTATTTTTTTAATAATTCGTTAACTCTTCAGCCTGTTAGTTTTTCTGTTTTTCTTATAGATGTAAAGCTCAAACTTGGTTACAGATATTTATGAAAGGCTGAAATGCCACCAGGCAATGTAATTTAAAAATGTTTTGCTCAGTCATACACTCACCCCAAAATTTATTAAATACGTAGAATCTCAAATTTTATTTAACCACCTATATATGTGTATCGGGTAAAACATGATCTATGTGGTCATGAGTCCCTGAAGTGAAGACGACCCAACAGAAAAATAATAAACACCCACCAAGCATCCCCACGTGCCATGAGGAGACAGACAGGCAGAGACGATGCCCAGCTCTGCCACGTACAAGCCAAGTCATTCTGGACACATTATTAAAACCTCTCACATTCGGTTTTCCCATCCATAAAATGAGGGTGATAATAATTATCCACGGGGTTGCTGGTAATTAAGTGAGATAACTATGCAAAGCACCTATCACAGAATAGGCACTTAAGTAATGGTGTCCGCTATTTTCTAGTTTTCTCATTTGAGAAGAGAAACAAACACTGAGAGATACTGCATGCTCTTTTGATGTCTATAATTTGCTTTAAGTTCTTTAAACAAAGATAATGTGAAATTATGTGTGCATGTGGAGGGGGGTAGGTTTAATATGCCATCATAGAGCAGACAGTTGCCCTATCAAGAATTTACCCTCCAGGAGTAATCAGAAAGCCATATTCCAAATGTGACTAGGACAAGTGCTTCAGCGATTTTTACCTGCCATCAATAGCGTTGGGCTTTGCCAACGTTAGAAACAGACTTTCACTGGTGAAATTTGTAGATTGTTAATCAGCACAATGGACATTAGATATACACTCTAATTACTGAAATTAGTGGTATTCAAGATATGTGTATTGGTAATAATATTCTAGAGACACCTCCTAACTCTTGTGTTAATAAGGTATAAAAATCTAACAAGCCCCAAACCTGTATCCTTAGGGATAGACCCTGAGGCTGTCCAATCCTGCCACTGGGGTCAAAGGATTCTGGTTGCCTGATGCCCACCATAAGAGCAACTAGATTCTGCTTCTGAAATATTATGAGGAAGTGTTTAGATTACCTAAAACAAAGAGAGCTTGGAAAGCTTACTGACCATGAAGCTTACTGAGCAGAGCATCTGAACAATTTGACCCAATTTGCCAATAAATTTTTGTTAAATAAGTGTCTTTATATGCAGTAGAATTTGATCTGAGACCTGTTTTCATTAAAACCAAGCAGCAAAGTTATGGGAGATTAGTCAACTGCTATCTACTTCAAACTTTTTGGCAGCTATTATGATGTACCTAGGAGCTATTATGAACAACCTAGTAGTTACGTGTGATCAAATTGGCTTAGGTCAGTTTGCATCATGATAGTCTTTTCTTTTTTCTAGTTAAAAAAATAAATTAACTTAGAGCAATCGTTAATTTCTTGTGGAATGTATGCACACACAGAATAAATAAAAGGAGTGGAAATAAAATGAAATTAGAAATCAAAGGAATGCAATTTTTAAAAAGTATAATATTGAAGCTGGTAAAGGTTCAGTGAGTTGATATACTGCTATTGGCATTACAATTTTCTGGAGAGAAAATGTGTGAAATTTATCAAGAACCTTAAAAATAAATATTCCACCAATAGGCACAAGAAAAGATGCTCAACATCATTAGCCATCAAGATAAAGCAAATCAAAACCACAACGAGACACCACTTCATATCCACTAGGATGACTATAATCAAAAAGACAGATAATAACAAGTATTGGCAAAGACGTGGAGAAATTGGAACACTTGTATATTGCTGGTGTAAATGTAAAATAGTGCAGCCACTTTGGAAAAATCTGGTAGTTTCTCAAAAGGTTAAACAGCAGAGTTACCATATGACCCAGTAATTACACTCCTAGGTTTATATCCAAGAAAAATGAAAACATACGTCCACACAAAAACTTGTATGCAAATATTCATAGCAGCATTATTCATAATAGTCACGAAGCATAAACAACCCAAATATTCATCAGCTGATAAATAAAATGTGGTATATCCATATAATGAAGTACTATTCAGCCACAAAAAGAAATGAATTAGTACTGATACATGCTACAACATGAATGAATCTTGAAAATATTATGCTAAGTGAAAGAAGCCAGTTATAAAGGACCACATATTGTATGAGTCCATTTATATGAATTGTCCAAAATAGGCAAATCCATAGACAGGAAGTAAATTGGCAGTTGCCTAAGACTGAGAGACCTGGAGGTAAATGGAGAGTGATTGCTAATGGGTATGGGGTTTCTTTTGGGGTGGTGAAAAGGTTTTAAATTGAGTGTGGTTACACATCTCTACAAATATACTAAAAACCATTGTATTGACACTTTAAATAGGTGAATTGTATAGTATGTGAATTATATCTCATTAAGGCTGTTATAAAAAAATTAATGTTCAAACTCCTTGACCCAGTAATCCTAAGCATCAGTTTCAACCAAGGGAAATTACGAATAGTTTTGACCCAGAAAACAGCAATTTAATATAGCAATCCTAAGATGTGGTCCAAGATTTATTTATAAAGAAGTTCATTAATTGTAATTTAATTATAACATATTTTGAAAACAACCTAAATGTTGAAGAATAAAATGATTAAATAAACTATGTATAATTACATGGTAGAATATAATGCAAACATATAAACTGTATCCTTGAAGAATTATTTAAAGCATGATAAAATACCATGCGTATTACATGATGCAAATTTGGAAATATATCTTTATTTATAGGTAAAAATAAATAAATACAAAGAATACACAAAGAATATTAACAGTATTATCTCTGAAAGTTAGGATTATGGGTGATTTTAGGTTTTCCTTTTTTTTTTTTTTTTTTGGACTTTGAAAATTTTATATAATAAGCTTGTATTACTTTTATAGTTAGGAAATAATCTTATCATAAAAGAAAAGGAAAATAAACCAAGAAAGATAGCCAAATACAGTTGGAATTCTATTAAACCCCACTTTTAATCAAAAAAGAATTTGACTTAAGTTTTCAAAATTCCAATTCAAATATTCCAGCATTCTCAGGTGAAAAGAAGCAACCTTGCTGTTTTATTCAGAGGATAACACTAAACCAGTTATTCAAAGAAAACAGTTAATCTGTCTCAATTTGAAATATCCAGTAAACAAGAATCCACAACACCCTGTTCTAGTTCTTTAATAATAATTCTTCCAGCCAACAAGTGCTATTCTAATCTGTGATTGCAGATCATTCTCCCTTGTCTAAGCCCTGTATAAATCAGAGAGAGAATTTATAAGACAGGTTTTTGTCATTTTGCACTTTGGAGGTGGCTTGACTAAAAGACTATTTCATGTCCTGCCAGCTATTCAAAGCTGTGGATGTATTGGTCCCTGAAAATCAGAATGCACTGAACTGCTCTCAGCCCCCGGCCTTCTCCTCCCAGCTGTGCCAGAGTCCTGTCCGCCCAGCACTATATATCACAGCCCGGTTTTGTCAGGTTAAGATTGTCAAGTCTCTTAACTTCCCTGTTGAGATGATGGTAAACTGATATTGTGATTGCAGCTTGATACTTATGAGAAGATGCGGCACAAAGATACTTGATGTGAATATAATAAAAAGACAATGCTTCCTTGTACTTCACGTTTAGTGCTTAAGGCAGCCTGGAGGGACCCACACCTCATGTGAATGCCTGAAGTTTAGAGGAAAAGAGAAAGACATTCAGTTAAAGAGTCTGTCACCATTTACCATACTTATTTGAGAGAGAGCTTTGGACAAATCTTGTTCCCTAGTGAAAGACTCCATTTTACTGTGAGCCCTCCTGATATTACCTAGACCTAATTAAGCATATGAACAAAATCAACAGAAAAAAAATTGTTGAATTATCTAAATTATAAAAATTATGTATCTAATCACTACTTGAAGTTATGTTATCTACTTATATATTTACTTTGTTTACTGTTTGTCTTTACCACAGGAATGTAAACTCTGAGACGGCAGGAAATTTTGTCTATCTTATTCATCAGTTTAACCCCAGGACTTGGAATAGTACCTCAAACATAGTAATGTCTACTAAGTAGAAACTCAGTAAGTAGTGAATGAATGAATGGTTCTTCCACACAATGGAATACTATTTAGTCATTAAAAATGATGTTCGGGTCAATGATCACTCAAACTGTTACACATGGTAACAGTTACAGCCCTGTAACTTGCTTAGTTCATTTATTCTGTGTTCCTGCTATTTCATGTTCCTGCTAAATGCAAACTACCTTACTAGGTTCTGCAAAGTACAAGGGAAGAGATAGAAAGAAGATGCTGCATCTAAGCACTTATCATTTCCTTGGTAACTCTTAAAAACACAAAAAGAGAGGCTAAGGAAGCAGGAAATTACAAATGCCAGCATATCAGCCATCTGAGAACAGTGGAACTTTTGCAAGGGGCCTGTAAATCTGCATGCATACCAAGCATTATTTACATCTGGAATATAAAACACACTATGTAGGTATTGCCCTTCATTTTGTCAATTGTGTTATTGATTTTTTTTTTTTTACTTCCTGAATATTTGGTCATTATATATTTTCTCAGTGAATGGTTAGTCAAAATCCAACTGAAATCATTGGGGACATCTGAAAAAAATTTTGAACTATAAAATATTAGGAACCACTATTAAAGACAAACAATAATCACTTTTGGAATACTGCCTACTTAAGTTTGAGAAGACAGGATTTGACTTAAGCCTTGAGAGAGGGTGAAGAAAAGGAGAATTTCATCAATGAGACAAGAATATAATAATTCTTTACCAATTCTTTACTATATAATAGTAGGAAGCACAGGACCAAATCGGGGCAGAGTGATGAGTTTTTGTTGAGTCTTACCCCCTAAGCTGGGCCCTGGCAGGCAGACTTGCCTTCTTACCTCAAAGTTAGACTCTGCCTAAGGAAGAGGCAGAGAAAAGCACTAGGAGTCCACAACAATATGTCTCCATTAGAAAAATCTCCCTGAAGTGTAACCTGACTTCTGACGGGACTGTGCTGGTAATAGCTTTCTCGTAAATCTTGTTTGTTTCTGAACCTCTCGGTCAAATATAGTCCAGGGAACACAAAGAACATGAACAAATGGGTCTCTGAAGCTCTTGTAGTTTCACAGCGATTATACGGGATCTGGCTAACAGCCATTAAAGGTAAATAGTGTAGTGACTAGACAGTTTAAATGTAGATAAAGTATGGCAATTAATTAGTTATGAGATTCAGTCCAAATTTTCCCAGAACTGAAATTTTAGTGATCAAATATAACTTGAAATCATGAGCCATCTGCCAGGACTTTTGAAACCTTTTTGCTAAACATTGACTTTTAATTATAAATTTATTGCAACAGATTTGAAAATCTAACTTAATTGGAATATACACAGAAAAGGGGAAAAAATGAGATGTAAACACAAATGTCACTTCTTACAATTAGTTAATTCACTGCTCGTTTAGCATTTGAGTATCCAAAAGACAATGCAGTATTAATAGAAAATGCATGAACTTGCCCGGCAGAGTTGTTGTAATACCACTAGCCATGTATATAACAAGCTTTTTTAAAATAACTATTTGAAAAGTACTTTTGAAAAGTACCTTTGTGTAGAAAGTAACTCTTCAGAAGATGACAGAAGAAACCTGTCCATCTTTGCTCCCATTAAGTTGATTTTATTAAACTGACTAGTTGTTTGGGGATTGGCTATTATGGTAGAACTAGAGTTTGCAGCTATGTCTAAAGGCTTTCAAATTAAAAAAAAAATTAATCCTATCCCAGTCAAATCCCATGCAAGTCACACATTTGTGAGCTGCATTCAGTCTTCTGGGACCACCAATTTGTCACCCCTATCAGTGTGATGTATTCAACAACCCTCCTCCTCACTAAAAAGAACTTTAATACCTTTTCCACCCTTGACATCTCTCCCAGGATCCTAAACATTAGACTTCACATAATCAGGAACAGCTTAAACATGTAAGGCCAAGAGTTTATAAAATCCTCCCCGTTATCTGGTTGTGAGTCTCAGGCCTGTTGCAAATAACAAAACTCCAGCTTCTGTGAGACGTATTCGCATCATCCGTGCACCATCCTCAACACCAGTTGGCAGGGCAGCGTCATCCGTAACAAGCTCCTGGACCGTGACCAGTCCCGCCCGCAGCTGCCAAGCTCACTTGGCTGCTTTCCAGCTCTGCAGGGTGTCTGAACATGTCCGCATGGAGAACAGCAGCGGGATAGCTAAATACTCCAAATTATGAGCTGAAGAGAGGTGACCACAGGCTAATGAAACACTATAGAGATTAGCCAAAGAACTTCAAGCCACAACTGTTTATATGTCGGCTGTTGGAAAGTAACTGCAATAGACGTGTTATTCTTTATGCAACACCGCAATAAGAAACTGCTCCTTTGGGGCTGAGGTGCAGGCAACCCGGGAAGGGTGGATAAGAGTCTGTGCTCATTTCCATAGCCCAGGTTTCTTTCTGGCGTGCCCATATATCTTGATAGATCATAAATGTTTGTACCCATCCAGGTCTCATTATTTTATTTACAAAATAATACCTCCTTTTATGAATTAATGGGATGCAAGGAGTCTAGTCATACCACCTAAATCAGTTGGGTTATACATATCACTGAAAAACAAGAACATTTGCTAGAAACCCATGAAGTGAACCAGGAAATTCTAATCATCAATTTGGTATGGTCTGCTTTTGCAGGCGCTTGCAATGTGAATTACCAAACTAGTAATTTGTCAGTATGTAACTTAAATTATTAATATGTGCATATGGCAGACTATATTTCACACAAAACTCTAACCACTGCTGATAAAATTATTGCTAATTATGCAAGAACTTTAAAGATCATGATGATTTTAAAGTCATTAAAATGGAAGTTTTTAGGCAGAGGCTGGATGACCATCTGTCAGGTAAAGATTCTTGCATTGGATGAGGGCAGGGTTGGTAGGAAATGGACTTGATGACCTTTCCAGGCTCTTCCATCAACTATTACATGATACACCACAGCCATTGAAACATAGCTATAGAATTTTCAAGAAACACAATATGATCCTATGCACAATCATGTTAGATAAATAAATAGCCCAGAAATGAATCTACCACATTTTTAATTTATCTCAGACAAATAATTTACTGATTCTCATATTGCAAAATATTTTGGAATTACACCAAACATAACACAGCTAATAGTCTCCAGAAGTTGACATTTTAAGATATCAGGGCATACGAATCATATTATGTGAAATGTGCAATAGATTTACAACTATCCATATGAACGATGACATAGCAGTTATGTATATAAAGTAAAATAACAAATAGGTTCAAATCATTTTAGTTTGGCTTTGAAATAGATGGTGAGATTTCATGAAGCTTGTTTATTGATAAGTGCTACCCCAAGCCCTTTACATCTATTATCTATTTTACCCCAAACAACTCTATCATGGTGGTTCTGGGGCTAAGAGGGATTGAGCAACTTGCTCAAGGTCACTCAGCTAGTCAGCAGCAGGGCAAAGACTTGAACCTGCCTTGGAGGCTGTCTGATCCAGAGACCCTTACCCAACACTAACCACTAGGCATCCATTTCCCTTCCTTGTTTCATTACTTGTAGGCAACATTGAAACTTCTGTTGCTGGAGTTTATTCTGGTGAATGTGGGAGGAGGTTGTCTGAAGCCTGCCTGGCAGACTAAGGAAAACTAATTCTAGTTTTAAAATGTGAACTGAACAATGATGGCAAGGCTCTGAGAAAAGAGGTCTATGCATACTGCTACCATTGTCAATGGGTTCAATATTTCTGAAAGCTATCTGATGACTTGAAATGAGAGCCATGAAACTTTTCTTGCCCTTTGACTCAGTAATTTCAGTCTTTGGAATATGCCCCAAGGAAATAACACAAAAGAAAAAGGTAATTTGTTCAAGATGTTCACTCAGGGGCTATTTGTATTAGTGAAAAATGGGAAACAACTCAAATTTCCAGTAATAGGACTATGATTAAGAAAACTAAGCTCTGTAAAAAAAGAAAAAGAAGAAAACTTTATAACCCCTAAAAATGGCAAAGGCAGACTACATTCACATGTGGACATACGTGTAAAAAAAAACTTTACATTAAAAAGTAGAATACATGTTAGTATAAGCATAATCTTGTACAACCAAGTAAAACAGTATATGCATTAACAATCACACAAGAGAATTGTGAATTTATAAAGAAGTATATCCCCGATTTCATTGTTGAAACTCCAACAGTGGAAGGCTACCTGGCATATAGATTGTGGTGAATAATAACTTATAGACTTAAATTATACAGGGTAATTTTTTAACTGAGACCCTACCATATCTCACATGTATTAATGTGCTGTCAGTAAAATCTCATCTTTTACGAGGACTTACTATGTGGTGGGCACTCTACCAGGTTCTTTCCCTGTATTCTCTCATTTAATCCCCCTATGGCCCTAGGCTTTAAGTTTTATCATCATCTGTCTTCTAAGAGGAGGAAATTGGAGCACAGAGAAGCTAAGTAACCTGCCCAAGGTTACAAAAGCTATGGCAGAGACGGCATTTCAACCCAGGTAGACTCATCATATGGCCTGTATGCAGCCATTATGCCACAAAATGTCTTCTCTTATTTGGAAGAAGTATCTAGATCTTGTTCTTTCCCATTAACCATTTCCAGATTTTGTTTTCTGCTTTTCTTCTTTTTCAATCCTGTTGGTTTACAACATATATAGAATCCTTGCAGGAAAGAACAATAATCAGATACACATGTTGAGATAAATACTCTCCATCCGGTGTCACCTGCGTGAACACAATCTACGTGCCCTAACTGGCAAGGCTTCTTCCAGGAAGTGAGACTAGACTACGCTTTTTAAATTACGGGAGGGAATTGTAGAGGCTAGAAGATAAAATGCTACTGTGGGCACATGGGATAATTGCAGAGGAAAAAAATAAAACATTTGGAGCAAGGAAATACTCAAAGGAGGTTGAATCTAAGAAATAAATTGCCTGGGGATAAGTGACTATATATAGAAGAATATTTTAAAATTCTTTGGGAAAACACTAGTTTAAAAATTTATGTTTTATACTTACCTAGTTTCTTATATTTTGCAAAGTATTTTTTATTTCTGATCTTATTTAATGCTCGTGCTGTAAAATGGTACACAGTATAGTTATATAGAGTAAGAAACTGAGAGTCAGAGATTCAGTGGCTCACCCAAAGCAGATAGCTTGTTGTTAGCTGAGCTGGAACTCAGTCCCAGCCCTCATTCTCAGTAGAGCTAAACACTGATACCGTTCCAGACAGGTACAAAGCCCTCTGCAGACCTTCTCTTTAAATCATGCAGATCCCATGAAGCCCTAGCTCATACGTATAAATCCATTGAGAAAGTCCAAAAAAACAAATCTAACACAAATGGAATCAGTGATAAAAATTAAATATATAATGGGATCCTTTTAAATAAAAGAGGCAGAATGAAAGCAGGACTACTATCTGTGTATAAACTAAACTTTTTTTTTTTTGCTAAAGATTTGCCCTGAGCTAACATCTGTTGCCAATCTTCCTCTTTTTTCACTTGAGGAAGATTTGCCCCGAGCTAACATCTATGCCGATCTTCCTCTATTTTGTATGTGGGTCGCCGCCACAGCATGGCTGCTGATGAGTGCTATAGGTCTGCGCCTGGGAACCAAACCCAGGCCGCCGAAGTGGAGCATGCCAAACTTAACCACTAGGCCCTGGGGCCAGCCCCTAAACTAAACTTTTTGGGAGATGTCATGGCATGTAGTTGTCATGCTTGGAAAGACACAAAACTCAAATCCTTCTATCTAAATCCCTGTAAGAGGTACATTTTTATGGGACTCTGTCATCTATGGTACAAAATGCGCAAAATGAAATTTTTGCTTTATTTGTACATTCCATGGAAATATCTGCATAGTGAATGAGGTTGTCTACATTTGTCTAAGTTTCTAAACATCCTTATCTTCTCACCTAGCTCTGTCTTATGAAGGTCTATGCTTTCTTCAGAGATCAGATCAAGTGTCACTTCCTCCAAGAGCCTCTTCAGATTCTCCAAGTGAGACTAACCTTCCCTTTCCTAGATGCTCATAGCACGTCCTAGAACATCTTGTTGCTGATCTTGCCTCCTGCCTTGTGCAGCTCCAGGATGGCACAACACATTTGGGATTTATCTTTGTGTTTCCTATGGCTCCAACACAAGTAACTTCTATACTTTAGTTGTTTATCATTGCTATTAGAGCTATCAAGTCGATTCCAAATCCTAGCAAACCTGTGCACAGCAGAGTGGAACGCTGCCTAGGTTTTTTCTTTTTTTGTGCTATCCACGCACCTTCCAGCACTATATCAGACAATGCTCCACTGCTATTCATAGGGTTTTCATGACAAATTTTTCAGAAGTGTGTGGCCAGGTCCTTCTTCCTAATCTGTCTTAGTCTGGAAGCTCCGCGGAAACCTGTCCACCATGGGTGACCCTGCTGGTATTTGAAATATCAGTAGCATAGCTTTCAGCATCACGGCAACATGCAGCTGCCACTGTGTGACAAACAACAGACAAGTGGGTGGTTCCTTATTCCTTGTGATTGTTTATGAAATTAGTAGGAAAGCATCTGAGGTCCTAGCATGTTCTAAGAGTTTATAAACCTGTTTGGGGATTTGGGCTGTTCAAATTCCCCTATAGAAATGATCTCAGTAAAGGACTGTCTTCACTTACAAGTCTTGTTTCCTTATAATCATATTTTATATTGACCTTTTGTACCTGAAAATTTGCATTAATTTAATGCATTAGTAATTAGCACTGGCAAATAGCAACCCCATATCCGTAAGGTTAAATTATAAAGTGTTTTTTTTTTTTTTTTGTGAGGACCATCAGCCCTGAGCTAACATCTGATGCCAATCCTCCTTTTTTTTGCTGAGGAAGATTGGCCCTGGGCTAACATCTGTGCCCATCTTCCTCTACTTTATATGGGACTCCGCCAAGCACGGCTTGACAAGCAGTGTGTCAGTGCGTGCCCGGATCCGAACCGGCGAACCCCAGGCCGCCGCAGCAGAGCGCGCGCACTTATCCTCCGCGCCACTGGGCCGGCCCCTAACTTATAAAGTGTTTTTTTAATCAAATAGGAGTAAGGCAGTCATTAAACTTAAACAAACTAACTTCAGATTTGCTTTTACCAGAAATTTTATATATATTCCACCAGATCCTATTCAATATGAAGGTAAGAACTTTAGTTCTTTGAAGAGTCTCTCTTTTAACATAGCTGGTGAATAAACTACTGGTGAAAGAACTTAAAATTTCAGAGCAAAAAGAACATCACTTCTACCAAGGTCAACTGCTCTTCAGGGACAAAAATAATGTTCTTTTTATTAGCAATTTGGAATAACAATTAAATAACATTCATTTTATTGAGATTTTTATATAAGAACTGAGAAAACAATTCTTCATAGTAGTTATGAAAATATAAGAGAAAGTGCTGAGTTTCTGAAGCACAGTAAACTTCCTATCTCCCCGATCTCCCCTTGGGCCAAGTGTGGTGGTGTTGCGATCCTCAGTTAAAAAGATTACTTATAAGGAAGATAAAGACCAGGGAATAATAAGAATACTACTAAGGCTTTCAATACAAAGCAAGCTAAAAAAAGTTAAAGTAATTATTGTCGATTATATCACATTCTATGAAATATCAAAAAAACTCCCATTACATTTTGTATTAACATGAGAAAAAGTGCTATGATTCATGAATGGGCTAATCCAGGAGCTATTCATGTAATTCCTGTCCTTTTCAGGGAGAATAGCAATCAATGATGAAGAAGGAAAGTACAAGTCACAAAAGGCAGGAAATCTTACTTTTTCATCATCTTCAGTAAATGGAGCACCTTCAGGAATCTTATTTATCGCTTGAGCCACCCCGATAATCTCACCATCACTGCTTCTGATAGGCATGCACAATAGTGATTTTGTCTTGTATCCAGTTAGCTTGTCAATTTCGTCATTGAATCTTCGATCCTAAAATAAGACAGAGAGGGCATTAACTGCAGGTGCATTGTTGTCAGGGAGAAAGAGAGAGAAGTGTATGTGTGTATGATATACACACATACATATTCTGTGTATGATAACTTATCACTGACAACTTTACCCCACGGATTTTTTAATAACAATGACAGATTTGATTTCATGTTGAATTCACCAAAGGAACATAAATGATAATAAATCACCACCATAGTTGTTAACCATGGTAAATGAAGAGACAGAGTTTAAATCTGACTACAACAACAAATCAAAATTGGGACAGGGGCAAGTGTTTTTTTTTGTTGTTTATTTTTTAAATCTTTTATTTATCTATTTATTTATTTATTTTTGTGAGGAAGACCAGCCCTGAGCTAACATCCGGGCTAATCCTCCTCTTTTTGCTGAGGAAGACCGGCTCTGAGCTAACATCCATTGCCAATCCTCCTCCTTTTTTTTTTCCCAAAGCCCCCCAGTAGATAGTTGTAGGTCATAGTTGCACATCCTTCTAGTTGCTGTATGTGGGACGCGGCCTCAGCACGGCCAGAGAAGCGGTGCGGTGGTGCGCGCCCAGGATCCGAACCTAGGCCACCAGTAGCGGAGCGCGCGCACTTAACCGCTAAGCCACGGGGTCAACCCCCAGGGGCAAGTGTTTTTAATGGAACTCCACACTATGCTATTTATTAAAATATGTTATTTCACATAGACAACTGGCTATGAAGTATCATATAAGAAAAATACACAATTAAAATACATTAAGCACTATAAAAATATGCAGAAAAGCACTACTTTATTTCTGGTCAAAATGATCCTGTGAAAAAAGAACTTATGAGCCCACAGTGACGCTTCAAAAATACTGGAAAAACAAAAAAAGTATGGTGGGGAGGGAGGAGATAAAAGGCTTCTTTATAGAATGTCAGCCAAAAAATGTAGAAGGAATGATAAAATTATACAGTATCTGTTTTGCAAATACCAATATAATAATGGACACAAGCAAAGATCATCAACAAATGCTAATACCATTAGGTGAAAGCTTATCATTAAACAGGATATTCACATCATCTCAAAGTGCCACTCCAAAGACGCCTTATTAAATTCAAAGAGAAAAAGATGTCTTTAAACGAAGAGATCTGGTGGACACCCCCTTAAACAAGTAATCAAACTTAGCATTGCCATTAATTGTGTGCCTCCTGATGTGATGTAATGAGAATCACAAAGCATCACCAAGAACATGGAGTGTTCTTGTCAAATGTGTAACATGAATCTGATCATTCGGGCAAAGAAAATTAAGAAAAATGTAGATTATTGGTCATTCTCTCAGAAGCCTGACCTGAACTTTTCAAAAATATCAATATCATGAGAGACAAAAATAAATAAATAAAAATAAAATAAAGCCACGGGAGCTGTGCTGGTTTAAAGAGACCTGAAATCTAAATAAAATGTGTGATCACTCATTGGAAATTGTTATGCAATTTTTGGGGGGAACAATTAGAGAAAGTTGAACATGGACTTTATATTAGGTAATATCATTGTATCAACATAAACTTTCTCGGGTGTGATGGTACAGTCACGTGTGGCTTAACAACAGGGATATGTTCTGAGAAGTGTGTCGTCAGGCAATTTCACTGTTGTGGGAACATCATAGAGTGCACTTACACAGACCTAGATGGTAGAGCCTACCACTCACCTAGGTATATGGTATAGCCTACTGCTCCTGGGCTACAAACCTGTGTAGCATGTTACTGCACTGAATACTGTAGGCAATTGTAACACAATGTTCAATATTTGTGTATCTAAACATATCTAAGCATAGAAAAGGTACAGTAAAAATATGGTATAAAAGATAAAATATTGTACACCTGTATAGGGCACTCACCATGAATGAAGCTTGCAAGACTGGAAGTGGCTCTGAGTGTCAGTGAGTGAGTGGTGAGTGAATGTGAAGGCCTAGGACATCACTGTACACTACTGTAGACTTTATAAATACTGCACACTTAGGCTACACTAAATTTATTAAAAATTTTTTCTTTTTCAATAATAATCTTAGCTTATTGTAACTTTTTTACTTGATAAACTTCTAAATTTTTTTAACTTTTTGACTCTTCTGTAATAACACAAAATACAAACACATCATACAGCTATATAGAAATATTTCCTTTCTTTATATCCTTATTCTATATGACTGGCAGGTAGTAGGTTTGCTTACACCAGCAGCACCACAAACATGTGAGTAATATGTTGCACTAGGACGTTATGATGGCTATGAGATCACTAGGCAACAGGAATTCTTCAGCTCCGTTATAATCTTATGGGACCACTGTCGTATACGCAGTCCATCATTGGCTGAAATGTCTTTATGTGGCACGAGACTGTATTGTAATTATGTTGGAGAATGTTCTTATTTTTAGGATATACATGCTAGAGTATTTTGGGGTGAAATTTCATAATACCTTCAACTTACTTTTAAATAGAAAGGCAGAAAGGAAGGAAGGAAGGAGGAGAGAGAGAAAGGGAGAAAGGGAGAAAGGGAGAGAGAGAGAGAGAAAGAGAGAAAGAGAGAGAGAGAAAGAGAAAAGAGAAAGAGAGAAAGAGAGAAAGAAGGAAAGAAGGAAAGAAAGAAAGAGAAAGAAGGAAGGAAGGGAGGAAGGGTAGAGAGAGAGAGACAGACAGACAGAGAGAGGAAAGACCGGCTCCTGAAAGGGTAACAGGAATTAGAAATGTTCCAAGGAAGATGATAAACTGGATCCAGGCTCACTGCTTCAAGCCAGAGCTGAAGTGAGGCTTCGCCCAATGCCCTTAATACCCCCTTGTTAAACAAGGCTTACAAAATAAGAACAAAGCACTGCTGTCTACCACCATCTAAAACTATGAGTTTTATTTGACTAAGGACCTACGGGTTGGCTGTGGGCAAGGTGATAGCCTCAAGACCAAACACTGCTGGCCTTCTGATGAGGTCTATGGTATTGCCAATGTCACAAGGACAGGAGCCCTTAAACTCCATAACAAGGCCTGGTTCTGGTCTGGGGACCTATGCAGGCCAACCTAAACCCTTAGTTAGGGAGAGGAGAGCCCTGAAGGAGAGAGGGAAATCAAAACCCAAACAAAACGAACTCTCCCATTCAAAATGAGCCTGCAACCAAACTTTCAGAAAAACACTAACTTGTTTTAATTTTTTAAAAAATTCACTGAGGAATGATTATGTGTCAGGCCATGGGCTAGGAGATACAGCAGGCAGCAAAAGAAGCACCCTCTCTGCCTTCATGGGACTCGTGATCTGGTAGGTGAGGCAGATGACATATAAATGTATAACCATGGCTTGTGGTAAGTGACATTGAGGAAAAGAACAAGGTGTCATGAGAGAGACATAAAAGTAGGGACCTATTTTTATGGGGATCAAGGAAGGTCTCTTTGAAAACAGGACAATTAAGCTGTGACTTGAATTATGAGTAGGAATTGGCCAGTTAAAGAATGGTGGGAAAAACTTTCCAGGAAGCTGGAACAATGCATGTGAAGGTCCTGAAGCAGGAAAAAGCTTAGTAAGTTCCAAAAACTGAGAGGTCAATGTGGTGAGAGCACAGGGAACCAAAGGGAGAATGGAAGAGGGAGGCAGGGGCCAGATGGTGCCAAGTCTTATAGGCCTGGAAAGGAGTTATATTAATCCTAAATGCAATGGAAAATGATGGAAGATCTTGAAGCAGAAAGATGATATGCTTCATTATCCAGCAGTTAGCACTCTCTGAAACCATCTTATTAGTTTACTTGTTCTCCTTCCACTAGTGCATAAGATCTAAGAGAGCAGTGATTTTGGCTCTCTTGTTTACTGCTTCATACTGGCATATTGTAGGTGCTCCATAATATTTTTTTTGAGTAATAGCGTTTTATTTTTTTTTTAAAGACTGTGCTGTGATTATGCAAAATATAGAAAAGTTGAAAAGGCCTTAAGGCCCCACATTTCACTCCTTGGCATATATTAGAGATACTTTTACACATGTACAGAAGAGAGATACACAAATGTTTACTGCAACATCAATTATGAAAAGAAAATTTTAAAATCATTTGAATGTTGGTCAGTAGAAAAAGAAACAAATTATGACCTCTTGTTTTGATAGCATACTATACAACAATTAAAATGAATACTAAAGCTACTTGTGTTAACATGAACAAATATCAAAAACATGTTAAGTGAAACAAACAAGCTGCAATCTGATACCATCTATATAATACTACCAATATTTAAAAACAATACTAAATATTGTGTATGGATTCAAATGTGTAGCAAAGCATGCATGGGAATAACAAACTCTAAATTTATATAAGTGGTTACCTGTGGGAAGGATGGGAGGAAATGGCATCAAGGAGAGGTATATAGAAGAGTCTTCAACTCTAACCACAAAATTTTCCTTCTTTAAAAAAAAAAACTGTGGGGCCGGCCCCATGGCTTAGCGGTTAAGTGCTCGCTCCGCTATTGGCAGCCCGGAGTTCGGATCCTGGGCGCACACTGACGCACCGCTTCTGCGGCCATGCTGAGGCCACATCCTACATACAGCAACTGGAAGGATGTGCAACTATGGCATGCAGCTATCTACTGGGGCTTTGGGGAAAAAAAAGAGGAGGATTGGCAATAGATGTTAGCTCAGAGCCGGTCTTCCTCAGCAAAAAGAGGAGGATTAGCATGGATGTTAGCTCAGGGCTGATCTTCCTCACCAAAAAAAAAAACAAAAAAATCTGTGAAGTAAATGCACTTCAATGTTAAGATTTTATAAACCTTGATGGCTTATTCTTGTCTAAATATTTGAAATATTTTATAATGAAAAGTTTAAGACTGTTCTTTAAAAATTAAGAACTTTGTGGAAGATGATGGGAAAAGCTGGGAAGAAAGGTTTATTTCATTAATAAGTCTTAGTGATTTTCTTAAAATAATGCATCTTAAAACATGCTTTGTCCATATCTTTGTTACACTACTGATGGGATAATTCTCAAAAATTAACTCAAAACTTGATATAATCCATCTAATGGGAGGTCAGAAGAGTTGATACAATTGTACATTTTCCTAATGTATATTAATTTCTAGATTAATTTTCCAATTTAAAAAGTGAAGAAAGCTGAGCCCAAAATTGAGGTATAAATTAATCGTGGGGGACGAAGAAAGCTAGGGAAATAATCAGATAAAGGGATATATTACTCTGATGTTATAGAAGGAGGAAAAGTTTAAAAACAGAAGATAGCAAAAAATAGATTTTGCTAGCCAAGCAACGACCGCAAATGAGTGTAATAGTAGGGGAAACATAGGACATATAGCTGGGGCCACATCTAGTCTAAAGTCAGAAAAAAATCTCCCAAAGAAAGTGAAATCTTTAAGCTGATACTCAAGGGATCAGTGTCCCAAAAAGAGGAAATACTTTCCTAAATCCAGAGGCAATAGAAAGTTGGCGAATTTGAGGAAATGAAAGATGTTGAAGATGGTTCTCAAGGGAAGAGTCAGAGAGGGGACAGGAAAGACCAGCTGGAGGCTGATGAAGGGGTGCCTAGTGACCAGTTTTAGAATTGGAAATTTATCATAGAGGAAAGGAGGTCACTAGAAGGTTTTAAGAAGGTGAGTGGGAGTTTAATATGACTGATTCTTCGTTTTAGAAAGACCACTCTGGCTTACACGTAAGGAATGGATTGGAAGCAAGAGATCCAGATGAGAGATAAACCATCTCTGGACTGGGATGGTGGTTAGTGGTGGTAGGGGTGATGGGAAATGGACTGAGTTGAAAGATATTTAGGAGGTAGAATCAATTGGACTTGCTGATTAATTTGATGAAGGGTTGTTGAAGTTAGAAAAGTCAAAAATGAGTCTGTATATCTGGTGCAGATACCTGGGTGAGTAGTAGGGTGATTCACTGAGGGAGAATCACAGGGAGGGACAGATCCTGTGGTGGGGAATATGGGTTCCCTTGTGAAAATTTTTAGGCCCAAAAGTAGTTTGATACATACATTATATATATATATATATATATATATGTGTATATATATATATATTTTTTAATTTCAGGAAAAGGACCTGGAATGGTAAGTAGAGACTGTTTAGGTAAGGATGAGGGACTCTGCTCAATAACTTTTAATCTGAGGTCTTCAGGAGTTCACCACACTCACCAGCAAAGCCTCACAGAAGGCCAGATAAGGAAGAAACAGGACAAATAAGAAGGTAGAAACACTGGGCCTATTTATTGCTGAAAATGGAAACTTGAATAGGAAACTAACAAATGCCTCTAGGTCTGTATTGAAACATCACGTGGAGAATAGTGTCCAATTTTTATTCATTTCCCTTAGGACAAAAGAACAAGAAATGATCTACAACAGGAGAGATTTCTAATAAAGTAAAGGCTTCTTTAATAAGGTTGTTAAAATCTGGAATGAGTTTCTTATGATTGTGGTAGACTCTTCTTGCTTCAAGTATTTTTATGTCATAATATTTTTCCTATCTCAGATATTTTAAGTATAACTCCTCTTGAGAAGTGCAAGGATCTTCTCAGTGCCTTTTGTGCAGATCTATTTTTTGCATGTGACAATTAGCTATAATTTTAATATTTAAAAAGTCAGAGTCACAAGGCCAAAAGCAATTTTTACTTTTTAGCAATGGAGCTGACCTATGCCTGCTACATAGAGAACAGTAATTGGATACATTTTTGACCCAGGATCTTGCACTTGCTGCTTCATCCGCAAGTTCCTGAGTTGAATGTGATGCCACCGAATATACCCAGCAAATGGGTCCCACTCGCAAAGTCCACTAAAGCTGTAGAAAGAACCAGCTTCTGCAGTCTGAGCTCTCTGGTCCTTGAGAAAAGAGCTATGTTCACTGCACTTAAGAATCCCAGCCAGTCTCAAAGAGACATATTTTAGAGGCACATGAGAAGCCTCAAAGCAAAAGAGAATCCATCCCCTCTTCTTTTCACTTTCTCAGAGAAGCCACTCAAGGCTCCCCAAGGCAGGAGCCAGAGTGAAGAATCTTATCCAGGTCTCAGAAGCAAGGCCAGGAAGGGTTGCATAAGATCTCTTCTGCCCCTCTGTATGTAAGGCTTCTCTCCACAACACTTCATGGTCAAATTTTCCAGTGCTCATGATTAAGCCAAGAACTAGTCTTGACCACCATTTAACCAATAAGGGTGATTTTTTTTTTAATCACAATCTCAACTCCATCTTGGGTCCTTCATAGTTGAGATGATCAAACCCTTCAAGTACACATGATGGTAATTATGCTTTTAGAACTTACGGATGAGGAAACACGTAAATATAAATAGCCCCTATTAATTCCACAAAATGTTTAATGAATTTGTATCTGAGTTATTGTGTCCACAAATTATAGAGGAAAGGTGATAGAAGATACAGGTGCATATATGATATTTTTTCTGTCTACAGACGCAGTTAGGTATTCACAGGAATAGAACTGTGGTTGGCAACCCTTGCTGACACTGGAATCACTTGGGGAGCTTTAGGTGACCACTGATGCCCTGACCAACTGAATCATAATTGGTGAGAGGAGGGGCTGTGTGGGGGATCTGACTTCTGGCTGTTGCTCAGGGTTAAGAACCACAGAATTAGAGGTCCCTGAATAAATCCAAGGCCTCTAGGCTTCCGAGGGGTACAGACTGTAAACCACTGCTTTAGATCTTTCAAGACAAGTTTGCATGTTAGCTTTTGTTCCATTTTGTTATGTTTTCCATCCACTTTCCACAAAGGCTTAACGTACTGGGCTGACACACCATCCCCACCCACCCTACTATCCACCCCCAATACAGGAAGGTTTGGAGACAAAGTTCAGTCCCACATTTGCCTCATGGAGCGCAAATGTAGAGAAACCAATGGAAATACAATGTATAAAATGAATAAGCCATTAAAACTTGAACCAATAGATTGCCAAACTATCTGAAGCTTAAAAGAAAATTGCCTTTGACCAAGACAGTGACATACATTGTTCCTGACTTCCCTCTCCCTCACGAGAACGACTAACAACTATTCAAGAACACGACACCACTGAGAGAATCCTAGAACACAGGGGTGAGGCTGAAGTACCCCTGTGCAGCTCAGAGACCAAGACAGACTGCATTAGCAGGTTAAGAGAAGTGGCTACACATTGATCGCATTGCCCCTCTCCCAGGCCAGCACAGCACCACATGGAGAGGTCTCCCCTAAGCCTCTGGTTCCTCCAGTGGGAAAAGAGAACCCAAGGGGGACAACCAGCTCCCACCAGCATTGTAGGTCACCTGCAGGAGCCCGTACTCTGATCTCACACCTCAGGGATTGCAGGGGAATCTGTGGGGCTCAACCACTGGGAATCTGACAGTGATGGAGGGGCTTGCAACAACCAGCACATGGATCTTGGCAGACCGAGTTCATACCTGCAGTGCCCAAGTAGCAATCCCAACCAGCAGATTTGCTCATCTGCAGAACCAAGTTGGGGGTGCACTCTGACCAGGGAACTCAGTGGGGTACAGATCTGCCTGATTTGGATTCTCAAATGAGGAGTTTTGCTGGCCTTAGAGCTCAGTTTGCCCACGCCTAGACAAGGAGCTGAATCATAGCCCCACCCACTATGGAGAGTGTCTTCTGGCCCCATCTGACCAGAAGGGCTGGTGACAACTCCTGGAAGCAGTGCAGCCCAGCAGCACTCAAGCCGAGAGGTGGGTGGGCAGAGCTGATGACCCTCAGAGCAAAGCCAGTACTGGGTATGGAACATTCCTGTGCTATGCACAGGCAAGGGGATTAATTCATAGCCAAGGCTGAGGGTAGCTCCCAGCGCCTCCCAAGCTGAAAGCCTATTTGGGAAATTGAGAGTAGCCTGGAGTGGCCCCTCTCCCTCCACCCAGGCAAGGGAGCTGCAACATAGCCCCACCCACTACAGAGAATGTCTTCTGGCCCCGTCTGACCAGAAAGGCTGATGACAACTCCTGGAAGCTGTGCAGCTTAGCAGCACTCAAGCCAAGAGGTGGGCAGGTAGAGCAGATAGTTTGCAGAGCAAAGCCAGTGATCCTGTCAAAGAATTTGGGGTGCAGGTCAGCTTCACTTAAGACAACAAACAAAGAGCTTTACTGGCTTTAGAGCTGGTTCTTCCACTGCATCTGGGCAGGGAAGCTAATTCGTAGCCCTGCTCATCACTGAATACAGCCTTCAGCCTGTCCAGTCAGGGAACCTAGCCAGGGAACCCAACATGGGAAGCTGCATAGCCCATTCAACAGCCCTATGTACAGTGGCACTTGAACAGAGAGCACAGCCTGTGGTTTCCCCTGACTGCAGAGCAAAACCAGTGGCCTCACCTAACCAAGAAATTCAGTGCACACCCTGGCCTGATTTGGGTCTCCAAACAACAAGCTGTACGCCCTGTGTTCCATCCTGCTGGCCTGCCAGGGCAGGGAAGTTAATTCGCAGCCCCTTGTAGCACTGAATATGGTACCCAGTAGCAACCATATATTAAGCCTGGCCATAAAATCCTGGAAACTGTGGAGCCCATCTTACAGCTTCACTTGAGTAGAGAACCAAGCCAGCAGTCCTATACAACTATTCTGAGCCAGTGGCACACCCCCACCATCCCCATCCTCAGAGCTCAAATAGTTGCCTCATCCAAAAATAGACCATAATAGCAGGCCCCACCTGCCCAAGGACATTACTAGCAGACACACCCAGAAATCCAAACTAAGCTGACTGGTGAAGAACTGGCTCTGCCAAAGCAAACCTGTAAGGCCTGAAGGAGGAACCAAATTACTCAAATGCACAGATACCAACGTAAGGAATCAAGGATCACAAAAAATCAGCTAAATATGATACCACCAAAGGAAACTAATAAAGCTCCAATAACTGATTCTAAAGAAATTGAGCTCTATGAACTGTCAGACAAAGAATTCAGAATAATCCTCTTAAGGAAGTTTAGTGAACTACAAGAAAACACAAACAGACAACTAAACAAAATTAGGAGAACAATGCATGAACAAAATCAGAAGTTCAACAAGGAAATAACAGCCATCAAAAAAACCAAATAGAAATCCTAGAGTTGAAAAACACAATAACTGCACTGAAGAACTCCACAGACAGCTTCAAAGTATACTCAACCATTCAGAAGAAAGAATCAGTAACCTAGAAGATAGGACACTGGAAATTACCCAGTCAGAGAGGCAAAAAGAAAAAAGAATGAAAAGGGAGTGAAGAAAGCCTATGGGAATTATGGAACACAATGAAAAGAAACGATATTTGCATTATGGGAATTCTAGAAGGAGAAGAGAAAGAGAAAGGGACAGAAAGTATATTTAAAGCAATAATGGCTGAGAACTTCCTGAACCTAGGGAGAGAAATGGATATCCAGATCCATGAGGCCCAAAGGATCCCAAATAGGTTGAACCCAAATAGGGCTACACTGAGACATACTATAATTAAATTGTTAAAATTCAAAGACAAAGAAAGAATTTTAAGAGCAGCAAGAGAAAAGAGGGAAGTTACATACAAGGGAACCCCCATAAGATTACTGACAGATTTCTCAACAGAAACTTTTCAGGCCAAGAGATAATGGGACAACATATTCAAAATACTGAAAGAAAATAACTGTCAACCAAGAATTCTATACCCAGCAAAGCTGTCCTTCAGAAACAAAGGGGAGATAAAGATTTTCTCAAACAAACAAAAGCTGAAGGAGTTCATTACCACCAGACCTATCTTATAGGAAATGCTAAAGGGAGTTCTTTGAATGAAAGTAAAAGAACACTAGTTAACATCATATAAACATAAAAAGGTGGTGTAAATCTCACTGATAATGATAAATATATAGTCATAGTTAGATTCTGCAATGTGGTAATAGTGAAGCATAATTCACTCACAACTGTAATTTAAAAGTTAAAAAAACAAACTAGTAAAAATAACCATAATTACAATAATCTATCAGTTGTATAATATAAAAAACATGTAAATTGTAACAGTAATAACCTAGAATTTGAGGGGAAGGAGAAGTAAGAGTGTAAAGTTTAAAAATTCTATTGGAGTTAAGTTATTATCAGTTTAAAATAGTATGTTGTAAGTTTAAGATATTTTATGTAAGCCTCATGGTAACCACAAGGGAAAATCCTCTCATAATTATACAAAAGAACACAATAAAGAAGTCAAAGCATACTGATACCAAAAGACATCAAAACACAAAAAAAGACAGCAGGATAAGAAATAAGGAAGAATGGATGATGAAAACAACTAACAAAATGGCAATAGTAAGTCCTTACCTATCAATAATTACTTGAAACATACATGGATTAAATTCTCCAATTAAAAGACATAGAATGGCTGAATGGATTAAAAAAAATTAAGATCCAACAATATGGTGTCTAAAAGAGACTCACTTTAGCCATAAAGACACACACAGACTGAGAGTGAAGGGATGGAAAAAGACATTTCAAGCAAATGGTAAACAAAGAGAGCAGGGGTACCTATATTTATATCAGACAAAACAGACTTTAAACTAAAAATGGTAAAAAGAGACAAAGAAGGTCATTACATAATTATAAATAGATCAATATCTCAAGAAGATATAACAACTATAAATATTTATGCGCCCAACATTGGAGTACCTAAATATATAAAGCAAAAATTAACTGAGCTAAAAGAAGAAATAAACAGTAATACAGTAACACTTGGGGACTTTAATACCCCACTCTCAACAATGGACAGGTCATCCAGACAGAGAATCAATAAGGAAACAGCAGATTTGAAGGAAACAGACCAAATGGACCTAACAAACATATACAGAACATTCTACCCAACGACAGCAGAATACATTCTTCTCAGGCACAGATGGAACATTTTCTAGGATAGACCATATATTAGGCCACAACACTAGTCTTAACAAATTCAAGAAGATTGAAAACATACCAAGTATCTTCTCTGATCACAATGACATGAAACTAGAAATCAATAACACGAGGAAAACTGGAAAATTCACAAACATATGGAAATTAAGCAACACTCTCCTTAACAACCAGTGGATCAAAGAAGAAATTAAAGGGGAAATAAACAAATTTTCCTGAGACAAATGAAAATGAAAACACAACATACCAAAACTTGTGGGATGAAGCAAAAGCAGTTCTAAGAGGGAAGTTCATAGCAATAAATGCCTACATTAAGAAGCAAGAAAGATCCTAACTCTATGCCTTAAGGAACTAGAAAAAGAAGAAAAAACTGAGCCTAAAGTTAGCAGAAGAAAGGAAATAATACAGATTAGAGTCGAAATAAATAAAATAGAGAACAGAAAAACAATAGAAAAGGTTAAGCAAACTAAGAGTTGATTCTTTGAAAAGATAAAAAAATTGACAAACTCTTAGCTAGACTAGCAAAAGAAAAAAAGAAAGGACCCAAATCAACAAATGAAATGAAATAAATAAAACAAATAAATGAAAAAGGAGACATTACAATGGATACCACAGAAATTCAAAGGATCATAAGAGGCTACTATGAACAACTATATGCCAACCACTGGACAATCTGGAAGAAATGGAAAAATTCTTAGAAACATACAACTTACCAAGACTGAATCAGGAAGAAATAGAAAATCTGAAAAAACCAATTACTAGTAAGAAGATTGAATCAGTAATCAAAAATCTCTCAATGAAGAAAAGCCCAGGACCAGATGGCTTCACTGGTGAATTTTATCAAGGATTTAAAGAATTAACACTAATCCTTCTCAAACTCTTCCAAAAAGTAGAAGAGGAGGGAACACTTCCAAACTCATTTTACAAGGCCAGGATTATCCTGATACCAAAACCAGAAAAGGACACTACTAGAAAAGAAAACTACAGGCCAATATCCCTGATGAATATACTGTCATGCATTGCTTAATAATGGGGATACATTCTGAGAAACATGTTATTAGATGATTTCATCATTGTGCAAACAGCATAGAGTGTACTGAAGGGGAACAAAATTTGCCACCCCAAAAATGTGTCTCTTTAACATGAGGATTATTTTAGGCTGAGTTATTTATTTATTTGTTTTCTTATTTAATTTTTTTGCTGAGGAACATCTGTTGCCAATGTTTCTCTCTTTTTTTTTTTTATGTGAGCCGCCGCCACAGTATGGCCACTGACAGATGAGTGGTGTGGTTCTGCACCTGGAAACCAAACCCAGGCCACTGAAGCAGAGCATTCCAAACTTTAACTACTAAGCCATCAGGGCTGGCCCTAGGCTGATTATATTTAAGAAACAAAAGACTCAGAAAGTTTTTCTTGTTACTTCCCCCTTAACTGCCTAAAAGAATTCAGACAATAAAACCTATCTCAGGAAGCGAGCTATCACCTTAGCAAAACATGAACTGGGTGGTAGATAGGGAGGAATTCAGAAAAACCTATTTATTGGGCTTCCTTTCTGTGTTCTTCTGTTTCTGTGTGGCCAAACACTTGTTTTCCAAACATTTGTTCTTCTTCACCTACCTATGAATTGCCTTCCTTCCCTTTAAAGTACCTGACTCTCCACTCCCAACATCTTCTTTTGTCTTTAGCTGAAGATGGTATTTAAGATGAGGGCTTCAGCCATTTGGGCAAGTTACTTGGTTTTCCTGGGTTTCTCTCATGTATACATGTTATTAAACTTTCATTTGTTTTTCTCCTATTAAACTGTCTCATGTCAATTTAATTCTTAAACCAGCCAGAAGAACCTAAAAGCATAGAGAAAAATTTCTCCTTCCCCTATAGTACTTACATAAACTTAGATAGTATAGCCTACTACACACCTACGTTATATGGTACTAATCTCATGGGACCCCCGTCATATATACAGTCCGTCATTGACTGAAACATCATTATCCACTGCATGACTGGTAGCTGCAAAACTTCTCAATAAAATACTATAAAACCAAATTCAGCAGCACATTAAAAGTATCATTCACCTTTATCAAGTGTAATTTATCCCTGGGATGCAAGGATGGCTCAACAAATGCAAATCAATCAATTGATACATTACATTAATAGAATGAAAGAAAAGAATCATATGATCACCTCAATAGACATAGAAAAAGCATTTGAAAAAAATCCAACATCCATTCATGATAAAAACTCTTAACAAATTAGGTATGGAAAGAATATATCTTAACATAAAGGCCATGTATGACAAGACCACAACCATCATACTCAATTGTGAAAGGTTGAAAGCTTTTCTTCTAGGATCAGTAACAAAACAAGGGTGCCCACTCTCACCACTCTTATTCAACATAGTACTAGAAGTCCTAGCTAGAGCAATCAGGCAAGAAAAAGAAATAAAATGTATCAGAACTGGAAAGGAAGAAGTAAAACTGTCACTATTTGCAGGTGACATGATTTTATATATAGAAAATCCTAATGACTCAACCAAATAACTGTTAGATATAAGCAATGAATTCAGTAAAGTTGCAGGATACAAAATTAGCATACAAAAATCAGTAGCATTTCTATACACTAACAACTAATTTTCTGAAAAAGGAATAAAGAAATTGATCCCATTTACAATAGCATCAAAAATATTAAAATACTTAAGAATAAATTTAACTAAGGAGGTAAAAGATCACCACTCTGAAGACACTGATGGAAGAAATTGAAGAAGATACAAATAAATGCAAAAGTATCCCATGTTCACGGATTGGAAGAATTCATATTGTTAAAATGTCAATACAATCAAAAGTCACCTATAGATTCAATGCAATCCCTATCAAGATTCCAATGGCATTTTTCACAGAAGTAGAAAAAAACACTCCTAAAATGTATGTGGATCCACAAAAGACCCCAAATAGCCAAAGAAATCCTGAGAAGGAAGAACAAAGCAGGAGGCATCACACTTCCTGATTTCAAGCTATGCTATAAAGCTATACTCATCAAAATAGTGTAATACTGATGTAAAACAGAAAAATAGACCAATGGAACAGAATCTAGAGCCCAGAAGTAAACCTAAGCATATACGGTCAACCAATATTTGACAAAGGAGCCAAAGATATGCAATGGAGAAAAGACACTCTTTCCAATAAATTGTGCTGGGATCATTGGATATTCACATGTAAAAGAATTAAACTGGCCCCATATCATACATTACTCACAAAAATTAACTCAAAATGGAGTAAAGACTTAAATGTAGGACCTGAAACCATGAAACTCCTGGAAGAAAACATAGGAATAAACTCTTTGACATGGGTCTTGGTAACTATTTTTTGGATATGGCACCTAAAGCATAAGCAACAAAATCAAAAATAAACAAGTGGCGCTACATAAAACTAAAAATCATCTGCACCACAAAAGCAACCATCAAGTGAAAAGAAAACTTGTAAAATGGGAAAAAACATTTGCAAACCTTATATCTGATAAGGGGTTAATATCCAAACTATATGAAGAACTCATACAACTCAATAGCAAAGAACCAAATAACCCAATCGAAAAATGAGCAAAGGAGCTAAACAGACATTTCTCCAAAGAAGATATACAAAAGGCCAACAGATACATGAATAGATGCTCAACATCACTAGTCATTAAGGAAATGCAAATTAAAACCACAATAAGATATCACCTCTCACCCATTAGAATAGCCATCATTAAGACAAGAGATAACAAATGCTGGCAGGGATGTGGAGAAAAGGGAACTCGTGTGCACTATTGGTGGGATTGTAAATTGGTGCAGCCACTATAGAAAACAGTATGGTAGATCCTCAAAAAATTACAAATAGAACTATCAAATGATCCAGCAATTCCACTTCTGGGAATACATCTAAAGGAAACAAAAACACCAACTTGAAAAGATATCTGCACCCCCATGTTCACAGCATCATTATTTACAATAGTCAAGACATGGAAACAACCTAAGTGTCCATCAATGGATGAATGGATAAAGAAGTTGTGGCGTATATATACGATGGAATATTATTCAGCCATAAAAAACAAGAAAAACCTACCATTTGCAACAATATGGATAGACCTTGAAGGCATTATGCTAAGTGAAATAAGTCAGACAGAGAAAGGCAAGTACTATATGATCTCTCTTATATGTGGAATCTAAAAAAACAAGAAAGAAAAAAAATGAAACTTACAGAAAAAGAGATCAGACTTGTGGTTACCAGAGGCAGAAGGTGGGTAGAGGGGGAATTGGAGGAAGTAGTCAAAAGGTACAAACTTCCATTTATAAGATAAATAATTACTAGGGATGTAATGTACAACATGATGACTATAGCTAACACTGCTGTATGATATGTAGGAAAGTTGTTAAGAGTAAATACTAAGAGTTCTCATCATAAGTAGAAAACTTTTTCCTTTCTTTTCTTTTAATTGTATCTATATGAGAAGATGGATGTTAGCTGAACCTATTGGGGTAATCATTTCACAATACATGTAAATCAAACCATCATGCTATATGCTTTAAACTTATACAGTGATGTATGTCAATTATTTCTCAGTAAAAGTGGGGAAATAAAAAGAGTATCAGAAAGGTGCATAGAAAGAAAGTCTTCTTGTCTTCAACAACCAATATTTCTAAGAGTTTGCAGAGAGCAGTTTAATATTCATTCAAGTATGTGGCTGATCTAACTTCTGTCATTTACATTCCTGCATTTGCAGTGATTAACTCCAGTTAGTTTAAATCATCTAGATATTTAAATAAAATTTTAATAAAAAAATAAAAATAGCTTCATTAGTTAGACGGCTGTAGAGATCTATACAGTGTACTGGGCAGGCCTGACTTTTGAGAGCAGATATAAAAAGCAGCACATATTAGGTTAATTTAAACTCGAACAAAAGGTCAGCTGAAAAAAGTAAAGACCTCTATGACCTTGGATATAAATCTTGGAAGCTATAAATCACACGAAACTACTTAGGGCTTTATTAAGCAGGCCCAACAAAAGATAATCAACACCATAATTATTGTTCAATTACAGGCGGAATAAGAAGCCTGGATTTTATTTATCAAAGCAACAGGCATTAAGTCCTTTGCAAAACCATTTTAATGAATGCAGTCATGCACCGCTTAACGACGGGGATATTTTCTGAGAAATGCATCATTAGGCATTTTTGTCATTGTGCAAACATCATAGAGCGTACTTACACAAATGTAGATGGTATAGCCTACTACACACCTAGGGTATGTGGTATTAATCTTATGGGACCATCATCATATATGCGGTCCCTTGTTGACTAAAATGTCATTATGCAGTGGCACATGACTGTAGTAGAAAGCTGTAGGTTACATAAGCAATTAAGAAAAATCATAAACCCAAACACTTAAAATTGGTTGAAACCTTACCAGCACCCATCAACCTTTTCGAAAGTCAATGTTGCAAGGGTAACTAAAATATAAAACTCAAGGACAAAATCTATTCAGGTTTCGCAATCTCCAGTGTCTCATTTTTATCAAAAAGTTCAGTCACAGAAGGAAGAAAAATTGAAAAACCTGTAGGACTCCAAACTGCAAGTTAAGTGACCTTGGTTTTTCCTTGTGAAGTGTCTCAAAAACAAGAAGTAGGATTGCTGTAAAACAAAAATTTTTAATCTGGGTAACACTTTATGGTGTATTTTATACGTACTTTTAAAAAAAAATAACAATAAATGACTGGAAGAAAATTCTATCCTTAATTATTTTAAGATGTATTTGTGCTCATGCAACATGTAATGCAATGTGTTTTACAATGCCCATAAAATTGATTATTAAATAATTTAAAGCACTATATTTCCTGAAAGCCTACTAAGTTATTACTTCTAATCATTGAGTAGAAATAATTATGAAAATGCATTTTTATTGAATTCTTACATTTAATACTTTGCAATTATTGATAGTATGTGATTCTTTTGTAAATAAAAATTATACAGAAGTCATTAGTTAATTTCCTTTTCTAAATATATGTCTGTTATTGATTAAAAAGTTAAAAATGTAAAGACACAATGACACCTTTTGAAAAGAATTGAGTCTCTTTTGAAATGTAAAATGCTTGCTTTTCTATCTGAATATATGTCTTAAATTATTTTTAATTCCTTTTACTGATACATCAATTAGTAACATTCATTTAATTCCAATTCATAAAAGCATCTCCTTACATTTATGACTTATCATAAACATCACTTATTTTCCAGAAAATGTTTGTAAGGCTAAGCTCTTGAAATTTTTGATTAGTCTTTAATGATTTGAAATGTACTATTCTGCTTTTCTCCATACACAGAAAGATAACTAATTGTTCTCAACTATGAATTGATGGAAGGCTTGAGATTATATTGCATAAAAACAAAGACATGGCATATGTTAACTAAATAGCTAATGCTTTAGGCCTCCTAATTTGCTACTTGATGAGAAAAAGTGCAAAATTATCATTGTTGTTCTTAACATGTATTCACAGAATGTCATTGTTCTACAGTAAACAAAAATCTTGTCTTTCTGAATTCTTTCACAAAAAACTTGTAGAGTTTTGAATAGTACAAAAAATATGTATCTTTTGAAGCTTCCCTCTCTCTTTTTTGGTGAGGAAGATGGTCCCTGAGCTAACATCTGTGCCAATCTTCTTCTATTTTGCATGTAGGATGCTGCCATAGCACGGCCTGGTGAGTTGTGCATACATCCACACCCAGAATCCAAACCCGAGAACCCTGGGCCGCTGAAGAGGAGCATGCAAACTTAACCACTACGCCACCAGGCCGGCCCTGAAACTTCCCTCTTTTCTGGACCTGAAGTGATGCAGCGCAGGGTGGAACAGTTTGTAAATACGTACAGGTCAGCTTATTTGGTAAATGTTTAATGGGCACACTTTCATTTAAGTCTTCCAAACTGAATTAGTGGTTAACAGACACCATAAAAAAATTTAATATGCGCTTTTGAAACAGTCATTGTTACTACCAAGTTGCTTGGGAGATTATCCGTCCTTTAGTTGTGTTGCTAAAGTACAATCATGTGTCACTTAACAATGGGGATACATTCTGAGAAATACATATGTAGATGATTTCATCGTTGTACCAACATCACAGAGTTTACTTACACAAACGTAGATGGTATAGCCTACTACACACCTAGGCTATATGGTACTAATCTTATGGGACCACCATCATACGTATAATCTGTTGTTGACTGAAACATCATTATGCGACACATGACTATAAACTTGGTTTGCTGATCTTATTTCTTTGCTCTTCCTTTCTTAGTTGGCACTTTTCTTTGGTCCTTATTGTTGTCATCATGACTATTATTATGTATCTTTCTTATGATAAACACAACTACATCGCAAGGCAAAAGACACAGGAAAATGAAAGAACCACAGCACAGCTGAAACCAAAGTTGCAGGTGAAGTGGTACAAAAGAAAATGACGAATTCTTAAGCTCTTTAATAGATAGCACAGATATCTATTATAGATATATTGTAAGTGGAGTTAAAATGCAACTCCACGCTCTACAAGCTTTATGGTGTGTAATTAAAATGTCTGAGAAAAGGCCAGTACATAAAGAGAGAGTTATGGGAAGAGTCAGCTAGCCAGAGGCACCTTTCTTCCTGTCACAGTGGGGCCACCTAAGAACTGCAGTGAATCGGGGAGATGAGGCTGTAAGGTGGAACCAGGAAGGCCAAGAACTCTGCAAATATGGACAAGGGATGGTCAGCATGGAGCTGTCGTTCAGATGCCAAACAGTCAGGAACCAGGGAATACAGGAAAAGCCAAGGTCAAGACAGTGATGCATGAAAAGCCAGGTCTGGGTCAGGAGTATAGATGTAACAGTGACACAGTAGAGACTTGGTCTCATCCATTGGTTAAAACCTAACAAGGGCCACCTCCAACAGAAAGCCCTTTGTACTCTTCCCATTGTGGTCAATTGAGACAACCTGAAAAGCGGCCCTCAAATGTAACTGATTTGTAAGCAGTTGTATCAATCAGGTCCTGACCTTTCCCACATTTATGGCAAGTACTGTAATTTCTAGTATCATAGTGTATGTTATATTTTAATTACATATTTTATTTAGGTTTTATTGTTGATATGTGGAAGTTACCATTTCTGTTTGACAATATTTAATGCTAAAAAGTAATTTTAAAGTTTGCTTTAAAATGCTCTAAAACTTCTAAAACATTTTAAACACATTTTAAAATAAAATGTTCTTTAAAATATTTTAAATCATTCTTTCTTGTGAGAACATGATGATAAATTCAGTGACTACTTGATATTAAAATATACCTCAAAACTACAATAATTAAAACAGTAAGATACTGTTCTAACAATAGAAAAATTGATGGAAGAGGATAGAAAGCCAGATATATATGCGTATATATACATATGCATATATGTGTGTAAATAAATGTATTTAGTTAATCATAAGAGTAGCATTTCAAATCAGTAAGAAAATTATGGATTATTCAATTAGTGACATATTTAGGAAAAATAAGTAAGATGCTTATCTCCCATTATACATCAAAATTAATTTCAAGCAGAATAAGGAGTTAAATATACTCATCTCTTGATGAATTGCAAAAATAGGACAGAAGATTTACTCAAATCCTGCCAAGACACATTTCTTATTTGAACATAAAATACTAGGAGAAAAACAAGTTTGAATATTAATTATTATAGTCAATATTATGAGAATGTATATATCCCACATATTATCAAGTGAATCCTAATTGTGCACTCAGAAAAGTCAATGGCTTATATTCAAATGTTGGCCTTCTTTTCCACCAAACTTTTAACCAAAGCAGCCGATAAAAGTAAGATTAATTCCACTTCTTTCATTTGTTCTATTTCAGTTAAGATTCTTATCAGAAGTACAAATGGTCCAAAGTTTTCAGTAGAAAAATAAATAACGACATGATAAAAAACAAACAAAATCATCATTTACTTTACTTGAAAATTATATTACAACTTTGTTATTTAAAAAGTTAAAAGATGAAAATAAAATAATAAAAGAATGGAAGAAATATACCTGAACATTTGTCTGATCTCATGAGGGGAAAGTCTTTCAACCCATAAGACCAAAATAAGGAAGCATAAAGGAAAGGACTGGTAAATTTGACTAACAAAAATTTTAAATTTCAGTACCTCAAAAATCACACAAACATTGATTAAAAACTCTCAATAAGATGGATATAGAAGGAAATAAAGGCCATACATGACAAACTCACAGCCAACATCATAAAACTGAAAACTATTCTTCTAAGAACAAGAACAAGACAAGGATGTCCAGTCTTGCCACTCTTACTCAATGTAGTATTGGAAGTCCTAGCCAGAGCAATTAGGCAAGAAAAAAGAAATAAAAGGTATCCAAATTGGAAAGGAAGAAGTAAAACTGTCACTATTTGTGGGTGACATGATTATATATGTAGAAAACCCTAAAGAATCCAAGAAAAAACTATTAGAAATAATTAGCATATACAGTAAAGTTGCAGGGTACAAAATCAACATACAAAAATCAGTTGCATTTCCATATACTAACAATAAACTAACAGAAAGGGAAATCAAGAATTCAATCCCATTTACAATTACAACAAAAAGAATAAAATACCTAGGAATAAATTTAACCAAGGAGCTGAAAGACCTGTACACAGAAAGCTATAAGACATTGTTGAAAGAAATTTAAGAAGACATAAAGAAATTCTGTGCTTATGGATTGGAAGAATTAACAGTTAAAATGTCCACATTACCTAAAGCAATCTACAGATTCAGTGCAATCCCAATCAGAATCCCAATGACATTTTTCATGGAAATAGAACAAAGAATCCTAAAATTTATATGGAACAACAAAAAACCCCAAAGAGCCAAAGAAATCCTGAGGAAAAAGAACAAAGCTGGAGGCATCACAATCCCTGACTTCAAAATATACTACAAAGCTATAGTAATCAAAACAGCATGGTACTGGCAGAAAAACAGACACACAGATCAATAGAACAGAACTGAGAGCCCAGAAATAAACCCACACATCTATGGACAGCTAATCTTTGACAAAGGAGCCAAGAGTGTACAATGGAGAAAGTCTCTTCAATAAATGGTGTTGGAAAAACTAGACAGCCATATGCAAAAGAATGAAAGTAGATCGTTATCTTACATCATACACAAACTCAAAATGGATTAAAGACTTGAATGTAAGACCTGAAACCATAAAACTCCTAGAAGAAAACATAGGCAGTAAGCTCTTTGGCATAGGTCTTAGCAGTATCTTTTTGAATACCATGTCTCCTTAGGCAAAGGAAACAAAAGAAAAAATAAACAAATGGGACTACTTCAAACTAAAAAGGCATGGCAAAGAAAACCATCAACAAAATGAAAAGACAACCTGCCAAGTAGGAGAAAATATTTGCAAGTCGTATATCTGATAAGGGGTTAATTTCATAAATATATAAAGAACTTATACAACTCAACAACAAAAAAACAAACAACCCAACAAAAAATGGGCAGAGGCTATGAGCAGACATTTTTCCAAAGAAGATATACAGATGGCCAACAGGCACATGAAAAGATGTTTAACATCACTAATTATTAGGGAAATGCAAATCAAAACTACAATGAGCTATCATCTCACGCCCATCAGAATGGCTATCTCATGCCTATCAGAACGGCTATTATTAAAAAGACAAGAAACAACAAGTGTTGGAGAGGATGTGGAGAAAAAGGAACCCTTGTACATTGCTGGTGGGAATGTAAATTGGTGCAGCCACTATGGAAAACAACATGGATGATCCTCAAAAAATTAAAAATAGAAATATCATATGATCCAGCTATTCCACTTCTGGGTAGTTATCCAAAGAACATGAAAACACTAATTCAAAAAGATATATGCACCCCTATATTCATTGCAGCATTATTCACAATAGCCAAGACTTGGAAGCAACCTCAGTGACCACCAATGGATGAATGGATAAAGAAGATGGTATATATACACAATGGAATACTACTCAACCATTTAAAAAAGATGAAATCTTGCCATTTGCAACAACACAGATAGACCTTGAGGGTATTATGCTAAATGAAATAAGTCAGACAGAGAAAGACAATTACCATATGATTTCAATCACATGTGCAAGATAAACAAATAAACACATAGATACAGAGAATAGATTGGTGGTTACCAGAGGGGAAAGGAGTGAGGGGAGAGCAAAATGGGTAAAGAGGCACATGTGTATGGTGACAGATGGCAACTAGACTTTTGGTGGTGAACATGATGCATCCTATACAGAAACCAAAATATAATGATGTACACCTGAAATTTGTATGATGTTATAAACCAATGTGATCTCAATTTTAAAAAACTGACAAAAATAGTAATAATATAAACAGAATTAAAAGTAAAATAAAATTAGAAAAATATTTTTAAACACATATGGTTGACAAAGTGTTAAATCCTTAACATACAGAATTCTTACAAATCAATGAGAAAAAAATGAGCAACGGATAGGAAAAGAAATTACCAAAAGAAAAAATTTTCATGGGCTATAAATATGTGAAAACTATCAAATTACAACAACAGTTATAGTTTTTTCTATAAAATTGGCAAAGATTAAAAATCTAAGATGTCGGGGCCGGCCTGGTGGCGTAGTGGTTAAGTTTGCGTGCTCCGCTTCGGTGGCCCAGGGTTCGCGGGTTCGGATCTCTGGCGTGGACCTGTGCACTGCTTATCAAGCCATGCTGTGGCAGGCGATCCACATATAAACTAGAGGAAGATGGGCATGGATGTTAGCCCAGGCCCAATCTTCCTCAGCAAAAGAAGTGGATTGGCAACAGAGGTTAGCTCAGGGCTAATCTTCCTTACCAAAAAAATAAAATAAAAATAAATTCAATAAATTAAAACATTTAAGATGTCAAGATACTTGGCTTTATTGAAAGTTTTTGTGAAAAATCTACTTTTATACATTGCTGGCAAGAATACAAATTAGTACAACACATATGGAGGACAATTTGGCAATAGGTGACAAAAACTTTTAAAATTTTCACAGTCTTCAATACAGCAATTTCATTTCTAGTAATTTATGATAAGAAGAATTGAAAAATACCTAAATATTCAACAGGAAATTGGCTACATTATGGTGTATCCACACTACCACTAAAAAAGTATCATAGGTTATTATTAAACATGTTAAAGGTGATTTTATTAAGACCTGAAGAAAAGAAATTTAGAAAGCAGTACTAATTAGCATAGTTACCTGGGGTGATGGGATTACCATCCAGGACAGCACTACAGCTTCAAAAATGCCCTCCAAAAGGATAGAAGTCATTATACTATCGGATTGCCAGTAAAATAGATAGGCAAGATATAAAAAATGACTGTCAAGATGGAGATGAGTCAATCTTCATAAGTAATATAAATATGTGAAAAATAGACAGCATAGCACTCTATACTTTTAGCAGGATATAGCAGCAGTCTAAATGGCCCTGTTATTTTTTTAAGTCATTAACGTCCTCACTATAAAACTCTTTGCCATAAAAATTAAGTCCAATTGAATTGCTACACAGAATGCCAAAGGAATTTAACATTTTCTGAAATTCACAGAGAACTAAGAACAAAAACATTGCTAAGCTACTGCAGTTGGGCAACATTCTGATATGTGAAATAGATGGATCTTTCAACTCTCTCAGACTCTGACCCTCTTCACATTTAATTGCTAACCATCACAACATCTTATGCGGCATAGCATAAATAATGCTGGAAAACATCCTGATTTTCCAAAAGGATGAATATTGGAAACCAAAAGCTTGTAGCCTGATATTGGTTCCAAGAACAAAATTCTCAACAAACTATTAAACCAGTAGATATAAGTTTGGAAGAAAAGGATAAGAACAAATCTTCCAGCCATAAGCGTGTGTTCAACCACTGAAAGCCCAGTTAGAAAAGATCAGGCATCATCCATTGGGAAGAGGACTTGGAAGCAACCACGTCACTACTTCCCACCAAACTTCCAGGTGGATCCCTGGGGCTGGTTGGTTCCATACACATTCCCTTCCCCACTGTAAGCCACTGTGTCCCTGAAGCCCTTCTTTCCCGTCCCTAGGCCAGGCTCTCCATCTCACTGGTGCTCACCCCAGCCCGACTGCAAATAAGCAGCAGTGCTAAGAGCACTTAGACTCTGTCTGGAAGCTGTATGGCCACGTGCTCCACAAAACAATGGGGCAAGAATTTCCAGCCCTCCAATTTGAGGGGAAGAATGATGTATCAACCTGAAGGTGTCAACGTGGTTACGTCTTTGAGAGGACTGTTTCCATCAGCAAGAATCATTCATAAATCGTATGGATAGACACAGGAGTTGTCTCAGCACCCAGGGTACCTTTTCCAGGATAAAGCACCAAAATGCTTTCTAAGAAATGCTTGTAAGTAGGAGCCTACTAGACAGACACACTGGAGAACTGAGTCAGCCTGAGTTTTGGCAGCCTTATCTAAGTTATTTCACCTTGGATAGGGTTGGTTAGCCCCTCCCAGAACTGGTCTCCTGCCTACTGCCTTGTTCCAGATATTTCCTTGGCCTGCTGGCAAGATGCTGCAGTAGCCATTTTACAAACTAGATCAAGCCCTTGGCAGAGCCAGCCAAATACACTATTCATCATATTTTTCAGGTCTGCGTTCTGCTGGGTTAGAAAGATTGGACATACCAGCTAGCACTCACTCTCATAGAAGCAACAGGGTCAGGAACCTTCTATAAATCTCAATTCATTTCTGAGATATTTCAATAAAATGAGTAATCAATTTAACCAACTACAATTCTTTCCTGGTTTAGGATCTGCATAGGATGAAACAACAAAAGCAAAAACCACAACAAACCCTGGGCTGCCCAAATCTACAAGACTCCCATATGCTCCTTCAGACAGAGTAATAACAGACTTCCAATATCTATGGAAACTCCAAGTTTAAAACTTCAGTGTTCCAGTCCCTCTACCTTACTTAAAAAGAAAGATTAACTTATGGGTATCATTGGGTATTGTCTCCCCCACCGTAATCCACCCACCAACATGCTCATATACAAGTACATCTGATACATCTGGCTACACACTACACCCAACAACAGGACACTTCATATTATTGGTCAAGCTGACATCAAGCATTTATGAAAACTGACTGAAAGCTAGGTCATTCAAGCTAGTCAATTTGAAATTACCATGTCAAATAACTGGTATCTTGCAGAATATATCATTTAACCCCAATGTACGTTAGTTAGAAACAATAAAAAAGTATAACTAGAGAACCAAAATATTTTAAAATTTAAAATACATTTCTGAACAACCTACCAATCAAAAAAATCAAAACGGAAATTTAAAATTATTTAGAAAAATACCAGGATGATTATATAAATATTATGTACCAAAACTATAGGACACAATCAAAGAGGTTCATAAAGGTTTAGTCTTAAATGCTTGCATTAGAAAAGAAAGAAAAGCTCAATTTAGTGAAGTGATCACCCAACCATAAGGAATTCAGAAAAAAAAACAGTAAAATATACTCAGGAAGATGAGAGAAAATAATAAAAATAAGAGCAGAAGTTAATGAAAAAGAAAATAAACATAGAATTAAGAGGAGCAACAAAGGTCAAAAAAGTACTAAAATATACAACTCTCTAGAGAGAATAATCAAGGGGAAATAAGAGAGAGGCATTAAAATTCTTCAAATCAGGAATAAAAAGGGACAAAGCTATAGTTGCTACAGATATTAAACAGATAAGATGTTATGAACAACTTTGTGCCTATAAATTTGAAAATTTAGATGAAATAAACAGATACATACAGGTTAACAAAAACCAACTCTTTAAAAAAAGAGAAAACAGGGGCCGGCCCTGTGGCATAGCGGTTAAGTGCGTGCGCTCCACTGCTGGTGGCCCCGGTTTGGATCCTGGGCGCTCACCGAGGCACCACTTGTCAAGCCATGCTGTGGTGGCGTCCCATATAAAGTGGAGGAAGATAGGCACAGATGTTAGCCCACGACCAGTCTTCCTCAGAGGAGGATTGGCGTGGATGTTAGCTCAGGGCTGATTTTCCTCGCAAAAAAAAAAAGAGAGAGAAAACATGGAGAGTCTTATAAGCTTTAAAGAAATTGAATCAGTAGTTTAAAATAGTCCCATTAAACACACACATACACACACACACACACACACACACACACACACACACAGGTTCTGGATGGTTAGCTCGGATATTTTACCAAACATTCGAGCATTGGGCAATTCTAATCTTACACAAACTATTTCACACAATGGAAAAAGATCCATTTGTGATAAAACTTTGCTTTCAAAACCAGATGAGGATACTATAAGAAAAGAAAAATGTAGGTCAATCTCACTTATGAAGGAATATAGATATAAAAGCTCTAAAAATAAACATTTTTATAAAATAAATCAGACAATGTATAAAAAGGCTAATTTATTATGACCAAGTTGGTATTTCCTAGGAATTCTAGATTGGTTTATCATGAGAAGATCAATTAAAGTAATTCACCACATTAACAGTTTAAGGTGAAAAAAAATCATATCTTAATAAAGGCAGAAAAAATTGGATAAAATTGTACATCCATTTGTGATTTTAAAAAATGACAGCAACAACCTCTTCAGCAAACTTGCAACAGAAGGCACTTTTCTTTTTTTTTTAAGAAATCATGTCATATTTTAATTGATAATCCTTTCTCCCCTTGGGGAAAGAAGGCACTTTCTTAACCCAATAAAGGGCATTCCAAAAAACCCACAGACAGCTCATACTTAACAATGAAACATTGAAAGCGTCCTCCACGAGATCAAGTTCAAGATAAGGATGACTGTTTTTATCAATATTATTCTACATTGTACTGGAGGTCCTTGCACAGTAAAGCAAGAAAAAGAAATAAAGGTAAAGAATTGGAAAGAGAGAAACAAAACCTTCATTATTCGCAGACGATATGATTGCTTACACAGAAAACTCAAGAAAAAAAAGCTTAACACATAGTGGTTATTTATTTGTTGAGGAAAATAAGCAATAAAACAATTGTGAGGATTAAGTGAAATAACCTGTAGCACATAGTAGGAACTTAGTAAATACTAATTTCCTTTCCCTTAAAATTTACTTTTAGGTATCTATGTCATGTGGGAAAAGGATTTTTAAAAAGTAAAAATTTAAACTAATAAGAGGGATGTTAGATTCAAAATCAATACACAAAAGTAAATTGTATTTCTAGATACCCACAACAATTGGCTAAAAATGTACATTTTTAAAAGATACAATTTAAAATGCAATAAACATTCTTAAATATCTAGGATAAAATAAAGAATGTGTAAGCTTTCTATAGAGAAAACTAAAAAACTTTATTGAAAAACATTAAAGAAGATTAAATAAACAGGAAGATCTATCATTATTTGGTAAGAAGACTGAATATCATAAAGCATATCATCTTTCTCTCCAAATTAATCTACAACTTCAGTGCAATTCCAATAGAAATTCTACCAGAATGAATATGTGCATGTGAAACTCAGCAAGCTGGTTACAAAATTTACTGGAAAGAATAAAGAGTCAACAAAGACCAAGACAGTATGGGAGAAGAACAAAGTGTGGGGTGGGTTTGGGAGATTCTATCTACCAGCTATCAAGACACATTATAAATTATGGAAATTAAGGCAGTGTGATATTGTTGCAAACCAAATCTGCAGACCAAAGAAAGACCAAATACACCAAAGAAAGAATAGAGAGCCTAGTAACAAACCCATGCTTATATGGAAAATGGATTTATGACAAAGCAGACATTACAGATCATGAGAAAATATGAACTATTCAATAAATGACACTAGGTCAACTGTTTATCCAAATAGGAAAAAAAAGGAGAAGTTGTATCCCTATCCTACACTCCAACACAAAAATTAATTGCAATTAGATTAAATACTTGCTATGAAACACCAAAATATAAAATTTTCCAAAGACAATATAGAATATTTTTCTTTATAACCCCTTGTTTCTTAAACAAGATGCAAATAATGAAAAATTTAATGAGAAGATCAATAAATTAAATTGCATTAAAATTAAGAACTTGAGCTCACCATTAAGAATGAAAAGCAAGCAATAGAGAAGGAGAAGATATTTACAATAAATATAACCAATAAGGGTGTTGGTATTCAGAATATATCTATATAAAGAACTCTTATAAGCTTATAAGAAAAAGGCAAACTCAGTAGGAAAAATGCGCAACTGGCATGGCCACGTATTTCATAGAAGAGGAAACACAAATATATGAAAAGATGACAGAGGGGGTATTCACAGGGTTCCCATGGAGTATGTGCATGTCTTGCTGTCCACTGTCAGTAACCTCTTTTCCTGGCTGGAAGGCAAACAAGGGCCATGGACCAAGGAGCTACAGGGAGAGGGGGTTCAGTAGGGAGAGCCAGAGTTTGTGCCCTGGTGGCCGTGGTGGTGCTGGCCCAATACACATTCACCTTGAAGACAGACACAGCAGAAGATCTAGAACATTGAGATGAATATTGGATAACTAAGAAATGACTAATCAAGAGTCTGCTGTCCTTGTGAAAATGATGCCAAAATTCCAGAAACATGCAATTCACCTCAAGAACCCTACAAGGGTGGCAGAAATTATCTGTGGTGTTCTCAAAGGAGCTGTCATACTTCAGATAATAATAGACTTTCATATGACACTAAGTAGATTTCCCTCCAAAGGAAAAGATGCTCAACATGCCATAGCATCATTAACAACTGTAAATTGGCTATAGATAGTTGTCAAAAAAAGATATTCAACTAAAGGAAAAATATTATCCTACTGAAGTTGACCTAGTTCTTGCCAGAGAAGAGAAGTACCCTCACATGGTAGAATAGTACACTAAGTCACATAATTTGCTTGTTGAACAAGCTTTATCAAAAGCTAAACTTAAAGAAATTATGGAAGAATCTGATGTCATATGCAAGGAAGGATATGAGAATTTATTTTATAAGCTCCAACAATACAATGTCCTTGTGTTCATATTTTTGCATTATATAGGTGATGTGCTACAAGAGGCTGTGTTATCATCCAAGCTAGTGTTCATCCAAATGTCAAAGCAGTGTCCAATTTCATGGATTCTGATGAAAATGGGGTTTTCAAAGGACGTAAAGGGGATTTAATCTACATATTTAACAAAAACAGAATATTTCAATCCACTAAAAGACAATAGCAACATAATTCTGTTGGGAGACTCCCAAGGAGACTTAAGAATGGCAGATGGATTAGCCAATGTTGAACACATTCAGAAAACTGGGTATCTAAATGAGAGAGTATAGTTAGCCCTGGTGGTCTAGTGGTTAAGATTTGGCACTCTCACTGCCACAGCCTGGATTCATTTCCTGGTCAGGGAACCACACTTCCCTTCTGTTGGTTGTCGTACTGTGGCGTCTATGATGCCGAAAGCTATGCTACTGGTATTTCAAATACCAGCAGGGTCACCTATGGTGGACAGGTTTCAATGGAGCTTCCAGACTAAAACAGAGTAGAAAGAAGGACCTGGCCACCCACTCATGAAAAAATTGGCCATGAAAACCCTATGAATAGCACTGGAGCATTGTCTGATACAGTGCCAGAAGTTGAGGGTTCAATTCTACATTACACAGGGTCACTAAGAATTGGAATCAACATGACAGAACTAACAACAACAACAAATGACAGAGTGGGTGAACTTTTAGAAAAGAACGTGGGCTCTTATATTGTTTTAGTACAATTTAGTACTCATTGGAGGTAGCCAACGTTATCCTACAGAAGTTTCTATAAACAAGTATTCTTCAGGAACACCTCTCTCCCATAGAAGACATTGATACAAGAACTGCTCATCTTGCTGAAAGACTGCTGTTTACAATGTATTCTTGCTCTTAAAGTTTTTCCTTTATATTACTTCTGTATTTTCAAATATATTGAATCCATCAGCTGGAAATTCCTTTTTTCTTACACCTCTCCCAACACACTCCCCACCATATTTTTTAAACAGTGTAAAAAACAAAAACAAAAAAAATCTTGGGGCTGGCCCAGTGGCACAACGGTTAAGTTCACTTCGGGGGCCCAGGGATCGTTGGCTTGGATCCTGGGTGTGGACCTACTCACCGCTCATCAAGCCATGCTGAGGCAGCATCCCACATAGAAGAGCTACAACTCTACAACTATGATATACAGCTATGTACTGTGGCTTTGGGGAGAAAAAAGAAAAAAGAAGACTGGCAACAGATATTAGCACAGAGCCAATCTCCCTCAAAAAAAATGAAAGAAAGAAAGAAAGATATTAGTGATTAACTTAAAAAAAAAATTAAAGCCAAAATTAGAAGATAACTCCCTACTTTTCCAAAATTGATTTTATAGTTTAATATTATCACACACTTTTTGAGGAGTCTTTTTATACTGGGAAAGTTTATAAAAAAATGTTTTGAAAAGAAGTTTCATGAAATGGTCAAATAATGTGCATGATTTTAAATGTTGCTGTTGTCATACTTTGAGTAAACCATGCTGATGGTATCAAAATCTCCTGAAAAAAAAGGGGTCAGGGGAATGATTGATTGACCTCTTTAATGACCAGGAAAATAAAAATTAAAACCACAAGGAGATATAATTTTCAACACACCAGATTGGCAAAAAGTAAAAAATCTGACAATATCAAATGTTAGCAAGAATGTGGAGCAACAGAAACCAACACACACTGCTAGAGGGAGTGTAATTGGTGCAGCACTCCTTTGGAAAACAGTTTGTCATTAACAGTAAATTTGACATGTGCATAAAGTCTGACCCAACAATTCTACTTCTACATTTATACTCCAAAAAAACTCCTACACAAGTATATTAGTTTCCTATTGCTTCGATAACAAATGACCACAAATTCAGTGGCTGAAAACAACATGAATTTACCCTCACAGTTTGGGATGTCAGCAATCCTAAAATCCAGGTCAGCAGGGCTGCATTCCTTCTGGAAGCTGTAAGAGAGAATGCATTCCCTTGCCTTGTCTAGCTTTTGCAGGCTGTCTGCATTCCTTGGTTCACGGCCCAATCCTCCATCTTCAAATGCATTTCAAAGCAGCGCAGCATCTTCCTCAGTCTCTCTCTAACTCTGACCCTCCTGCTTTCCTTTTATAAAGACCCTTGTCACTATATTGGCCCCCTCGGATAATCCAGGATAATCTCTCCACATCAAGATCTTTAGCTTAGGGCCAGCCCCCTGGTTTAGCGGTTAAGTGCGCGCGCTCCACTGCTGGCCGCTGGGGTTCAATCCCAGGCGCACACTGACGCACTGCTTCTTCGGCCATGCTGAGGCCGCGTCCCACATACAGCAACTAGAAGGATGTGCAACTATGACGTACAACTATCTAGTGGGGCTTTGGGGAAAAAAAAAAAAAAGGAGGAGGATTGGCAATAGACGTTAGCTCAGAGCCGGTCTTCCTCAGCAAAAAGAGGAGGATTAGCATGGATGTTAGCTCAGGGCTCATCTTCCTCACGAAAAAAAAAAAAATCTTTAGCTTAATCACATCTTCAAAGTCCCTCTTGTCATATAAGGTAACATATTCACAAGTTCCGAGGATTAGGATTCGGACATTTTTGGGAAGCCATTATTCAGCATACCGCACAAGTAAACCAGCAGACACATACGAACTGTTTATAGCAGCATTATTGATAATGGCAAAAAAAAACTAAAAAAACTAGAAATAACTCAAAAGTCTATCAATGGTAGAATGGATAAATTGTGACATTTATTCAAAGGCATATTTTACAGAAGTAGATATTATTACTATGCATTTCAATATGAATTAATCTCAAAAACATAATGTTGGGCAGAAAAAGCAAGAAACAGAAGAATGTACATAGAATGATTCCATTTATACAAAGTTCAAAAGCAGAGAAAATGAAATTGCATATTGTATGGGAAAACATACATAGGCGGCAAAGCCCTAAAAACAAAAAAAGCAAGAGAATAATCACACAGTACTCAGGATGGTGATAACAGGGGTAAGGTTCGGGAGGGAGGACAACATAATCGTGAAGGGGCAGCAGAAGACTTCAGTGGTAACGGCAATGTTTTATGTCTTAACCTGGGATAAGCAGAAGGATGTCCAGTTTATAATTATTCTTTATGCTATATGTATATATTTTCTTCTCCCCTTTGGATATTTGATACACTTCACAATTTTCAAAAAAATGCAATGGACAATACCATAAAAACTGAAGGGCCAAAGCTCTTATCATTGTCAATGTGCTCAGCACACGTTTTGTTTTTATTTTCATTTGCAGAGTCCTAAGGGGTATGCTTGAGCAACGTAGACGAGCAGTTAACAACCCAACTCCCACGACGTTAATGGGAACACTCTGGCTAAACCACTAAACTAAGACTTTACTCCACAGCGTTATTGGTACTAAAACTGAATGTTTATTCAGAGAATCATACACTTCAATTTGTTCACTTCTCTCATTCTTTTACTGTGTTGACATTACCAGGTATTATAGATAATTGACTAAATAGCATTGCCTTCCTTCTCTACAGTCCTTTCCACATTGTTTTGTCCAAATAACTTTTATGACTTTGATACTATTGACATGTAATGTGAAGTTAATAATCTAATCAACAAATATAGATTGATAATAATGAGTAGTCAGAATTTAACATAAAAAAAAAAAACTATGTCACTTCTCCAAAGAAGTATTAACCTCTAATTGGATAAAACCTAAAATGAGCTATTGTCACATGCAAAAAATCTTTTTTCAAAGGTGGCAGAACTCAATATTTATTTTAAGTCCATGTGCCAATATTTCTGCAGTTTTTCCATAATACTTTGTATGACAGATGTCATTGTCCAGGTACCAAAGCGCTTAATTCCCCTTTTGAACTATCTGTCCAGTTTCACACACCTGTCCTGTATCCTTTTCTCTAAGAAAAGACACTATTTCAAGCATTACCCCTAGATGTTACAGGACAATTAACTGAATCTGCCTATGAATTAAAGGACTCTCCTGAGCATAAGTTTCTCATAAGACTCACATTTATTATCTGACAAAAACTTTAGATGATCACACAAAAATAGTTTTCCCACATAAGTTTTGGCTTTCGTTACAAAAATTTTTGAAGAGAAATGGTATAAATATTACTATTCTTTTTTTCTATAGGTGTCTAAGTAATGAGTGTGCTTTCTTGTGTGAGCATAGGGGACAACTGGTAAATACGGTAATTTTATTACATAGGCTCAGCTGGCTTCACATACCACACAAATATGTAATAATGCTAAATATATATATAATTAAATAAAATCCACACTGGTGGTATTTTACCTATTATATTCTAAAAGATCTAATACAGAACTTTATATATACAATTTTAAAGGGTGGGTAGACAATCAAAATTAATAGACTTGTGTGCATAACTGGAAGATATTAAATTGTAGGTAATCAGTTTTCTATGATATAACTTCCATTCTCTCCACAATGGGCCTCAATATGTGATTTTGTTAAGTAATATTCAGACTGGAAAAATTGATTTTAAAATGCTGAAAGTATATGAGATACTCTGCCATGAAGTCTCTAAAATTATTATGTCGCATAGAAGTTTTTAAAAATGAACAGGGGCAAGAGGGCTGTAACCAAGACATTGCTTCTTGCTACAAAATTGCTCCTGAGCAACCTCATTCTAAACCATTGCAGCAGGCAACTACAGGTAAAAAAATCTGAACAATTCACCAATATTGAACCCCAAAGCTTCCAAGTAGTCATGACACCCGTCTCCCCCTTAGCTGACATAGTATTTTAACCAGGAATAAGGTACCTTTTTTGATCCTTTTTTTGCATTATTGAGGGTGTATCTTGTGGGCGTAACTACAACTCAACTTTGACAGCAGGGGCTAACAAAGGATTTAGGCTTCCTCCATTTGGTGATTCAGGGTACTAAGGAAATATATCCAAAACGCCAATGACAGAACACTCTAATGCCTCTAATGGCTCTGCTCTTGTCAACTTGGAAGAACACCTTGGGAATTGCATGGGAGGTATTTTATATATATAGAAACTGAGGCAATGAGCAGTTAAGCAATGCTTCCAAGGCCAAGGGCAACAAGTAACTGAGCCTGGATATTAATAGAGAGCTGCTTGATTTTCCAAATCCACACAACACACTGTGTACTCAGATTTTATATGCCTTGTGGTCTGAACCTTAATTACAAAAACTTTAACCAACTTTGGTCCAGATCCACAGCAACTAGCAAAGACTTAAAGTTGGAATAAAATTTTTCCCTGTTGTTTTTTGTCTTGAGCTCCTAAATTTAGTCTCGATGGAGGTCTTAAGGCCCTTAGTAATTCATCAGGATTGTTTTCAATTGTGGCACATAGAGTGACATGCTGAGGAACAGAAACCTGCCTAAACTCCTTGACCTATCATCGCCAACCATCCACCCAAGGGCATCCTTAGCATTTGACACCATCTTTTCAGATTGGCCTCTTCAATGAAATAGAATCACGACAGCTTGTAAATTTCCTAGCTGCAAATTCCTTAGATTCAACTGAGAAAAAAGCATATGAGAAATAATTCTGATAAGCCATATCTTTGCAAAGAACTGATTTAGAGGTGTGCTTCCTACAGTAGTGATCTGAGATAATACCCTCTCCTTAAAGCCATCAAGAGAAGAAATTACCACAACTAAAATATTCTTCCGAGGGATGATCCTGCAAAATTCAATACATCTTGGACAAGCTTTCTTAATCAATTTCTAAAGAAAAGTAAGTGTTTTTTATGGGTCACGACAGGTCAAGACATGTTCCTGTCTCCTCCAACAGTCAATCGAGTGCTCAGGACACTGGCTCTGGATCAGTGTGTGTTACAACAGAAGCTTTGGTTAAATGTAGGGATGGGTTCATGCTGTTCATGAGGTCAAAAGGTGGAAAAGGATGGCAAACAGAGGTAGCATTTGAAAAGAAGGCCAAATCAGAAAGCTAAGAAGATCATGAGAAAAGCAGTCAATCAGAGGGGCAAGCAAGAGAGGAACAATCTATGTCTACCATTTCAAAGAAGAGTGGGAAGTTCAGAGCATTTGGTGGGAAACAGAATGGTGGGGGGCAACGCCTGAAACAATTTCCTGAGATGAGGGGCTACTGGTCCCCTTGGGTGTGCGTGGTGAGGAACCCACTTAAGATGCTGGAGAGGAAGATTTTATAGGGTTTTTTTTTTTCCTTTTACAGTATAAAGATGAATTATAAGCTTTTAGACATAAATTCTAACCAGTATTGTCATAAAGACAATTTCTGGTTGTGGTTCATGCAATGTGGCCTTATACTATTATAATCGTACCTGGCTGATATTAGGTAATCAGCGCACATTTGTGAAGTGGAGTTTAAGGAATGGTATGCTTTTTGATAAGAATCAATGCTATTTTCCTCACAGACAGTATCTGTCATGGGCAGATGACTCACACTGATGCCTTATAAACAGCATGAATTCCTTAGGAATTTCTCCACTGTGCCCTCCTCTCACACTAAATTCAAGATTTTAGCCAAATCCTGCAAGGCTAAGTATATATGTGTATATATATACACACACACACACACACACACACACATATATATACACACACACATATTTATATATATTTACCCATCCAGAAAAGACAGGTCAGGATTCTACTGACACAAAACCTGCCTTGAAGGGAGAGCAGCAACACAATCTGGCTTTGCAGCAGCAGACAGTTCATGACTTTGGCTTTCAATCTTGGTCTTCCAAGCTAGCAGACAAGCATAAAGTAGACAGTGTCATACCAATTACTCCAGCACTGCATGTGGTAAGTTAGCCTTTAAAAGAGGTACTAAATGAGGCCTGTGATCTGTTTAAATTGTAAAGGAATTGAGGTAATTATGGAACTGGATGATTCTTCAGATAATAAAAGTGATGGCTATCATTTACCAAGAGCCTCCCATGGACCCATTATCTGTGCCAGGTGTTTTACAAACATATAATTTTCACAACAGCCACGCAAAGTGAGTATGATTGGCGCCACTATACACATAGTATATAGTATAGTGTAGTATACTATATGTATACTATACACATACATATACATATAGTATATGTAGCCTCAGGTTACATGAAAGTAAGGCTTTCATGTAGGCTACATGAGGCTGAGGCTACATGAAAGTAAGCAACTCACCTAATGTAAGTAATTTACCAATAACTGAACTAGAGTGCTAACTCAGAGACGCCTGAGTCTAAAGCTTGGGCTTTTTTTCACCATACCATGCCGCTTTGAAGAGTTAGCCATTTATGCTCAGAGCCACTGCCCGTGTTGTTAAATGCAGCTCCAAAACCACAAAGAGATCTGTCAGTGGTAATAAACAGTAGATTATGTTCAACTTAATGTACTAGAACAGAGTCAGAAGTTAACCATTTGTCATTCTTCTTGGTGGCCAGTGCAACACCAAGGTCACTTTTTTCCAGTCTATAATTAAATATATTAGCAAAGGTTGACTTATGCAGAAGGAAAACACAGAAGAAATCAAGTATGCCCCCCAAAAGATTGAAACTCTTGCTTCATGAAGATTAGGCACATTATGAATTGCAAATATATTTTCTCAGGCGCAGCCCACTTCATAGAAATCATGAAATGACCAAAGAAATTGAAGCTAGAATCCTGATTTTACTTTATTTTCCAAAAACAGCAAGTTGATATGTAAGTATAATGTATGATTTCCTGAGACATTCCGTTGAGTTAAACCTCTCGTGATCATGGTCACATAGGAAGTTCTTGGGAAGTGCAAAAAACACTAGATGTGATGCCAAAAATCCTGAATTCCCTGTCCCAGCTCTGCTACTGTTTAGCTCCAAAATTCTGGACCATTTAGCTTCTCTAAGCCTCAGTCTCTTCATCTTTTAAACGGAGACAATGATTCCTACCTTCACAGCAATAAGGATGAATTGAGATAGTATAGGGTGAAGCATTTTATAAATCATAAAGTGCTACACAAATATACCACCACATTCAGAATACAGAACAGGAATCAGACTAGAAGAATTAGGAACTCTCCATTTCCCAAATCCTGTCCCCATGGCTTGACTAACTTTCTGTCTTGAAGTCTGTGAGATTTCCCTAGATGTTATTTCCGGGATGTTATCCCTCACCACGCTTATTATTTTTGATTGCCTCAGTGGGATCTGCCCCCAGCAATCAAACCACTTCATCAAAACAATTCATATGTCCCCAAAGGACTTCCCTTCCAGCCAAACAGCAAAGAGCTGTTGGACCAATAAATCACTATTATGGCTATAACTTCAACACCCTGCTTACAGTTCACCTATAGTTTCCAAAATGTTTCACAGTAAAGAAAAATGTGCAATTTATTCTAGGATGATTTGCTTGCTTAAATACTCCAGAGCTCTGGGTCTTTTCTCAGAGACAAGTATATATCTCTTATTTTACAATGGATGTATGCAATTATAAGATGTGCAGAGAACAACTCTAGCTCTGCCTTGGAAACTATCAGTATCTCTAAAATATCATGGGAAATCTGTTAACAATTTCCTCCATGAATTCCTAATGATGTAAACAGATTTTCTCAGCAGGTTTTGGTACTGACCAGTTGTGATGAAAAATGAAAGGTTTTAATTTTTAAAGGAACTGTCCATGTTTCACACTCACAACCCAGCTTCCAGAAATATCAACTGTATAGTCCACGTCAAAGTTGTCTCACAACTTTGATAAAGGGCATTGTGAAAAGATGTTGTTGAATAGCTCATTACTTATTGTTTATACACACAATAGAGGCAGCAGGTGCTTAAGAACACAAATTGTGGCTCCAAACAATCTCGGTTCAAACCCTGACTTTCCAACTTATTAGCTGTGTGATCTTGAGGAAGTTACTTAATCTCTCCATACCTCAGTTTCTTCAACTGTACGGTGGATTTATAATAGACTTACCTTATAAAATTGTTGCACAAAATAAATATGTTAATATATATAAAGTGCTTAACACAGTGCCCGGCACACAGTAAGCTCCTTATAAATGTTAACTATTACTACTACTATTATTTTGCCTTCACAGGCATTAATGGGTTATATTGCACGCACTGAATCTTCCAGAGGCATCTCGTCACAAACTCTCCAAACATGATACAATTGCTGGGATCTTTGCATGTAAATAATCAATATCAACTGATGTCAATGGATGTGAATTGCTAACACAGCTTTTGGAAGGCATTCTAACAGATTTTTGGACTTCATATTCTGTCAAGAAGCCTTCTTCTTTCACAGACAGGACTAATACATATGAATATGTGAGCAGAACATGAGTATAATCCTTAATATCTCCCACTGTAGTAAAAGTGTAGAGTCCAGACAAAGTCAGACAACTTGGGTTTGCACCCTGGCTCTGCCACTTAGTAGCTGTGTAAACTTGGGGAAGTCACTAAACCTCTCAAAGTTCAGTTTCTTCATATGTAAAATGTGGAAAGTAATGGTATCTATCTTACAGAGATTTGTGGGGATGAAACGAGATAACTAAATCTTAGCACAGTGCCTAGCACAAGGCATATAGTCAATAAATGTTAGCTATTGCTATTAATTTCTCTTTAGTTTGGTTAATCCAGTTGATATGAGTTCTTTTCCTGTGTGTTAATTGAAAAACAAATTATATTTGCAGTTGATACTTGAAGGCCTATATTTGTAAGTATGAAGTTTTAACAGCGGAAGTCTTTTCTTGTGTCATTATAATGTCAGATTTAGTTCACTTGAGGAGGCATTTTTGGAATGTTTTATTATAAATATTACAATTTAGAACAATCCTGGAGTAGTTGTCTATGAAATGTACAGAAATATGTTGAGAAGGTGGTTGGCCTCTGTAATAGAATGATCAATGTTTCTTTCTATTTAAGTTTTTTGTTTGTTTTTATAATTTAAGAATTGGGATCAGAACTTCAGAATGATAAAGTTATAGAGTTAGGTTAGAGGATATCTAGTTGAGGAGGGTTGTTGACTGCCCCATTCAAGTCAGGTAGACATGACTTAACCATGGTTTGCCTTTCGCAAAGCTGAGCTATTCAGTTCATCTTTGGTTCCCTTGTAGCTTTCCTTTACTTTTCTCAGTCCTTGAAACTATCCTGGTTCCATTATTGTTCTTATCAAGTGGTCAATTTATTTCTGTTAGCGTTAACTGCTAATTGACTTATTCACTGTTAATGGGCTCTCAGAGATGTTTAGAGATTCTTACAGATGGAAAAGCCAGAAATATTAAAGGGAATTAAGCTATAACAGTAGAATTATAGGTTGTGAAGTTGTTAGTTGGGGGTAGAGACCATTGCCCAATATCTTTTGCTCACTATTCCTATGTCTAGGGCCTATCTTGTTCCCGTGGACTCATTAGTATTCTTAGACTGGAATAATTATGCAGAAAAACTTTCTCTAATTTTTGACTTAGAGACAAAGAGACTCAGATCCTATGACATAATAGTTGGCTATATTCTCTATTGCAGTTAATGGCAAGACCCAGAAGCAAATCTGAACCCAAATCATTTATTTCTTAAAGATATCATCCAATGGCAATACCAAGGAGTGGCTTATCCCCAGCCTTCCCAAAGATATATACAGACAACATGTTGTTATGCAAATAGAGCTTTATTACAAGTCCCTTAGTCTACACTTCCAGCCAGAGGGTAGCCCTAAGCCCTCCCTGTAACATTCTGGAGCAGCCACTGGTAATAGTATGAGTGGCTGAGACATGAGGCTCATTCAACACTAAGCATACCTTGCTACAAAGCTACTAATTTTACAACTCTGGAGCAGAATTGTTTTGTAACATTTCTGCTGTTTGCTTTCATAATTAAGATGAAATTTTAGAGCTGGAAGAGTCTTAGAAATCATTTTCCTAGCCCTCTCGGATTACATGTGAAGATTCTGAGGTCCACAGAGAGCAGGTCATCTGCCCTAGTTCCCATATGTGACAAGTGCAGAGAAGCCCAGATCTGTCTTGCTGTCCTGCTCATAAGCCTTCTGTAGTTCTTTGTCTTCAAAGTGAAGGTGACTAAGATAATAAATCCCTTGAATAAATCTGGCCCCACCTTCCTATCCACTGCTTGGACTCCTTGTTGCCTCATAAACATTCGAGGTAGGAAATGGTTAAGAATGTAATTAGACCCATTAGGAGGCAGATTCAATCATCTAGGGGAAAGATAACGGTGACTTGGACTTGAGCTGTGGAAATGGAGATGGAGAAAAACGGACAGACTTGAGATCCGTTTTAAAAAGTGAATCAAAAGAACTTGCTGATAGATTGAATATGGTGGGTGAGTAAAAGGAAGGAATCAAAGATGATGCCTACGTTTCTGGCTTGGGTAACTGAGGATAAGGAAGATAAGATGGGGGCAAGAGAATGCTGCAGGGAAGGGTTGGTGAAAGAAAGAGTTCTCTCAACGTTTCCGATATAACAATCCATTTGAGAGGCGGCATGCACATGGCAGAGGAGGAATGACTCTTCACCCATCTCTGGAGTCCATGAGGAGAGATTTCCCTTTGGACCAGCCTTTGGACCTACCCCTTGCTCCTCCTCAGGGAGGTAGGGTAACTTACCTGATTAGGGTGCTAGGGAGACTAACTGGGCATGTGTAGCCCAGTCCCTCCTTCCCCATAATCTTCTGGCATCAGGCTGCCCACAGGAAGCATGCCTCCACTCTGTTCCTCAAGGCTGTAAGTTTCAAAGGGATAGGCCCCTTGTGTGGGGAGGACTGCAGGCATCTAGCATTGTCTGTATCTGGGAGGGTAGGTCTATCTAATTCTGGAAGTGAGTATTATAAGCCCATAAATATAAGCCCATACTCCAGTATTTGCCTAATAAGTTATAAATGTGATATTTTGATGTCTCATTTCCTCTTTTGTCTCATTTCTCATCTTAGTCAGATCAGGGCAGGGAAGAGAGATGTTATTTATTGGGGCTTCTCAAAGCCCAAGAGTGAGAGAAGCAGTGATGGAGGAATACAGAGTCCTAACTCTAACACTCATGGTCCTGTGGCCTCAGGAAAAAGGCTTCAGTGCTGGCTTCCTAATCTATAAAAGGGAGAGGATACCACGCACTCTACCTTTCTCACCAGGTTATCATGAAGATCACATGAGATAATGCTGTAAAGGTGCTAGGCTCAAATTAATATTCAAATATAGGAAACGTTACTTTTAGTTCCAAATGCACTGACTAAGGAAATTAAAGGTGAAATTTTTGCAAAGAGAACACAAAAAATGGACAAACTAATGTTTCTATTTTAATAATAATTATCAGAAATATTTTACTGTACATGTCTCTTTAGGCAAATGGTGGTCTATCAAAGGTAACAGCCATGCAGGAAAAGAAAGAAAGACAGAAAAAGTAGTCTAATGCTCATTTATTCAAGTTTTCCTATTTCAAATGTTGAAAAACTACCCTAGTCTTTAGCTTTGTACATTTATAGAGAATTTGTGAACTAGAAATGCATACATATGAATGGATTCCTTTATCAAGGAAGGAAAAAAATTATCTTTCATAAAGCTGGAGTGATAAAAAAAAATACACTTCCAAACAGAAGCCAGGCATTACATTCTGCTAGAATAATGAGGCAAGATGCAGATCTTAAGGTTCGACGTGGTTCTCAGTCAAGTGAAAACGTCAGCTCTGGGAAACAGTCACACAGCTTATAAAGTTTGGTTAACTTGCCCTTTGATGGCTTGTCACAGAAGGGCAGCAGTAAGTCCTGTGGCTGAATTTTACAAATGACTAAGCAAGTTTCAGATGTTGATACAATGGGGGAGAAGCAATATAATAACAGAGGTGATTAAATCCCACATGCTTCCTCGTGGATTCAGGAGGATGGAAAATATTTCTTTTCTGTGTACAAAAGAAAAAAAAGAATGCTGCAAGGGACATTCACCATCAGGAACTTTAGGTTAACAGAGAGAAGACCTCAAACAATCAATCAGCCTGAGAATTGCTGGCATGGTAACTTCTGTGTTGCTGTTGCTAAGAATTCCTGGTGGATACTAGACTAAGAGAAAAATATACTAAAGAAAGAATATTTATCATTGTTCTCATTTTAATAAAAGCCTGGATGTTGTATACCAAGTGTTTAAATACCAATTTCCCTGTCACTTGTTCTACTTAGAACATACTTGAGGAGAAAGGTCTTTTTCATATCGCAAGGCATTGACCCTCAGGAAATAAATTACAACCAAGGGCCACATGGGGTAACAGTTTGACATGTAATTAAAATCTGTGTGTTTTAAAAGAAAGACACATATTTCACCTATCTGATTTTAAAATTAAAAAGAAAGATACAATCACAGGCCACATGGACGTAAAAAAGAAACTCACTTGTTTTCTGAGGGAGGCCTATGAGATTTTAAAATTTGATTTGGAAATTAAAAACCAAGAACAAATACATATTTCATGTTATATCCATTTTATGTTAAGATCGGTAATGTCAGAGAGGGCAAACAGAGGACAGGGAAAAAAGAGGAAAGAGAAGGAAAAAGAGAGATAGGGAAGATGAAGGGTAGGAGGTGGGAGGGTAGGAAAAGGAGGAGGAAGACAGGGAAAGTTGGGAGGGACAATGGGAAGGAAAGGAAATACAGGAAAACAGAGGAAAAGGAAGGAGGTTGAGGCAAGCCAGTGGTTCAGAGGATTCTGAAATATGTTGGCTAAATGTGTTTGTTGACACTTTTGTTTTGCTGCGCTTTGGAGCATTAATAATTGTGATCACTGTCTTTGGAAATGTCATTTAACTATGTAACACAACTGGTCACAGATGACTTTAGAAGAATTGCATACTTCTCAAAGGATTGAATATTTTCTAGGATAATGATAGACAATCCAAATAAAAATATCTAGAGTCCAACTTCTCCAAAGAAGATACACAGATGGCCAATAGGCACATGAAAAGATGTTCAACATCACTAATCATCAGGGAAATGCAAATCAAAACCACACTAAGAGATCACCTCACGCCCGTTAGAATGGCTATAATCACCAAGACAAAAAACAACAAATGTTGGAGAGGATGTGGAGAAACAGGAACCCCCATACACAGCTGGTGGGAATGCAAACGGATGCAGCCTCTATGGAAAATGGTATGGAGATTCCTCAAAGAATTAAAAATAGAAATACCCTATGATCCAGCCATCCCACTACTGGGAATCTAGCCAACGAACGTGAACTCAACAATCCAAAGAGGCTTATGCACCCCTATGTTCATTGCAGCATTATTCACTATAGCCAAGAAGTGGAAGCAACCTAAGTGTCCCTCGACTGATGATTAGATCAAGAAGATGTGGTATATATATACAATGGAATACTACTCAGCCATAAAAAAGACAAAATCGTCCCATTTGCAACAACATGGATGGGCCTGGAGCGTATTATGTTAAGCGAAATAAGCCAGAAAGAGAAAGACAAACACTGTATGATCTCACTCATACGTGGAGTATAAACCAACACATGGACAGAGAAAACTGTATTGTGGTTACCAGGGGCAATGGGGGTAGGGGGTGGGCACAAGGGGTGAAAGGAGACATATATATCATGATGGACAAACAAAAATGTACAACCCAAAATTTCACAATGTTATAAACTACTAAAACATCAATTAAAAGGAAAGTTAATTCCAAAGAATATACAAGAAATAAGCCAAAAATTTAGGTAATAAAAGGAAGACTTTTTGTTTAAAAAAAAAAAAAATCTAGAGTCCAAATAAGAATCTGACAATCTTGGAGGATGCTTCCTGAAAACAAGTGCACACTAGAGAAACAAATACTTTTGGTTCTTTGGGGGGAAATGGAAGTGGTGGTGATGATGGTGCATTTGCTTTCAGCAAAGGCTTGGTGCTGGGCGCTCTGTTAATTTGGTTTAAAAGACCACCCCTAAATCAGAGAGCTCCCAGTCTGACCTTTTATACTGTCCCTAGTGAATCATTCTGCCTTGCTTAAAACACATCACTACTGCCATTTAAATAAACATATGAAAAGCAGAATACATCTCCTTTGCTCCAATATTGCCATTATTAACTACATAATCACTATTTTTCCCAAAGCCCCAGGCCTGTTATATTAGTCATAGTTGATCCCTTTTTTCTCTTGCTTTCATCCTCTCAGTCCTGCTAATTCCTCTTCTCTACTGGTAATAGATGAATTGCTTTGTTCCCTGTACCTTCATCTCTCTAACATTCACAGCCTGGACCACCATAGCCCCATACCTGACCACTGGACCTGGGAACCCAACTCACCCCTATGTATGAGAAAATGAAAGGACCTTTGGCCTATAAGTGGCCTAATTCAGCATTATTAGCTAAATCTCTGGTCTTAATCTGACCTTGTAACCTAGTTCTAGTATCTAGGCCACTTGCCCTTGTAACCAAATTCTCAAGTACATTTTTCATCACTTATTCATATAACAAAATATTTATTGAGTACCTAACTACTACATGCTAGGCACTGTGCCACACACAGAGAGTGCTACAAGGTGGAGAAAGTTATAGCGTCTGCCTTCTAGGAGCTCACAGTTTAATGGAGAGAAAGACAGGTGAGCCAAAATTTAAATTACCGAAGATGTAATAAATAGCAAGAGTCATATGGGCAAAATGCTATAGGAAGTAGAAAAAAAAACGAACTTCCACAGGAAGTTTTCCATCCTCATTATTTATTCTGACAGTTAAAGTCATAGTATAGGCATCTTAAAGCCATCTTGAGATGGCTTTATGGGTGTACATGCAGTGCAGTCACACAGGGCCCCACGATGAGGGGCCTCCCCACTTGAAGTTAATAAATTGAATTTGTGTTTTGTATGTGAAGTCTGATGGAGCATGCCCCAGGGGCTCACACACTGTCCCCCTCCTGATGGGTTCTCAGCCTCCCACTCACCGCCCCAGCTCCATAATCCCTGCCTTTTTTATCCACGGCGGCAACAGGGTCAGGTTGACAGAGGGGACACGTGTTCTGCTGTTGCCCTCCATTCCCAGTGAGGCCATGGGCATGGGTATGGGGAGGGTCAGGGGCCCTGGAGTGTTTTAGGGTAGGGCAAGGTGCTGGCCATCCCCACCCCAGGCTGACAGCACCATGGCATGTTCAGTAAGCAACTCTGTGGAGGCCTCTCGCCCACCTCTGATCCAGGTATGGAGCACGTTCTGGCACAGAGGTTACAATCATTTAGGGTTGCACATCTGTCCTAGGTTGGGGTGGCTGTCCTGGGGAAGCTGGCCTGGAGGAAGGGGAGATCGATTTCCCTACCTCCTGCCAAGACTCTCATTTTCATTTTTCACTAGGTCCCACAAATTATGTAGCCATGTCTGGCCTCACGCCTTGACCTTGTAACCCTCAGACCTTTGAACTTAGAGGCAACAATCTCTTTAGCAAATTTCCTGCCTTCAGAGAAAAATTAGGACTTCAGAGTCCAAATCTCCAATTCATTCTCAACAATAAAGAATAAAACAGCAAGCATCCTTTCCCCAAGTCTTTCTCATCCCTTTTCCAAAGCCCAGCTGATTTTCCCTCTCAAATCTTGTTGTAGGCAATTAATCATGCACATGAGCCAGCCCGTGAGAACCAGAAGATCTGCTGGAGAACACAGCTCACCACTTGAAGGTCCTGGACTTTGAGCTGCCTGCAGTGACTGGACAGGACGTGGAGCTGGGATCTACTCTGGGGTAGGACTAAGCCACATTTGCCAGCCTCCCTGCAGTGAGGTATGGCCACATGCCTGAGTTCTAGAGTCTAGAAAGACAACGAAATGGGAGCAGGAAATGATGTGTGCCACTTCCAGACCTGACCCACGAAATCCTCCCACTTCAATTGTCCATTTCTTTCTCCCCTCATCTGCTGATCGGATGTTGAAGCCCCTCGTTGAAGGCTTGGAGGCCCAGGAAAAAAAGAATCCCCTCTTGGAGGAGAGCTACCCATCATTCAGGAAGACCTGTGCAGAGCTTCAGAAGAGTGAGAAATAAGCTTCTGTTGTGTTACTACTGTGTGCCACCGAGCTTAGGAGGTATATCTGTTCAAGCAACTACGCTTACCTTTAACTATTAATGAATATATATATGGAAATTTTGGAAAAATACATAAAAGGAAACATAAAAGAGAAAAATTACTCTTCAGACCACCACTCTGAGATCACCTCTATTAATGCTTTGGCATATCATCTTCCAGCTTTTCCCCAGGAACTATTCCAATTACTTTTTACTGAGTCCTCACAATGTAACAAACAGCATGTTAAGCTGTTTTCATATATAATTCTATTTAATTCAACCTTTTAAGATAGGTATCACTATCTTCATTTTAGGATTGCAGAAACTAACAGCTACAGAAGTAAAATATGACACATCTCTTAGGTGGTGGGACTGGGTATCAAATCTAATCTGTTTGATTCTGAACACAACTCCTTCTCACACGCTTTTGTTGCTGTGATTGTTAAGAAAACCGGGATGTGGTGGTTTTCTAATATGCTTTGTTCACTTAATATTTTGTGAGCAATTTCCTCTGATTAAATATTCCATTTTATGATGTACTGTAATCTATTTATCTAACCCTCTAGTTGGATGTTTGGGTTGATAATTTTACGTTATTATAAATAATATTACAATGAGTATTCATATAGACAAATCTTTGCACACACCTGTAGAAATTTCCTTAGGGCAATCTGGAATGGCTACATCAGAAGTTACGAGCATTCTTAAGGTAGTACATGGTTTTTGCCAAATTATCCTACATCAGTGGTTTCCAAAAAGCACGGGGCGGGGGCGGATAATAATGTCTGGAGACATTATTAATTGTCATGACTGGGCAAGCATTTAGTAGGCAGAGGCCAGGGATGCCGTTAAACATCTCATAATGCACAGGTCAGTCCCCCACCCTGCTAGCAAAGAATTAGCTGGTCCAAAATGTCAACAGTGACACTGTTGAGAAACTCTAACCTACATAAAGGTCCCATCAGTACGTGTCAGTGTTGAGATGAAATAAAGGCTATAATAAGGGCTCTGCCATTCATTCAAACATGATTTACCAAGGATCTACTATATGCCAGATCTACCATATAGCCAGAAGCTAGCATTCAAGGAGGAGGGTCAGATCAACAACCAAAAGTAAAGAGAGAAGGTGGCTTGGCAGTAAATTTTGGCTATACTTGCTAGAGAGAAAGCACATCTATTTAATTTTATACCTTCGTATCTTTCCATGTAATTTTACATTAAATAATTTCCATATAATTTGCATTAAATTATACAGCTTCACAAGGTTGCTAGGAGAAATGATTAATATTGTTATATTGCTACATACATGAATGCTTTATCCTGATTATTTCAAGGCTATCTGTAAAGAATAAAATTGGCTGTTTCTTCAACAGAAACCCAAGATCTTAAGCATAAAACATCCCTACGATGACAGTGGCTCCTCTTTCCCCAGCTGACCCTTTTGTTCTTTAACATAGCAGATCAGCTCAATTCGGTTCATTGTGAGGTGGAAAAATGTTTTCCTGCCCTTTCTATTTTAAATTAGTAGGCACTCCCTGAGTGTCAGTTCCTTTCTGGTTTTCCTTTCCACAGCAGGCATGGCAAAAAGGAGGGACCAAATCAGAGGCTGTTCTTCTTGTTTCTTCATTTAAGAAATGGATGGCAAAGGAGAGAGGGGAGAGAGACCCCGGCTCCCAGCTGTGCTATCAGCCTCCTCTCCAGAGATTCTGTGTTCCTCTGCCTGTTTGGTCAGTGCCTGGCACAATCACTGCCACTGGCCCCTCTCCTCCTCACCGCTCTGCATGATAATCTCCGGGCTGTGATAAAAAGGAGAAGCTATGACTGTCCTGGGCTTTCAAAGCCAGTGCTCACAGAAGAGCAAGTGAGAGAAGAATCTGACCCCAGCCTCACATACCTGGAGACAGAAAAAAAGAAGCCAGGCTTAACAGCTGCATAGAGCATACACTCTCTCACTTAGTGGTCCTCTAGAAGCAAAAGGAAGAAGAGGCTAAGGGGACATGTGGGTACTCCATAAAGGTGGCCATTAGAGATGGGATTATGGCTTCACTTTTCCAGAGGACCTTATGCAGAAAAGAATAAAAATCTAAACTGGTTTCCTTAGCAATCCTGGGATAATCTTTCCCACAATGTCCCAAGCCTACAGTTCTTAATTCCACTACAGCCATTATTAAAACTTTAAATATGTAATCAGGCACATTAAATTGCCAAATATCCATAAAAACTATTAGCTCATTAAATTGTGCACAGCTATTTAAACGAAAAAGCAGTACCATCTAATTGCTTTAAATTGAAAAAAGTGAAGGTTAAAACATTCCGATAATCTGATAAAGTTATATAGGCAGCATAAGTACCAAAAGGATAATGCATGGTATTAAAATTAACACCATGTCCAAACAGAAAACATAAAATAAAGAAAGCCTGTCTTTTTAGTGAATAATCAACACATTTAAAATAAAATTGTGCCATAGAGGCCACCTAGCCTAATAAATTATTAGAGCTTGATTACAAACATCGAGATTTAGTGTCCATTTATCCTTTAATGTCAGTTGCTAGAATTTATTTAGTTTACAGGTACTGAATCCAAATCTTGTCATCTTTAAAAATGCCAAGGATTTCGAGAGTAAAACTACAAATGATCAATCTGGAGACTTCATATGTGAATTTACAGCACAGAAATCCAATGGATTACATATTATACTAGAAAAATTTTAGGATTACATATTATACTAGAAAAATAGGCATGTTGATCAATTGTAAAAAAAAGAAATTTAACAAAACTTTTTTTATGCTTGTCAAATGCAGAATATGTATTATGGCCAGTAAATCCTGACAGTCTAATGTTTATTTAAATCTATTGATTACTTTACATTTTAAAGTAATCATTACCTGTGTACATCATGTATGTGTGGTGATGTGTTAAAATGTACCCAGGATTTGTTTTACTCAGTATGGTAAGACATGCAGACATGGAAATAACTGTCATGAAGGAGGAAGTTTATACTCACAGATTCCTAGAAACAGGAGGCACGATGTGCCATGCAGAGCCACACGGGGACAGACCAGGGTCAGTCAGGAGGCAGAAAAGGACGGCAGAGCATGGACCAGAGGGGTTCTCTTGGGAAGGAAGGGGTGAAGGAGGGTAGGTTCCCCAAGTCAGATTAGGACTGGATAGTTTGAATAATTTCAATGGACTCTGGACTATAAGGTGGTCCCTAGTTGTCCAGTACCTGGCCCTGGAGTGACTTAGGGCAGGGGGAGTATTGGCTTGGTGTGTGAGAGTTTGAAAAAGGAGTGAGTTGAGGATGTGGGCTCTGGATTGGCTGGTTTGTATATCAAAGGCATGCCTGCAGGGGAGTCATTTGCTATCTCCAGTTATTTGCTAGCCCTGGGAGGGGCAATCTCTCCAGGATCAAGGCCCCAAACACCAGAATATCAAGAATACAGAAAACAAGAAAATATAGTCAATACAAGTACTACCACATTTTAAGTCAAAGTTCTCCTTTTATGTGCAAGGTACTTTCCAGGGCCAGGCCCTGTGAATAAAGCCTGCTGGACTGTGCATTTAAAAATATTAATAAAGCCTTACGTTTCTTACTTTATACTTTTGAATATGCTTTCCCATTATCTCATTAGAATCTAATGACTAGATTTGATAATTAGATCCTTACAAAAAACTATATGGGATAGACATGTGCAGACATAGTATCCCTATGTTATAGCTGAAAAAACTAAAGCAGAACTAAGATTCTAAGATTAAGAATAGAATCTAAGATTCCTGTCCCCAAGTCTAGAGCATGTTCTATTATACTCATGTCTTTTACAGTTTAACAAAGTAATTAGTAATCTAAGAATTCAATTCTCAAACAAATGGGCTTAATCCCTTAATGCAGGGAAAAGGTCCCATAAACTAGACCAAAGTCATCGCTTCCCTGCAGGTGTGTTTGGCCCAGGTTACCTCCTACAGAGTTTCTTCTGGGAAATAAGGGATTGGGAATGAACAGAATTACTTGGAGAGAATAAGACAGTCAGATACCATGATGGCATTTCTGAACTTGTTCTCAACAGAGTTCAATCACTATGCTCCATATACTGATGAAATTCAGTGTTCAAGTCAAAGAAGGATATTCCTACCTGACTTGGTCTCTACACACACTTACATCACTGGTGAGTAAACTAACATCCCTGGTGAGTCTGGATAGTCCCCATTTGGCTGTCCAGATTTGCCACCTTCACTGCCCTGTTCTATGCCAGAAGGATGAATCCTACGAACTGCTGCACCAGGGCTCTCTTAGCCCTCTTGGTCTCAACCAAGGCTGTGCTCAACCAATGAGTGGCACTGGCAGGAGATCGAGGATGTGAGGAGGGTAATCGTTCCCTGGCTCCCTCTCTTCCAGGTCATGGTTTGCCAGTGACTGAGTTCCTTCTAGCAGGGCCACAGCTCTGGCTCTGCCCCAGCTGGAGCTCTCTCTCACGTCTCTGGTAGTTGCACCCTCCTCTTCAGATCTAGGGATGGCAGTTAATTTCTATATAACAAGAGTAGCTGTACTGTTTACCCTTAAAAACTTATTATTTCATCTGGGAGGCAGGATGAGGACGAGGTAGAGCAACCAGCCCAATTTATTGGTGACAACTATAAGGGACAGAAGGGAAAGAGACGGCTCTCACTTGGACATGCCCCATGGAATGGACATCTAATAACCACAACTTGGAAAGAGTAAGACATCAAGGCAACCACCTCAGAAGTTTGAATTTTCATGAGGCCTCTTGAGAGTATGTGAAACATGAGATAAGTATTCAATAAACTTGAAAGTGCACTGCTCTTGAAAAATAATTATAAGGTTGGTCAGTATAATAATAGGGCTTCATAGGCCCCATTATAAATAGTTATACGGTTGGTCAATATGATCTTCCATATCTGAAAGGATGTTCAAAGGAAAAATCCTAAGTCTTGGAGACCTAATGCCAGAAGGGGTGTTTTACCTTCAATAAGTTGTATTGTGTGAATGGGGAAGTCAGGAGAAAACTAAAAAATTCAGTTAGCCAGAACAGTCATGCTCCATCCTACGCTTTTGCCTAGAAGAAGTTGGCAGCAGGCTGCTGTTAGTTGTTACTGTCTGACCAGTGGCAGTCTGCTTTCTCTATAACATGGTCTTCACATGGAATTAAGTAAAAGAAAAAAACAAAAAAGCAACGGAGGGGACAGGGAGATAGGGGTCCAGCAATTAAAATGAAGATTTGATTAATGCAGAAAAGTAATTTAGATAATTCACCAGTTATCTGGGCTTCATAAGCACTATTAAAAAAAAAAAAACCCACAAAATACGGTCCAAAAAGTGAAAAGATGTGTTCAGGGGATGAAATGAGAAGTCATGATCTTGTTCTTGAGTTCAGAGTCAAGAGGTCGCTTAAGTACCCAAATACTTATAATACTAAGACAATAGAAAGGAGCATATTAAAGCATTACAGAAGTTCAGAGGAGGGAGAGCTCATGTCCAGTTTGGGCAGGATGAAGCAGGGATTACCAAGAGTTTCATGAAGATAGGCTTTGAGGGGTGACAGGATTTAAACTGGCAGAGAAAAGGGGAAGGCAAAGGGACAGATGTGAGTGTGCATACAATGGTCAGTAGAGGCCACACCGGGAGTGGCCGGGCATGAAGGTTCTGCAGTCCAAAGATCTCAGTTTGAATTCCAGCTCCCTCACTTACCAGCTGAGTGACTTTGAGCAAATTACATAACCCCTCCAAGCCTCAGTTTCTCCTTCTGTAAAATGGAGGTGGTAATAGTTACCTCTGGGGATTAGTGAGAGAATTAAAAGAGGTGATGCTTGCTAACGAGCTGATCCCCGGCTCGTAGTTAGTGCTCCATAAATGCAGTTACTGTTAACCATCGGTGGAGCTTCAGTTTCCCTTCTGACTATCATTATGTTTAATTTTTTTAAAAACTGACACCCTAAAGATGTATCCCAAAGGTTCTTCATTTCTTCATTCGGGTGAAAAAATATTTCTTGTTCTAAATTTGCAACAGCCTAAAGCTATATTTTATGATAGGAAACAGAATTTATCATTAATGTGTGAGACCACTGTTCAGTCATTGAAACCAACCAATTAATAAGGAACCCTTGGAATTATAGAAAATACACATTTTTTTTATGCCAGGAAAACTTCTTTACTATTTTAATCCTAAAAATAAATAAATTTAGCCTGAATGCCTATAAACAACCGTGAACCACAGTTTCTCCTAAAATATTAGAAATCCAACCCACCATTTTATGACTAAACTGCTTTTTTTATGATTCAAATTCCACTTTCCAAAAGAATGTGGTTATACTGCAAAACACTACCCTTAAAATAAGTGACTAAGTGACTAAAGTAGCAAGGAGTGGACCTCAAGGATCTTGTTGACTTTCCTATAAAACAACTCAAAGCTATTTCAGAGGAAAGCTTCATATGACTCTTCAACACTATATTAAACATGAAACACTCACTTTCTAATTAAGCCAGGGTTGTAAATAAACAGGTGACCCAAACCTCAGGAACCAAAATAAATTGGTCAGATTAGTAAACATTTAGCTTACGGGTTGGGAAAAAATTAAGTTAACCTTAAATTACCTCCCCATGATTCTGTAGGAACTGCACTTTTTCGTAATCTATCCTCATGTACAAAGCAGCAAATACAATTTGTCACTGCGTTTATCATGATCATGTGTCTGTCAGGAAGAGGGGCTGAAATAGCAAATGTTTCCTGCTTTCAGCAGAAAATCAGTTCTGGTTCTGGGGTAGTGAACACGTCTGTGGGCTTGGGGGAACTTTTCAAACACAATGCGCAAAGCTGAAATAAGATTTCATGAAAACACTTTTATAATACTAGTGTTGGAGTGGGATCAACATTTGCCTTTTAAGCAAATCCCAGCAACTCAATCACAGGACTGTAGACCCATGTTTGTCAGCACTGGCTCACCAGGCAATGAAGCATATTCATCTCTGAATTTTCTAGATATGTGAAATCATATTCATCTCTGAATTTTCTAGATATGTGAAATTAACCCCTTCTGTGGCCAAATACTTTTAAATGTAGTTATTTCAATGGAGATTATTCTAAAATGAAATGAAAAATGTAATTCAGTGAAAATTAATTATTAAATATCATTATTTATATTATTATTTAATATATATAATAAATATATAATATCAGTATAGTACAACACATTCTTAAATACAACTTTGTGTATAATTTTTTGTTTTGTTGTCTATCTCCTTTCTTCAAGGATTAGCAATCGGCTCTCCCTTCTTATATCATGAGAAGGCAGAGCAAGATCTGAATGAGCAAAGATGGAGAAAGAGTAGTTGTAGCAGAAAGGATGAAAAGCACAGAAATAGAAAAGCACTACACAGGCACTGAAAATGGCACGGAATTTAATTAGGATGGAGCTGAGACCATGTGAAAGCAGTAGACACCAGGCTGGAATAAAACTGAACTTCTCCACCTAAGACTCAATACGACTCAGAATCAGGGCCGGCTTCAGCTTGTGACCAGTGTGTTTGCACAGGGGCCCCCCGCTTGAGGTTTGATGCCATGCTGTGTGAAATTCTTAATAATTTTATCTTTGAATTTGTGTTTTATAAGTGAAATCCAATGGGACAATGGCATATGAGCCCGGACCTCGGAGCCTTGGCTCACACTCAATCTCCCCTCTCACTGCCTGCCCAGGAGGTTCTTGGACACTGATGCCTGTTCCTAGTGTCCCGGACCCCCCGCCCCCCGCAGCGAGCCTACCCCCTCAATCCCGCCCCGAGACTGGGAGCCACAACTAGGTCACACTGGTTGGGGGAGAGGCCCACATCCCACGTCTGCCATTGCCCTCTGCTCCCGGTTGAGGTCTGAGTTGGAGTGTGGGGAGGGTCAGGTGCATGCCCCACGCCATCACAGGGAGGAGCAAGGCTGTGGTCGACCCCACCCGGAGCTGGCGGCACTATGGCACATTCAGCAAGCAACTCAGCACCTCTGCTGTGAGTTGGGGCAGCAGACCTTGGGCAGGGAAGATTGACTTCACCTCCAGCCAGGCTCCCGCTTTATCATTTTGCGCTGAGCTCCACAGATGATGTAGCTGGCTTCACTTAGACTCTTTACTTACCCAGTTTCTCTTCCTGTTTTTATGACGGCATTACCCTCTCTGTATCACCCAGGTTTAGAATCTCTGAGTCATCACTGACTTCCCTCCCTCCTAGCCCAGATCCACACCTGCAGGACATCTTCCATCTGTCCCCTGCTGTCCATTCCCACTGCTCCTGCTTTAGTTCAGCTGTTCATCGTGGCTCCACCAGACCATCATAATAGATTCCTGGTTATTTCCACAGCGTTGAGCCTGCCCTCGTTCAACCCATTCAGCCACTGCCACCAGGTTACCCAAAACACCTCTCTGATCATGCTAAAATGTTCTGTGAGGGCTCCCTGTGGCCTACCGTTAGCAAAGCTCAATTTCTTTAGTCAGGCATTCAAGATCCTTTCTTCTCTTGCCCTTACCTTGCTTTCGCATATTCATTCTATAGCATCTGCAATACTTTGGCCAAATTAAACCACTCGCTGCCCCCTATACATATTTTGGGCTTGCTCATTATCGTTTCTCTGCTGAAGCCGTCTGTCTGTACCTGGATCACTTCCCCTCACCCCACAACCATCTCCAACAGTGAAATCTAACCCTTCTCCCAGCTTGAATGGCACCTCCTCCATGAAGTCTTCCATCATGAACCCAGTCACAAGGTGACTCTATTTCCTTCTGAGATTAACGCCATTTAGTTTGTGTCATTTATTAAGTGCATCTTGGCATTAGTTTGTGAATAGTACATGCCCCTTGACTGTAAGTGCTTGGAAGGCAAGAAGCATGTTGTCTCACCTTTGTGCACCCACAGGCCCCCAACCCGGGCCTTAGGTATAATGGACACTCAGTGTATGTTTGTTGGCACTAATGAATAAATGAATCTGTTGTGTAAATAGATCAGGTTTTCTGAAGCCCGGCACACCTGTAACGCTTCTGCGTCATCCCCTTTCCTCTTCTCAGTTCACCTAACAAAACATCCTGACTGCTTTTCAAGCCCAAAGCCCATCAAACACCTGTATCATCATTATCAACACTAACAAAAATATCATCTCACACTTTTTATTAATGTTTAAAGTGCTATATTCTGAATGCTTAGAATAATCTCAAAGAGAACACCTGTTACTTGAGTGCTCTTATTTTCAACCTCTTGAGGGCAATTTTTTCATTACTATATTAAAGTGGGCTGTTTAATAACTTATAACTGTCAGAGGAAAAAGACAAATTACAGTCACTATGATCCATACTGGATACCTAAAAGGAATTTTTTTTTCCACTTGCAATTCTTTGTCTCCTAATTTCAAGTCTATTTTTTAGGACTAATTGAGGAAAGTAATGAAAAATAACGAAATAAACTGAGGAGTTTTTTTGCTGTCAAAACTTTTATTCAACTTTAGTAATTCATTAGTCTACCCTTGACTCCAGAATGCCATGCTTATTATCATAATTTCATAAGTGTCTCCAATGCCTTTCTCTCACCCATATTCTGAACCTCCAAGAGGATCGTCAATCTAATTATCAAATGATTAAATTTTGAAACTGTGTGGTAATTTTATCTCCCAAAGAAATAAAAGTACACTAGTTGAACCTGAGCAAGAAACATCTTAAAAATACAGTAGTTAATAAAGAATCATGGAGGATGGTTATATTTTTACATAGAAACTTTAAGATGTTTACATATATGATCAGAATTACAACAACATTGTGATAAAAGAACATGCATTTGGAAGGTTGTCAGTTTTCATTAAGATAAATCTATAACAGCAGGAAATGGAAAGGCTTGGGGGGAAATTCTAGAACTTGGGAAGGATGTAATATTAATACAACTCTATGAAACGTTTATATTGCATGAATTTCTAGGAGGGACAAAGTGTAGAACTTTTGATAGGATAGGATATGGCCAAGGGTTATCAATCACATTTAGAGGAATCTTAAGTAGAGGGTGGAAGGGTAGATAGTTCTATATTCCTTCAATGTAAAGCTGGTTCTAAAATACTTAATTTGAGGGTGGAACAAGGTTCAGGGAAAGATTAGGCTGGTCAAAATGTGCTGAGTTCACATCTCAGTCCCAGATTAGGAGAAAAACAATTGAAAATGAGATAAAGAGAAAGAAAAAGAACACTAGCAAACTAGATATCATCATCATCATCATAAACTGTTACCATTTCCTGAGTAATTGCAACGCGCCAGCTACTGTTTTAGGGGCTTTAATGCAATATCTCATTTTATTTTCAAAACAATAATCTTCGCCACATAGGTGTTATTATTCCCATTTTGCAGGTGAGTAAATTGAGACTCGGAGATCAAGACATTCTTCCAAGCTCACACTAGTGGTGACTGTAGTGTACCACAACAAAGAACAAAAGTAGATTTATTGAAGAAGAGTAGCATAAGTAAAATGAAGAAAAACACACCAGGTTAAAAATAAAGAAATATACAGTAGAAACCAAGCATTTCTAAGCAGATCGAAATGAAGACAAGGAGTGAACCAAAATCTGAAACTCGCCGACAACCCGGTCTTTACAGCCATCATTACCACCCTGGGGGAAAAAAAACAAACTCTCCTTTCCCAATGTCAGCTTCCAAATATTAAAAGGCAACTTTGCTTTACACTCTGTCTTCAGAGTAAGAGTAGGGCCCAGAAGAAACATCAGCTGCTAAAACCTGATTTTCTCTGCCTGTGATAACACCTCTAGCCACAATTCTAGGCAGCAGGAAGACAAGTTAACTGCTGCGGAAGCTGGGAATTATGCTCTTCAAGAAAAGACAGTATATGAACAGTATTAAATAAAAGGTAGGAGCTGAAAGAGGAAAGCGAGAAATAAAAGCTACAGAAATGGGAGAAAATCAATTGAGAAAGAATAAGAAAAGTAAAGGCAATAAAGAGAAAAGACAGCAATTCCAGGCTATAACAAGTATCATCCAACTAGGAAGGGATGTTTTTTAGCCCAAGCACACAATAAGGATGTGGAAATCACAGGAAAGAGAAGAGCTTGTGATTGTTCAACTTTTTACAGAATCTTCAACATATCAATTACTAAATGCTTTTATTTCTTCCCATGGCTTTCTAGGATTGTAGAGAAATAGACACTTGTTAAAGATCATTCATTGGTTGCTTAACTTAAACCTATCAAATCTTCAAGAAGGATATAATGGATAATGCACCTAATCAATAACAAAAGGTTAATGAAAATGGTATTTTGACAAGCATCTCTTAATATTAAAGTGTTATATTGACACACATCTCACAAAAATGTGAAACTTGGTTTTAGGAAAAGCTAGTCAATTTTCTGTGTAAAATTGTCGACTTTCAGATGATATAGAGAAAATTTTACATTTAGAGTCCTTCCCATCACTTTTGCTATTCTGATCAACAGCAACCAAACTCTAGAGAATCATGTAGTTCTGTTAAACAGCTGGAAGAAGTGCTCATCAAATGACCACAAAACTTTCATAACCAAAGATAAGAACTTTCAATTCTTATGAACTCTGAAGAAGTCTCATAGAAAGTGACATCCAGTTTCATCACATTCAGTGAAAAGATACTGAAGAAATTAGAACTGACTGGCTTTCTGATCTGGCATCTGATATCATGTTCAAATCACTGTGAAAATGAAAGGCTTAGAAATACCAGACAACAGCATGTTGGGTTTCCTTTTCCACTTGAAACTAGCATGTTTACCCTGCTGATTACCTTTGGAGTTGCTAGAAAATTATCAATTTTTTTTTGTTTGTTTCACAAACTAAAAACCTATTTGCTCAGTCCTGTCAAAAGCTGACTGCAGATAATGCTGTATCAAGCCTAAAGATAAACACCCCCTCTATTTGTCCAACCTCTCTATGCTCAACAGCAGAAACAGTTAAAATACATGCTAAAAGGTACAAATGGGTCAGAGGCCCATTCTTCCCTGACTTTCCTCTCTTCCTCTTCTTCCCTACCTTGGAATTCATGCAAGTGTAGACTAGAGAAGAGGACAGGGAAGTAGTTAGGCACTTTGTTCCTTTTCAAACCTTGAATGAGAATGAAATGCACAATGGTCCCAAAAAGACATCAGAGACACCAACATGCCCATTTTCTTCAGACTAACGCTGGAATTCTGGAGTAGACATCTTTTTCTAGGACCTCACAAGTACATTTTAAAACCATACACTGATACTCTTAAAGACTAAGTATCTTGACAGAGAAACACGTGGTATTATTAGGTGCAAAATGTAGCCCTTGTGACATATGAATTTTCCACAGTCACTGTGTGTTAGGAAAAGACCATTACATCAAAGATGGTGTAGTAACATTCTAACTAGCCTAAACTCAGAAGACATTTAAATAGCAAGGTTCATATTATAAAGAGTCTAAATTAATGTGTTCTTGGATGCCAAAGGGTAACCCAAGGCTTGGCTCCCAGGCCAATAGGGCTCTGGAAGGGGGACAATGCAAAGTCCTACCTGGTAGGCATCAGGAATGTTGACCGTTTCTCCATGCTCCCCGACATAGCCAATGATGCCTTTGCCCCAGGGGACCTGCACCTCGTTTGAGTTCTCTGTGCTGCTGCAGGGCAGCAGTGGGGTTCCTGCATGCACATCAAAGAATTTGGAGACCAAGCTCTTCTTGCCAGCAGCTGCCCCTTCCACCAGGAAGAGAGAGCAGCGGTCAGCGTCAACCATGAGGCAGACAAAGATGAGGATCTTGTAGCTCAGGCTGGTAAGATCAAGGTCATTAGAGATATCCTTGACCAGTTCCAGGAAGAACTGACGCTCATTATGCTTTTTGAGGTGGCACTTGTAGTCCATGGCTGTAGGGGGGTACTGAGGCAGATTCACTCTCGATTCCAGCAGGGCACTGAGAATGTGGGCTGTAGTGGGGGGCAAGGAGCTGGCCTTCCGGAGAAGTGCCCTCCGCCGCACACTGCTCAGCGGCTCCTGGGCCCGGGAGGTCACTTGCTCATCGTAGGTCCTGTTCACATGGATGGCCTTGGAGCGGGCAAAAGTCTTCCTTAGCTCTTTCTGAGAAGCTCTCCGCTGCAGGCTCCCATTGCCCCGGCTGCCACTAGCCCAGCTGGGACTCAGGGGGACCCCACCACAGTCCCCGCCACCTGGAGTGGGTTGGCTGTTGGCAGAGCCATTTGGTCCAGCGCCACCACAAATGCTGCTGCCGCCGCCTCTGTCACCGCTGTGAGCCAAGCTGCTGGTGCCAGCCAAGCTGCTGGTGCCAGCCAGCGCGGGCCTTGGGCCTAAAGCCCCCTGACTCTGACTGTGCCTCTGCAGCCACTTCTCCACCATCTCCTGCTTCCCCTTCCGCAGCAAGTAATCTTCAAACAACTCTGGGTGCCCGTCCAGGAAACTTTCCACCTCTCCAAAGTCCAGGTGGGAGGCTGTCATGGTCCCAGACACAGCTTTCCTTGCCTCTCTACACTTGGACCAAATGTTTACCTGCCCCAGCTCTCTAGCTGGTCGTGCACATGTCTATACCCCCAACCAGTACTCCCAGCTCCCAGCTCGCTGCCGAGATTCTGCGGAGCAGTGGAATCCCAGCTGGGAAATGCCCCTTCCTTCAGGCTCAGAGAGTGGCTGGCACGAACCCACCCCCTCGTCCTGCTACTCCTGCTCCGCACAGGTGCCCCACTGAGCTGCTGCCGAGGCCCCAGATCCTGTTCTGGAAACCCGGAGCTATCGCTGCTCTTGCTCTGGCTGCCGCCGCCGCCGCTGCTGCTGTAACCGGATGAGTGGACCACTGTGAAAGGGAGGTAGGGCAGGACACGCCCCTGAGTGAGGCACGGAGCCCGGGGGGAGGAGAGAGGTGGGAGGAGGAAGACGCGGGCTCTGGACCAGCCAAAGTCCACGGCCCAGGAAGCCAGGCGGTTCCTGGAAGTGTCTCTGGACGCCCGGAATCGGCGTCTGGGAACACGGCCGACTCCTGATTGGAACACGATTAGAGGGGGAAACGCACCTTGTTCCTTCCCCCTCGTTCCTTCCTTACCTCCCCAGCCCTCCCTATTCCCCGCCCCTTAATCCTCCAGCATTTCAAGGAGGCCCCGCGGGAGCCCAGTGGGGGCCCAAGTACGAGGAAGTGTTGATGTTTTGCAGGGATCAGACCCAGAAGCTGACTCCGAGGAAATGAGGATGCTCCGAGACAGGCAGGGTTCTTTTTCTGGGATGTGACTGTGGACTGGTGATTCCTAGGATTCCTGGGACTGCCCGCTAACACTACCCAGCTCCCCGTGGGCGTTCAGTAAATACTAATGGAACTAAATTTACCCAAAATTAGCAAATGAAGTTCTCCATCTGAGCAATTCATGACTTTAAACAAATTTATGGACCTGGGGGAGTAGGGGAGGATGGTACATAGAGGGAGGGTGTAAAACAGTTACTTGGATTAGGGAGACCCTCCCTAGCAGGGACACATAGCCAAGTGGACTTGAGGGCCTCAAGGGGCTTCCTTCCCAGCCAGTCCTGCATATTGGGTGCTTTCTTTTCTTTTCATGAACAATTTACCATCTCTTCCTTCTTTCTCCACTCAATCTGGCAAAGCTACCAGTGCTTCCTTTACTTTCAATATCCTAGGGCCTGTGGATTAGGATTTCTCCTCTGTGGCAGGCTTTTCTTTCTCCTGCCCTAGGGATGCTCCAGATCTGGCTAGTCCCAGCTAGTCAGGCTGAGGATAACATCAGGTTTCCCTTGGACCTTTTCCAGACCTAGTGGTTAAGCGCAGGTGATTTGCCAGGAAAGAGGAGCAGGCTGAAAACACTTTCTTGCAGCCCAAGGGTCTCTGCTTTTGCAAGAAACAAAAGCAGATGGAAAACAATCCAGTTCCCTGGGACAGCAGGACAATCTAGAAAGGCCCTTACAGAACGCCAGTGATGAGGGTAATAGAAAAGAGCTGCAGAGGTGATGGGTAGCAACTTTTACAGGGCTTCCACATGGCAGGGACACACAGATGACTTACACAGTAAGTCAAGCTTACTCCTGGAAGGTGCCCTCAGAGCTAAGCAGACAAGATGTATGGAGTACTTGCTATGTGTTGATCACTTTAAATTAACATATTAATTTAATCCTCACAACAGATTTATGAGGTAGAGACTTATTATCCCATTTTAAAAAATAGAGAAACTCTGAGAAGTTGAGGAACTTGCCCAAGGTGCACAGTCAGTCCGTGCCAGAGCTGGGTTGCAGATCTATTTAGTTTGGCTCCAGAGAGAGACACACTCTTAGTCACATCACTGGATTGTCTCCCACCTGTGTCAGCTGAGGCCTGTCTGTGGCAGGATTTGGGCCAGTAACAGAGATGCAGGGACCGGGGCAGAATGTTCTCTAAACATTCCTCTGACAGCACCAAGAGGAGCAGAGAAGAGGAAGAGAGGCACTTGTAGGAAAATTCCAAACTCTTCAGCTTAGTCAGCATGATTAAGGGCATGGTCTTGGCACTGGGAACACAACTATGAACAAAACAGAGACTCTGCCTTCGTGGAGCTTACATCATGGTAGGGAGAGATCCAATAAACTAATAAGAAAATAAATATGCAGAATAAAAGAATATCAGTGGTAAGTGCTATAAAGAAAAACAAAACTTGGCAGAGGATTAGATAAAGGGATGAAGTAGTGGAACGGCCTTTCTGAGGAGGGGACCCCTGAGCAGAGATCTGGTGGAAATGAGGGAATGAGCTATGTTGATATCTGGGGAAAAGAGTGTACCAGGTAGAGGAAGCGAGTGCTAAAGTTGAGAGATGTAATGTGTTTGGAGTGTTTAAGAAACAGCAGAGAGACCAGGTAGGGACAGTGAACAAGCACAGAATATTGGTAGTGTGGAGCTGCTGGCTGCTAAGGAGGTGAGTGGTGATCAAGAATTAAATAAAAAGAGAAATGCTTAGTACAGTCCCTGGTACATAAAAAGTGCTCAGTAAACGTTAGCTATTGTATTACTTTTATTATTATCATTATTATTCTCCTGAAGTAACAGTATGTGGAAACCTCCCTGCCTGTGGCCACATCTCTGGTACCTTGAGTGATCCATCAGTAAAGATAGAGCAGTATGCTGGAACTGGCTTGTAGGGGCTCATGAAAGCCTTTTTTAGCGTCTCTCTCCAATTCCATGTTCAGTGACATCATGTAGCTTGTGATCAGCCATGATGGGAGTATTTACACAATGGAAATCAGCAAATGCTATGAATCAGGATTCTTTTTTTCCAGATTTCTAGTTGTTAAACATTTACTGGCATTCAGTGGAAACAATCCAATTGTCCATCAACTGATGAATGGATAAATAAAATATGGTATATCCATAAAATGGAATACTATTTGGCCATAACAAACAGGAAGGATACATGTACTGATACACGCTACAACTTGGACGAAACTTGAAAACCTTATACAAAGTGAAAGAAGCCACTCACAAAGGACCACTTATTGCATGATTTCATTTATATGAAATGTCAGAATAGGCAAATCCAAAGAGAGAGAAAGTAGATTAGTGGTTGCCAGGAGATGAAGGAAGGGGAGATAGAGAGGAAAGGGTGACCACTAATGGGTATGGGGTTTCTCTTTGGGATAACGAAAACAATGTTCTAAAATCGATTGTGGCGATGGTTACACAATTCTGTGTATATACTAAAATCCCCTGAATTGTACACTTTAAATGGGTGAATTGTATGGTGTGTGAATTATATCTCAGTAAAGCTGTTATAAAACAACAACAACAAAAACCACTTACCAGCACACAACTGGTCATAATACAGCAGCAGCGTTGTGCATGGAGGCAAGAAAAGCGCTGAGCATCCTCAAGGACAGGAGAGAAGTAGACCAGCCCTGGGCTGCCTGGAAACAGAAGGTTTAATAAATAGACATTTCCTTAATTCCATCTTCCATGTATTCATTATACAAGCAGTTATTTAGCATTTATTGTGTTCCAGGTTCCAAGAGCAAGACAAAAACCTCTGCCTTTAATTGAGGACCTCACAGTCTAAGCACCAAGAGGAGAGGGAGTAGAGAAGACTATGGGGAAGGCTACGGGGAAAATGAATTGAGCATTTCTGGCTTGGGTTTGGCTTGGCTGTGGCCTTCTTGCCTGCTTGATTCGTGAAGTCACTGAAGGAGTCAATGGCTGGGGAAGAAAGTGAGATGGTGACAGAGAGCACACATAAGATAGTCCAGACGCTGTGATGGAGGGCTGCATAATAAGATGTGTACTGATGTAGCCCCAATTGCCATTTCTTTTTCATTCTCAATTTGTAGAATGGTATGTGTATTGGCCATGGTCCCGACAGGAAACAGAACACTCAAAGTAATTCCAAGAGGGTTAATTTGCAAAGAGACTAATTACAAAGGTGGAGTATAGGTAAACCCCTGGGATAGGGAAGGAACCTGGGACTCACGGCAGCAAAAAAGTCACCCCCTCAGACCTAATGGGAAGAGCGAGGGAAAGGACACCAGGACCCTAAAGGAGAGAGGCTTTCATAATGACATCTGCCTTGAAAGGAGCAGTGACGGCCTGTCAGAGGACATCGACAGCTCAAGTTGACCTCAAAGGAGGGGTATCGAGAATAAATACCTTGAACTCATTCTCCTTCCTCCCTCCTATCATGAGCAGACCCAACCAGAAGCTAGAGGGTGCTGGAGCTTGTTGATGAAATCCATATAGATCATCCTCCCTGGGCAGAGAGTAGCGGGGACTAAGGAGGATGTGTATAAGATCTGGAGCGGCAAATGGAAAATACTTGGCCCAATATGGAAACTTGAAAAGGTCCTTTTAGGAAATAATGGATGCTATAGCTCCAAAGAATTTTCTGTGTAATTCTGCTCTCTTCTGCTCACCTGCTAATTCCATCAAACTGTCTATATTATAATACACTACACAACAACATTTGCAGTCAACAGAACACTCTAGGGCCCTAAACCAAAAAGGTATGATATTGTGAAGATAAATCAGTCAGCTCAAGGAAGAAGCCCTCCAGACTCCCACCCCATCTTCCCCTCCCCCTTTCCACCCAGCTGTAAATATTAACCAAGTAGCCCCTCATTGGAGAAGATAAAGGGGCCTCCCTACATGTAGTTTTCAAGAATAAGGGCTTCCTTTTTGTTCCAAGGATTCTTTATTTTATCACTGCCTTTGTTGATTAGCATTTATTAAGCATTCTTAATGTGAAAAACCCTGGTTTACATGCAAGATAACTTTTGTTATTCCAAAGGGGGCCCATTAAATTTTAGTGCTGGATGGAACCTTAGAGATCATCTAACACTCCACTTTTATTTTGCACATGTAGAAATTGAGATCTAGAGCAGACATGTAACTCCTCCAAAATCACCTGCCAAGCACACCTCTGATCTGTTCCTGGTTCCATCCCACCCTTACCAACATCCCACAACTTGATACCAACCTCTTGAAGACCAATGACCTTCTGTCTCCCAAGCTTGTCTTCTAATCATTCCATCTCCTCGAACAGACATTCATTGTGTGACCAACAGGTGTCATCAAATAGGTTGATGCAATTTTCAAAATGAAACATTCACTTCAAAAAAAATTTTAAACTGGCATATTATTCTTTTCGGAAATAGGGGTCCACAGGATCAAACAAAAGCCTCTGGACTGTAAGTTCCACAGAGATGTTTATCTTTACAGGAATTTAATATCAGAAGTCATCGCAGACTATGCCAACTTCAAAACCTGAGGCGCTGTATTAGTCAGGGTTCTCCAGAGAAACAGATCCAATAGGATTATATATAGAGAAGGGAGATATATATATATATCTATATATCTATCTATACATAGATAGATAGATATAGAGAGAGGATCTATCTATCTATCTATCTATCTATCTATCTATCTATCTATGGGGAGAGAGAGAGATTGATTTATGATGAGAAATGGGCTCACATGATTATGGAGGCTGAGAAGTCCCATGATCTGCTGTCTGCAAGCTGGAAATCCAGGAAAGCCAGTGGTGTAATTCAGTCCAAGTCCGAAGGCCTAAGAGCAGGGAGAGCAAATGATATAAATCTTAGTCCAAGGGCAGGAGAAGATGAGATGAGATGTCCTAGCTAAAGTGGTGAGGTGGGAAAAAGGGAGGAATTCCTTCTTCTTCCACCCTTTGCTCTATTCAGGCCTTCAATGGAACGGATGATGCCCAGCTACATTGGGGAGGGCAATCTACTTTACTGAGTCCCCCATTTCAGATGCTAATCTCACCCAGAAATACTCTCACAGACACTCCCAGAAACAATGTTTAATCTGGGCACCCCATGGCCCACTCAAGTTGACACACAAAATTAACCATCGTAGGTGCCTTACCTGGTTTTAAATTTTGTAAGCACTTTTTTTTCCCATTCTATTTGTGTAGAATCTCAACATGTGTCTGTGTTTAAGTTGTCATTCCCTATCCTAGTAGTGATTTCATCTTAATCCAGTCAAATTTTGTAACCCATAGTAACTCATAAGAGAATGGTAAATATATAAAGTCACTGTATGGATTAATATATGCCAGGCAGGGTAAATTAGATTAGCACTGTCCAGCTGGGCAATTGGGAATGAAGTCTGTTTCTTTTACTGCAGCAGAAGAAATTGTACATGTAAATTCTGAAGCAGGTATTTACATGTTACCTGGACAAATATAACTGTGTTACAAAGTATAATTGACTTACTTATATGCTTGGCAATAATCATGTACAGTAAATTGTAATGGTGCAATTATTGTTTAAAATATTTTAAATGTGAATTTTTCTTGTTTACTCCATTTCAGTTGTCTTTTTATTTCCCTCCCCTCACTATTAACATTTTTGAGCTATTTCTCCCTAAATAATCTTTGAACAAAATATAGCTCTCATCCTTAACCTTCAAGGACCTGTTTCCTTGGATTTAGTGCTCCCAATACTGTGCTATCCTATATAGTGTCCACTAACCTCATGTGGCTAATTGAATTTAAATTTTAATTAATTAAAATTAAATATAACTTAAATTTAGTTCTTTGGGAAAACTAGTCACATTTCAAGTGCTCCATAGCCATATGTGGCTAGCAGCTACCATATTGGACTCTATAGATATGGAACATTTGCATCACATTAGAAACTTCTATTTGAGAGTGCTGCTCTAAGATCATTTGCAGCCCTAAGATTCTATGTTTATTCACCAATGTCATCAATGGCCTCCCAATTGCCAAATCTAATGGCCTATTTTAATCCTCATACTAGTTTTATGATAATCCTCTGTTCTTGAAACTTTTCCTCAACAGTACCATTTCCTGATTATTTATTATTTGAATAGATTTGAATTACATTCTCTCAAAAAAGTAAGTAACCACTGTTTCTCAGTTTATCTCACTAGTTTTTCCACCTCCTGTGGTCTTCCTTAATTGTTACAATTACTCATTTAAGGTCCATTCCAATGACTTCAATTACTATCTCCTGTTTTTATATTCCCCAATCTATCTATTATGTTCTAAGATGATTCCGTTTTGTATTAACAGATGCTGTCTAAGTTAGCTGGGCTGCCGTAACAAAATACCATAGAGTAGGTGTTTTTTGTTTTTTGTTTTTGTGAGGAAGATCAGCCCTGAGCTAACATCCATGCTAATCCTCCTCTTTTAGCTGAGGAAGACCGGCTCTGAGCTAACATCTATTGCCAATCCTCCTCCTTTTTTTCTTTCCCCAAAGCCCCAGTAGATAGTTGTATGTCATAGTTGCACATCCTTCTGGTTGCTGTATGTGGGGCGCGGCCTCAGCATGGCCGGAGAAGCGGTGCGTCGGTGTGCGCCCAGGATCCCAACCTGGGCCGCCAGTAGCAGAGTGCGCACATTTAACCGCTAAGCCACGGGGCTGGCCCCTAGACTAGGTGTTTTAAACAACAGAAATGTATTTTCTCACTGCTCCAGAGGCTGCGAAGTGTGAGGTCAGGATGCTAGCATGGCTGGGTTCTACTGAGAGCTCTCTTCCTGGCTTGCAGATGACTGCCTGCTCAGTGTCCTCACATAGTGCAGAGAGAACAAGCTCTCTGGTGTCTCTTCTTATTAAAGCACTCATCTCATCAGACCAGGGCTTCTCCCTCATGACCTCATCTAAACCTAATTGCCTCCCAAAGGCCCCTTCTCCAAATACCATCACATTGGTGGTTAGGGCTTCAACATAGGAATTTTGTGGGGACACGTACATTTAGTCCATAACAGATACACAACAAACCACCTCAAAACTTAGTTGCTTAAAACAAAATTTTTTTTTACTTATGATTCTGTAGATTGACCAGTGGTTCTTCTGTTTCACTTGTGTTAACAGGAGTTACTCAGGTGTCTGCTTTCAGGTGGCAGCTGGGCTACACTGGAACATCCAAGAAGGCCTCTTGCACACATCTAGGGCCTCAGTGCTGGGGCCACTCACTTCTCCTCCAGGAGGCCTCTTTCCACATAGTGTTTCATCCTCCAGGTCTTCTTCACCTGGCTTCTCTCTCCAATAGGACAGCCTGTCTTTCCTTACAGTGTGGCAGCTTAAAACACTTCCAAGGGAGTGTTTTAAGAGGATCAGCTCAATATATAAGAGCTTATCAAGCTTGCACCATACTTGTTAATGTCCCATGGGCCGAAACCAATCATATAGCCGAGCACAGAGTCAGTTGGAGGAGGGAAAGGGATGTGAATACCCACAGGTGTGGTTCCTGGGAGCCACTAATTTAACAGTCAGCCACACAAGCTCTCTTCTGAATTCCCAGCCCACATTTCCAACTGCTACAAGACATTTGCTTCTGAATGTTTCATGGACACTTCAAATTTATCATTTCCAAGATCACTCTCATTCCTCTCCACCTTAAATCACTGAATCTGAGGTATATTTTACTTCAGAAATTTCTCTTTGAATCCAGCTTTTCTTCTCCATACCCACTTGCCTTAATTCAAGCCCTCATTGTCTGTCCATTCTCTACCAAACAGTATTGTTTTCCACAAAACATGAGTGATAATGGCCTTACTTACATGAGTTTGTAAGCCTTACTTACAAACTCTTTTATTTATAGGATTAAGTCCTTGTCCAAGACATGTAGTAGGTTGAGTGGCAGCCAAACAAAAGACATGTCCTCCCAGAACCTGTGAATATGACCTTATTTGGAAAGAGTCTTTGCAGATGTAATTAAGTTAAGGATTTCAAGATAAGATCATCCTGGACTTTGGGTGGGCCCTAAATCCAATGACACTTTTCTTATAAGATACAGAAGTGAAGACAGAGACACATAGAGGAGAAGGCCATGTGAAGACACAGGGAGAGATTGGGGTGATAAATTTACAAACCAAAGAATGTCAAGAATTGCTGGCAAACTAGAAGGATGTGCAACTATGACATGCAACTACCTACTGGGGCTTCGGGGAAAAAGAGGAGGAGGACTGGCAATAGATGTTAGCTCAGAGCCGGTCTTCCTCAGCAAAAAGAGGAGGATTGGCATGGATGTTAGCTCAGGGCTGATCTTCCTCACAAAAAAAAAAAAAAAATAGAATTGCTGGCAGCCACAAGTTAGGAGAGAGGCATAGAACGGATTCTCTCTCAGAGCCTCCAGAAAAAAAATCAATCTTCCCAATACCTTGATTTTAGAGTTCTGGTCTTGAGAACAGTCAGAGAATAAATTTCTGTTGTTTAAACTACCACATTTGTAGTAATTTGTTACAATTGGCCTGGGAAACTAATATAAGACTCTTCATCATTGCACCTCTATTTTCCATCTCTGTTCTCATCTTCTGCTACCCCCTGCCATGTATTCTCCAAGGAGGCAGATCCCTCTATCCCCTGGGCTTCCTCTTGAAATGCCCTTCTCCCCTTTCCTCCTTCTCAAACTTCTCTTTTTCGTTAAGACCTATTTAATATGTCACCTCCTATGCTAATTTTTATCTGCTTCCATAGTAAGAAGCTGTGTTCTGTCTTCTTGCATGACCTGTCGTGCTTCTTCCACACATTTTGGTCAGATATCTGCTATAAATAATTTAACACTTGGTATTTATTCAACCCAACATGATCCATTTAATTTTCCATTTTAAAAAGATTTTTACATTTAAAGCACATTATTCTTTCATTTATCTCTTCTCTTTTCAGTTTAGAAATTGAAATTGCTCTGAGGAATAAGCCCACTTGCATTCATAATTAAAGAATAATAAGTATCTGGAAGGTAAATTTTTTAAATTTCAAAGATATCTAGGTGAACAAGAGTGACCCCTGAAGGTACAGAAAAATGAGCTTCAATATCATGCCGTAAATGTTTTAGATATTGTTTTCTTCTTCTTAAAATCAATAGAGTATTCTATCTCAGCAGAAAAAACAGCAGTAAAGTATCTTGCTGAAGAATGGTTTGTTGACAAAATAAATTGATCAGCTTTTAATTGTTGCAAATTATTTTCTCTACATTTGGAAATGCAAACTTTGTAGAATATGGGGAAATTCAATATTTTAAGAATTCCTTGAATCTTTATAAAGGTAACTTTGCTAAAAATATCTTAAACAATCAACTGTTGAGTTAGACATTGAGGAAACAAAATAGTATAAGGATCATCCCTTTCCTCAAAGAACATTTACGGTTTAGCTAGGGAGATAGGATATTTACATCAAAGAACAATTGACAAGATACTAATTGATGGAGTCTGACAGATAAGGAAATCTATAAAAGAAATCAGAAGTATTCTTAAATGCTATATGATATTGTTTACATTCAATAATAATCCATAATTAGTATTAATATTGAAAGTATAGGCCTACTAGTATCAGAACAAAAGCAGGAAAAAATTAGAAGGAAATTCAACAATAGATGATTTAGTTTTTATTTAGGGAAATAATATATAAGAAGAAGAGTGGAAATAAATATTAAACACGGATGCTTTTCTTCTTAATTACCATGCCTTCATTCACTAAATCGAAAGTAATTAATCATTCCAGGCATTGCTTTACATGTCTAGGAAAAATATTATAAGAATAGAATAAAGATGCTTTATCATCAAAAAGGCAGTCTCCATTTATCTCATCTGTTATTTATGGTTTGATTCAAAGATGAAATATTCTTCCCAAAAGTAACTTTTATAGCAACTAATATCAAAAAACAAACATGTCAACTCTCAGTTATTTATTTTATTTTTTGAGTGATCATGATAAATGAAAGACTAGAGCAAGGCCAAGCAGCTATAAGTTTCAAATAAGCATTTTTGAAAATATTCTATATGTTACTCATAAAACATTTATAACATTTTAATGTCAGAATTTACCTTTCTAAAATAAATTACATACATCTAAAATAAATACATCAAAATTAAAGACAATTTGAACTTTGAGAAACCATGAATCTCTTGCCAAATTAATCTTACTAATATGGGATATAATGTAAAACAGCAGCTAATATAATTAGTTATCCTTCTGGAAACTTTAATTACATCACTGCTATGTGTTATAAGAACAGCTAATGAATGTAGCCCTGTGCACTGTGTAACCACTCAATCCAAGATAGAACCTGATGCTGGATACTTCTCCTGAAGTTTATCCTCTGAAAGATTTTCTCACTTGTACATTTTTTTTAGCATAAAACTTGCTTCTTAATGAGACTCTTACATGTGTGGGAAATTTCTTTACCAGTTATTTTACTACCAAGAAATAGACCAAATTAAATGCCTTACGAAATATCAACATTATAAATACAGTGAAGAAAGAAAAAAACAAAAGTTGGCCAAATTATTAAATTCGTGCTATAATAATAAGATAAAGAATATGGTTAATTTCAGTCTCTCACCCAGCTATTCTTTTGAGCACAGTAAAATGTGTCATTTGTTAACAATGACCAAAACAGACATCCTTCTCAGCCTGCCTGCCTTTTCTGGTACTCTTTCATTCATCTTTTCAGAGTGGCCTTCGCCAAATTTTCCCTGTTAAATGAGCTACACCCACCAAGGATTTTCTGACACTGATCTTGGAGGGAGTATTAAGCATTTTTTGTTTGTTTGTTTGTTTGTGGTGGTGACTTCATTGTACTGCTTCTAACCCAGTCTTTTCTTTCTTAAATTGCAAACTCATGTTTTAAATAGATATCAGAAATTATCCAATACTTTGTAGGTTGGCTCTTCTCATTTTGTAGATTCCCTAGTGAAGAGGGAGTGATGCTATCTGTCATCATCATGGTCACAGCCAAGGCCACAGTGGGGAGCCTCGGGCACAGGCCAACTCTGTCACCACCCTGAATGGTTCTAGGTTGATCTGAATTTCCCTGTTTTGTATATTTTCACTAATATTGAGCCATGGTAGGGCAAGTTACTTAACTTCTCTGTGCCTCAGTTACCACATTTATAAGATGTGAGTCATTTCCCTCACAGGATTGTTGTGAGAATTAAATGAATTCATACATGGACAGCACTTAGAACAGTATCTGATACATAGTAAGATTTCAATAAATGTTAGCCCTCCTATTATTGTTGTTGTTGTTATCATTATTTTAACCACCAATGCATATTCCTTAAAGAAATATAATTCTTATATACTTACACTATTTTTTAAGGAAAGTAAATGCTGACGCAAATAATTATTTCAAAAACCATAATTTCTGCTAGTTGGGGGTAACTGAAAAATCTCTGTAGAAAAAAATAGAATTTAACAGAACTAAATATTTGAAGGAGCACAATTGTGGCAGGAAATTGGACCAATTTGAGGAGCCAAAAACCAAAAACAACAAACAAACAATAAAAACTACTTAGAAAGATGACATACTTGGTTTTCAAAAGAACAGGCTGTGCTGGCTTCCATAGATTAGCCAAGAAAGCACATGTTCAGAGGATTCTTACAGACCAACACAGCCAGCCCTCTCAGGAAGTGTCAGCATTACTTCTTCCTGCTACCGTAGCCACCATGCCTTTGACAAGCTGTACTACTAATAACACCACATTCCCAAAATACATACAAAATAAGTTTTCCAATAACTCACTATGCATGAAAATGTTCTTCTTTCTGGATTTTCATAAAATGAGATTTACTGACACAGAAAAGTTTCACAGAGTTTGCTTTTGTATCTATAATAAAATTTTAGTGACTTTTGAGCTATCCTTTGTTCTTTTTTTATCATAAGAATAATATAGGCTTCTAAAAATTTAAATATAACAAGATTATATAAAGGAAAAATACGTCTTCCATCTCCATTCCCTAGAAACACATACTTATTGGTATGGTATGTATCAATAAACAAATAGCTAAATAGATACCTTCATATATACATATAGATGTATACATATTTTTTATGTGCATAGAAAAAAACTATCTAGATAATTGAACTTTTCTATAACATTGATCAGAAATTTGTTTTCTTTGCTTAACAGTGTATTATAGACATCCTTCCACATCAGAACAAATAAAGCCTTTGAAAAATATAAAAATTCAAAAAATATTTTTATCTTCAAGTAAAAGTAACACTCCAAGAGGAAAGACCATATTGATTCTGTCTACAATTATAAGAGAAATAACTTTCTCTTCTGAATCAGAATTTAACCTCTAACAATAGATTATCTTCTTGAGTAGTTCACCAAGGTTCTCGTATGTAATAGTAGAATAGAATCTTCTAGTTCTAGCTACCAAAGAATCTCAGTTAACTAATTTTTCATGCTTCAAGTACAATTGCACAATTTGATCATTAGCTTATAGTTAATCTAAAATTGGAATTTTCTAAGGCTTTATTTTTTTTCTCACATATCAGAACCGGAGAAGTAGAGATAGTTAGAGCAAAGTTGATGGTGTCACAAGCCAGAATGCAGATATGAGCAAGTCTGAAATGGGAACAGGCAGCCTGCAAGCAAGTATAGAAACAAGGACACAGCAAAGAAAATCATCAACAAAATGAAAAGGCAACCTACTGAATGGGAGAAAATATCTCCAAGTCCTTTATCTAATAAGGAGTTAATATCCAAAATATATAAAGCACTCGTACAACTCAATAGCAAAAAAAAAAAAAACCAAGCAATGGCCAGCCTGGTGGTGTAATCATTGAGTTCGTGCACTCCACTTCGGCAGCCCTGGGTTCACGGGTTCGGATCCCGGGTGCAGACTTAAGCACTGCTTATCAGGCCATGCTGTGGCAGGCATCCCACAAATAAAGTAGAGGAAGATGGGCACAGATGTTAGCCCAGAGCCAAACTTCCTCAGCAAAAAGAGGCGGATTGGCAATAGATGTTACCTCAGGGCTAATCTTCCTCGCCAAAAAAAAAAAAAAAAAAACACACAAGGAATTTAATTAAAAAATGGGAAAAATATCTGAATAGACATTTTTCCAAAGCAGAAATGCAGATGATCAACAGATACATGAAAAAATGCTCAACATCACTAACCATCAGGGAAATGCAAATCAAAACCACAATGAGATATCACTTCACACCCATCAGAATGGCTATTGCCAAAAAGACAAGAAATAACAAATGTTGGCAAGGAAGTGGAGAAAAGGGAACCCTTATGCACTGTTGGTGGGAATGTAAATTGGTGTAGTCACTATGGAAAATTGAATGGAGAGTCCTCGAAAAATTAAAAATAGAACTATTGTATGATCCAGCAATCGCACTTTTGGGTATTTATCCAAAGAAAATGAAAACACTAACTCGAATTGATATCTGCACCCCCGTGTTTATTGCAGCATTATTCACAATAGCCAAGATATGGAAACAACCTAAGTGTCCACTGATGGATGAATGGATAAAGAAGATGTGGTATATATATACAATGGAATATTATTTGGCCATAAAAAAGAATGAAATCTTGCCATTTGCGATAACTTAGATGGACCTTGAGGGCATTATGCTAAGTGAAATAAGTCAGAGAAAGACAAATACCAAATAATCTCACTTATATGTGGAATCTTAAAAACAAACACAAATGCACACAAAAACACCACATTCATAGATACAGAGAACAGATTGGTGGTTGGCAGAGGTAGGAGGTGGAATGTGGGCAAAATGGGTGAAGGGGGTCAAAAGGAACAAACTTCTAGTTATAAAATAAATAAGTCTTGGGGATATAATATACAGCATGGTGACTATGGTTAATACTGTAGTGCATATTTGAAAGTTGCTAAGAATAGATCTTAAAAGTTCCCATTACAAGAAAAAATATTTTGTAACTTTGTATGGTGACAGATGTTAACTAAGCTTATTGTGGTGATCATTTTGCAATATATACAAATATCGAATCATTATGTTGTATACCTGAAACTAATATAATGTTTATATGTAAATTATATCTCAATTAAAAAAATAAATAAAATTAATAAATAAAAAAAAAGAATAGAACAAAGTTAACATATAGAGTATGATCAGTCAGGGTAACAGGTAAATCAAAGAGCAAAGAGGCTGAGTCCAACAGACTGTCTGAAGTGAAAATATGAGCAAAGGAAATGCATATACATGGTAGATGGTATTTTGTTTGCCGTTATTCACTACCCTCTTCCTTTTAAGATGACACACTACTGTTATGTAACTTGCCATTCCTCCTGCAGGTGGAATATACCCACCCCCTCACCTCACTGGCATTGGGCTTGGCCACTTAACATATTTTGGTCATTGGAATATGAGCACACGTGATATATGCCACATCTGAGCAGAAGCTTTATGAAGCATCAGGAGCTTCTCTCAGGGCTCTGGATCTTTCCCTTGCCACAAGAATGGGAACATCCCATATAGGTACTTCTCCTTTAACCTGGGTCCAAGAATGAGAAGACACTTGAAGCACAGCCACAGCTGACCAAATGGCTACACGCTATGTAAATGAGAAATAAATGTTTTATTGTTGCACGCCCCTAAGATTTGGCTACTATTGCAAAGTGGACTAATACATAAATTGGTACCTAGAAGTGGGATGCTGCTATGTGACCCTATTTTCAGCACCAGATAGCAGGTGGCATGGAAACTGTTATTCAGAGCTGGAAAATGGTGACCCATGTTATGTAGGGATCAAATATTTGGTGAAATTGTCACCTGAAATAATTTTAACAACAGGTAATAAACCTAACGAATTTATGGCTTTGAGTGAAGAGAATGCGAAAAAAAAATAAGTTACTAGTTTACCTTGGTCATTACTAGCTATATTTAATAAGATCTGACAAAAGAATTGAGCTCAGGAAAAGGACTGGCCTATCTACAAGCAGGATGCCTGGGAAAATAGAGAATGCAGAAATCCTAGGAGATGCCACCCTGAAAGCTACAACTGTTCCTCATCTCAACTTCAGATGAAATTTAAAAATACTCTGTGCAACAAAGGCCAAACCAAGACTCAGTCCTGGGGCAAAGAAATGGCTCAGAAAAAGAATGTGACTCCTTGAAAGCCTGATAAACACAGAATACTAGCGACAAAAAACAAAAATCAAAGAGACTTTTGGAGTCCGTTGTACCACCATCCTAGGTTTAAAAAGGACTGTGACTGCTAAAAACATGAGAATGATCTTTGGGCTACAGTCATCTGGGAGCTTGACTGGAGTAGATGGCTCACTGTGTCTGGCCCCTTGACAGAGATGGCTAGAAGTCTGGGCTCGATGGGATTCAGCAACAGCTGAATCAATCCATCTCTCTCTCTCACTCTCCCTCTCCCCGCTAAATTAATCAATCTCTCTCCTTCTCCTTCTCCCTCTCCCTCTTCTTCTCTCTCTCTCTTCCTCTAAAGTCTCAGGCCCTCTCACTCTCCATAAGCTTTCTCCATGTGGTCTCTCTAGCGAGATTGCCGAACTTCTTACATGGTGACTTAGGTCTTCCATAACTGCAAAAGTGGAAGCTGTCAGGCCTTCTTAAGGCTTAGGACCAGAACTGGTATAGCATCACTTCTACCACATTCTATTATTAAAGTGAATCAAGGTCAACCCAGATTCCACGTGGGAGGGGACTACACAAAGGCATGAATACCTGCAAGCTGGTTTATTGAGGGCCATCTTTGGACACCAGCTGCCACAATGCACAATAAATATTAAACTAATTAATTAATGACCTTCCACTGTAGCAGACCACATTCTTATTGTAGTAGAGATGGGCACACAGTGGTTTAAGATTATCTCCCTTATTTTCATTATCAAACAGCATTTACATAGTGATGATTTTCACATACTATTCCAAACACCATACCAAAAAAGGAAAATGAACCAGAAATAAACTTCTTAGAAGGATTAATACAGAAAGATTTTATTAAAAAGATTTTGATTCCATAGCATTGTTGCAGTTTTTATAAAGGAAAGTTAAATGTGAAGAAGTAGGTGGATGGACAACAGTAATTAAAAGTATATGGATCTAGCCAGAACCCCACATAAAAAGTAAGAAAATCAGATATTGGGGAATGAGGACCCAGGTTCTAGTCCCAGTTTTGAGGACTAACACTAAGTGTCTGATTTTGGAAAAGTCTCTGGACTTCAGTTTTCTCAACTGTAAATGAGAGTATGGGGACCATCAGTTTTCATACATTTTCTAGCTTCTATATCCTTTATTCAAAAGTAGTCTTACTCACAGGAGGTAGGGAGGAAGAATGTGGGGAAGTAGGGAGGGTGTCTCACCCTTCCTCAATCAGAGTGGTTCTGTGTCCAAGGCTGAGTTTTCTTTGGAGAAGGCTTGCATTTAAACCAATAGTTCTGCAAATAAAATATATTTGAAAATGAGCGATCTGGCCCAGCCCAGCATGCTTTATAGATGAGGAAATATTTCCCCTTTCTGCACCCCTCCCTCTGCCTTCTTAGTGCCTGCCGTTAGCTCTTGTGCCCTCATGCAACACTCCACCCCTGTGGTGGCTCCCCCTCCCACCTGCTCTACCACCATAGTATTCTGTGCTTAAATGAGGCCCCACTTTGTGGGGAATTTTAAGCTGAAGGACTGCATGAAATTGTGATTTCGAACTCACAAGTTGATGATGATGATCACTCAGTGAAAAACACAGAGAAGAAAATTTGATTCTAAATTCCTACCCATGTTAATATTTTAAAAGAAAGTGGCGATGAGGGAGAATAAGCCAACAAAATACTCTCAAAATCTTGCTGTATTATATACATCTTGTAGGACACAAGGGTTCAATCCAAAAAATTACTCTTCCTAAAAAAATAAACGGTATGTTGTTTCCCACAAGAACCACTGACTAGAGGTTTATATCTGGGAAGCACTTCACTGGCTAGTGTAGAAAATTTTAAGAACGCAGAACTAACAATGTTCCACTGCTTTCTGAAGAGTTCTCTCTGTTCCTCTTGAAACACACGAATTATTGCCAAGTTAACTGATCTCACATTTTTACTTTAATTAAATGAAACAACACTTTATTCTTCCAGATCCTTATCAAAATGTATATTAGAATTGCTTATGCTAAAGCAATAAATGGACATCTTATGTAATCACCCAACTGTCTGCAATACTTTTCAAATATCTTTTTGTGGATATGCAATCAGCACAATATTTCCTGGTCACTGAAGTCTCTTGCTTCCTGTTAATGGTGCCATAGAACAAGAATACTTACATTTTCTTGATTTCAGAATCATAGGAATCTGTTCTCTTATTAACATGAATCTTTTTTCTACTGAATCTTTAATTCAACTTTAGGAGACATTGGCAGACTTCAATAACTTGACAACTTCAGATTGTTGTAAAGTGAATTATTCTTTCCTTTGATCTGTTAAGGTACACCAAATTTAGGTTGAAGAGCACTCAGAGAGTAACTCCCCTAGAGGTTCCTGTTATTCACAAGGAGGTGTGTTGCACAGATATGGTGCCTGTATCGGGGAGGGTTTGACGAGGGATGCAGGACCACTAAGAAGGATGTGAACTAGGGAGTTATAATAGGAACTAGACCTTATACAATTTGGGGAAAAGCTGAGGAAACAAATAATGTCCCAGAAGGGGACAGCTGAAGGATCAGAGCAAAGTTGCTAAGACACAAAGGGGAGCTGGTAAAGACTCGGGAGGGTTGTTGGCTCTGCATCTGGCGATGGGCCTAAAGTTGGGAAGAAGAGCTGGGACAAACCCATGAGGACAAACTCGTACCCGTGTAGTCTGTTTCTCACCACTTCAAACTTTGATTACATGGATGACCTAAAGATGGTAGGCCCTTCCCCCTCAAAGCTGCACATACCCCTGACCCAGGACTCAAAAACTGAAAGAGATCTGGTAGCAGTTGGAGGAGCTGAGTGCCTGGCTGCTGCCCTATGGCACAAAGGCTGCTGTCAACAGATTCGTGACACTAAGTATGAGTTGCACCTGGGGCCCTGTACTGACCTTACAAATGTAAAGGCTTCTGCCTAATCTTCCCAAATCCAATGCTTCCCAAATCTCAGGCAGACTTCTCATGTGACCAGCCCTACAGAGCCAGGAGCCATACAGAAAAGAGAATTCTGGCAAACACAGTTCAGCTTAGCTAAATTGGCACAGGATAAAATTACCACAGTGTCCAGAAGTCCTTTCGTGTAAATTAATCCCAAAATGGATTTAAGCCTTGCAGAGACAACATAGATTCATTCAATAATAAAGCCTATCATAATATAGAATTTTAATTACTGCATTTATTTGCAAATTTTCCTCCAAATTTTTTTTTCTAATACTAGAAACTCACTAGAAGCAAAGAGGTATTTCTTTTGCTCTTGTTAAGATAAACATAAATGTAGAGCAACATTCAACATCTTATCACTAATCAAATTTTTTTTGTGTGTGTAAGGAAAACTGGCTCTGAGCTAACATCCACTGCCAATCCTCTTCTTTTTTCCTGAGGAAGATTAGCTAACTGGCTCTGAGCTAACATCTGTGCCCACCTCCTCTATTTTGTATATGGGATGCCACCACAACATGGCTTGATGAGTGGTGCATAGGTCCGCGCCCGGAATCCGAACCTGCGAACCCCGGGCCGCCACCAAAGCGGAGTGCGTGAACTTAACCACTATGCCACCAGGCTGACCCCTCGAACAATTTTTTAAAGGGAAGAAATCTATTTAATATTTCTCCATTTCCACCCAGTTGCCTTTTATCATCTCAGCTCATCTCATTCTATTTTCTTTCTACTTCTCCTAGGCCAAAAGTATTTAAACTCCAAACATAAGGCATTCTTGCTCCTCCCTATAATGTGGCTTTTTGTCAAAGCCACCAAGTCCATCTGTCAGGGTTGTATAAATCTGAACTGTAATTATGCATATGAATTAACTTCAAGCTCTTTCTCGCAGAGGTCTCTGTCTCATGTAAATTAGGATATGAGGTATGTCACCTAATTCTACATCCTTGCAAAGCCAACTCAGCTCTGAGACTGGCAACATCCCTAATACACTCTTGGAGTCCCTACAGCCGTCTCTGCCCTCACCAAATTCCTCCTTGGGAGGAGACAGTAACAAACTCAGCTTTGCCTGAAGTCCTCCTTGGCTCCCAGGGACACAGTCTCCTATACAGTACTGGCACTGGGCTCCATGAGAAGTATATTCTCTCTTACTTGCCAGAAGCATTAAAATTGAGCCCAGGCACTTAGTTGACTTAATAGAACCTTCTGGAAGTCAGCTTTGTCAACCATGTTCCCCTCACTTTGGGAATTTTCTGTTAGGATGTCTTCTCAGTAGTAGCATCTACTAATAAATTAACTAGCTAACTTATTATCCCTATAATATGGTGAAAAGTCACCAGGAATTGGAGTAGATTTAAGTTTTGGTCCTGGCACCAGATATCTCTAAGTCTCAATGTAGAAGGTAAAATCCACCTTACAGGGTGTTGTTGTGAAGTGGAAATGAGATAACGAATGTCCTATCCTCACCTATAACGTCCCCTGACCAGTCCATTACCCACCTCTTTGGTGAGGAATCGGCTTCACCTTCTTGCATTGGGCCATAGCATTTGGGTGACAGAGTACTTGTAGACTGCATAGCCACTTCAGGGGCCACCTCACACCACACACAGCCACTGTTCCCTTCCACCCAGGGCCTCTTGCGGACCTGCTCCACCATGCTTCACTCCCACTTCTGTGAGGTGGGAGGTCTTTCCACATTAATAGTGAAGGTTGTTTTGTTTTTTCTCCCTCTCTCTCAGGGTCCCTCTTATCCCTCCCCTGAAGTCCAGCTTTACATTACTCAGGATTAAAAGGATATCATAAAAATATTAATGCAAAAAGATTATATGTTATGTGACATAAATGTTTATTAACATAGAACATGCTTTTCTCCTTCTCTCTATGTTTTATGTCACCCACGGTCAACAATTTGCACTTTTTTTTTTCCAATGATATTCCTAAAGTAAGATCAAATCTTTGACTTCATTTTTTTTCCCTCCATTTTTTTCCTTCAAGTTACTTTAAGTGCTGTTTAAAATAAAAGTCAAACACATAACCAAACACAGCTTAATAAAAACTAAAGCTACTGTCTGCTATATTTACATTTAAATTACAGAGAAATATGTGGAAACTATCTCCATCATCAATAGCAGTTGGTAGGCTTATAGAATATTTTGCATACATAGAGACTACTGAAGCACAATAGACTTCAGTTTCCTTTCCTCTCCTCCTCCATCCTGACCTTATGCACACCCTTAGTGAGCAGACAAAAGTAAGTTCAGACTCTAAAGGGCATTTAATCAGTAGATTACACATAATCAAAAATATCAACTTTTATTTTAAAATGTTAAACTTACTACAGGCTGATAAGAAAGATCAAATATGACTTCTTTGAACATGCAATATTTGAAATAGGAAAATTTGGCTTATAACTAATATTTTTGAAGTTGCAAGAGCATTTCATGAAGATGTTGCCCGTTTCAAATATTGAATAAGATCTTCTCTCTCACTCTTCTTTTTAAGACCAGCAAAGACCATTTTAGTTCCAGGGATATATTTCTTTGGGTTCTCCAAATATTCCATCAGAGTTTCCTCTCCCCAGATAACACCTATAAAGGTGAAAAAAAGTATTAAGTTTGTGTAGTTACACTCGTAAGGCTTACTTTCTGATGTGACCCACATACATGAACAAAAGATTACTCTTGGATTCAACATGAAGGCTATTATAACAAGGAATACTCACAGTTTCTGACCCACAAGAAAATTCCAAAATTAGTCTTTGGTGCTCCATTCTTTCGCTTCCCTCTAAAAATCCAATACTCACATGCTGTTTAGGATTATCCAAGGTAACACCAATAAACTACTAACCCATACATGTTATGCCTAAGCAGTACCCCATCCTCCTAGAATCACAGAGAGTTCCTTCTAGAAAAGATCTTAGAGATCCATTAATCCAACCTCTCATTTTGCAGTCGAGTAAATGATGACTCAAAGAGAGGGGAATAACTTGCCCTAAGGTGACAAGGCTACTTAGAGTCAAGAATCTGTGACTACTAATTAATATTTCCATGTTTTTTCTGCCAATCATACCAAGCTGCCTCTGTCCAGATCTCTATTAAAAAACTATGATTTCAGGAATATAGTTCCACAATGAGAGAGAAGGGTTGCCTCTACCTTTTTCTCTTTCTAAAATCAGTCAAAAAGAACACAGACAAAAAGAAACAGAAACGCTAACTCCACTTTTGATAAAATTTTTGAGGACGCACCTATAACCCCAAACTTGATATAATTAGAAGCCTGCCACAGACAGAAAACCTAGACCAGAGTGAGAGGAGAACTGTCACTAATGATCTCGAAAGAAGAAGAGAAACATTCTCCAAAGTAGGAAACAAATCCTGAGGGGCAAAGTCATAATCCTGTGGCCCCCAAAAGAGTTGAGTGTATATTGGCTGGCTGTGAAAGTCTCCCTAAATTCAATTCGATACCATGGAGGGTCAGGGGATCCAGGATTAAAGAAAACACAGACATGCCATCTTTAAAAAAATATTCTACCTTGTTACAGGATAGAAGAGAAACTGAAGCTGTTGGATAACCCTAGAACTGTCAGTCTTTGTCAGTTGAAGTTAAGAGCCAAAAAACTCCCTACCAACATACACACATAAACACTCAGACACATAACTCATATCTCTAACACTTAACTGTGGGTAAGGAAGACTTCATAACTAACTGGAAAACTCAGACCCTCACTTTTACTGTCCTTCTGCAAATAACCAGTCCAAAAAGAATTCTCCTCATCAAAAGATAAGTAATAATCAAAAAGGTATCAGCACAAAAGCATATTAAAAACACCTACACATACACAACATACATACACACACATAGTAGAAAGAAATATAAAAAACAAAAGTTAAATGAAAAATACACATCAGAAATTATATATATGAAGCAAATGAAACTCATGACCACATTCCTATAGATTCAAAAATGGTATTTATTAATCAAAGGCTCAAAGCTGAGCTACAAAGGCTCATGGAGAAAATGATAAAACAGCAAGACATAAATAGCAGCAAAAAGAACAGATGCTGCTGATAGCACAAGCAGGCTTGAAAATATGGATAAAAACAAAATGGAAAGAATGAAGAGTTTAAAATGATCAAAGTGAAAATGCCAGATACAGAAGATATTTAGACAAAGGAGATCCAAAATATGCATAATTGGTGGCCCAAGTAAGATTTTTTAAAAAACAAATGAAATAGAATAAAATTATTAAAACATATAATTCAAGAAAATTTTCAAAAATAAAAGTCCTACATACATCAATTAGAAGAACACATATTCTAGGAAAATCTGAAACAGACCAATCAAGACCTACACACAGCCTAGCAAAGTTACTAAATTTTAGTAAGAATTTACTAAAACTTAGAGGGAAGAGAATAAAATAAAAATAAAACTGGGGCCAGCTCAGTGGCATAGTGGTTAAGTTTGCACACTCTGCTTCAGTGGCCTGGGGTTCGCAGGTTCGGATCCCAGGAGCCGACCTACACACCACTTATCAAGCCATGCTATGGCAGCATCCCACATATAAAATAGCAGAAGATTGGCACAGATGTTAGCTCAGGAACAATCTTCCTCAAGCAAAAAGAGGAAGATTGGCAACAGATGTTAGCTCAGGGCCAATCTTCCTCACCAAAAAATAAATAAAAGATAAATAAATAAATAAAACCAAGTAAATAATAACAGAAAACAATCAGGCTGGCTTCAGATTTCTCCAAAGCATAATTCAAAATGAAGCATACAAAACCCTGAGGAATTGAAAGTGTCACCCAATAATTTTCTATCTAGCCAAATTATTATCCAAGTGTAATGGGAATCCACAGATGTTTTCAAACATCCAAGAACTAGGGTAATATAGTTCCAATAATCCTTTCTTGGCATCACTAGATAGATAGATAACCTTCCACTAACTAACAGATAAATACAGACACTGTGTAAAAGCTAGGAATAAGCACTGATACCATTTAAATGTAGGACAAATGTTAAAACAATTGTAATAATGGGATTACATAGGATGTAAATGATACACATCACACCAGAGTAAATATAACAACATAAGTAACAAGAGGTAGGAGAAAGTGTGAAAATATGGGAGGCTGTATATCCACTTTGATTTTCTCATCCTTCATGGTATAGGATATACAGATATTACTTAAAGTAGATAAATAAAATAATAGAGGTATACGGATATTATTTAAAATATAAACACGGCCACTAAAATTAATAGTATTACCAAGTAAAATTAGCTGATAAAGGGAAAGGAATAGAGAAAGCTGAGGAGAAGTGACCATATACAATTTCCTTATCACTCATACTAGGAAGTATTCTTTGGAACTCTTTGAATTTTGATATAATGTACATGGATTTCAAAATAGTTTTTTAATTATTAACACATTTATGATTTAGTGTGTCCTACTGCCTCTCTTAACAGATATGACATGACAATAGGCAAAAGATAAAGACTAATCTCTAATAATGTCAGTTTAGTGAATATGCTAACCCATGACATGATTTCTTTAAAGGCCCAGGAAGACCTGAATTTGAATCCTAGTTCTATCACTTGTTAGCATAGAACCCTGGGCAACTCACGAATTAATTCAAACAATTTGTTTCTCAAACCTGCTTCAATTATCATTGCCCAAAAAATGCAAACAGCATATAGGTATTCAATAATACTTATAAGGTATTATTCTCAAAAGAAAAATTTTATCAATTTACTGATGTATTTAAAAACACAATATAGATGTTCAACATCACTAATCATTAGGGAAATGCATATCAATACCACAATGAGATGCAACTTCACAACCGTTATGATGGCTATTATCAAAAAAAAGGACGAAAATAACAATTGTTGTTGAGGATGTGAAGAAATTGGAATCCTTGTCTATTACTGGTGGGAAGATAAAATGGTACAGCTACTGTGGAAAATGGTACAGCTGTTGCTCAAACAATTAAATACAGAATTATCATATGATTCAGCAATTCCACTTCTGAGTACATACCCAAAGGAAGTAAAGGCAGGGACATGAACAGATATTTGTACACCCATGTTCACAGAATTATTCACAATAGCCAAAAAGTAGAAGCAACCCAAGTATCCACTCACAGATAAATGAATAAACACAATGTGGTATATACACACAACGGGAAATTATTCAGCCTTAAATGGATAGAAATTATGACACATGGTACAACATGGATGAACCCTGAAGACATTATGCTAAGTGAAATAAGCCAGTCACAAAAAAAGAAAAAAAAAAAGGCATATGATTCCACTTATATGAAGTACCTAGAATAGTCAAATTCATAGAGACATAAAGTAGAATGGTGGTTGCCAGGGCATGTTTAATAGGTCCAGAGTTTCAGTTTGGGAAGACAAAAAAGGTTGGGAGAAGGATGACTGCAGAACAATGTGAATGTGCTTAACACCACAGAACTGTACACTTAAAAATGGTTAAAAGGGTAAATTTTATGTTATATACATATTTGCCACAATTTAAAAAAACCACACAATATAAGATTATTGCTACAATTATGAATTTTGTAAAACTATACACTAAGCAAGTCATATGGGACAAAGAATCTTCTTTAAAACATGGGAATTTCCGTATTCTTTTGAAAACTAAAATAGTGTAATTATTTCCAAGAGAAAGATCACACATAGAAAATAAATATGGTGGACAGTGTTCCACAATTTATATTAAAATTCAACTACTGACGTCCTTGTGCTTAATTATTCAAGTCTGTCTTTGGTCAAGCTGTGCTAAAGTATTTTTTAAATCCTTATTTTATTCTAAATAACCTTATTTTAAAACCCTAGCTCAGGGCCGGCCCGGTGGCGCAAGCGGTTAAGTGCGCGCGCTCTGCTGTGGTGGCCCGGGGTTTGCCGGTTCGGATGCCGGTTTGGATCCCGGGTGCGCGCTGACGCACGCACCGCTTGTCAGGCTATGCTGTGGCGGCATCCCGCATAAAGTGGAGGAAGATGGGCAGGGATGTTAGCCCAGGGCCAGGCTTCCTCAGCAAAAAAAGAGGAAGATTGGCAGATATTAGCACAGGGCTGATCCCCTCACAAAATAAATAAAACCCTAGCTCAATTAACATAGTAGCTTATATTATTCTTTTTGTTCCCAGCTTTATTGAGATATAATTAACATATAAGTTTGTATAAGTTTAAGGTGTACAACGTGTTGATTTGATGCACATGTATTGCAAAATGATTACCACCATAGCGTTAGCTAAAACCTCCATCCCATCACAGAATTTCCACTTCTTTTTTTGTGGTAAGAACATTTAAGATGTACTCTCTTAGCAACTTTCAAGTATATACTACAGCATTATTAGCTATAATCACCATGCTATACATTAGATCCCAGAACCTGTTAATCTTATAACTAGAAGTTTGTCCCCTTTGACCAATATCTCCCCGCTACCTTCAACTCCGGGCCCTGGTAACCACCACTCCACTCTATGTTGCTCTGAGTTCGGCTTTTCTTGATTCCAAATATAAGTGATATCATAGAGTATTTGTCTGTCTTTGTCTGACTTATTTCACTTAATATAATGCCCTCAAGTTTCATCCAAGTTGTTGCAAATGGCAAAATTTTCTTTTCTCATGGCTGAATAATATTTTATTGTATATAAATACTACATCTTCTTTATCCATTCATCCATTGACAGACACTTAGATTGTTTCCATATCTTTGCTGCAATGAACACAGGAGTGCAGAGATCTCTTCGAGATCCTGTTTTCATTTCCTTTGAGTATATACCCAGAAGTGGAATTACTGGATCACATAGTTCTATTTTTAATTTTTTGAGGAATCGCCATACTGATTTCCACTGCAGCTGTACCAATTTACATTCCCACCAACAGTGCACAAAAGTTCCCTTTTCTCCACATCCTCACCAACATTTGCTATTTCTTATTTTTTGATGATAGTAATTCTGACAAGCATGAGGCAATATCTCATTGTGGTTTTGATTTGCATTTTCCTGATGACTAGCAATGTTGAACACCTTTTCATGTACCTGTTGGCTATGTGTATGTCTTCTTTGGAAAAATGTCTATTCAGGTCCTCTGCCCATTTTTTAACTGGGTTGTTTTTCACTGTTTGGTTGTATCAGTTCTTTACATATTTCGGATGTTAACCCCTTATCAGATATATGATTGCAAATATTTTCTCCCATTCCATAGGTTGCCTTTTCATTTTGTTGACTGTTTCTTTTGCTGTGCAGAGACTTTTTAGTTTGATGTAGTCCCACATATTTATTTTTGCTCTTGTTGCTCGTGCTTTTGGTGTCATATCCAGAAAACTGTTGCCAAAACCAATGTCAAGGATCTTTTTGCCATATGTTTTCTGCTAGGAGTTTTATAGATTCAGGTCTTATGTTTAAGTCTTGAACCCATTTCAAGTTAAATATTGTGAGTGGTGGAAGAGAGGGGTCCAATTTCATTGGACAATGCAATCTCAATCAAAATTCCAAAGGCCTATTTTGCAGAAATGGACAAATGGATCTTCAAATTCCTGGAATTGCAAAAGGCCTTGAATAGCCAAAACAATACCAGAAAAGAAAAACAAAGTTGGTGAGCTCACACGTCCCAATTTCAAAACTTACTACAAAGCTACAGTAATTAAAACTGTGTGGTACTAGTATAAGGATAAACATACAGACCAATGGAATAGAACTGAAAGTCCAGAATTAAACCCTAACATATATGGCCAATTGATTTTCAACAAGAGTGTCAAGATTATTCAACTGGGAAAGAATTGTCTCTTCAACAAATGGTGCTAGGACAACTGGACAACCACAGGCAAAAGAATAACATTGGACTGCTACCTCACTCTATACAAAAATTAATTTAAAATGGGTCAAAGACCTAAATGTAAGAGCCAAAACTATAAAACTATTAGAAGAAAAGATAGGGGTAAATCTTTTTGACCTCAGATTTGGCAGTGGATTTTTAGATTTGACATCAAAAGTACAAGCAACATCAACAACAAAAACAGATAAATGGACTTCATACAAATTAAAAACTTATGTGCATCAAAGGACATTATCAAGAAAATGAAGACAATCTACAGAATAGGAGAAAATATTTGCAAATCACATATTAGATAAGTGTTCAGTGTCCAGAATATATAAAGAATTCTTACAACTCAACAACAAAAAGACAAACAATCCAAATAAAAAACGGGTATAGAACATGAAAAGACATTTTTCTAAAGAAAATATACAAATGGGCAACAAGCACATGAAAAGATGTTCAACATCATGGTTCATTAAGGAAATGCAAAGCAAAATCATGAGACATCACTTCACACCTGCTAGGATGGCAATTAAAAAAAGAAGAGAAATGAACAAGTGTTGGTGAGGATATAGAGAAAGAGGAATTCTCCTACATTGTTGATAGGAATGTAAAATGGTGCAGCTGCTATGGAAAACAATTTGATTTTTCCTCAAAAATTTAATAAATGACCAAGCAATTCCACTCCTAGGTATATATCCAAAATAACTGAAAAACAGGGATTTAAACAAATAGTTGTTCACAAATATTCATAGCAGCACTATTCACAAAATACAATAGGCAGAAACAATCCAAATGTCCATCAACTGATGAACGGATAAACAAATTGTGATATACACACACACACACACGGAATATTATTCAGCCATAAAAAGGAATGAAGTATTGATGTATGCCTCAACTTCAATGAAGTACTGATATGCTACAACACTTTAAAATAGCTAATTGTATGTTATGTGAATTTCACCTCAATAAAAGGAATAAAAAGAAAAAATAAAATAAAATAAAAACTTTTCCAAATAGTAATGTAGTAGTGATCTGAAATTTGGGCCTGTAAGAAACGCTAGGTCCCAAGAACAGTTCAAAACAGAGTTGCACTCTATTTTAGAGTTGTACCCTATTTTTGAAGTGAATTCTAATAATATATGTAGGTATGTATGTATATGTATATCCAGGAGGAATACATTGCCTTGCAAAGATATAGTCTTTTCCAACCATTTTTAATTTCAACCCTAAAATGCTTTCTCACTTTAACTGCCATCTATCCACTTGCCACCAATAAAGAAATCACTGAAAATACTTTTTCACCTTCTCAAACTCTTCCAAAAAATTGAGGAGTGGGGGGAGCTCCCTAACTCATTCTACGAAGCCAACATTACCCTGATACCAAAACCAGACAAGGACAACACAAAAAAAGAAAACTACAGGCCAATATCACTGATGAACATCGATGCAAAAATCCTCAGCAAAATACTAGCAAATCGCATACAACAACACGTCAAAAAGATTATACACCATGATCAAGTGGGATTTATTCCAGGTATGCAGGGATGGTTTAACATTCGCAAATCAATCAACGTAATACACCACATTAATAAAATGAAGAATAAAAATCACATGATCATCTCAATAGATGCAGAGAAAGCATTTGACAAGATACAGCATCCATTTATGATAAAAACTCTGAATAAAATGGGTATAGAAGGAAAGTACCTCAACATAATAAAGACCATATATGACAAACCCACAGCTAATATCATCCTCAATGGTGAAAAACTGAAAGCTATCCCTCTAAGAACAGGAACCAGACAAGGATGCCCACTCTCACCACTCCTATTTAACATAGTACTGGAAGTCCTAGCCAGAGCAATCAGGCAAGAAAAAGAAATAAAAGGGATCCAAATTGGAAAGGAAGAAGTGAAACGCTCACTATTTGCAGATGACATGATTTTATATATAGAAAACCCTAAAGAATCCACCAGAAAACTTTTAGAAGTAATAAACAAATATGGTAAAGTTGCAGGATACAAAATCAACATACAAAAATCAGTTGCATTTCTATACACTAACAATGAAGTAGCAGAAAGAGAAATTAAGAATACCATCCCATTTACAATTGCAACAAAAAGAATAAAATACCTAGGAATAAACTTAACCAAAGAGGTGAAAGATCTGTACACCGAAAACTATAAAACATTGCTGAAAGAAACTGAAGAAGACACAAAGAAATGGAAAGATATTCCGTGCTCTTGGATTGAAAGAATTAACATAGTTAAGATGTCCATACTTCCTAAAGCAATCTATAGATTCAATGCAATCCCTATCAAACTTCCAACAACATTTTTCACAGAAATAGAACAAAGAATCCTAAAATTTATATGGAACAACAAAAGACCCCGAATAGCTAAAGGAATCCTGAGAAAAAAGAACAAAGCTGGAGGTATCACACTCCCTGATTTCAAAATATACTACAAAGCTATAGTCACCAAAACAGCATGGTACTGGCACAAAAACAGACACACAGATCAATGGAATAGAATCGAAAGCCCAGAAATAAACCCACACATCTATGGACAGCTAATCTTTGACAAAGGAGTCAAGAACACACAATGGAGAAAAGAAAGTCTCTTCAACAAATGGTGTTGGGAAAACTGGACACCCACATGCAAAAAAATGAAAGTAGACCCTTACCTTACACCAAACACAAAAATTAACTCCAAATGGATTAAAGAGTTGAATGTAAGACCTGAAACTATGAAACTTCTAGAAGAAAACATAGGCAGCACGCTCTTCGACATCAGTCTTAGCAACATATTTTCAAGCACCATGTCTGACCGGGCAAGAGAAATAATAGAAAAAATAAACAAACGGGACTATATCAAACTAAAAAGCTTCTGCACAGCAAAGGAAACCATCAACAAAACAAAAAGACAACCTAACAATTGGGAGAAGATATTTGCAAACCATACATCTGATAAGGGCTTAATCTCCAAAATATATAAAGAACTCATGCATCTCAACAACAAAAAAACTACCAACCCAATTAAAAAATGGACAAAAGACCTGAACAGACATTTCTCCAAAGAAGATATACAGATGGTCAACAGACACATGAAAAGATGTTCAAAATCATTGACTATCAGGGAAATGCAAATCAAAACTACAATGAGATATCACCTCACGCCCGTCAGAATGGCTATAATTAACAAGACAGGAAACAACATGTGTTGGAGAGGATGTGGAGAGAAGGGAACTCGCATACACTGCTGGTGGGAGTGCAAACTGGTGCAGCCACTATGGAAAACAGTATGGAGACTCCTCAAAAAAATCAAGGATAGAACTACCATATGATTCAGCTATTCCACTGCTGGGTATTTATCCAAAGAACTTGAAAACAGCAAGGAGTAAAGATACATGCACCCCTGTGTTCATTGCAGCATTATTCACAATAGCCAAGACTTGGAAGCAACCTAAGTGCCCATCAAGGGATGAATGGATAAAGAAGATGTGGTATACATACACAATGGAATACTACTCAGCCATAAGAAACGATGAAATCCAGCCATTTGTGACAACATGGATGGGCATTTCGGGTATTATGCAAAGCGAAATAAGTCAGAGGGAGAAGGTCAAATACCGTATGATTTCCTTCATTAAGTAGTAGATAATAACAACAATAAACAAACACATAGGGACAGAGATTGGATTGGTGGTTACCACAGGGGAAGGGGGGAGGGGGGAGGCTGAAAGGGATAATTCGGCACATGTGTGTGGTGATGGGTTGTAATTAGTATTTTGGTGGTGAACATGATGTAATCTATGCAGAAATAGAAGTATAATGATGTACACCTGACATTTATACAATGTTATAAACCAATGTTACTGCAATAAATAAAAAATTTAAAAAAAAAAGGCACAAACATTTCTTAGGAAATAAATAAATAAATAAATAAAATAAAAAAAAAGAAAATACTTTTTCAAACTATATAACAGTTCCCCTACACTCCTAAGACTCATCACTACAAATAGAAAACTACCATTATGCCACTAAAATATGATTTGATTTTTTTTTTTTAGATCATGCTTTTTCAAGATAAATGTACTGCATAAAATGAAATACCTTGTAGAGGCAAAAACCTATGCCACGGAGGATTGCTAATTCCTCTGATCAAACAGATGAACAGTTAGTCAAATGCAGATCTTATGATATAAATCACTATTTCAGTAATATAAACATGGGGATTTCATTTTAATGCTGCAAATTAGGAAATTATTATAATATCAAATCACGTGCTTTCTTCTTTGCTACAAAGTTTCTGGTTCTCTCCCACAGCTGCCTTATTTTTACCTTTGTTTTTGTTTGCATCAGAATAAGAAAATCCTGGTGCTTGTCCTGTTTTTCGGCCAAAAAGGCCCCAGAGATTTGGACCAGTCTTGTGTTTTCCACCTTTTTCCACTGTGTGGCACTGAGCACATTTTTGAATAAATATCTTCTTGCCTGCTTCAGCATCTCCCATTTTCTTCTGTAATGAAACATTAAACCACAGACCAAAGAAAATACCAGATTTGCAAAGTTGGAAAAAAAGGAATTCCATCATCTTGAAATGAATATTAATGATATTAAACAAAAATATAATTTAAAGCATGCATGCTTTAAAGTCGGAGTGCTCAAAAACACAAACATAACATCCAATTTTATGAAAACTTAATCATCTCCTTTATCAGGTTTATCTTCAATTTCTAGCTATAGCTACTTCAGAAACTGCTATTGGCATAAGCCTGGTTTTACTTCGGCCTTCAAACAATTATAGTCATTTATCTAGGTGAATCATGTTCCATTTTTTCTTTTCACTTCCAAAAAGTACACATGCAAAAAATCATGTGAAACACATAGGTCTAATTTGATATTCCCTTACTTAAAAATAAGAATAGAACAAAATGGAAAGGTGCTTAAATATGATTTATTATGACTACTTATATGCCTACAATAATAGACAGAACTGTAAAATTAAAAACTATACAGAAAAGAATGGGGCCAGAGCAAGCTACATGTAGCACAATTTCTCATTTACTTTACACTCTCAGCGATTAACAAATCTATCAGACTAGATCAAGCATTATCTGAAAGCAATCAAATAACATCGAGTTCAGTCAGCATTATTACGTGTTTAATATTAATGTAGTGGCAAATATACAGTTTTAAGTAGGAAAGATTTTATTATATGGTGATAGATATATACAATAAATTTTGTACAAAGATATTTTGATTAAGACTGCCAAAAATCCTGTTACATAACTAAATAAATGCCTCCTCCACCTAAAATGATGTAAAAATTAAAATAATTTCAACTTATTGAAAAAATGTAGTTTGAAATGCTAATGAATGCAGTACCTGCTCTTTGTGTTCTTTGAAGAATGGGTGCTGGGCAATAGGCACATGAAAAGATGCTCAACATCACTAATCATCAGGGAAATGCAAATCAAAACAACACTAAGATACCACCTCACGCCCGTTAGAATGGCTATAATCACCAAGACAAAAAACAACAAATGTTGGAGAGGATGTGGAGAAACAGGAACCCCCATACACAGCTGGTGGGAATGCAAATTGGTGCAGCCTCTATGGAAAACGGTATGGAGATTCCTCAAAGAATTAAAAATAGAGATGCCCTATGATCCAGCCATCCCACTACTGGGAATCTATCCAATGAACCTGAAATCAACAATCCAAAGAGGCTTATGCACCCCTATGTTCATTGCAGCATTATACACCATAGCCAAGAAGTGGAAGCAACCTAAGTGTCCCTCGACTGACGATTGGATTAAGAAAATGTGGTATATATATATACAATGGAATACTACTCTGCCATAAAAAAAGACAAAATCGTCCCATTTGCAACAACATGGATGGGCCTGGAGCGTATTATGCTAAGTGAAATAAGCCAGAAAGAGAAAGACAAACACTGTATGATCTCACTCATATGTGGAATATAAACCAACACATGGACAGAGAAAACTGGACTGTGGTTACCAGGGGCAGTGGGGGTGGGGGGTGGGCACAAGGGGTGAAGGGAGTCATATATATGGTGATGGACAAACAAAAATGTACAACCCAAAATTTCACAATGTTAGAAACCATTAAAACATCAATAAATTAAAAAATAATAATAATAATAATTTCAAAAAAAAAAAAAGAATGGGTGCTGGGGAGGTGGCGGTGGGGATAGATTTCAACCTAAGAGTTACTATTATAGAAATAATGAAAATACCTAATTCTTTGACACTATAGTTCTAAGCAGATTTTTACCTTTATAACTCTAGTGAGAAATAAAAAATGTGGGTGTTATTCTGACAATACTGAAAAGCACAGTATTGTTTAACTAAAGTCAGCTATCACTCAGAGAGGCCAGTACTTCATATACGGTAACCTGCGAAATTAGTATCTTCCTAATTTCTTCAAATCTATGTGGAAACCCAAAGCAGTGTCAATAATGCACCTAAAGGTAAGACAGAAGTTTTCTTTGGGCAGTATCCAAAACAACTAAGCTGTTAATCAATGTTTTAGGTCCGATAAAAAGTGGAGTAAGAAAATTCACTTTATCCAAGAGAAGCTTACTTTAAAATTCCAAACTTCACTCAAAACAATGCATTCAATTTCTACCTCTATATAAGTTCTACCAATTCTCTATATAGATATACAATTCCTTGAGCCTTTGTACAGGAGCCACAGAGAGAAAAACGTTAGTCACAAAAACAAATTTACAGGGCTGGCCCGGTGGCTCAAGCGGTTAAGTGCGCGCGCTCCGCTGCGGCGGCCCGGGGTTCACCGGTTCGTATCCCGGGCGCGCACTGACACACTGCTTGGCAAGCCATGCTGTGGTGGCGTCCCATATAAAGTGGAGGAAGATGGGCACGGATGTTAGCCCAGGGCCAGTCTTCCTCAGCAAAAAGAGGAGGATTGGCAGATGTTAGCTCAGGGCTGATTTTCCTCACAAAAAAAAACAATTACAGCCTTTTAGCAAAATACATTCGCTATAACTATACAGTTTGTATCATATAAAAACAAAACGTCACCTCAGTACTAACTAAAGAATCTTTAGTTCTAATTTTTACATAAAGCAGAAAAATTGGACTGATTTTTATACCAATTAAATGTTACTGGTAATTAAGGAAACTAGACTTTTTTTAAAAAAAGAAAAAACTAGAGGCTGGCCCTGTGGCTTAGTGGTTAAGTGTGCGCTCTCTGCTGCTGGCGGCCCGGGTTCGGATCCCGGGCGCGCACCAATGCACCGCTTCTCCGGCCATGCTGAGGGCACGTCCCACATACAGCAACTAGAAGGATGTGCAACTATGACATACAACTATCTACTGGGGCTTTGGGAGAAAAAGGGAAAAAAAGGAGGAGGATTGGCAATAGATGTTAGCTCAGGGCCGGTCTTCCTCTGCAAAAAGAGGAGGATTGGTATGGATGTTAGCTCAGGGCTGATCTTCCTTACAAAAAAAAAAAAGAAAAAACTAAAACTTTCTTTACTTGTACAGATTTTACAGGCGAGTCACTTAGGAGAAAATTTCCATTATCATTGTTCAAACCACCAGTATTTATCAGAATTTAAAACATTCACTGCTGCTGGGGCCAGCCCCTGGCCTAGTGGTTACGTTCAGCTTACTCCACTTTGGCGGCCGGGGGTTCAGTTCCTGGGTGTGGACCTGCACCACATGCTGTGGCAGCGGCCCACATACAAAACAGAGAAAGACTGGTACAGATGTTAGCTCAGGGCAAATCTTCCTCAAGCAAAAAGAGGAAGATTGGCAACAGATCTTAGCTCCCCACCAATCTTCCTCAGCAAAAAAAAAAAAAAAAATCACTGCTGCCATCTTTAATCACTGCTGTGCAAGTACCTATGACCCTGTTCAAAGTGCGTTCAAACCAACAGATTCAACAGTGGCAGCAAGGGAGAAGGCAGGAAAACCAGAAAGGATATCAAGAGAATTCATTTTGTCCTATAATCATTTGGCACTCTACTGGTACTTAGTAATTAAGAAGAAATATCTCACTAAAAATAAGCAAAGATTTGACATCCGGTATGAGAATGATCACTCATCTGAGAATGAAGTAATTCTAATGCTAAATAGACAGGGTGAGAGTAGCAAACACTTATACATGGTTAATATGTGTTAGGCACAGTCTAAGATCTTTATATATTACTAACGCATTTAATCCTACACCAGCCTAGTGAGATAGATACCATGAATATCTCTATTTTTACAGATGAGGTAAATGAGGCACACAGAGGTTAAGCAGCTTGTGTAAAGTCACAAGCTGGTGAGAAATGGAGAGAAATGGTGAAAGGTGAGAGGAAGAGCAATATTAAATGTATAATCCCAGCAGTTTAATTTTAACAATTCCCTTTTAAGAGTGATCCACGCAACCCTGTGTTGAACACTAGGTCTGACACATCGCACATGCTTAACTGAGTGACAGTGCTTAAAGAGGAGTAAGTGGGATTTTAAGTGGGATTCTGCATGTTGCAGTGGAAAAAGTACTGAAGTGAGATGCATCACAAAGATGGGATCCTGGATAAATCACTTCACGTCTATGAACCACCCGCCAACACATACAGGTGTCTACGGCCTTTCCCACGTTTAACCAGCTGTGAATGAATCTCCGACAAGGAACAAGAATCCACCTTTCCAAACTCCCAATCTGGGCCCCTCCATGCCACCACCTCCATTTCGAGGCTGACTTCTGCCAACTGTGGGTGGAAGGCTCTACTCAAAATCAGTCCCACCCAGAATTCAGAAAGGCTGGGGAGGCCCCTCGCTAGAAAAGTCTTCTGCACTTAAGCACACCTGGGTCCCAGCAGGCTGGGGCTAGGGCAAGCCTCTGACGAGCAGGACGGTTGGATTCTCCCCTCTGGGTGGACCCAGGCCCAAAATGCATCGGCTCATAACCAGCGCCTGGCCCACTCCTTCCCAGCCGGTCCCACACCTACCACTGGGCCAGCGGCTCCGCCCTCCACCTCCCCTGGAACCCTTGGCAGTCACCCGGGCCGCTGCCGAGGCAAAGCCTGCGTCCCAAGTTCCAGGTTGGCTGACCCGCAGCAGCGCCTCAAACACCCGCACTGCAGGGCCACCAGGCATGTGCTTCCGGTGGACGTCAGCCAACTACAGGCGGGGCTCCGTCCGCGCTGCTGATTGGCCCCCAGATCCCGCGGGATCGCAACTCTCGCAGGGGCTTAAAGCCTTGCGCTTGCTGTGCTGTCGCTGGCTGAGTCTAAATGTGACAAAGTGAATTGTATTTCAAGCGAAGCAGTCCGAAGTCCGGCTTTGTTCCATTTGTTTAACTGCTACCTTACCAAAGAGTTAAATTATCTATGTATGTTTACAGCGTGTACCAGTTCTTGCTTGAAGTAGGAACTCAACGTTTTATGAATGGTCCATTAGCATTTGATCACAAGAATCAAGTCACGTCAACAAAAGAAGAAAACAAGACCTTACTATCAGCCAGGCACTGTGCCAAGCAACTTGGAAATATAAACACTGAACTGCAGCCTCAATTTTCTATGAGTTACAATGCAGCTGGAGCAAGATTTAAATACATTAAATCACTATAAATGAGCTACATAAAAATACAATAATACAAGAACTGACAGCAAGGTTGCAAGCTTCTTGCTAACTGCCAAAAGAGCGGAATGGCGTATGACTAGAAACAGAGAGAGAATGAGTTCTGAAAGGGCAAGGGAGGGAGATATGGAGGGGAGGACTGAGAAAGCTACACGAAGACGAGGGTACTGAAGGCAGACAGATGAGAAAGTTGAACCTGTGTTTAGGAAAACATGGGAAGGGAAAGGAGCTTACCTTTGGTCACATAATTACTCAGTGAGACATGAGTGATAAGGCTGTGACAGAGAACTAGGAATATAAAGATAATTTTTTAAATTGCTCAACAATCAAGGTACTTGGGAAAGTGATAGTGAAAATTCTGTGAATTACGTAAGTGGGAGGTTTACCCGATATTCTTGTTCTCTAAAGTGCTGTCCAATAGACCTTTCTGCCACGTTGGAAATGTTCTTCATGAGGGCTGTCTACTAGCTGCAAGTAGCTTTTGAGCATTTGAAATGTCGCTAATGTGACTAACTGAATTTTCAATTACTTTAATTATAGTTAATTTTCATTAATTTTAATTTAAATATCCACACTTACCCGATGGTTGAATGAAACTATTCTGAGTAATACCTATGAGTTTTGTCCTGTGATCTACATATTTAAAAGATATATGTCATCAAATTGAATCAAAATGACCAGGTCTACCAGGGGAAAGAAATCAGGAATTAAATATTATTCTCAAACTCAAACAAAGATATGCAAACTCAAGAAAAAGGAGACTATCATTTCTTGAATGGCTACCACAGGCCAAGCTAGGTGCTAGCATACATTATCAGTAGCCAGTAGCCTTACAGATGGGAAAAATGAAGACTCTGGATCATATTCATACAGAACAATGTGAAAGTTACTAATTGATAACCAATAAATATCAGTGGTAAAATCTATTAAAAATTTGCAAATAAGGCAAAATATTTTTACTTAATTAAATATAATGGATGAAGATTAATATCGACAACTAGTGAGCCTCATTGTAACTACATCATAATTCAAGACATTTTGGAAAACGACAAGAATTTACTATCTTCTCCTTGTACGTCAAAACTAAGTCACAATATCATTTCTTATTTTTTAAAAAGAAATTCATAAGTATTTTGGGAGAAAAAATTTCAAGGCAAATCTGAATTTCATGTGAAATAAATGTGTTTATCATTCTAATAATTGTGCATTATAGCCTACATGTATTAAAGCCTTGAAAAAATTTAATCTGCTAATGCCCTGAACCTCTTTTCTCTAATATAAGACCAATTAATAATCACTCTCAAACCTCAGAATTTGCAGCTATTTTAGTTACATGTGATTCATGTTCAAATATGATATTATATGACTTGAAACATGACAAATCTGTCATTACTGAGTGATGAAAATGTTCTAAAATTGATTGTAGCAATGGTTACACAACTCTGTGAACATACTAAAAATCATTTAATTAAACACTTTAAATGGATAAATTGGATGATATATGAATTATATCTTAATAAAGCTGTTTAAAGTAAATAGATAAGTCATATGAAGAGAAATGTATTTACTGTATTTTAGTAATTTATAAGTAAATTTCTTATTTTCCTCAAGTATGCTGTATTTCACATGATTGAGTGGTAAAGAAATTTTGCTTTCCTAGCATTTCCCAATATTTATGTTCTTGGTTTTGTTTTATGCATCTTTTACCCCTTCTCTAAGGAAAAAAAAAGTAACTGCTCTGAATATCAGCCTAAAATCTTCAGGATACCAATTCAGTAATGTTGTTTTACAAAGAATAGAAATTGCCCAGTCAGTGCAGTTTAAGAAAATTACACATTTTCCACTAGATGGCACTAGTGTGCAAACAGTATTGCTAGAATCTTTGCACTTGGTCAAATCAATAAAACTGTTACATTACCACATTGTTTTCATTCACCTTGATTGGTCTGAATAAGATAAAGAGAAGTGGAAAGTTAAGACAAAATTCTTCATTGACTTGCTAAATTCCATGGTAAACAGAGCCCTTATTTTACAGATGTGGAATATAATGCAAGGAGAAATTGTCACAATCTTGTGCTAAAGCCAGGATAAGAACCCAGAATCCCTGACTCTTAGTTGCCATCACACGTCTACACAACATCAATAGTCAGGGAGTGGACACCATGGTCAAAGAGAGCAAGAAAATTAATCTCTATTGTGCCATTGCACACATATTATCTCATTTGATCTCTAAGCTGTTAGCTCCATATATATTATCTCACATAATCCTAACTGGACAAGCCCAAACTATTAACTTCATAAGGGAAGGAGAGTGACCATTTTGTTTAATACTATATCACTTGAATATAGTACAGTGCCCAACACATAGTCAACAGTCAAAAACATTTGTTGCTTAAATGAATGGACCAATTAATTAGTAAAGCTTGACAAGTACACCATTTAGTAGGTAACATTATTTCTACTTTACAGTTGAGGAAACTGAAGTAAACAAATGAAGTAACTTATCCAAGCTCACACAATTCAGTGGCAAAACCTTTTAACACAATCTGACATTACTTTGCATTATATATTTACATGTAAGAGTCCCACAATAGGATAAAAGCTCTCTGAGGGTAGGGATCACGTCCTTCCTGTTCCCCACTACATGTCTAGCTCCTTGCACAGAACCTGGCACATAGTTGGCACACAATAAATCATATTTATCTGTTTGATTTCCTAGCAACACAGGTCTTAGCAGCCTGGACTTGAACATTTAAGGACCTCTGCTCCTGGACCACTTTCTGGTTTATTCCTTTCACTTCACTCCAATGCCACTGTTAAATCCAGGCCTTGTTTCTGGATTTCTGCTAGTTTTCTGCTGACCTCTCCTCTAAGGCTCATGAAGAAGCAGCCTTGGAAGTCAGTACGCATTTCCCGCTTTGCTTGCACCTTACAATTTCTCCTAGCTCCACAGCTGAGCAGTCCACCCTTTCTGCCCTCAAATCCCCAGGGGTGCTTTCGGGAGTAGAGTAAATCAGCATTCGGAGTTGGTTCTGGTTTGGGCTCTGTTGTTTCTCTTTTACTTTCGCTATTCCATGGGCCTCAATTTCCCTACCTCTACCTGATGAGGCTGGAATTGGATTATCTCAAAGATTCCTTTCAGCTCTAAAACTGCATAGTTTTAACTCGATGGTCCTACGGTGGTCTTCTCTTCAGCATATGACCAAAATGGCAGGTTTGGGGGAAGAATCCTTGGGCTCTGGGGGTGGAGTAAGGCCCGCGTTGGGAAAGTCTGTGCACCAGACGGGACTATTCTGGCCGAGGCGGGGAGGACTGCACACCTATGTCTGGGCCTCGGCTCCGCAGGATTGGGGGCCGGAACAGGGTCAGACTACCCCGGGCCGCTGGGGGGCGCTGCAGGCCACTCCCCGGCAGCCGGCACTCTGCGCGGCCGGACAGCGCCGGGCGCCAGGCTCTTCCGCCTTCCGGACGCGGAGCGCCGGACCCGCAACGGCTGGAGCTGCGAGAGCTGCGGTGGCCGGCACGGCGGAAGCGAGGAGGACCGAAGGGGTCCCGGGCCCGGCTCCCGCGCCGGGGTGGAGCGCCATGGACGAAGCAGGCAGCTGCGCGAGCGGCGGAGGCTTCCGCCCGGGCGTGGACAGCCTGGACGAGCCGCCCAACAGCCGCATCTTCCTGGTGATCAGCAAGTACACGCCGGAGTCGGTGCTGAGGGAGCGCTTCTCGCCCTTCGGGGAGATCCAGGACATCTGGGTGGTGCGGGACAAGCACACGAAGGAGTCCAAGGGCATCGCCTTTGTCAAGTTCGCTCGCAGCTCGCAGGCCTGCAGGGCCATGGAGGAGATGCACGGCCAGTGCCTCAGCCCCAACGACACCAAGCCCATCAAGGTGCGGGCGCCCGGTCGGGGTGCCCGCGGGGGTGGTGCCGGGGGCGGGGGGCTGGGTCTCTCGGGCCCCCCTTCACCCGAAGCTGTGTCAGGGTGGAGTAGGGGAGCGGACTAGGCAGCACCTGGCAGTCCGGGGGCGGGAGGAGGGCAGGATGGCGTGGAGAGAGCGTTCCTCAGGACCCCCGCCCGCAAGGCTGCGCCGGGGTGCGACGCTTGAGGGATGCGGGACCCGGGTGGCACCGGGCAGCCGCGGCGACTCGGGCGGCAGAGCTGCAGTGGCTGGGCCTCCCCCTCCTCCCGGTGCCATGAATCCGGACCGCTGGATTCCACGGCCCAACTCTGGCCCTGGCCTACTCTGAGGACCTCTCTGACCCCCCTGTCTCAGACCCCCGGGTTACCGTGTGTAAAAACAGAGGACTGCTTTCCTCAGGCGGGTGTGGGGCTTTAACAACTTGATGAAAGTGTTCAACTGTGGCCCTCTGATGTTGGGCATTTTCCTAGTCCCAGACAAAAGTATGCATGTATATAATATCTAAGTGCGGGTGATTAAAACTACTACTATTGCATATTTATTACACTTGTGTGATTTTTAAAATCATTTTACAATAAGGCCTCTTGGTGAAGGTATTAATAGTATGTTTTGTTACTGCCACTTTTCTTTGAAAGCAGACCAAAGTCAACTGCCTTAGGAAGAGCCAAGTGATGGTAATGTAGTTATATTATTATTAAATGCTTCTTTGTATACTCTTAGTTCACCCTGGCGGAATTTTTATTTAGTTTCCTTCACTTGTGTGTAAAATTAAGATAACTGACGTGGCAGGAAGGGTGATTTTGAGGGTTAAATGATTTAATCTGTGCTTTTAGCACACTGCCTGCCACAAGGTAAGCTATCAATATATCCTTATTGTTTGTCAGTAGTAGCCAAGATGTCATTTCTTACTTGCTGTGAACTCAGTTCAGAACCCAATCCTGAGAATCTGGCAGTTGCTTAAACTGTACCCTTTACCTGTCCTGTAGAAATAGTTACTGTAGATGAAATTCTGTTGGAGCTTTCCATAAAATTCTCTTTTCCCTCAACTTTTTTTCATTTTTTTCCCATTTACTACAGAAAACCGAGAAGACTGTTAATATGGACTTATATAAATGCAAGACTCAGATATTTCAGTCTCTGGAGGTCTTCCTTATACCATCCCCCCAAAGAGAAGGAGCCTGGGAATATACCAACAACACAGTATACAGTAGACATTCCCTGTCCTCTCACCTCCCCAACCCTCTGAAATGGGTCAGAACACATCATCAATGTAATAAATTGTAAGGCCACAGCGTATACTAGATCGGGGGTTGGCATGCTTCTCTGTAAAGGGCCAGAGAGTAAATATTTTAGGTTTTTTGAGCCACATACAGTCTGTCACATATTTTTTTTATTGTTTTTAACAGCCCTTTAAAAATGTAAAAATAATTCTTAGATCATAGGCTGTAGAAAAACAGGAAGCTATAGTTTGCTGACTCTTGCACTAGATTGATAATTATCATCTCTTTCCAATTATGATCTTAGCAGAGACAGTTTTTATACTTTGAGTATAATATAACCGTAGAAATCTTGTGGGCAATCCAAAGATATGCCCCAAATTTGAAACTTACAGACTCCCTTTTCCTTGATTACATTCCTACAAGAGAAGTAAAAGTCCCAACACTGAAATGTACTCTCCCTTTTAGCCACAGAGAAGTTAAGTTATTCCCAGAGATAATTAAAGTTTAAATTCTGTTTTTCACATTTTTCTCCACTCAGTTTCAGCCAGAGAGTTGTTGTACTACAGTGCCTGATTAGACAGTCTAAGTTCATTTTTCATCAGCTCCTGCTTGGGCTGTCTTTCACTGGAATGTAGTCTTTTTCAGTATTTCCAGTTAAATTAATTCAGTTTCAGTTTTTCTCACGTGCTTTGTTTTTGCAAAGTTCCAAAGGAGATCTATAAGACAAATAAGAAAATTATAGGACCAGGCCTACAGCCAGAAAAGATTTTTCAAGAGTCATTCTGTGACCAGCTACGTTATCTGGAGGAAAGGGGTAAACCTAGAAAACGGAAGAGAAAAATCGTGGTTTTTAGTTTTGCAAGAATGCCTCTTATTTAGAGCCCATGGTCTGTGAACATAAAATCCAGGAGAAATCATCCATTAGATGGTTAGTTGTTATACATGTTTTCTACTTAGATACTGTCTCCTTTATCAGAAATTTGAAACGCTCCAGTCTTCTCAAATTTAGAGATTTGTGATCTGATGGCACCTGCAATCATCTTACTTGAGACACTTTTTTGTGCCCTAGTGTGTTCCCCCATATGTTTAAAGGCTGTCTATTTGTATTTCCCTATTGACCGTTCATTACTAATACATCCACTAGACTAACTTTTTAGTGGACCATTTCTGTGTTACTCAGTACTCTATTACTAATACCTCATACAGTGCTTGGCAGAGAGTGTGGGTTTATTGAAGGAATAACTAGAAGTAGATTCTCTCTAGGGCTATGTCTCCAGCTGTATCTTGTAAGCAAGGTCCTACATGTCTATGCCAGCTGTTTTCCAAGCAAACATAACAACGTTTTTTTTCAGTATTTCTAAAATCCCATGGCGGTATAAGTTCTGTGTCCTTTTGGTTGCTGCCTCCTACTCTGGAATTCCGTAGATCCAAGTATTCTCATACTTGAATGGTATACAGCCCCTGTTTAAAGAAGAAGAAAACCCTCAAGGGCCCTGTGTGATGATTTATGTTAATTTTATTATAATTCTTCAAGTTATAAAAAAAAATCAAACTAGCCATTAAAACTCGTATGCTTATAGTTCTATAAACAAATCCACAATCCTAGTTAGAGATTTTAACATTCTTCTGGAATAATATAAAACCAAAACAATTTTACAAATTAAGTAAAAGCAATACTACAAAGCAAATTAAATTCCAAGTAATAATCTAATGTCACAGATGATGTTTCAATAAAAATTACTAATAGTAGAAAAGGAGCCTACAGTCGTCCTGTGCATTTTCTTGCTCACGTAAGTCATTTGAATGGTCGTTGAGATCACCCAGAATATTATGTTACCTTTTTTAAAAGATTAATATTAGAAAACAATTAAAAATGTGACCATCTAGACTTAAACCTAACTGTATCAATAATTACTTTAAACATAAATGTATTAAACACTCCAATTAAAAGAGATTGTCAGGATTTAAAAAAAAAAAAGACGACCAAACTAAACACTTTACAAGAGACACGCTTTAGGTATAAAGATACAAAGTGGTTGAAAGTAAAAAGATAGAAAAATCTGGTGTGTCAGACAAAATGATCTTCAACACGAGGAGTATTAACAGAGATAGGGTAATTTCATAAGAACAAAAAGTCAGAGAGTAGGTAACAGTGTTTATGCAGCCAATAATAGAGCTTCAAGATACATGAAGCATTATTGATGGAACCAAAAGGAGAAAGATAAATTCAAAATCAGATTTTTACACTCCTCTCCTAGTATCTGATAGAAGAAGTAGACAAAAATCAATAAAGATATGTAATGTTTTAATAACGGTATCAACTACATAATTGACGTTTGTTGAACACTGTACCCGATAACTGCAGAGTACACATTCTTTTTCGGTGCACTGACTGTTGCTCTTCATGGACAAAAATACAAAAGTAAAAATACGTTTGGAAAAACAACAATGCAGAAATTGGTATACACTCATATAGAAAGTCACTGCAATAAAGATTGCTTTAAAAAATGTTTTTTGATACAACCCTATTACATTGCATTTAACCTAACATGAATCTCATACTAATAATGAAGTAAGTATACTTAAAAAATAGAGAAAGAATTGACTGATTTTTTTCACATTATTTTTTGGGTTTTGTTTGTTTCTTAGGTTTTCATCGCTCAGTCCAGATCATCTGGAAGTCACCGAGATGTTGAAGATGAAGAACTTACAAGAATATTTGTTATGATACCAAAGTCCTACACGGAAGAAGATCTACGGGAAAAATTTAAGGTACGTAGGTTTTCCAATCAGCTAGCATCTGTGACAATTTATAATCCTAAGTCAATTGTAGGGTTAGTAAATCTTAAGTGTTCTTTGAGTTAGATCATTAGATTGGTGGTAGAGAATTAAATAACTATTTTTGTCATCTTTTTCAATCTAGTTTTTAAATATTAAACCTAGAATAAATTAACTTTTTAAAGAATGTATAAAAACTGGAAAATATTAACGGTGGTGTTTTTTCCCCCATATAATGAAAATACAGATTCAGAAAAATGAACTATAAAGCTCAGAGTTTTAAGTAAGGTCACATAACCTCATGGGTGGTGGAGCCAGTATTTAAACCCTGGGCTGTCTGAATCCGGAGCCTGCCTTCGGTCTTTAAAATTTCAAAGCACCTTTTTACTACTCCTTTCTATTGCCTCTCATGTAGAGATGAATCAGGCAGGCGTGAGTGTGTGAACTGTATTATCCAGTATTTATTACAAGCCTGTGGCATGTTGATATACTTATTCACAGAAAGGCTTGTCCTTCATAGAGTTTCTGTCCCAAAATTAGGCTTCTGAGGGAGTTATATTTAAAGAAAAACACTAACTGCAGCTCTGAACTGTAACAAGATTATAGTCAATGAAATTTGGAGACAATTTTAAATCTCTTATTAGCCATTGGCTTTTATATGCAGTGATATACTTTCACAAAAATTATTGAAAAGCATTTTTTTGTGTGTGAGGAAGGTCAGCCCTGAGCTAACATCTATGCCAATCCTTCTCTGTTTGCTGAGGAAGATTGGCCCTGGGCTAACATCTGTGCCCATCTTCCTCCACTTTATATGGGACGCCACCACAGCATGGCCTGACAAGCGGTGCATCGGTGCGCGCCCGGGATCCGAACCCAGGCCACCAGCGGCGGAGCGTGCATATTTAACCGCTATGCCACAGGGCTGGCCCTGAAAAGCAATTTTTAAATTGGTTTGAGTTATAATTTTTTATCCTTTTTGTACTAATCTTCCCAATACCGTGAATCAGGTGGGCAGTGAGCAAGAAAGAAAACAAACAAGTAACAAAAAGTAATTCTCAAGCTCCCTCTTTCCTACCCCAATTGAGAGTTGAATAAAATACCTGAAAAATAATACCAAAAATACATATTCTGTACTTTCTCCAATAGTAAGAAAAAGTTTTTATCATATATTTATAAATTTTTATCGTTTCTGAGTGAACAAATATGGCATTTTTATCTAAATGCATAGTAATTAAGTTGCTAATTGGTTACATGAGGAATTTATAAAATAAATACTAAAAATTTGTGCTATATTTCTTTCAACATTAAAAGTAAATGTTTACCACATATTTATTACAGAGTATTAAACTTTCTGAGTGAACCAATGTGTTTTAGAGATAACTTTGAGTGGTTCTCCTTCAAAAGAATCATTTCTCCTCCTTTTAGAGGCAGACAAATAATTATAGCTAACGTTTACTGAGTGTTTAGTATGTCTCAGACCCTTTGTAAATATTTTAGGTGTATTAGTTCATTTAACCCTTAAAACAACCCTATGAGGTCGGTACAGCTAATAGCCCCATTTAACAGATAAAGAGAAGGCACAGAGAATAACTAAACTGCCCAGTTAATAAGTGGCTGAGCCAAGATTTGAATCTAGAGGGTTCAGTTCCAGAGCCTCTGCTCTTAACCACTACTGAGCAAGAATTTGGAGCTTTCCAGACCATGTACAAATTCTTGCTCTCCCTCCGTGACTCCCTCTGACTCCTACTCTATTGAGTAGACTCAATAAGTAGACTACTCAATTGAGTAGACTCAATAAGTCCCTCCGTGACTTAGGCAAGTTATTTGATTTCTCTAAGGCCCAGCTTCTTTGTCTGTGAAATAAGCAGTATAATATATATATACTTGAAGGATTATTGTAACAATAAGATAATATGTGTAAAGCAAATCTCAGTAAATAAAAATTATCATTATTTTGGTTATGTTATTTGATTATATCATTATTATATTTATTTTTCTAGTGCCTCATCAGTTTGTGACATTTTGATTCCATTATTAAAAATGGCTGTAAATTCTAATTCTGATTTCTTTTTTGCAAGTAAGAAGCACAAATAAACATTAGTTCTGAAATAATCTGTTCAATTATTAATTTTGACTCCTCTAAGATCATTTCTTTTAACTCTCATAGGTGTATGGAGATATCGAGTATTGCAGCATTATTAAGAATAAAGTCACCGGAGAAAGTAAAGGTTTGGGCTATGTTCGATACTTAAAACCATCACAAGCTGCCCAAGCAATAGAAAATTGTGATCGAAGTAAGGATGTGTTCATTTAACATTGTTAAAGACTTTTTAAAAAATTCTAATTATTCTAATTAACTGAATCTAATATTGGTTTTTGCTAAAAACCATACCTGCTAATTTAATCTTAGCAGTGGGAGTTTAAATATATATAGTCCTAGGATGAAAATTATTTGGGGGCTGTGATTAAGCTTTTATTGAGGCACTGTCTTGAAGAGCAGTATGAGCAACTGCATTCACTTAGTAAGTGAGAATGCTGTGGCCATATTTTGGTTATTATTTCTATAGATTTTGGGGGTTTTTTAAGTAATTTAGAATTTTAAGTGTTAAAAAGTTGACCTACCCTTGCAGTTTTTTTTTAATATTCTTTGTATTAAAAAAACTCAAGTTTTCTCTAGTATTTGTTCATATTTGACCTAAATCCTAAGTAAAATTAAGTATATTAATAAACATAGGTTAAGGATGGGATTTATAAAGTTTGCTAATATAAGTAAGTAAATATACATTGGGTTAATTTCAGCTAGAATAACATTAATTAGATCTTCTGCTGTTGCTGGTATCCATAATGAAGAATAAGAATTTTAAAGAAGCCAGGGAAAATATTCTTTGTTGTCATATTTCTAGTTATATTGACTGTTAGAAATGAGATGTGGAATAATTAAGTTAGTGGGTTTCAGGATATTATAAAAATCTATATATTAGAAATAATTATTATTAATCAGTAGAATTCTTAGATAACTCTAAGTTATACACCAAAATTTCCTCAGATCCTTCTGACTTTCTCAGTCAGCCAGGATTAATTTAGTACCTATGGTATACTCATCAGTATGTTAAGTAGAGGGATATAAATGGAATATATAGCAGCCCTAGCATTTAAGGAACTCATATTGGGTAGCCAAGATCTAATAGGTAAAAAATAATTAAAGGTAAAAAATAGTTAAAGAATAATAGAGGAATTTTTTTAAAGGCTCTTTGAAAGCAAGGAGTATGTCTTATTTGTCTGTTTTTGTCACCCAAGTACCTAGTATAGTAATAGGCCCTCAATAAAAATTTGAGATCTCTGTCAAAGGTACTGCTATTTATAGTAGACTCAATAAAAATTTGCCAAATGAGAAGATGTTCAGAAGTGTGTGGTACGGTCTATCAATGGTGAAACACAAGTGCTCCTGATGAGCGTGGGAATGCATCTGGAGGTGGGATTTGTATGTGGTATAGAGTAGGCAGGGCAGAAGGTAAGAGCAGTGTTAGCTAAGGCACAGAGCTATGAATAAACATGTCTTTGCTTAATACTGTGAAGGCAGCAGTTTGAGTGAAGCATGATATTCCTGTTGAGAAATTACAAGACAAAGTTGACTAGGTACGTTGGAACCGTATGTGGGAGGTTATGAAGAGTTCAAGTTTAGTCTGTGTTAGGAATCCCTTGTAAATTGTTTTAAAAGGAGAAAAAAATAAAAACTCTTTTAGGACAATTGATCTAACCACAGTATCATGGATTCATTTGCAGAGAAAGAATTCAAAGTAGCTAGTTTTATACTTTTGGAGCCACTAAATAATATGATGAAAGCTATGAAGCCTCTCCCTTGAAATATGCCCATATGCACGTATGCATAAGCATTTTCTTTAAAGTTTTAGAGGGTTTGTGGAACCTTCCCACCTTTTGAAGCTCATCCTTGGGCCCCTAATTAAAACCCTTGATTCAGAGGCAAAGAGACCAGTTGAAGGGTTGTTGTAATTAATTGAAGAGGATCTAATTTAAAAACAAAGGCAGGGAAGTTCCAGTGAAAGGTAACATCTTCTAAGTGTATTTCAAAGGAAGAATCTTGATGACAGGTTGAATGTGGAGAAGCGTATAGGATTTTGATGTTGAGGAGCCTGGGAGAACAAATGATGATGTCATCTGTGGTAGGGGGAGATTGGAAAGGATAGCATAGAATTGCTAATCTTTCATGTCACATCGACTCATAATTTGGGATTCTTGCTGTTTCTCATTTACTCTTTGCCATCTTCCAAAAATCAATGAAGTAGTTTTGGTGGAGATGGCCATTGTGTAGATTTTGTTTTATACAATTATATTTATAACACTAAGTCAAGCACTAGCTATCAAGTATACTTGAAGGTATGTTAAATTTGCTATGAAGCTTGAAATTCATGGATTCTCTTTTTTCAGGTTTTAGGGCAATCTTGGCTGAACCTAAAAATAAAGCATCTGAATCCTCAGAACAAGATTATTATAGTAACATGAGGCAGGAGACTTTGGGACATGAACCTAGAGTAAATATGTTTCCATTTGGTAAGTGGGCTACCTTTACTTAATAGTAGAAGTACTGTATGCAATCTGATTTTTTTTTAAATATTCTTTAATCAACAATCTGTAAATCTCATTTAGTGAATAAGTCTTAATGTAGTTGGAGTTTTAAGAAGTTGGTCATGACTCCTCATGTCCTTAATATTTAACAGTTATTTTGTTTAACTTATTTCCAATTATAGTTTTCTGTGGTTAGTTATGCATTATCTAGATGTTAGACTGTGTCTCTGCCACTTTGTTGGGTGAGCTTCTGCCTCTATGCTGCTGACCAAAAAGTACGAAAGACATGTAGAGATGTCCCCTCAGTATGAGTCCTAAAATTTTATCCCTAAACTACTATTGCTTTAAAATTAGGGCTAGAGAAAGGAGAGGAGTGACAAAAGTAGACGCTAGAAAAAGGGGAAAATGAGTGATGAAAGTATGGCCTGTGAATGTTATTTGGCATAAACTTTCTTTTAGGTGAAATGCCATATTTTGCAGTTTTGCATACTAAACGTATTCCTGTGAAGTCAGACTACACATTTCTTCTTATATTTCTGTGTTGGAGGCAGGGGAGCAGGGAGAATTGTCTGTTTTCTCGTCATTGGTCCCTCTGATAATGCTGATCACTGAGAGCATCCTACAAAGTACAGTCCCTTTGTTCAATGCAGTGGACTTAGTGGCAGTTCATTTTATTCTCTAGTACCTAAAATTGTTAAATGAATTCTTGAGCATATAGAAATTTAAAGGTTTACTTTTTTTTTATATTGTTGGAGAACAACAATCTGAATTTTCAAGTTTTGACAAGAATGACAACAGAGGCCAGGAAGCTATCTCCAAACGCCTGTCAGTTGTATCAAGAGTTCCTTTCACTGAAGAGCAGCTTTTCAGCATTTTTGATATAGTACCAGGATTGGAATATTGTGAAGTTCAACGAGATCCTTATTCTAATTATGGTAAAATAATGTCTATATTATTTTTAAGTATGCTGTATTTTGTTAAAATGGCTTTTCTCCAGTGGCACTTTTTATGTCAGATACTGTTTGTGTGATAGTTTTGTTTCCTTTTCTATTTTGTGTCGTTTTTGTGGCAACACAGGCTTTCGGTATTCAATCTGCTTTCTTTTTAATTCCTGTATATTCTCTGCTTTGTTTTAGGTCATGGAGTGGTTCAGTATTTTAATGTAGCATCAGCTATTTATGCAAAATACAAGTTACATGGATTTCAGTACCCCCCTGGGAATCGGATAGGTGTTTCCTTCATTGATGATGGGAGTAATGCAACAGAGTAAGTACAATTCCAGGAGTGTCTAAAGCCGAGCTTTGGGTGTACATGATGTGACTTAAAGAATAAAAATCGAAAACAATTGACCTCTCAAGTGAGGAAGTCACACGAAACAAGTTGCTTGTTAAGAGACTGAATAGTTCTAGTTTTATGTAAATTATCAGTTCTTATCTCCAGTCTCCTTAGAAAAATGGCAACGCAGATGGTAGCTGCACAGCTTGCATCAATGGTGTGGAATAACCCAAGTCAGCAGCAATTTCTGGTAAGTAGGTAAGAATTTAACCTTCACAATACATCAGTAGCATATAAAATAAATGTGGCCTTTGTTTATTTCCTATGTAAGCAAATTTTCAGAGCTATAGTAAAAGACCACATAGGTGCCATGATACACATCTCTTTAGCTCTTGCCTTAAAAATGCCTAAAGTGCAGTTTTTCTTTTTCTCATTTTGTACCTAACTCTTCAACAGCAATTTGGAGGAAGTTCTGGATCACAGATGCCTCAAATCCAGACAGATGTTGTACTTCCATCATGCAAAAAAAAAGCCCCTCCTGAAACTCCTGTGAAAGAAAGACTTTTTATCGTGTTTAATCCTCATCCTTTACCTTTAGATGTATTAGAGGATATATTCTGGTAAGATTTCTATTCCACAAAGTTACGTTTTATAATGCAATTTATTTAAACCAGTTATTTAAGCACTCTCAGAATCGTGAAACTTCCTATATCCAATACCTATCTGCTATCAGAGATGATTGGTACTGTGGTTTAATTAAGTCCTTATTTATATCACCTTTTAAAATATATTATGATTTCCTTCTCCTATTTATTATTTACACATCCTAAATCTCTACCCAGAATTTCCTGTTATTTTGTTCTAAAGGCATAAATCCTGCAGTATTGTTTTGAAAAGTTGCATGCATAGAATGGACAAATCATTTGTTTCTTGATAGAAGATACATCTGTATAGACCTGTCCTCTAGAATCTAGAATAATAAAAGACTTTTTTACTTGAAAATAGCAAAGTATAGTGGAGACCTGAAGGATAAAAGTAATTTAGCCGGGGAAGAAAGCTGGGAGTGTAGGTGGTTATTCCTGCCAGAGAGAATGTGAAAGGAGGTGATGAGAATATGGAATTTGAGAAACCTTGAAGGAAGATGAAGCTGGAGAGGATAAGGACCCTGTCGAGAAAGGCCCGCAGGCCCTGCGTTAAGGAGTTTGTCCTTACCCTGGAGGCACGAAGAGCTGCCAAAGGGATTTGTAGGAAGGAAGTGATCATATTTGTATTTTAGAAAGATCACTCAGAAGACAGGGTAGAGAATAGATTGGACAGGGACAAGCCCAGCGGCGCAGGGAAACTAGTGAAGAAGGTAGTAGAGGACTCTAAGGAAGAGAGAATGATGGTCTGAGTGAGGAGAGACCTGAGTGAGGATGAAGAGAAATTGACTAATAGAGGAGATGTTTAAGAGGGAAGATTGAGATGAACTGGAAATTGGATGTGAGGAGAGGAGTGAAAAAGGACTGGACCCCAACTTTTAGACCTGAGCAGCTGTGTTTATCAATTTCAGTTGACTTTTTTACTTTGTTTCAGTCGTTTCGGTAACCTGATCGAAGTTTACCTTGTGTCAGGAAAAAATGTGGGGTATGCCAAGTATGCAGATAGAATAAGCGCTAATGATGCCATTACCACTTTACATGGAAAGATCCTGAATGGAGTCAGACTTAAAGTTATGCTGGCGGATTCCCCAAGAGAAGAATCTAACAAACGACAAAGAACTTACTGATTCTTGAGGTAAGCCCTTTTTAATCTGACTTTTAAAACACACTGGCTAAATAGTATAGCAAGAGGAATATGTATAGAGTTTCTTTTTAGGGATTTAGAAGTTGTCAGTTAACAGCTCTGTGGCTTAAAACTTTGCTGATAAAAACCACAGCTCAGGGGTTAATTTTACAGTATCTTTTTTAAACTTAAACTTTTTAAATTTAAAAAAATGTTTTTGATGTTTACTGGGAGAATGTTTTTGCCCTTCTATAAAATAAAATCGGATTTCAATTTAGAAAATTAGTAATTTTTTGTTTGTGAATATCTTAGATATTAAGAATTGGACTTTCTACTATGTGCTTACATAAACTTTAAAATTAAAATACTTCTAAAGATTTTTAACTTGAAGAATTAATGTCTTGAGTTATGAATTGAGGTAATTTATAGCAGTCTTTATAAAGAATGTTTTGACATCTCACTAATGAAATGCCTAAAAAGCAGTATCAAATAATACATCTTTTTGGACTTCCTGAACCTAAATGTTAGTGTTTTTCTGGACTTATATTTGTGAGTTTGTGCATTCAAACTACACATTCAGAAAATATTCTCATGGGCATCTATGTATTAAAAAAAAACCCTGACAGTTTACCAAAGACTCTTGTCTATTATAAATAATGATACATATAGCCATATGAATTCCTTTTTCTTTTAGTTTTTAGAAATTAAACGTAAATTTCCTTGTCTATGGCAGTCAATTCATATCTCCATGGTTTGGGGAAACATTCTTTAAAGTCATAAATGTTCAGCTCTTTCACTTTTTTATTCTGGAAATGAATTCCGAGTTTCTCGGTTCCCATACACACCAGCTTCCCAAATCCACTGGTGGTCAAATGATAGCAGTTGGCAAGCACTTTTTAGATTCAGTTTGAAGTTACTGCTTGAAAGCAATTTTCTTTTCACTTTAGGTTTTCTTTCTGACCAATTATGAGAACTAGCAGTATCAGAATGAATTGTCTCAAGCCTTACTGCTGATGACCCTTCCTCTAACAGAGCAAGTCAAGTGATTGGTTCCTCCTTTCTAGAAGGCAGCTAGCAATAGGAAGTGCCCATTGGGCCCATTATGAATAATCCTAATTTAGAAATGTTTTCAAATGTTTGATTTAATTACAAAATCTACTCACATTACTCCATACAATGTAGAAATACTAAATTTGCTGGTGAAAAGAATTAGCAAGTCTTTCTTATAACAAAGAAGTTTTTTAGTGTTTACAAATAAAATGTTAAGAACTGAATTCTGTTTAGACAAGCTATCTTCTAAAATAGCCTGCAAAAATGTGTTTATTCATGTCTGTGAATATTTCAACATATAGGTAACAATTCTTACTTTTAGTCAAAGAGTCTTTATTCTTAAAAAAGGACAATAATACTAACTTCTTAGTGTAGGAAAAATACATAAATTACTCCTGTGATTGAACCTTTCCTAATGATTATTTATATGGTATAGAGAATATTAGACTTAAAATCAGAAGATCTGGGTTGAAATTCCAGCTCTGACACTTAACTGACTATGATTGGACAGATCTCTTCACCTTTCTGAGGCCAGATTTTTTCATAGGGTTGTTGAGAGAACATGAGTCAGCAAAGTTTCTTATAATATAAAATTTAAAAATGCTTTGTAAGTGTAAGCTAAAACTCTTGCATTGGTGACTTCAGTGAAACCTTGGAGATGTCATCTCATCCAAATGATCAGAAGCTAGAAGTTTGGTGATATAACACTACCTTGTGGCCAGCTGGTGCTGTGAGAATGAGGCTTTGTAATACCACGTTTTCCCCCCATACAAGGGATGTACATTCGTGCAATTCCCTACCTTAGAAGAAGTGCATATTCTTCAGCATGACTAGTCATAAAGTATAAATCTATTCTTTTTCCCTTTATTGAATTGTTACACATATTCAGAGCAAAGATAAAGTAGAGTCAGATTAGTTAAAAATGGTGGGACATAATTAGCTGTATTGGTTTTGAATGTCTTCTAGTTGCAGCACGGCTTTTTTATTTTATTTTTTTCTGTGGATTTTCTGTCTACCGTGGACTCCATAATGAGATTCTCCTCCTTTGTTAGTACATTAAAGAAATATATTATCCTATTTTAAGGTTCAAAACTTTCCCAAATTTTACATGATTGCAGCAGTTGAATATTTTGGGGGGGAGGGCACTTTTTTATTTGTTTCTTTAATTTCAAGTGGATACAAATACTGCTCATGAAGTCGTTCCTTTTGTCTCTGAAGAATAAGCGTAGGATTAAGTGAGCCCTACCTAGAAAATAGAAGAAACTGGTCTAAAAATATAACTTTGAAAGTAATTGAATTCTATTTGAGGTGGGTCTGATGTGCAAAATATGTTTCTCTTTCTATTTGAGGAAAATAGAAATGTTAGTATTTCAGAGCATCCTGATTTTGTATTAATTCACAGCATTTTCCCTCCAGAAATTCAGTACCTGCTTGCCTCATCCTTCTGAGTAAGTTTGGTTTTGCTTATTTGGGGGTATCTGTGATTAAGTAAGCAGATAACGTTGGTTATATTGAAATAAAGGAACAATTCCTAACATTTTAGGAGTACTATATACAACAGCTCTTTCCTTTCAGGTGATAATTTTCATACTTGTGTTGTGTTCTTTCTACAGAACAAAGACTAAGTAATGACATAATCCTCAGCTGACTGACTGAAAATGTGACTGGACGCACTCCCTGTGGACAGTTGACAGCTTTTTTTTTTCATATACCTGATAGTCTGTGCACAAAATTGTTTTGTCTGGGGAACAGGAATTGTTGACATGTATTTTTGAATCCACACATTAATGCTAAAACTGATATGATAGTTGTTTCTTAGAGCAATATGTTGTTATGTGCAGCGGAAATAAAGTTTTCTTTGCTTAACTAAATCATGCCTTATTTATGTGAAAGATGAGAATGGAAAAATTTAATAGACAGTGTTTAGAATTTGACTAAATGACATATTTCATTGATTTTGAGATGCACATTTTTACACTTCTAAAACTGGAAACATTTTGATATCAATTTTGTACCATAGTGTAATTGACAACCTTTTTTTCTTTCTTAGTGGAACATAAAATAAAGGTGCTTCTTTAATCAGTTGCATCTTAGATTCAATAAAATATGGTAATTGCTGCTCAATCTACACATGCAGATTGGCTACTTAACTTACTCTAAGACAAGAGCCAAAAGACATATCATTAGGGATATTCTTATACTGTATTTTTATAGTTATACCAAAATTTGTTGGTAATTTCGTAAGGATCTTTTGAGATTATAGAGCAGTGATGATAAAAAAATTTTTTTATGTTATTATTGATAATAAAGTTTGAATAATTGTCAGTGGCTTTGGAGGGTGGACATTTTCACTTTATAAATAGAATAAAAGTATGACGTAAGCAGTTTTCAGAACAGACTATGATAGGAAGAATAGTCATTGCAAAAAAGATTAAAAATTAGGAACCTACTCTGCTTGTATTTTGAAAATCCAAGAAAAAATTTTTATCTGCTCTTGAGGTGAATGATATGTATCAAAAAAGGTATATGTAAGTCAAGAAATTGGCGCCTTAGAAAAAAGAGATTATAAATGTAGTTGTTAAAACATCACTTAATTACCTCCTCATTATGCCTCTCACATCCTGAGTTAAATTAAAAATAGTGAAAGATTAAATTCACTGAGCATAATAGAGTATTTCATACTTGGACATCTCTCCATTGAAAAATTAAATCCTTTTTTTGAATCAGTAATTTTAGTAAATTTAGATAAGAAAATTTCTAGTCTTATCATCTAGGCAAGACTTACTGAATGAGAATTGAACTAGGTATCTTTCTGTGAGCCAAAGGGCATATTTAAAAAAGAAAGTGAATGCTGTTTTTAGAAATGAAAAACCTAAGTCAGGAGAGTTGAAGATTAATTACCAACAGATAGATTTATTCATCCCAGACTCATTTACTGCACACATAGTTCCATTTTCACAGATTGGAATTAAATTGTGCCCTATAGGTTATCTGGCTCTGCCACTCAAGTAATGCTTGAATTTCTCCCAAAGTATTCCTGCCAGGCGGTTAATTTAGATAATGTAAAAGTAGGGAGCTCCCTACCTCCTGAGTCCATTGCATCTTTGGTTAATCCTCATAATGGACATAAAATCTGATTCCCTACAGTTTTCTCCTATTTGTCTTAAGTATTCACTGGGCCATATAGAAGTTGAATCTTTCACATGGTAGCTATCATGCTACCCTCCTGCCCTCCAAATTTTCTATTCAGATTAAATAAACCCAATTTATCCATTCTGCATCCAAGGTCAGGTAGCCAGTTCCAGCAAACAGTTGTGGTTTCAGTGAAGCGCCTCGTCTTTCCTTGAGTCCTATAAATTCTAAAAAGACTTCTGTAACAGCTGTCTGCCTATGAAACACTTCTTTGCTTTTATAGTGCAACCTTCTGCTGTGTTTTCTCTCCCAGTTGCATGGCTCAGTGAACAGTGGTTACTTTGGCTTTGGTGTGCCTTAAATCTTAATCCTCTCAATAATTTAGCCTTACGCCTACTTTCCTGTCTCTTGCAGTTGATTCCTACAACTTTAAAAGCCAGAATGTCACATTTTTCTTAAATTGAGAAAATTCTAGAACCTAAGAGAGAGTATTTAATAATCTAGCGTTTAATGTCTTCACCTAAATGTTTACTTCTCAAGTGCACTTTGGGTATAAAGACATATTGATATTAGATGCTGTGCGTATGTCAATTACTAAAATTGCTAACATAGGGTTTTTATTAGGTATGTATGTCTTTAAAAAAATGCTAAACAGTACAGGTCAATAAATTTCTCATTCAAATATGTGGTTCAAATAATAAAATTTACAATAAAGCCTAATCAAAACTTTCTTGTAAATTCATTGTCAGTTCTTTTATGGTAGATTACAGATGCTGAAAGCAGCCAGCAAATTTGCTGCTTCTAAAGCATCATGTCCCAAATTAGCTTCCTTGAAATACTAGTGTCCTGAGAAAAGTCAGTAGATATTCTTTAGGAAAGAAATTTTCATGGTCAAATATATTTAGAAAATGTTCAGTTATTATTAGTTCCACAGGTTTTTTTGACCAACTTCTCAGAGCCTTTAATATGCTAATGAACATCATCCCTGTATCTCCAAAAGAGGACCATACTTTGCACTGTGACATGTGTTTTTAGAGGCACACTACTAACAGGGCACTGGTAGTCCAAGGAATATATTTGGGGAAAGATTCTAGAATATATACTGTTTTTATTCATATGGTATGGTGTGGTTTTATTTGCAAGTTTACTTTTAAAATTTTTTATCCCATCCTAGATAAAAAGTTAATGCAAAATACCAGGGAAATTATTACTCTAAAATTTTAGCCTTCTCTGAATTTTATTCTCTTTTAATTCAGAACCTACTCAATATTAATGAACAAATGGAAAGTAGAAATAAGAGATTTTACCACTAGGTGGTGATAAACTTTGCCACTCACAGACAGTGAAGTGCAGCGTTCCAGCGTTGTATAGGGCTCTGAGCCTGAAACGGTGGAATCTGTATTGTCTAAAGCAGTGGTTCTGAAACTTTGGTGTCCGTGACAATCACCTCAGATGTTTGTTTAAGATACAGGTACACTGATTCTACAGGTTTGGGTGCGTCTTTCAACAAGCTGCCTAAGTGATTCAGATAGAGTTGTCAATGACATTGACTTGGCAGTATCCTGGCCTAAAGAGATGCCATATATTGGACCTTAGGTTGGACTGTTATAAAAGTAAGACATTGAGAAGTTTCCAAGTCTCTTTACCTTGGGCATTTTTTAGAATTAAGTATCTGCTTCCCCTCAATTTAATATCAGTAAATATGAATTGCAGTAAATTGAAAAACACAAGCAGTCTCACAAATACCAAAACGTCAGGCCAGCTTTTTCATGTTAGCAAGTATTTTGGGATGTTTGTAAAGGATGGTAATTATTTGCTTTATGCCATTCAAAGCGTCTATCTAATTTTGTTTTTTTATTTACATTTATTTTGAAGTGAATTATGTTAATAAATTATCAAAGATTTTGGCTCTAAAGAAATATGTAGGTAAGTGTCATTCTTTTCAAATGACAAAGGAGTGTGAAAGTGATGTAATTATCATTAGTGTCTAAAAAACTGAAATAGAATAATCAAAAGGGTACAGAAATACGTATATATGTATGTGAGTATTCTTGCAGTCCTAAAGTGAATCCTCTTATAAAATGAATGCTTTTTTTGGTGCACCCAAAAATCTGTTGATTTATAGGTACAGTTTAACTTTCAATAATTTCTTAATAAATGCATAAAACTAAAAATCCATGATGGCAAAAACAAATGAAGTATTTATGTAGCCTTTTCACCCAGAGGTATAGCCGCATTCAAGTTTTATTTCTTCCTTACGTGGATGGTAAGCTCTGTTAAAAATCATAGCAATTATTTTTACATATGGTTTCAGTAAAGAAAGAAAACATAAAGGTCATCCTTATTGGATAAGAAATTCCACTTTTAATATCTGAATTCTAATAAATGGATTGCATTATTTCCTTTTCTAGAAACAGTAACTCAAGAACACATGGATCCTGGGAACTGAAGGTATGGTATTGCTAGGGGATCAGATAGAAATATTTAGTTAAAATGTGAAGTTGCAGTTCATTCTTTACGATGACCATGCTTTGACTTTATTTAAGATAGAAAAGACTTGTCCTCAGGAGAATATGCAGATCCCACTATACTTTGAGAAAGTTACCAGGACCTATGAAAATCCATTTGAGTGGTTGTCACAGGAAAGGGGAGTCCTGTGACTGTCATATGTGAATCACAGCCAATATCTGGACGTCAAGGTCCATGTGAGCTAGCTAACCTGCAAGTTGACGAAGGCTGCAGCTACTGCGGCACCCGAGAGCCTGCCTTTCTGACCACAATGCTGCAGAAGTGGTGGAAGGAAGGCCTCGGGAGACTGTTTTAGGACAATTATTTGCATTTGAGATACAAAAATCAAGAACTATGTGAAAAGGCAAGTACTGTTTTCCACAGAAATTGGGAAAAATATTGAGCACAGTAGGATAACCAAAGTGCTAACTCACAGATATTCCTATGAATCTACACTCTGAATTTTCCTGCCTCTATCCCTATTTCTGATTTTGTAGGTAAATGATGTTGCCACTAACGGATTTTCTTGCTCATATATTATTATCATTTTCCAGCATTAGTAATACATAGGTCACAGCATTCATTAGCACAGAGTTCTTAGAGGGTTTTGTTTGTTTGTTGTTATTTTTTGTTTGTTTTTTTAATGAGAATTAATGTCATCTACTTTAGAGTCATCTACTAATTTACTAGAAGATCTGATATTTAAAAATACATAATTTATTTTTTTTTCCTTTCAACACTATGTCTGTTGTGTTGGATTTTAGCCCTAGAAGATAGTTTTTGCATTCGTATGTTATTGATCTACTGGTGCAAAAGACGTCCTTCCTCTTCCACATTAGTACATTAGTAACTGAAGAAATGTAAGTGCCATTATGACATTTAGGGGAAGGTGGGAGAAGGAGATCACAATTTGTGACTTGTAAGGACTGACTTGAGGAAGAATCTATGGTAGTTGCTGAGAGCACTGGGACTGGCTGACCTGCCTTAGCAATGTCAAAATTGAACGAACAATGGCAAAAAATAGTATACTTGGAGAGAGAACCCCCATCTTTGCTTTGTCATTACAAACTCCTACCAGGGTTTATCTACCATTAGGTATGATCTTGGCTTAATCTTTCACCAGAAACTCCTAACAGGGCTCATTTCCTACGACTTTTACCCTAAATCTGGGACTCGTAGGCACTGTAGTGTACTCCCATCTTTTACCCAGCCTGGTATTTTTTGACTGCAGTATCTCAGAGTACTTCACAAAAAAGAATGGAAGTAGATCTCCTTTACATCATCCTGATAAGGGATGGATTTTTTAAAAATGGCGGACTCAAATTCCATATCAAAACAACTTGTCAGTAAAGAAAAATGACCCCTCAGTTTCCCATCTTCTAACACTCCTTATTAACCTATGTGTAAGAAGGCTGTGCTGATAATTGAGAACACTGTTGAGAGTCCCATCAGAAGAGGCTTCATGCTGCGTTTCTTAACTAGTGGCACAGAAGCTGCGCTATCTTGAAGCTTTTCGTTAACCAAGAGAACAACTGGCATTCACCTGGGCAGGGGGGTCATAAAAGAGATCCCACCTCTGACCAAAATAGTAAAGCTGAGTGACAAAGGCAACATAAGCAACCCAGAAAGATCTGTTAGCTTCTACCCACTGGCAAATTTAGAATACTTCCAGCAAGATTTAAAAAAAAAAAAATGGTGTTCTGTCCAGCCTCTGTCATAAGAACTTTGGTCTTATTGCAAGGAAATTCCTTACCCTTTTCTACTCTAAGCCTAGATCTCATGGACCATCTTGGGTTTCCTGGAGGAATGAAATGGATCTAACATTTCAGACCACCTGCTGGATATTACATCAGCACTTGAGTGGACTGTAAAAGAGCTGAAAGCAATCCTCAGAGTCTGCCAACTCTGCAATTTGGGTAGCTAAATCTGTCCTCATTGAGAAATGAGTAAATGGGCAAGAGATTGAACCCGCACTTCACAAAAGAAAGCCAAGAAGGGATCACAGTTTCTTTTTTTGGCAGAGGAAGGGAGGATTGGGTAAATTCCTTATCTTTTGTAAAAAAAAAACATTAAAGCATTCTCTTTTTTACTTTGACAGTTAATGTAAGTTTAAGAATTTTTTAAATCTATTAACTGTTCAACCATATTAGCCATCAAGGAAATGCACTTTAAAACTATAATAAGATACCCTTCACTGCTAAGTATTGAAATATTGACAATACCAAGTATTGGTGAGAGAGTGGAGCAACAGGAACTCGCATAAACTGCTGGTGGGAGTGTAAATTGACTCAACCACTTTGGAAACGTTTGACAAATATCTACTGACATTGAAACATACATCTACCCTCAACTCAGTGATTCTACTTCTAAGCGTATGTCCAACAGAGATAAGAATGTATGTGTACCAAAAAAATATATACAAGAATATTCTTAACATTATTCGTAATAGCCTCAAAGTAGAAACAACCCCAGTGTCCGTCAACAGAATGCGTACAATGACATACTCTGTGGCAAGGAAATGAGCTAACTCTTGCTACATGTAACAATTTGGATGAATCTCATAAACTTAATGTTGACAAAAGAAACCAGCTGACAGAAAATATGCTGTATGATGCCCACTTATAAAAGAGTTTGAAAACAAGCAAAACGTACCTTTAGTCAGAAGGGAGTGGGGAGGGGTCACGAAGGTGCTTATGGTGTGCTGGTAATCTTATCTTTCTTGACCAGCATGGTGATAACTTTGTGACAACTTTTTGAGCTACTCTATGGTTTTTGCACTTTTTTTGTATTTATCTTATACTTCAATTAAACTTTTGTTTCTTAATGAGTTAAGCAATATCAACATGAGGTTAATGGGGCAGACATTCTGAAGTGTGAGAGAAGAGCAATATCCTGAGACATTTAAATGGAGGGGCTTTCTTTGTTCTTCCAGTGCATGCATAGCAGGAAATATTAGAAAATATCTGCTTCAGCTCCCACTCTGGCGCAGCAGGGCATTGTGATGACAAGAGGACAGGAGAAGAATAAGAGTAGGAATTAAATTAAAATTTGTGTCA